>NC_136057.1:1788933084-1789550919 GCF_964261635.1 Lissotriton helveticus
CTGTGAAATGGAAATGCATGCGTACAACCTCACATTCGTCATGTAGTCCAAATATACACGGCCCTGCATCCAAATCCTGCACCTCCCAAACATCTTAATGTACATTGTCATACAGTCTGCATGTAAACAAGAACAATGCGCCAACATACATGTCAACACAATGTCAACAGGCATTTCCCTTCACATTTCAGAGGGACACACAACACCTCCAGCAGAGCACAGAAGACCACACATCTGTGATGCCGGAGAGGACCACCACACGTTCGACACCAACGCCCTACAACAGCCCATGGACATCCCACGCAACCTACCACCAGGACCAGGGAAGCCAAGCTACTTAAAGAACACAGACCCTGCAAGATATCACACAGCAGGAAGCACCCGAAAGCAGGGCTGGCGCACAACACTTCACCGACCCACACATGGCACCCCAATGCCAGGTGTCAGAACGCCAAACGGAGGTGGCCGAACAAGTGCGGGTGGGGCCCGAACCCATGGAAGGCAAACCAGATCACATATGTGGGTGGCTATTATCCTTCAGGGACAACTGCACACCACAAAGGAGACCCACACTGCCATAGAGACACATACAGATGCACATTCACAGTACAGAACCACGCCCAGGGGCACGCAAATGGCAGTCACACCCATGTTGGCTCTGCGTATGAAGGCCCAGTCCACTTCCCTTACGAATTGAGTGGGTGACGACAAAGCTACATGTCCAAGCTTCAACCAGCTGTCTGCGGTGACATCTCTGTGCCAGCTGTTCACAGCACAAAATAATGTCGTTGGGCCCAGGGCCCTCATGCATACAACAAGACCACAGGGACACATGCAGATATTATTTTGAAGTGGCTACGGGCATGTGCGCCCAGACCCTTTATTGGCAGGGCTACATGTACAGTGACACCTGTGCTGGATGTGTGTGGGGTGAGTGTAAGCCAGACTGCACAGACTGCTTGGTGCTGGCAACAGCTTGAACAGTGGACACCAGTGCAACGGAAACTGAAAACATCTGCATAACAGAGTCACCTGCTGAGCAACATGGAGGGAGCAGGAGCAAGTACAGAGGTCACCCAACATGCAAACAGAAGTGTCCATGGGTTGCGGTGCACTGAGTCAGTGGCACGTGGAGTGCTGAGCAGGGGATCGGGCAGATGATGGCATCCACGACAGGTGTGAGCAACTCCGTCATTCTGCCAGTACCACTGTTTCGACCATGGCACATTCCGGTTGGAGGTGGTCCTGGCAATGGTGGCCTGTGCCTCCTGCGATGATGCCACGTCCGGGCTGGTCAGGACTCGATTGGATGTGTGAGCCCTCGGGGACCGCAGTTGAGGCAGGAGGCAGCGGACAGTGCAGGGCCACATACACATGGCGTCGAAGACCCCAATACTCCCGTCTCAGAGGTCATCCAATATAACAGAGGAAAGGGTCCCTGACTTGACCAGCACAGAGTTAGTGGCCCCGGATACACAGCGGCAGGCACAGGCACCCCACCATGGGACAGTGACTTGCAGTCCACTGAGGTAGGGCCAAGCAGACTGAGCGGGTCATCGTCGATGTCGAAGGTGAATGTGGCGAGGGTTGCGGGGGACAGTGGAAGGTGTCCTCCAGGGCATGATGCAGAGGTCTGATGTTAAGCAGCAAATGTTGGAGTGGAAAGCGACAGCCTCGTTGCCACCACCAATTCGGTATCAAGTACATGAGGATGAAAACTACCCCCTAGTCCATAGACTCAGGCGCCACCAATGTACGACCAGAGAGTGTCCATGAATGTCGGGGAACAGACTTAGTGGCACCGGGGCTGAGAGGGGATGCAGTCTGCAATGATGCTGGTACACTGTTATGTACTCCGTCATTGCTAAATCAAGACTCAGTCCCAAATGTGTGACCTGCTGGTTAGCAGTGTAGGCCAGAGGCAGCGGTCAGCAGTGGCCAACAGCCACGTATCGTAGGCTTGCGATGCACATAGTTAGTGCCACCAGGGTAGTTGTCAGTAGTGTTCGATCACCTCCATAATGATGATCCTTTTTTCCTCCCAAATGCAATGCATCATCCTCTTACGCCTCTCCTTGCGTGCAATGATATGTACTCAGCCTTAGAAAAATCGATGCTCAGTTCCAATTGTGTGACCTACTTGAGCGCAGCATAGGCTGAGAGCAGTAGTCCACGTGGACCCACAGAATCTTGGCGTTGTGATGCACTATTAAGACCTGGTGGCACCACTTCGGAGGGAGTATTGTGACATAAACTCAGCCATCATTAATGTGCTCGGCCATGGTATAATCAAAACTCAGTTCCAAATGTCTGACCTACTAGTCCGCTGTGTCAGCCGGTAGAGTTCGTAAATGAGAAAGGAGTACTACGCGCCTTGCTCGTGGAGGCCGTGACGGTCGTAATAGGTTGCCAGGGTCGCGGGCCTCGGACTTGGAGCTTGCACAGGCACGTGGTGGACCCTCTTCGACACACTCTGGTGTCGGCAGGTGGGCATTGAGGCCTGAGTGCGCAGGGGCAGGTAACACAGGTTCGGGGACCAGCGACCCAGGGTGCAGCTGGTGCACAGGATTGCAGGAAACACCGCTCAAGACGATGGCATTCCGGAAGAGGACCAAGCCCAAAGTTTTGTGACTTTTATTCACACCCCTATGCTGGCCTGGCATAAGCAGGGCCAGTCCACTCCGCTCGCGCTTACGGGGGGAACGTAACAAGCGATCTTCCCCACAGCCTCGGGTGACATGGTTGCGTCCACTACACTCCAAACACCAGCAGTGTGTGTCGACATGGATATTTGTGTGTGGTCTGCGTACCGCAGTCTGGCCATCACATCCTGCCACACTTGACATTGTGTACATGCTTATTCATGGGTCACTTGCCTCCTTTGCACATGCCTGGTCCCCACCACTTCCGACATTCTGCTAATATGTGGCTGAGGTGCCATGCCGTTGATGGCTAATGTCCATGGCTAGGCCACATGCCCACAGTGAGTTGTGCTGTTGTGTCTGGTGGGTGTGCATGTTGCTTGTGAGCTTGTGACGTGTGCATTTCCTGTGTTGTGAGTTGCATTATTGTGGAGTTGAGGTGTGTGGTGTGTTCATTTGGTATTGGCCAACGGGTATTGGCCAACGAGCAGTGCGTTTCCGTGGGTGCCATCCTGGAAGCGCTGGTTGATTATGGACTGTTGGAGGTGTATGAATTATGCACACTGCCTGGGTGGTTGCGCTTATTGTGTGCAGTGTCGGCAGGGGGCACAAGAGGGACATGTGTGCAGTCAATTGCCCCAACAAGTGCGGGAAGCCAGCTATGAAGTAGATGGCTTGCTTGGTCTTCAGCTGTCCCTGCACAGTGTGGGGGGAGTTCAGATAGTGGGGCACCAAGCTGATGGTGTCATCCATGACCGTTGTGAGGGACTTGGATTGGCCTGGCTGTGTGACTCCTCTAACTCATGCGGATGTTGGTTGGAGAGTACAAGTGGCCAACAGGTACATCATGGCCAGCAGCTTGGTCTGAGGTGGGATGTTGGTTGTCCGCTGTGTTGGTACCGTCAGCCTGTGTACAACGGTGGTCAGGATGCGGAGGATGGTTGTCTCTTTGAGCATATAGTGGGCAATGACATTCTCTGGTGTTGGGTCCGTGAGGTTGGTGCATTTTCCGAGGGTCGCCATCTTTGTGTGCGCTGCCTCAGTGTTGGTACGGGTGGGGGGGCTTTCCGGGTGGTGCAGGCTGTGGTCCGACTTTGCAACAAGTCAGAGCAGGTGTTAGTTTCCTGCTGCTAACAAGCCTTTTGCATGTTCCGTGGTCTTTTCGGCGATCTGGGTGGTCGTTGAGAATGTTGCGGAGTGGTGTTGTCGTGGCTTTTGGCACAGGAACGCCCACTCTGCATCTCATTAGCGATAGTTGCCGGGGTCGTCAGTGGCAATGTTTTTTGCGGCTGCTATCACGGGTAAACTGATGCTATGGGCTGTTAGCACCAGCTTGTGAATGGGGTGATAACTTTATCGCGACTTTGGCCGCGATAAAGTGCTGTTAACTCGGCGATAGCTCTTTCAGAATATGCCCCTTAATTTCTTGATTGAATACAGCAAGTGATCATAATGGCATCTTCTAATCCACAGTCA
This sequence comes from Lissotriton helveticus, assembly GCF_964261635.1. Classification (NCBI taxonomy): domain Eukaryota; kingdom Metazoa; phylum Chordata; class Amphibia; order Caudata; family Salamandridae; genus Lissotriton; species Lissotriton helveticus. The sequence goes on from NC_136057.1 coordinate 1,788,937,203, forward strand.
ATGCAGATGCCAAAATGCATGATGTAGCATGTAACTCCTTAAGTATGAAGCCGCCGAGGAAAATGCGGAATAAATATTTCCAATTCCAATCATCTGCTATGATAGAGAGTTTCCTGGCCCCAAATTATCTTTTTTTATTGAGAAACTATCAAAAGATAAAATACAACAGACAAAACAATAGTGAAACATTTTTTCAATAACACTGATAAATACTAAGCCTGGGCGTAGTTCGTGAAGTAGCGCTACGCGTATGTAGGAGAGTAGGGTCTGCTTTCCTATGGTCACCCCAATTTTTGCTTTTTGCGTCACTGGTTTTCGACTTAATGTGGCTGTGGGCCTGCTAATCAGACCCCCAGCCTGCTGTTCTCTCTATAAATTCACATACATGTACTTTAGGTACATCACCAATTGGGTATTAGATCACCTTATGAGCCCCTTTACAGTGTACTATAGGTACCCAGGGCATAGGTGCATCACAGGCCTACCAGGGGCTGCAGCATATCTTTTGCCACCCCTGGCTGGCTATCCAAACAGACACAACTAGCTGATCACTCAGCTGGGGCAAGGTTGTGTAATTACCCCTTGCTTAGATATAGTATACCCATATCTAAACCTATATCTGGACACATATGCACCTATAAGTCACTCCTATGGCAGGCCTTAACAATCCTGGAGGCAGAGTGCTTGGTTTTATGTGAGATGGTGCTCTAGCATGAGCTGAGCCTGTCTGCAGCTTTCGGAACCATTTCCTTATAGCTGTTCCAGGGTATTGCCATACCATATACTCGTAAGTGCATTATAATCCTCGCGGTTGTTGCTAACTTTGGTTTGTCTTTATCAAAACATGTCGTGTAAGGTGTCATACACTTTGGAATACTACCCCCTCGCCAGTTCTGGCGACGGAGGTAGCATTCCACCCTTCTAGAGGGAGAAGACATGTTACTTTACTTAAACGTGGTTAAATCTAACCAGAGCCTCAGCATCACAAAATGGATGCTGCTGCCACAGACACGGGTCTGGCCTCCTGCTGCTGACCGAAACTCCGGCAGGGGAGGCCTGGACAAAAGGTTTCCTGTCACAGGGAGGTGTTACACCACCCCAGACAGGAGATAGTGGATTGAGGCAGGCAGGGCGAGTGAAACTAGACACTGCCTGGGGGGCACAAGGCTCCTCATGCATAGCCCAGTTCAAACGGTGCTGGGGCACTCCAGCCCCAGCTCTGGCGTGAAACTGGACAAAGGGAAAGGGGTGTAACCTCCCCCTTCCTGGGTCCCACCCATAGGAGGGACCTAGCAGGTAATCCAGCCCCTTGATTTGGAATAAAGGTAGGAGCTGTGTCCATAGACTTTAGATAATCGTGACTGAAATTTTGATACAGAACTCTGGACCCTTCGACATCCCACTCGACGTGGAAGACAGAAGAATCTCCCTTGTCAAGGAGTGACCACCCTGTGCAAACAGGCACCATCCATCGCCCAACGGTTTGCTTTGTGGCAGCTCCAGCCGGAGCTCGAGCAACAGAGATCGACAAGCACCAGATTTCCAGACATCCAACAGCCTGATTCACAGCCACAGCAAAGCTGAGACGACGTGAGACGTGGGACCGGCCATCTTGAAAAAACTGCAAAGTGCTGACCGTGCAGCTTCTGAGGTATCCTCGTGCACCGAAGCCTGCTCGACGCGTCTGTCCGGTCACTTGCCCGTTGGCTACTGGCCTCTACAACGACGAATCTTTAAAACTACTCTGCTAGTCTGGTTGCTCAAGACTGGCCCTCGCTCCCCTGAAAAGGAGCCACCTCTCTGACCTTGCTGTTCCAAGTAAGAAGTGATCTGCAGTTCCTGCGTGGGTTGCATTTGCCAAGGCCTGTTGATTCCAATCCGGGAGCCGACACCGCCAACAGCTAGAGCCTTCATGGGACAATTCGTGATCCACTCCTGGTCATCCTCAGTGCCCCAGAGTCCACGTGGCAGCGGAGACAAGCTTCACAACAACCACCTGATTGCGCCCGACATCGCCTGGTTCCTTCCTGGTTCCATCCTGGTCACTGGCTAGTGACCCAGACTCTGTCCCCTCTGCTTTCAGGTACTCTACATCTTCGATCCACCCTTGGATCCAACCGGACTCTTCTCTCCTGGCCGCCTGCAGTATCTTCATCTCCAGGCTCCATAGATCTCCACGACGAAACCCGACACACTTTGGCACCTATGCACCCGCTTCCTGTGGGTGAGGTAACGATCTAACACCCATGCTCCTGTAGTGGTTTACACCTCTGGTGTCCTAGTTTTAAGTGGCTACGTTCTAGTCCAGTCGGAAGACTTCCAAAGCAGTAACTTTATAACTTTCACGCACCATTGACTTTGCATTGGTGCATGCGTGTGCTTGTAGCGCTGCACCCAAATCCCGCGGGCTACTCCCGTCCTAACTACAGTTAGTCCAGTGTAGTCCCAGCGATTCCCAAGGCCCTAGGCCTTACCATTGTTTGTAAAGCGGTTCTTATACCACTTATTTAATATATGGTTTGAGTGGCCACCGGGCCTATCCATAATTGTGCAACTTTTGTATGTTTAACTGCGCTTTTGTTTAAACGCTTGTGCCTCTGCACTCATAAAGAGTACAGAGGATTATTCTAGTAATAAATACATATATTGTTATAATATATAACTTGTGTGGTGTCCTTTCATTTGATATTACAGGATTGCATATGGTAAAACAGCTGGCTTCACATGCCCTCTTGAGTTTAGCCTAAGACTGCTTAGTCCATGCTACCACTAGGATAGCTTGTCTATAAGGTTGACTTTACAGCCACCACCATAAGGGATTGTTTGGACTTATACAAGGTGCTCACTAGAATAGTGAACATTATACATCAGGCCAACTTCTCACATTGGTGTGCAGCGGTTGGGTTTTGAGCTTGCTGTTGTTTTACCATTGCAATCTTTATATCATTTGAATGATCACATTAAGTACCATAGGTACATATAAACAAAGCTTACATATTTAAGTTCTACTGAACTTAGTAGTTGTAGACCAAAGGGCTTAGCACACCCTGACTACAACTCACTAGCAAGGTTCCAGTAAGAAAACACATAGTGTAGGTAAGTGCACCACTTACACCTCACTAGAGTCATGTCTGGCACAGGTGAGCAACCCAGTTCTCTACCTGTGGCAGGTGACCGTACCAAGGCACCTTCCAGCTAGGACAACCTCAGCTTCAGAGACGTGAGTGCCTTGTGCACTACAAGGGGCTAAAAAAGGGTCACAACTCTACCATTGCCATCCTGATAGGAGTCCTAGAAAAGGATGATCTTGAGAAGGCTAGTGCAGGTCCCTCAGGTAATCCAGGAGAGGGAGTGAACCCCCCAGATGATGAGAACACCACCCCAGAGTTGGATGAGGAAGAGAATGTAGATTCAGATGATCAGGGGGATAGCCAGGTCCCAGTTAGAAGGCTTAGCCAAGCTAACTTGAACCTACATGGGAATGGAGAGGGAAACCACCTCCCCAGACCCAATAGCAGAATACTCCCTGGCAATAGAAGAGAGAGATCCCTTTCCAGGGAATCTTCTCAAAGGGGAATGACTTCCCCTCAGAGAAAGGAGCATAAGGCCAGGATGAGAGCTGTCAAACTCCAGATAGAGAGGGAGGAGGTAGCACTGCCCCAAGCTAAGCTTGCGTTAGCAAGGGAACAAAAATTGAGTGAATTAGATTTCACTGGTGGTAGCCAGGCCCGGACTGGCCGTTGCAGGCACCGGGCAATCACCCGGTCCGCCGCATGGGTGGGGGCCGGTTTTGGGCCCCAGGCAGGCCCGGACTGGCAATGCCGGGCACCGGGCAATCCCCCGGTCGGCTGCCAGGGGTGGGGGCCGTTTTTTTGGCAGGGGGCCGGTTTTGTCGTTGGGCCGTTTTTTTGTCCAGCGTGCGTGCCGTGGTAGTCAATAAATAGAGTAGTTGAAGCTCAGTAGTCTGCCTGCGTCTCTCCTCGCTGCTCAGCGCTCCGTGCGAGGGGCAGAAATAATAAAGCACACCATCAATATATCTGTACTTTCTTTTTCTCTAGTGCAAATGTAATCAATATCAAGCGCGCAGCGCGCTGCGCAGATGTCTCCGCGTCTGCGCGGTCTCAGTTCAACCACAGTAGGGTGGGGAGGGGCGGCATTGGTGGTGACATGACATGCGCATTGGGGTTCGCACGCGTGACCCGTGAGTCAGAGCATTCCAGACGAACTAAGCCAGCCAGAGATTTAGGCAAGTTGCACGCATGCACCCCATAATTTAATTCTTTGTAGTAGCCCCTGCCTGCGTGTCCCACTGTCCCTCCCTGATGCTTGCTGCTGCTGCCGACTGTCTGCAGACTGCCCCGGCCCGCCGATCGCAGGTGAGTGCATTTTTCCAAATTGCATTTTCATCATGGCATTGGCACTAGTCTGTGGGCCGGGCCGCGGCCTGGCCGGGATTAAAACATAAGGTATATTGGCGGCCTGCAGCCGGCAGGCACTTCCGTAGTACTGCAGTCAAGTGCATTGCTGTGAGGACGATGGGTTTTGCCAAGGATTTGTATTGGCCGAGACCACAGTTCTTCCTAATACAGGCCTGGGTGCTAGCCATCGTTGTGAAACTGAAGAACTACTCCAGCAAAACAGTTATTTAATACTCCGCAATGATGGTTCAAATTTCTAGGTGTAAAGTGGACTCCCAGATATGACCCAGGCATGTTAGGTATTTTTGTGGAGCCCGGGTCAAGAAACTCGGAATATCTGGCTCTGTCTACTGGTATTAGCCACGTTAGTTGACTTACTTTACAATCTATAAACAAATGTAGCACTGGCATGGGGCCCCGAAGAAGTATGGCCCCTTGGGGAATAATGGCACAGGGTGTGCCCTCCCGTATAACATGCGACATGGCCCTTAGTAGCTTCCCTCCGTGTACGGACACATTTGTTTGTGTGAATTTCAAATTACCCACAATTTCAGGTGATTTATAATTTGTGCCACCAGTTAAACATTTTGAAAATACGGGCCCATGTTCATGGTGGAGAGGGCCGCTTCCATCAGTGGCAGTTGTGTGACCTCTCCTAACCAAACAGATACAGGCATTACATGGACATGATCAGTTCTTCATCCTTCTGCCACACTGTGAGCCAATGTGCATCACACCTATTACGGTCTAAGGCAATAACCCTGTTTACGTGCCCATTCAAAGTTTGGCCTCTTTGCTGCAACAGATACACTTAGCTGCATTTGGGGGTCTATTACAATGACAACGTATGTTGCGTACATATGTGAAGATCATGAACTCACTTTGGGAAGACAGGTGCCAATGCCATTTGAAATAATGATCCGAGCACGGGGTGGGGGTTGTATTAGAGCGTGTAGATGTCAAATGCCCATTCTCCCGGTTCTGTAGCGAGCAGAACTTTTACAACGAGTACGAACGGGTGCAAGAGGCAGGCCCTTTTTTCTGATTCCGTATCTTATATGTTCTTTTCTGAATCTTAATTACATACCAAGAAAACATTCCCGAATAGAGATGTGAGCTAAATACGGAATCCCCATACACATCTCTGAACACACCCAGCCCCCGGTGCAAAGCATGTGCCTGAGAATGCTGGATAAATGGTGGCGCCAGGCCCTGGCTTTTTGGTGTAGCAGCCTCCGCTATGGGCTCACTAGCTGCAAGATAAGTAAATATGATCACAGGAGCTCACTGCTGTATTTATCAGGTACCGTAGTTGTGGGGGGAAGAGGGAAATCTTGCGGAAGCACCCTTGCAAAAAGGAATTTAGAAACACCTGGCCTCCTCACTGATTTCAAATAACACACGGCGGTGAAAGGCCTATGATGCAATCCTTCCCATATCCATGCGGACTTGTTGCTCGTAGCAGTGGGACAGCAGATAAAAGGACTGTTTGAGAGGGGTTCTCTTCTCTGTCATGATCAGATGGTAGGACCAGATTATAATTTACAAACTTGTTTAAAATTACCTAGCACAGAGAGGCTCGAACCTCCTTTGTCTTTTTGGAATAGTGTGTTCTGTGATATTGTTAGCCATAAAGTTAAGAAAATACTGAGCAAGAGGTTACAGTTTGAGAAAGTCAAAGCAATGGGCTTATGTTTCACCAAAAATCACTACTGGTTGGCTACTATAAAGGGGGATGTTCACCACATAGAAGTTGGAATACTCTGTGTTGCTATAATCATGCTGCATATTTTCTTCACCAGACTTGTGCATAATAAATAACTATAGATGCAGGCCTTGTGTGTATACTGACTTGGGGGTTGACAAATGGAACCCTACCTACAGATTCTGTGTTGGGTCTTTGGCAGGTGTTATTCCATGTTTCCTTACTGACCATGGCAGGGCCTTTGATGATGTCTGTGGTATCCTCACTGCAGGCTCGATAGACCCTAACCACAGGCCCTAAGGGTCCAAGAGAGTTGTTCATGGTGTGGCCAAAACCTTGGCATGCATAAGTGAGGCTCCAGAATCAGCCGAGGGCCACTATAACCCTTTCAAATTGAGCTCTGTCACCCTCTTTTCTAAATAAAAAAAGGCAACGTCCAGCTGGCAGTTAATTGGCATAGGTTTTCCCTATTCTTTCAGACGTTTGTTAAGCTCAACAGTTAAAAAGGAAGCCCAACTTACCTACAAATACCAGACTCAGTTAACACCTGGCTGTCTTAGTAACATTGGCCAATGTGTTCCAATTTAAAGGGAATAGGTATCTCTAAAATAGAGTCTCATAAAATAACTCTAGCTTTTATGTCCGACTGATCCCATTCCAGTTTTGTACCCACTGTGCTGCAAGTTCACCGGCCACACTAGGCTCTGCAGCAAATCTCAGACTTCAAGGTGACCATGCTGCAGCTTTTACAGATGGTTTGGAACTCTCTGGTGCACCTTTGGGCCCAACAGATTCATCAGGAGCTTAAAGTTGGTTGGGTTTCTGGTGGCGGTTACTCCACCAAAGCCAACTGACCCTGTACTTCCTTTCTATTTCATGGTGTATAATGCTCTCTGATAATGCTCATTCAAGCCCAAGTGCCACCAGTGGTTTCAAAAGTAGAAACATCTGCTGAATTCGTGAGCGCCTTAAATGCAGAGTTCGGATGGCAAGGTTCGGATCGGCGCCAGAAAATGATCAGTTGGGCCTAATATGGGTCTCTTGGCGGCATGAGGAAATACAGCACCGTTTTCATGGTCATGGTATGTGAGGCTGTAGAGATGAACAGCTCTGCCAAAAAAGGCAGGGAAAAAACATAAGAAAAATATAATATACATTGAAAGGCATGGTCAGCTAGCTTAGTGGCTAACATATTAATCGGTCGCCATTAGGAGCACATGCACGTTATACCTTGGTGTGCGATAAAACAATTCCTACATGTTTTTAATATTTGCAAAATCTGGCACCAATTAGCATGCTAGTGTAACACGGAGCATGAAAGTTAAAATACTTAGGTTAAAGCCTTTTACTCCAAAACGTTCTTAATGCTGCTAGGCTTTTATCTTAAAAACTAGCCGTCCCTCCGTTTTATCATGAAATTCTGCATATGCATTGTCAACAGGCCACTAATAAACAAGCACTGGAGAAGCCAATAGGTCTTGCCTATGTGAGAGCTATTTGTTGGGCAATGTGTTTCAGCCACGCTGTATACCAGTGTGGCTACTGTTCAGCATGTCTAAAAGTTAGTGGTGTGGTGTAGCGTAGGGTAGATTGGAGTGGGGTATATTGGGGTAGTGGAATAGGGTGGATTGTGGTAGAGTGGAGTGGGGAAGATTGGCGTAGTGTAGTGAGGCTAGAGTGAGGTAGAAGGGAGTGGGGTAGATTGTATTGGGGAGGCATTAGGTAGTTGGGTAGATCAGCGTGGTAGATTGTAGTGGGGTAGATTGGATTGGGGTGGATTGGGATGAAGTGGGATGGATTGGGATGAAGTGGGGTAGATTGGGAAGAGTGGGGTAGATTGGGAAGAGTGGGGTAGATTGGGAAGAGTGGGGTAGATTGGGAAGAGTGGGGTAGATTGGGAAGAGTTGGGTAGATTGGGAATTGTGGGGTTGATTAGGGTAGATGGGAGTGGAGTGGGGTAGACTGGAGCGGGGTATACTAGAGTGGAGTTGGGTCAACTGGAGTAAAGTGGAGGGGGGTAGATTGAAGTGGGGTATATTGTAGGGTAGATTGGGATGGAGTGGGGTAGATTGGGGAGGTGTGGGGTAGATTGGAGTGGGGTAGATTGGGATAGATTGTATTGCAGTGGAGTTGGATAGAGAGGCGTGTGGTGGATTGGGATGGGGTGAGGTAGATGGGAATGGGGTAGATTGGAGTAGGGTAGATAAGATTGGGGTGGTGTAGATTGAAGTGGGTGGAATTAGACGCAGTAGACTGGAATAGTTTTTTTAAAGCATGTTTTTATTTCAATTGGTACGAAATAAAGGCATAATAAGGCAATACAGATAATGCAAGGTATCCGTGCCATTGCCATATCCAGTTCTGCATGCCCAATAAGGAGATGGCAGCAGTGTTTGTCAATTATATGTTATCATTGTAGGCTCGCACGTTGCGCTCGCTCGCTACGTGCCGGATGGGGGCTGGTCTGGGAAAATTTGCCAGGGCTGCTTTCAGTTCCCAGTCCGGCCCTGGCCCCAGGGGGCCGTTTTTGTTACAGGGCCGTTTTTTGCAGCATAGCTGCAAAAACTGTCCTGTAACAAAATCGGACGAAAACCGGCCCTGGCAAAGAGCGCGGTCGCACCCCCAGGGTAGAGGGGGGCCGGCTGAGCACTTTGCCAGGGCCGATTTCAGTTCCCAGTCCGGCCCTGGTGGTAGCAATATCCCTAGAGATAAAGACAGGTCCTATGACAATAGAAACCTGACAAAGATTGTGCCCCCCTATAAAGAAGGGGATGACATCTACAAATGGATAACTGTTCTGGAGAGAGCCTGCATGGTACAGCAGGTTCCTCAAGACCAGTGGGCAGCAATCTTATGGTACTCCTTTTCTGAGAAAGGGAGAGATAAGCTCCTCACAGTTAGTCCTGGGGATGCTAAAAACTACACTGTCCTGAAGAGTGCTCTTATTGATGGGTTTGGCCTAACCACTGAGCAATACAGGTTGTTGTTCAGAGATACCCAAAAAGCTCAGACTCAGGACTGGACTGATTTTGTTGATTGTGCCACTAAGGCTCTGGAGGGTTGGTTGCTAGGAAGTAAAGTCACAGACTATACAAGATTGTACAATCTAATAATGAGAGAACAGATCCTTAATAATTGCCAGAACCAGCAGTTGCATCAACACCTGATTGACTCAGATCTGACCTCTCCCCAAGAATTGGGAAAGAAGGCAGACAAATGGGTCAGAACCAGGGTTAAGCAGAAACCCCAGAACCATGGAGGTGATCAGAAAAAGGCAGACCAGAAGGGTGGAGATCAGAAACAAAAAGACCAGAAGTCTTCTTCAGGCCCCCAAAATACACCTAAGGAGGGTGGGTCCCAAACTGGAAATAAAAAGAAGAAGAATGATGGCCCAAAGAAACCTTGGTGCAATACCTGTAAATCAGTTTCACACTGGGGTAGTGAATGCACCAAGAAAGGAACACCCCCTACCACTGCAGCCCCTAAGGTAACTGCACCCCCTAGTACAGTCAGAAGTGGTAGTGCACAACCCAAGGCTTTAGTGGGGATCACCCTGGGTACTGAGATGGAGTCTGGCCTAGTCAGAGTCCCTACTCAGGCAGTTCTGATCTATGATGTGGACATGGCTATGACCACTACTGTGAGTCCCAATACTTTGGGAAAGTATAGACAGACGCCTTTGATAAATGAAAAAGGGCCTCAGGCCTACAGGGACACATGTGCCAGTGTCACCATGGGGGCACCTAACTTTGTGGACCCTGGACAAATTGTACTAGGTGAAAGTTACCTAGTGACAAATGCTAGCAATGCCACTACTATACATAGTGTGGTTGTTGTTAACTTCTCCTGGGGAGGGGTAACTGGCCTCAAAAAGGTTGTGGTAAGTGCAGACCTCCCAGTTGAATGTCTTTTGGGCAATGATCTAGAGAGTTCCTTATGGTCAGAAGTGGAGTACAGGACTCATGCAGAAATGTTAGGTATTTCAGCACATGTCCTTGCTGTAACCAGGTCCCAGGCCAAGAAGTGCCCACCTGAACCTGTGGTGGATCTTGAAACTATAGACCAACCACAATCCAAGAGAAAGAGCAAGAGGGTTAAGGCAGTGCCTTCCACCTTGCCCCAGGTTGAGGATCAGCCCTCTCAGGAGGATGGTTCTGTGATCAAAGAGGAGACTGTCCTGGAAGAACTAGAACCTGATCAGGTTGAGTTTCTGGGGACAGGGGGACCCTCAAGGGCAGATCTGGGGCAGGCTCAGTTAACTTGTCCTTCTCTTGAACCCCTCAGACAGCAGGCTGCTGCTGAGGCTGTTGGGAATGCTCAAGGTACCCATAGAGTGTATTGGGATAATGGGCTCCTTTATTCAGAGGCTAGAGACCCCAAGCCTGGTGCTACCAGGAGGTTGGTTATACCGCTGCAATTTAGGGGCTTCCTTCTCACCTTGGCCCATGAAATTCCCCTAGCAGGACACTTAGGCCAGAATAAGACTTGGGAGAGACTTGTCCCTCACTTTCACTGGCCTCACATATCAGAAAATACTAAGGAGTTTTGTCGCTCCTGTGACACCTGCCAAGCCAGTGGCAAATCAGGTGGCACCACAAAGGCCCCCCCTAATACCACTACCTGTGGTGGGGGTACCCTTTGAGAGAGTTGGGATAGACATTGTTGGACCAATGGATCCCCAAACAGCATCTGGGCACAGATTTATACTGGTGGTAGTGGATCATGCCACTAGGTATCCAGAAGCAATTCCCCTGAGGACCACAACAGCTCCTGTTGTGGCAAGGGCCCTACTTGGAGTCTTCTCCAGAGTGGGCTTTCCAAAGGAGGTACTTTCAGACAGAGGTACCAACTTCATGTCTGGATATTTGAAGGCAATGTGGAAAGAGTGTGGAGTGAACTATAAGTTCACCACACCCTACCATCCACAGTGCAATGGGCTTGTTGAAAGGTTCAACAAGACCCTAAAGGGAATGATAAAAGGGTTACCTGAAAAGCTTAGGCGAAGATGGGACATCCTTTTACCCTGCCTGCTCTTTGCTTATAGAGAGGTCCCACAAAAGGGGGTTGGCTACAGCCCTTTTGAACTTTTGTTTGGCCACCCTGTAAGGGGTCCATTGTGTCTTGTGAAGGAAGGATGGGAGTTACCTCTCAAAAAGCCTAAGCTTGATATTGTGGACAATGTACTTGGTCTCCGCTCCAGGTCGGCTGAGTACATGGAGAAGGCAACCAAAAACCTGGAGGCCAGACTAGAAGTACAGAAAGCTTGGCATGACCAAAAGGCTGTTCTGACTGAGTACCACCCAGGGAAGAAGGTGTGGGTGCTGGAGCCAGTGGCCCCAGCAGCCCTCCAAGACAATGGTCTGGACCCGACACCATACTTGAGAAAAAGGGAGAGGTCACCTACTTGGTGGACCTTGGCACCCCTAGGAGCCCCCACAGGAAGCTCCATGTCAATAGATTGAAAGCATATGTGGACAGGACAGACATGGGCTTGCTCATGGCAACAGATGGGGACCAGGAGGAAGAGAGTGACCCTCTCCCAGACCTGTTATCCCAAAACCCTGATGATGGCTCAGTGGATGGAGCTGCCTTGGCAGGCAGCCTCTCTGACCAGCAGCAATGGGACTGCAGTCAGGTTCTGCAGGCTCACAGACATATGTGTTCTTTTACACCCAGTCAAACTAACTGGTGCACCCATGAGGTGGACACTGGTGATAGTCTGCCTGTGAAGAATAAAATCTACAGGAAACCTGACCATGTCAGGGATTGTATAAAGGCTGAGGTGCAGAAAATGCTTGAACCTGGAGTAATTGAGCCATCAGAGAGCCCCTGGGCCAGCCCAGTAGTCCTTGTGCCAAACCCTCATACCCAAGATGGAAAGAGAGAAATGAGGTTCTGTGTGGACTATAGAGGTCTCAATGCTGTCACTAGGACAGATGCTCATCCTATTTCAAGGGCAGATGAGCTCATAGATAAGTTGGCTTCTGCCAAATTTCTGAGCACATTTGATCTGACAGCTGGCTGTTGGCAAATCAGGTTAGCTGAGGAGTCCAAGGCCAAAACAGCATTCTCAACCCCCAGTGGACATTATCAGTTTGTGGTAATGCCCTTTGGTTTGAAGAATGCACCTGCCACTTTCCAAAGGTTGGTGAATCAAGTCCTTGCTGGGTTGGATGACTTTTGTGCATCATATCTAGATGATATTGCTGTCTTCAGCTCCACCTGGGAGGATCACCTGATCCACCTGAAGAAAGTTCTGGAGGCCCTGCAAAAGGCAGGCCTGACTATCAAGGCTACCAAGTGCCAGATAGGGCAGAGCAAGGTTGTGTACCTGGGCCACCTAGTAGGTGGGGGTCAGGTTCAACCATTGGAGAGCAATATCCAGGCCATACAGGACTGGGCTCCTCCAATTACCCAGACACAAGTCAGAGCCTTCTTGGGCCTGACTGGGTATTACAGGAAATTTGTAAAGAACTATGGGTCCATTGTGACACCATTGAATGATCTGGCATCCAAGAAGATGCCTAAAAAGGTTCAGTGGACAGGTAACTGTCAAAAGGCATTTGATGACCTGAAGAAGGCCATGTGGTCTGCACCTATCCTAAAGAGTCCTGACTACTCCAAAGAATTCATTGTCTAAACAGCTGATTCTGAGTTGGGGGTGGGAGCTGTGCTATCACAACTTAATGTAGATGGTCAAGACCAGACCATTGCTTTCATTAGCAGAAGGCTGACCCCTAGAGAGAAACGTTGGTCAGCCATTGAGAGGGAGGTCTTTGCTGTGGTTTAGGCCCTGAAGAAGTTGAGACCATACTTGTTTGGCACTCACTTCAAGATTCAGACAGACCATAAGCCCCTCTTGTGGCTCAATCAGATGAAGGGTGAAAATCCCAAACTGCTCAGGTGGTCCATTTCCCTACAGGGTTGGGTACCCCCCCATTGCACCAATCCCCTCGGCCATCACCAGGGGGGCCCGCAGGGGGCCCCCAAACCAAAGACCGCCTGCCTTTCCGTGGCGGCATTGCCGCCACGGAAAGGCCTGACAAAATGCTCATGATAATATGGTTGGTGGTGTCTAACAGACACCGCCACCATATGTAACACATTCCGCCCCGGCCGCAAGGCGACCGGGGCGGAAAACAGGCGGGCGGTGTTTTGCACCGCAGCGGTCCCCCCCGCCATCCTAATGTGGCGGGGGGGAATTGGGCAATGGATGTCGGGCGGATTGCCTCCGCCAGGCCGGCGGTGGCTACCGCCAGCCTGGCGGAGGCAATCCGCCCGACATCATAATGGACCCCTAAGTGTTAATTTTTGCTAATTTCTCCATATACATTGGTTAAAATGGAAGTAACATCCTTGTATGGATGTGTGTGGATATATTTTAAGGATAGAATTAATCATTGCTTGTTCAAAGTCAATTATAATTCATAGGGGAAAGAAGTCTCTTGTTTCTTCTTTGATTTTGGTTAATATTTCTGTGTATGTAGAAGTTTGTTTGTTTGGTAACAAACAATAGATGAATGGTATGCAGGTGTTGTGGAATTGCCCATGTATATTATATAGTTGATAGAATGGTTTAGGGCATATGCTAAAAGTGCCATCCATCATCCATGTTTGACTATCTGTTAATTTTTTTAGGTTGGTGTTTGTTGCAAACATTATTATCCTTTTATCTTTGTTGTTGTTGTCGTAGAAGATAAAAGGTTCATCACTATGAGTTATGGTAAGCTCAGGTGGAATTATGACCTCTTCAAAAGTTTTAGGTGTTGCTTTTGTTGGTCTACTAGATTTTTTGGTTCTAGCAATAGTTCTTTTTATAGCAGCTATAGTTGGTAACTGACCTCTTGCCTCTCTAGGTACTCTAGGTATTAATTCCTTAAGTATTACACTAGTTGGTAAGTCAGTGGTTTTGCTTAATTCCTTAATATTGTCTAGAGTAGATCTAACCTCTATTTCAGAGATGTTAGGTGGATGGTTATGTTCAGTAGTATTAATCACACTTGTTTCTCTGGTTGTTGCACGACCATAGCATTTGTTAGAATAATACTTAGTACATTTCCAGTTAACTTTAAGGTCTTTTTGTTTTTCCTGAGTATAAGTATACCCCATATAGCATAACAAAAATTTCTCTTTCTGAGATGAGATAAATCTTGCATCTTCTGTCATTGTTGGTTTCTTAAATCTAGAAAAGGTGTATTAAATATTATTAGAAATAGTCATGTTATTAGAAGAAAAGAAAATAAGTATGTAACATTTGTGGGTAATTACCTAATCAAAAGTAGTAGATTTTCAAAGGAGATCTTTTTGTTGATTGATACTTTAATAGATTGTAGTGGTCTGTGGAAAGAAAATGAAGCATATTTTAGTGAATGTTTATATGTGTATTTTTATAACACATTTGCTAAGGTACTATGTTTTAATATGAAAACGTTTGCAAAATTTAATCTGATGTATATATCATTTAAAAAAATACCTGTTTTAAATATACAAACCGTTAAATATAAACATTGTGAGTCTTTAAAAAACAAATATTAGTACTTGTGCATGTTTTCTATGCTTACCTAGTTTTAATTTTTAGTTGTTGATGGTAGAATGTTTGTTGTTATGTTGCAGCTTTAATTAATAAAGGTATCTGTGGAAAAAAGTAATGGTATGATGAATCTTTACTTTAGTTTTTATAATAGAAGTAACATTTTTTTAAACAAGCATTTCACATTTTAACTCTTAGAAAACTGTGTTTAATAAAAAACAATAATCAGACATTTAAGTAGGAATTTATGAATTAGTTATAACATTTTTACTGTTGATTTAGCATTTATTTAGTGTTTAAAGAGGAATGTTAATAAACTTACTTTTCAACTTTGTTGTTGTACTTTTCTAGAAAATGTTCATCTGTTTGTTAACCTTGAATCTGTTTAGGAAATAAGTAGAGATAGATAGAAAAGCAGATTTAGATATTTACAATGAACTGCAGGTTACAGATAATGTAACATTTTATACAGAAACATAACATTACTTACTTTTAGTTGATTTGTAGTATATTCGTATGAGAACAATCTTTAGGGTAGTAGAAATAAGTGCAGTTTTCCTTGAAGCTGAATAATTTCTGCTGGTTTTTGAGTCTTAATTGTAGCTCTTTATATAGGGTATGTTTAATTAGTGTTAGTTTGGGATTGGTTAGAAACCTAGAAAACAGTTCCTATTGGTTAGTTTGAATTTATTTCATTTAAATAGTTTAGTTTGCTGAATGTGAAATGTTTATTCAGAGAGTTTGTGTATTAGTAAGTATTTTAAATATAATATAATTAAATAGTATAGCTTTAAAACATTTATAAAATTAAAAAAATATGTGTATATATAACAAGATTAATTTTTAATTGTTACATAGATTTAGTAATTTATAAATATGTTTTTAGAGAGATATAATTATTTAATAGTGTTTATTATGTAAATACCTAGTTATATGGGTATAATGTTAATTTATTTAATGTGTATAATGTTTCTAGAAACTGTAAGAATATTTTAGTAAAGTCGATATTTCGGTAATGTCGATATTGTTGATGTCTATATTTTGGTAATCGATGTTTTTATATTGTGGTATATATATTATTGACTGTCGATATTTTTTGTTTCGATATAAGTGTGATCGATATTAGTTTACTCGAGATTTTTGTATATCGATATAGTGAGATCGATGTTTTAGTAAATTTATAAATAAGTATAGGGTGTCGATGTAAATGTAATCTATATTTAAGACACGATATTTGTGTAGGTCGATTTTAGTGAAATCGAAATTTTGTCAGTGATTCGTTTCGGGGTATTTACCCCTCATCAGCAGGGATTAGGCCGTGTTCTGGGGTTGCCGGTGGCTGCCAAATATTGCCAGGTTTAGTACCACTCAGGCGTGCAGGTGCGGGGTCCCAGGCTCGTCAGCCAACAGCTCGAGGGAGCTTTAACATTACAAATGGGGGTGGGGTCGCACACTACTCACACACCAGCGGGATCGCCCCTAAGGACTGTGGTAAGTGTAGTTCATGTTCCGCGATGCATCTTCTTTCGATTCTCTGCTATCTTCGCTATCTTCACCATCCCTGGACACATGTTTCGGGGTATTTACCCCTCATCAGCAGGGATTAGGCCGTGTTCTGGGGTTGCCGGTGGCTGCAAAATATTGCCAGGTTTAGTACCACTCAGGCGCTCAGGTGCGGGGTCCCAGGCTCGTCAGCCAACTGCGCGAGAGAGCTTTAACACCGCTGGTGTGTGAGTAGTGTGTGACCCCACCCCCATTTGTAGAGGAGTGACCCAGACTCTGTCCCCTCTGCTTTCAGGTACTCTACATCTTCGATTCACCCTTGGATCCAACCGGACTCTTCTCTCCTGGCCGCCTGCAGAATCTTCATCTCCAGGCTCCACAGATATCCACTACGAAACCCGACACACTTTGGCACCTATGCACCCGCTTCCTGTGGGTGAGGTAACGATCTGTAGTGGTTTACACCTCTAGTGTCCTAGTTTTAAGTGGCTAAGTTCTAGTCCAGTCGGAAGACTTCCAAAGCGCATTGGTGCATGCGTGTGCTTTTAGCCCTGCACCCGAATCCCGCAGGCTACTCCCGTCCTAACTACAGTTAGTCCAGTGTAGTCCCAGCGATTCCCAAGGCCCTAGGCCTTACCATTGTTCGTAAAGCGGTTCTTATACAACTTATTTAATATATATATATATGGTTTGAGTGGCCACCGTATCACTGATCACTCAGCTGGGGCAAGGTTGTGTAATCACCCCTTGCTTAGATATAGTATACCTATAGTATACCTATATCTAAACCTATATCTGGACACATATGCACCTATAAGTCACTCCTATGGCAGGCCTTAACAATCCTGGAGGCAGAGTGCTTCGTTTTATGTGAGATGGTGCTCTAGCATGAGCTGAGCCTGTCTGCAGCTTTCGGAACCATTTCCTTATAGCTGTTCCAGGGTATTGCCATACCATATACTCTTAAGTGCATTATAATCCTCGCGGTTATTGCTAACTTTGGTATGGCTTTATCAAATAATATCCATAATTGTGCAACTTTTGTATGTTTAACTGTGCTTTTGTTTAAACGCGTGTGCCTCTGCACTCATAAAGAGTACAGAGGATTATTCTAGTAATAAATACATATATTTTTATAATATATAACTTGTGTGGTGTCCTTTCATTTGATATTACAGGATTGCATATGGTAAAACAGCTGGCTTCACATGCCCTCTTGAGTTTAGCCTAAGACTGCTTAGTCCATGCTACCACTAGGATAGCTTGTCTATAAGGTTGACTTTACAACCACCACCATAAGGGATTGTTTGGACTGATACAAGGTGCTCACTAGAATAGTTAACATCATACATCAGGCCAACTTCTCACAGCGTAGCTACGCGAAGTGCACTTCGCACTATGCGAGCTACGCGAAGAGCGTAGTGCACTGTGCAAAATGCTGTTCGCGCTGATTGCACAGTGCCGGATGCTTGTCCGCACTATGCAATCAGTGCAAACTGCATCTTGCACAGTGCAAGCGGTCGTTTTCTGTCGCTCAAGTAGATTTCTACTCGAGCGGCAGCTTTCTCAACGTGGACTGGTAAATCTCATTGCGAGCATACGTGACCACTCGCAATGAGAAACCTGACCTCCCCGCGTTGAGAATCTCGCCGGGAGGTTTATTTTCCACACACGCGATCGGTAACTTGATGTTGCGGATCGCGAACAAGGGAATAGTGAACATCATACATCAGGCCAACTTCTCACAGCGTAGCTACGCGAAGTGCAATTCGCACTATGCGAGCTACGCGAAGAGCGTAGTGCACTGTGCAAAATGCTGTTCGCGCTGATTGCACAGTGCCGGATGCTTGTCCGCACTATGCAATCAGTGCAAACTGCATCTTGCACAGTGCAAGCGGTCGTTTTCTGTCGCTCAAGTAGATTTCTACTCGAGCGGCAGCTTTCTCAACGTGGACTGGTAAATCTCATTGCGAGCATACGCGACCACTCGCAATGAGAAACCTGACCTCCCCGTGTTGAGAATCTCGCCAGGAGGTTTATTTTCCACGCTCGCGATCGGTAACTTGATGTTGCGGATCGCGAACAAGGAAAAAGTGTCGCCGGGATGTCATTTTGCTTGCTCGCGGTCGCCAACTTGACGGTGAGGACCGCGAGCAAGTAAAAAATGACCGCTGCGCTATGCTATGCTACTCGTGTTTGCACTGTGCTAAGTGCAGTTTGCATAGAGCGGAGTAGCGCAAACTACGTGAGCATAGCGTAGTGCTTTGCCCAGGGTTAATAAATACATGGAATTTAGAAACGAAAAGTGCAAATGTCATACCGCCATGATTTAGGTAACACAGAAAAACGAGCATTTGCAATGCAATAGGTCTTGCATTACTGAAAGTTTGAGTTATTGGCATTGCAAATAATAATGCAATGACAATAGCTCAAACTTTCAGTAATGCTAGAACTTTTGCCTTGCAAATGCTTGTTTACTATTAACACATTCAGGTGTGAGTGAGCAGGGGCAGATCTAGTAAGTGCCCCTGAGAGGACGCCCCATGGCATAATGACGACATCTCCTCCATGAATAAAGTGGATTAATCAGCCCTCACAGCGTCCCACTGCGGAAGTCATCTCTGCTAATGGAGACAAGAGGAGGCTATCGTCGAAGATGCTGAACTGAAAGTAGATAGGGTATTTCAGGTGGCTTTGTCTTTTTTCTGAACAGATCAGCTGAATTAAAGGAACACCGCCCTTAAACGGCAGGTCAATGCATGGATTATGTTGAGATAGTCTAATTCAGTTCATGGTCTTTGCAGAGACAGTTGTGGTTGAAGTGTAAATTGCACAGAGACAGTCATGGTCAATGTATGGACTGCACATAGACGGTTTGGGACAAGGAATGTTTAAACTGCCTGTAAGCAAAAAAAATGTTGATCAGAAGAAATAAAATTAAAGAATACCAATCGGTGAAGACAGAAGTATCAATCCACATGCAGTGCACTGCCCCCTTCCCTTGTACTTACCGCAGCCCAAGAAGACCTAGTTGAGGTCCATTTGTCCGAGGCCAAAGTAAATAAAGAAGTGGGCGTGTGAGCTGCACTGAACAAAAGAAAGGCGGCCGCCATAGTTAAATATAAAGCACCCGCACGTAACTCCAAAAATAAATGAAAAAATAAATTGCTGCTTGTAACGCTAATCCCTTTGCATTGTCGTGAAGAAGGAGGGCCTGAGAACGTCTATGCTCCTGCATTGAAGGCACTCAAAAACATGGTTGCCCGTGTAAAGCATGCAGCGGCTTTAAACACAAGCGCTAGTTTTCTGGCAAAAATTTAAAATTAAAAAAGAGTCTCTGCTCTAAGAGAAATGACTCATGTAACAGAGCCAATCGCCATGGGAGTAACAAACACTCCAAAGGTCGGGACAAATGGTACAAGTGCATCATACGAATGAAAGACAGCTTGAAAGGCACAGGAAGGAACCTATGAAAGACAGTGGGTGTGACCATTATCCACAGACAGATTACAGCATGCCTCGCAGGGCAGCACATGTGCGCTGACTCTAGGCGCGACCTAAAAATTGCCCTACTTATGCAATTTGAGAATTACTTAAAATCCTCGATAGGTAGCCAGGCATACAAAAAGCAAACCC
Organism: Lissotriton helveticus; assembly: GCF_964261635.1. Lineage (NCBI taxonomy): Eukaryota > Metazoa > Chordata > Amphibia > Caudata > Salamandridae > Lissotriton > Lissotriton helveticus. The sequence goes on from NC_136057.1 coordinate 1,788,956,995, forward strand.
CTACCTAACAAGAGCCCACAGCTTTTTCAGTCTTCGCCTATTAGGATTATGATGAATGATCATAAATTCCAAGCTACAGGCAAGAATAAACTTGTACCCTTGGATCTGGAGGGTCGTTCTGCTACCAAGCCCTGGCAATGCAGAATCTTGCCACTGTAACACCATAAAAATAAATCGAGAGAAGGTTGCACAGTATGGAACTGGAATGGCCCAACATAATTAACTTTGGGTCATAATCGGCTTCCCACTGTAACAGATTAATTAATTTATTAAAAACTGAAGCCCAAAAATGATGAAAGGGCTGTACAAGTAACACAAATATGAGTAGCATCTGCCCTTAACGCCATGCATTTATGAGGATGTAATATGTGTTATTGAAGATCTTTAAAAAATTAGGTTTAAAGAGTGACACATTAAGTATACTTTGGGCCAACTGAGCACTAACCCTGATATCCCCCTCAGTCACCCTCAAGCCTAAATTCTTAGTTCATTTGTTCGCTCACTGCTGGAGATGTTGTTCATTAAATCTGCAGCAAATAAGAGTCTGATACAGGGTACCGATAGAGTGAAATATAGGCAAGTGAATAAACCGATCCAACAATAGGTTATGACACATAAAGATTTCATTAGTTGAGAAATGGACAACAAAATCCCTAAGCTGCAAATATCTAAAAAAAAAAAATTAAAAACCCTGCCAGTATGTGCCACAAAGACACTAAAGTGACCTAAATGAAAGGAATATCCCGTTTGAAAACAATTGACTGAGTTGTTTGAAACCGATCTGATGCCAGAATTGTACATAGCCCTCATGCAGATTCAGCTTTATATTAGGACTTAGGCCAAGGGAAGCGTACTGATTAAAAGACGAAATGTTACAGTACATTTAATTAAAGACCAAATCCTATGATAGACAGCCAGCGTCTTAAACCTGGTAAGTTTGAAGTACACTGTATTGATCAGGCCCAAGAATGGGTGAGGAAGTGCGATTGAAAATCCACTACTCAGGAAACAGCAGTCAGTCAGACCCACCCATTACAGACAACAGTCAGCACCGAAACAGAGAAAGAAAGTACAACCACAGCGAAGGAAGGGCCATACCGCCTGTCTCCCGAGTTAACTGCAAATACTAGATGTCGACACAACAAGGCTTTTTATAGCCCCATATAAATCTCTGCCAACTAGCGTCAACCTTTTTAAACAAGCATTTGCAATGCAATAGGTCTCGCAGTTACACAAGTTTAAGCTATTGACATTGTAAACGACAATGCCTTTTATTTATGTTTTTAAAACGAAAACAAAAGTAAAAGGCCTTGGTATTTGCAATGTCAAACGCTCAAACTCACGTAAATGCGAAACCTATTGCATTGCAAATGCTTGTTTGGGGAGGCATGGGGAGATTAAGTTATTTGCCCAGAAGCACAGGATATTGAGACGAGACTCGAACCTGGTTCCCCAGTGCCAAAGTCGGCAGCTCTGGGGTTACGCCACATCCTATCCCCAACTTCTAGTGCAATGTCATAGGAGTCTTGAGTGATCCATCGCACAATTATTGATCTAGTAAGCTGTTCTTAACTTAGGACATTCTGGTGAACACAAGAGGCGCCATGGCGTTAGACTGTGTTTAATTACCAACGCACACTGAGCATTCCATGTAGTGAAGTCCGCATGCTTGAGCTAGGGAGGGGCTGTGGGGCGACGGATGCTGACGCGATGGAGCTCTTGCAGGAACTTAGCAGCAGACTTCTCATGTATTTGTTTCAGCCTGAAAGAGGACGTGTCAGTGGCTGAGTTGGCAATGTTTCTCTGTATTCCTGAATCAGGGCTTCTGAAACCTCGACCTGAAAACAGACGTCATGAGTGGTGTGAGGTAGGTGTGATGTAAAATATTATACAAAAGAAACAGGCTTGAAAGATATAAATACTGGATGTATATGCAAGCGATCCTGGAAGTAAGTATAACAAAGACCTCATATTGTTGAAAAAGGCATTACTGTAGTAGTTATACTGGTGTTGCTTTCGTCGCCGGAAGTTAAGTGACGCGGCTCTTTGGAAAATAAACCGTTTTGAAAATAGAGGAATTTCCAGGGACTGTAATTACTAGGCGAAGATTTGAATGTGTGGTCAAATTTGAACCTGCATTGGTGGAATCAACATGATGTGATAATCTCTTTGTAGGTCGTAAATCCAGCAAAGGCCTTTGTTTTATTTGTGCAGTGAACATTTTTGTTGTAGCAGGAAAGACTATCACTACACCATCAGATGCAGCATATAAAATGTCAGGTTGGGTGGGTTCATGTACATGGTCTGGCTGGGTCTAGAATACGAAAACTTCTATAAAATGCCGACATGGGGGAGTATATCTTGGCCTAACCTAAACATGTGTCCTAAATCAGAAGCAGTTGTCAGCAGGGGAGAAAGAAAGGTGGAAATCCTCAACGGTTTAATGTCACTTCAATGATTCTGCGTAGAAGCTGTTTGACACATCCTCGCGATTTCAACGCCACAAAGCCAGACTAAATAGCTGTGTGAATAATGAATCACAAGCATGCTTGATCTAAGTATGGGACAGAAGCTTACGATGAAACAGAACATATCGGACACAGGAAAACGTCGAAGTAAATAAACGTGGCTTCTTACATAAATACACCACGAGATATAAAAATATATCTTTGTTATGTCATATTTTGTGCAATGCAGCTTGGCCCCCAGTAGCTTTGCGTGTTGCTTTATATTTGGACAGAGACACCGCGAGCAAAAGAGACGCGCGTGCACATCTGCTGTCCAGGCAGGCACGCGTGCACTCATTGTTAAAAACAAAAGTGAAAGCACGCACGACGTGCAGATGCGACTTCGCTTGTTGCTTTATATTTGGACAAAGACACTGCGAGCAAAAGAGACGAGCGTGCACATCTGCTGTCCGGGCAGGCACGCGTGCACTCATTGTTAAAAACAAAAGTGAAAGCACGCACAGCACGCAGAAGCGACTTCGCATGTTGCTTTATATTTGGACAGAGACACCACGAGCAAAAGAGACGTGCGTGCACATCTGCTGTCCAGGCACTCACACGTTTTGTCCCCTTCGAGCACCAAACCGACAACAATAGTCTCGCCAAGGCAAAGCAGCGCGTGCACTGCTTTTTCTAGGCGAGACCTAAAAACTGCTTTGGGAGATATAAAGGTATAGACCTAAACAGATACAAAAATCGTGGCAAAATGACCATTTTAATCAAAAGACATCTTACAATCAGCCCCTAATGGAGCTTATCCCAATTCTAAAAAAGAATGATATATTCTTGATATAGGCTCTCGTAATTAAGCTCGACAATATCCCTCATACAGGGGGAAATACGAATACCTAAATAAGGGCTTCTTTTAAAGGTCAAAGGTTTGTGAAACCTAGTAATGAACTCGTTATAACTTGAGTTTTATCGATATTTAATTAATACCCAGAAATCATACGAAAACATCCCGTCACTGCCTCATTGCCAGTAAGTGCTTGAGTAGGAGATGATGAGTGAATGCAATATCATCTGCATAAGCCATTACCTTGAATATAAACCGATTAAGCCGCAGCGGGAGTGGTATCCGAGAGCTTGAATTTCTGGATTGATGGTTCTAAAAACATGTACAAAATAGAGGGGACAGCAAACAACTCTGCCACGTGTCCCGTTAAAGCACAACACTATTCAAAATTCGCCTCTTGCTGACTATTCGGGCTGATAATGAGGTATAAAGTGTCTTAACCGCAGTTATAGACTTCTCCCTCAGCCCCATTTTTGCAAGGACCAGTCAAAGAAAACCTACAAGACCCTGCTTAAGGCCTTCTTGGCATCGAGCAGAATCAATCCTGCAGCTCGCCCTGTGTTTCTATGACATCCAAAATAGAAATGGCCATATTAATATGAGCCGGAGTGTCCCGCTCCGGAATAAAGCCATGCTGCACAGTATCGACTCAAGTAGCGATGATCAAAGATAAACCATTGGCCAAAATACAAGTGTAGATTTTTGTGTCTGTATTCATCAAGGATATCAGATAGTACGATCCACACTTGAAAGGGTCTTTACCTTTCTTTAAAAAGTTCAAAATATATGCTTCACCACAAGAAGCCGTTGTGGATTGCCGAAGAGCTGGAGAATAAACCAGCTCTTCCAGTCTAGGCACAACGATATCTGAAAATGCTTTATAAAATTCAGTAGGAATAGTCAGGACCTGATGCTTTTCCTGAAGCTAATTGAGACAGTGCATTCCTAATCTCTGCAGACGTGATAGGTGCATCTAGCATCTCACATTGAGTGGCAGATAAGCAGGGTAAACTCACCGCCTGCACATAGTTTTTGATGGCTTCTTGTGGTGACAACCCATCTCTCCACTTCTCTCAAAACAAAGCCCATCTTGTCCACCACCTTTGATCAGCTTTGCCCCAAATCTACCTCTGTAACGTCTTACGCGTGACTGTAAGCTGCTTCAATACCTTTTCTGCTTCATAAAAATTACCTTTACAGACATATTCTGAGTATTCTAACTCCAAAAAAAGAAGATCAGCGCAGGACTGCTCTAACAAGATTGTATCCCTTTAATCCCACTGAATGGAATAGCTAAGGATCCTATGGATCGCCATGGCTTTCATCGCGTCCCACACTATTCTTGGAGAGTTTTTTGGTTATCAATAAAGGATTCTGTCAGGCATGCCTTCGTATAATTTAAATACCCTCACTCCACAAAAATGTATGATCAAAAGGCCACCTAGAAGGAGAGACAATAACAGCACTAGAGGTCAGTTTAGTAAATACTGAAAGATTATTGTTATCCGAGATAACACGTGGATTCAATTTATTTCAAACAGCAAAAACAACAATGTTGCTCGCTAGCACCATATCAATCTGAGAAAGGACCTTATGTGATGCCAAATAAAATGTATAGCCTGACTCAGACCCCGCGGCATGCACGCCATACATCAATAAGAGCCTGAGAATTACTATCCAAACCAAGTGCAGCGCGAGATTTTTCCATACTCGGCTCAGGCGACATACAGCCTGAAGTAGTATTAAATTGCAGTGCCAGTGGCAATATAAAATCCCCATAAATTAAAAAAACAGGGGAGCGCCATTGACTCAATTCAGATAGTAAAAAGTTAAAAAGCGATGAATCATCCTTATTTGATACATAAACTACACAAATCGTCAATTACACATTATCCTTTCCTGTATGTGAGATAACCCACCAGCCTAACTGGTCAGATTTGGCCTCATAAACCTTCCACCCGTGATCCCTTGCTAACAGGGCCATCCCTCACTAAGACCCGTCCCCATCTGATGTGGGCAGTATATCGTAGCCAAAAATGTTCAGATTTTTATTCACTGACAAATATAGGTGGGTCTCTTAAATACAAAGACGACGCAGCTTATGTAACATGAGTTCCTCCTTGAAGTATCTACCATTTGGAGACACCCTCAGACCTTTAATATTCTATGTAAGTACGTGTAAATCCCGGCTACTGCTACCAATATTATTGGCGATACCTAGGTGTCGGAAACACTGCATTCTGGGTGACACTGCACTTAAACTAACCATTTGAAACGTTCCCTTTTTTTCTGCAAACAACATCTCAACCCCCAAATAAAACTCATCCAAACCATCACTATCATGGCATGCGCCCTCCATGACACTTTACACCCCACACCTAGCCCCAACACCCTCACCTATCCAGGTTTCGCAAAGGGAACACACATCTTCTGTGTCCCACACAACCACAACTCCCAGCACCATATTCCGACTTTGGTTAGTTGCTGATCAGTACCCATACAGAGAGAAGTCCCCGGCCAGCCCCACCAGATAGAGAAACGTAATAAAGAGACAGCAGGCACAAGCCCAAACGGAGAATTAAAAGAAACCTGCAGAAATCAACAAAATTGTACATATTATAATAACAAAGGGTCTGCAAAGAAAAAACGGAATAAACTGTATCAGCCATTAATCATGCTTCCATAAATCCAAAAGGGTCTGAGCTCTAGACAAATCTTTACTGAAAAAAGTTCAGCCCTGATAGAGAATTCTCAAATTGGCTGGCTTGAGGAGAGAAACAGTAGCCCCAAGATTAAACAAGCATTTGCAATGCAATAGGTCTCGCATTAGGAAAGTTTGAGCTATTGGTATTGTAAATGACAATTTTTTTATTTATGTGTTTGTTTTGAAAATAGCGAAATTAATAGCTTTGTCATTTCCAATGCCAATACTTTTAACTTTTGCAAATGTGACACCTATAGCATTTGTAATGCAACATGTTTTGTATTTACGTGACTTAGATGTATTGATATTAGCAATAAAAATGGCTTGTAATTTTTTTTAATAATTAATACTTAAATAAAAGTTATTGTAATTTATAATAGCAATAGCTTAAACTTTTGTAAATAACTTTTGTGAAGATTATGTTCAGTGTATTTTATTGTGACGAAAATCCAAGAACAGAAGTGAAATATTAACATCTTTTTGTGACATTTGTAATAAAGCTTGAAACATTGAGAGAACATATTTGAACCAGTTGTTGAATGGTTGCACAGACTGATGCTGTGGTGGCGCTGAGTGATGTTGTTGTGGTGACGAGTGATGCTGTGGCGTTCAGTGATGCTGTGGTAGCGCATAGTGATGTTGTCGTGCCCCTGAGTGATGCTGTGGTGCCCCTGAGTGATGCTGTGGTGGTGCGATAGATAGATAGAATGAGGGCGATAGATAGATAGAGGGATGGCGATAGATAGAGTGAGTGCGATAGATAGACAGATAGAGTGAGTGCGATAGATAGACAGATAGAGTGAGGGCGATAGATAGATAGAGTGAGGGCGATAGATAGATAGATAGATAGATAGATAGATAGATAGATAGATAGATAGATAGATAGATAGATAGATAGATAGATAGAGTGAGGGCGATGGATAGAGTGAGGGCGATGGATAGATAGAGTGAGGGCAATAGATAGATAGAGTGAGGGCGATAGATAGATAGCTAGATAGATAGATAGAGTGAGGGCGATAGATAGATAGAGGGCGATAGATAGATAGAGGGTGATAGATAGAGTGCGATAGATAGAGGGCGATAGATAGAGGGCGATAGATAGATAGAGGGCGATAGATAGATAGAGTGAGGGCAAAAGATAGACTGAGTGAGGGCGAAAGATAGACAGAGTGAGGGCGATAGATAGACATAGTGAGGGCGATAGATAGATAGATTGATAGAGTGAGGGCGATAGATAGATAGATATGGTTAGGCCGATAGATAGATAGATTGATAGATAGATAGAGAGTGAGGGCGATAGATAGATAGAGTGAGGGCAATAGATAGATAGATAGAGTGAGGGCGATAGATAAATAGAGTGAGGGCGATAGATAGATAGAGTGAGGGTGACAGATAGATAGAGTGGGGCGATAGAGGGAGGGTGATAGATAGATGTGTGTGGTTTGTGTGTGTGTGGTTGTGTGTGGGTGTGTGGTTGTGTGTGTGTATGGTTGTGTGTGTGTGTGGTTGTATGTGTGGCTGTGTGTGTGGTTGTGGCTGTGGTTGTGTGTGTGGTTGGCTGTGGTTGTGTATGTGGTTGGGTGTGGTTGTGTGTTGTGTTTGTGGTTGTGTGTTGTGTGTGTGGTTATGTGTGTGTAGGTGTGTGGGTGTGGTTGTGTGTGTGTGGTTGTGTGTGTAGCCTAGGTTTGTGTGCCGTGTGTGTTTTAAATGTAAATGTAAATGTAGTTGAGCTTATATAGCGCACAGCTACCCGCAGTGGGTTTCCCGGCGCTTGCTTAGGGAACCCTTCCTGATATTCCCCTGTGAGATAGCAGGGTATCCACAAGGTGAAAGTCAGGCATCCCGCCGCGAGGGGCCGTTGTGGAGATTAAGCAAGCTGTTGCCCAGAGTCGCAGAGTGTGAACCCGTGAGTCGAGGAGGCACCGGGGCGAGAATTATCGAGTCCGTGGAATTTTTTTTAGCCCAAGACCCGCAGGGGCGGGGAATTGAACCCTGGTCCAGGACCGATCTCAGATTCCGGGTCTGCCGCCTCTAACCCCTGAGCCACACTTCTCCACTTTACTTTTACACCTCTTTATCTCGCTCTCACACCCACGCGATTATGATCGTTCATCACGGGCCCCGTGCGGCTGGAATTATCGCCTCCTGCTATGTCGAGCAGATAAACTTTGCCGCATATTGATTCCCCACAAAGAAGATGACATGTCCCTGCTCAGCACCCTTTATCGGGATGGGCCAGGGAGATGTTGGGGAGCAGGGGAGAAGGCATGCCAGCCTGCAGCGGAGAAGCCTCCAGAGAAAGGCGCGTTATCTTCCCTGGCAGAGGAAAACAACGCGAGATATGAAAGGGGAGGCGTGGGAGATGAGGAGAGAGAGAGGGGACCGAGAGAGGTAGAGGAGGATACATACGAGGGGAAGATGGGGAAAGATAAGGAGAGCAGAAAGGGGCCGGTGAGGGAGAGGAGGCAGCAATGGGTGAGAGAGGGAAAGTACAGAAGGGAAACAAGAGCTCAAGCTCGGACTGCAGACATATATTCTTTTAGTTGTAATGTGAGTCAATCTACTAGTCCTCATTTCCTGAATTATCATGTAAATGTTTTTTACAGTTAACCTCTTACACGGTATTACAGCGACTGGGTTACCATCTCCATGTTAGCCCTCCTGTCTCTATCAAGGAAAATCCCCTTGTTTATGAATATTAGAAATGCGAGACGCAGATTATGTGACTGATGTTTGTATTTTACTTTTTGGTATTATTACTTGTTCACTGACTATAAACTTATTTTATGTTTATTTTATGTACCTTAAATATTTATAGAGAGAACATTTCTATATGCCCACAGCTTATTTTAAAGCATGTTGTTTAAATAAAATATACAGTGTAGGAATGACACCTTGGATCAGAGAAAGGAGATCCTTTTCTCCTTTTATTTTAACAGTGGGTGATTCGTGTCATGAAGTTAAAGGTCTGCATCATCTCAGTCTAAACACCTCCCGAGGGGCCAGCACTTCGAGGTGTTAGATTCCCTGCTGTTCACGCCCAATCTTCATCTAAAACACAGCACGGACAAGCCAGGAGGCACACTGCTCCGTCATCAAATGCCATCTACTGAATCCTTTTCAGGAGTTCAGTTTTGTGATTTCACACATTCCCCTTCAGAGCAACTATTCATGTTTACGTTCCGTTTTATTATTGTTATTATAAACAGTGTTTCACGGTTTAAGTGGTTCATTTTATAGCAAATGAGGACACTCAGGCAGGAAGAGATTGGATATAGAGAAAACAGGTATAAAACAAGGCAAATTAGAGTAATATATATTTAAAAAACATAGCTACTAGATGCGACTGGACAGGTCAGACCCCCCTTGTCACAAAAAAAGTGTTGCTACAGCAGAACTCTTGCGCCTTTTTAAAATTAATCCGCTCCTAGCACCCCTCGCTCAAAGTGAAACATGTTTGCTAAAATAAGCAAAGGCGTGTAGTAGACAGTACGGCCCGGGTATAAAACCCTGTGCAGCCAGTTCACAAAGGTTTTTTACAAGCTTAAATCAGGCTTGCACCTGGAGAAATGTTAACTTTAGTTTAAGCCTGCATGAGAAAGTAGGAAAGAGGCTTAAATGCATGTGATGTCCTTGTGCCTGGTGTAGCATCTCATGTTAACTCTAGGCACTTCTTCATAAACACTTTTTAATGAAGTGTGTCTTACTTTATCTCTGTCATTTATAAGAGCTTTTAAGTTAGAGGTGGTATTCTTGTCCAATTTAAAGCCATTTATTTTACCAACCTCGGTATGATGGAAAGCTGAGTTTGCCTTTCTGAGTTTCAGACCGGTGACCTGCAATTAATTGAAGTGCTCTGACGGGGCAGCAGGAGAGTGGAAGCAGCCTCGACGTGGGATTGGTGTGGGAGGCAGGAGCAAGTCAGGAGAGGGAGGAGGGGGAACTGCTCTTTTATTTACTTTTTGAGCAATCGTGGCACCGCGCTTTAGATTAAGATCTTTACTGTTAAAGTGCGAGTGCCCCTATTTAAACCAAGATAAATAAAGCGAAAAAAAGGCATGTTTGGCAATGCAACTAACCACATCGCCACGCCATTGCGGGAATGAAAAGAATCATTTGAAGGCACGAACGGGGAGGGGCGGGTGAGCAAGAAGGCATCGGGATGCAGAGGGAAGAGGGAACGGAAGAAATTGCTTTGCTCAATATATACACACGGCGCTGTTAAAGTATCCTGCTGCAGCGTCCAAGCATGAGAAAAGGGGAAATTATTAATAGCCGCTATTATTTGACAAAAAGGGAAAAATGCGTCCGTCTTGGTGCGGGGAGAGCCTCCTGTGTCTTCGACCGTGGGAGTGCCATGAATCTATCTCGGAGCGGGGTGGGGAGACATAAAACAAGCATTGGCGGCCGCAAAAAAAATCAGCCGCGAAATGAAGAAAAGCAAGCTCTTGGCATTGCTGTGGGGGGGCGGAGCGGGAGCGCATTGGCGGGGGAGCAGCAGCCTTTGATGTGCGAGCGAGTGGGAGGGAACACCATATGGGGTGTAATTAAGTGAGCTCAAGCGCGCGCTGGGGAAGCGTCGTGCTTGAGTAATCACATGCATTGGGGACAATCCTCGCTGGTTTCAAGAGCTGTTTTGCCCACTATAATCTCGCAGAACAACGCATGCGCGTTGGTTCAGCGAGACCTAAAAAGGCTGGAATCACTTCCCACAGCTGCCATCTTCGCACCACAGTGTCGTAACAGAAATCTAACCTCACAAAAAACTGCCGCAAGATATCACTGGACTGTGCGAGTGGGCAAGCTGGTGCAGCAACTGCCGAAAGATGAAATTGCCCACATAAATCAAAATTGCTTGCAGATGTTTTGACGCTCTGCCCTTGGAAAGTTTACGAAACAGAAATGGATATGAGCGCTGCACCTGGCAGTTTTTCAATTGGGGAAAGGACTGACTAAACAATTGAACATCTACCGTCTGGCATTGTCGCCCTCTTGCTCCTTGGGAATACCTAGTACACAGAGGTTATTTCGGCACATACAATTTTCCATGTCCTTCATCTTGTAGCAGAGGCCACTGAGCTGTGTTTCATTGAACTCAACCTGGGCCTGCATGTGCTGTACTGTCTACTGCAACACTGTGGAGCAATTATCCATGTCATTTAATCTCACATGGAAGGTGTCCATGTATTTAGACATCTTGTGCAACACTACCTGAATCTTAGAATGTTCACCCTTCAAAGACATTGAAACATTTTGATATTCTTCCGTGTGTCATTGTAGTAGTTAATAGATTGCCAACAAAGAAGAAGAAAAGGGGGCAGGCTACTGTAGCCAAGACTTCCCTGCCCTCCGGAAATCCTTGATAACCTTGAACACAGGAGCCAGAGGAAGAAGAGAGAGACGATAGCCTGGATCCAGCACAAGCCAACACTGTGGCTCCCTCTCCAGTGTGCAGACTACTTGTGTTATCATTCAGAGAATCCACGGCATAAGTTCTGTACCCTCCGAGTCCCATAAGAAATCATATTCGTCCCAAGCGTCAACTTTGGGATGTCTTCCTCCAGACCATGGAGGGAGTACTTACAGGTACTCTGGCTGCCTCAAGTAAAGCCTCTTGGAGTTTCCCCTTTCCCTCCCTGCTTTATTTTTAACCCCAAGTCATAACACCGGCATGCTTACCGGATAAAGTGCAAGTGGAGCGTGTACAGAACATAGTATCCACTGGGGCAACCTTCTTTTTAGTCTTGGCCGCTCCTTGTTCCAAATCCGAACCTGCTCTAGACATGGAGCTCTTCCCATCAGATAGATCCAAGAGTGAAAGAAAAGTCTCCAGCATTTCGGGGGAATCTGGTACCGTAACATCATTCCTGGACGCATTGGTGGCCGAGGATTGTACTGGAGAGAATCAGGAGTCTTAAGTGAAATAGACAGATTACTATGACCGCCAGGTCCAGACCCTGGCCTGCACTAGCCATCAAATTGGCAGCAGAGACATCAGACCTCATAGTTTTTCCCTTCAAGGGCACCGACTCCCAACCCCTTTGCTTAGGCCCAATTCGGACCCAGTTGAGCGAAAATCAAGAGATGGTTGTCCCAGAGACAGGCCAGACAAGCGAGACCAATTGACAACCGGAAGTTGAAGCCTCATGCTGTAGTTTGTCAGACTGCATGGGGTACAAGGTAGCAGAATGATCAGCAAGATGTTCATGCGAAATGCCTCGTGGGCCCGCCAGTTTAGATATCTCTCTGTCCATGTGGGGCCCCTCAGGCCATTTACTAAAAAAACAGCTATTGTGTTCTGCACTGGACTAAGGCCAGGGGTCGGGCATGCCCGCCCAGGGAACCAGTGTGTGAGACACCACATGAAAGCTGTAAAGGGTGCGCTGAATTAGTAAACATACCAGTGCCTGGCACAGATGCGGCTAAAGAAGAAAGTACCTGCCCTGATGGTTTTTCGGGTTGATTGGTCCCAGACACAGCACCAGCCCCACTTGCAGTGCCCTGCATCATCGTCTCTGCATGTAGGTGCACCATGGTGGTTTGCCTAGGCTCCCCCAGTTTCAGGTAAGGCTTTTTGGGCTCTATGGGCTCCCTCTCGTCTTTGGGCTTCTGGGGCTCCACACTGTCTGGAAAACTCTGTCCCATGGAAGCCGACCCCTGGTGGGATGCCAGTATGTTTTGGTCATCAGCAGCACACCTGATTGACTGGCACTGCTGATGCTGACCCATATCAACTAGTCCAGCAGCCCCAATCCCTGGTCTCCGGGGGTCGCCGTACTGCTGCGAAGTTCAGCCTGGGACATGGCGTGATCAAACCGCCCTTGGTGCTGCATGGCGTCGGCCTGGCATGCTGCAGCAGTAGGTTATTTGCCTCACAACCCACCTCACCGGAGGCACCATAGTGCATAGAGACGACAGGGAAGCACAGGGCAGATTCAGAACAAACCCATCGCCAAAGATAGGGTCAACATATCAACTTTGAAGTTACTGGTATAGCTGATGCGCGGTCTCCTCCTACACCGCCATGAGGAGCAACCGAGCGGAGCCGGGCAAGCCACTCCAGGACAGGTGAGTCCAATCAGCAGCACCCCGCCATCTGCAAAAACCCTGGCACTATTTAGCAGTGTAACCAAGATTGTAGAATTGGGCAAAATAAAAAAGAATTCTGAGGGCTTGGCAATAAGCTCTATCTAAATACAAGTTAAGCTGTCTATCAAACAATATGACCAGAAGAAGCAGAGCAAAGTTGACCTACTAGAGCTGGCATTGAATGGTTCAGGCACTGCAAGGTTCAGATGAGCTAATTTGCCCTTTCCTTCAACTGTACACTGATGAATACGCGTGTGAATGAGTGGGTTCCGTGGTTTATTGCAGCAGAATTGGCTTTCCCTACGAATCTAGAAGAGACAGACTGGCCATTTCTGTCCCCTATAGAACAGCTGATTCTCCCGGATCTGTGATCCACGGACTGGCAACTCTGTTCCCTTAAAGAGGACCAAATCCCAGCTTTTACCCTTTGTATCTTCCCTGCTTTCTTCTTTTCTGCCCTCAGGCGATTGAGAGACTTCGGAACCACCTGCCGGAAGATAAGGCCTCCCGACCAGTGCAAGGTCCTCCAAGAAAGAATGTGGTTTCAAGCTGTACTCGGATGACTCCCTGAAGGTGCTGGACCTGATGGTTCAGGTGAGAGCTGCAGGCATTATTGGCGCCCAATTTCAGCATGTCAAATGTGCCCCAGCGTGAACTCAGTTTTATGTGGCTGGTTCCTCTGTGAAAAGTTGAGGAAATATTCCTACAAACCTCTTGTGGACATTTAAAGTGATCACTTCTTTTTTCTCCTCGCCAGGAGGACTTGTGACAGCGGGCAGGGATCGAAGAGCTGCAGGGGGGCGCTATCTGCACAAGGCCGGGTACCCTTATGGATGCAGAATGGGGACCCTCGACCACCAGCACCGGGCTCGGATGTCTGCTCCTTGCTGGATGAGATGGAGCTGGCCTCCCTTGAGCAGGTGAGATACATCCCTGTCCAGGGGTGTACCTTGGTTTGTAAGACCGAAGGAGTGCGAGCTTCATATTTTTCGACAATCGCACTGACATCTATTAATCATTATATGGGAAGCGGCACGCAAGGGGGGGCTTCAGGGCTAGTGGAAATGGAATGGAGTGCGGATTGTGAGGGGCACTTAAAATACAAGAAGACCTTCAAAACAGAGACGAGAATGTGTATGGATGTTTTTTTGTCTGAGTGAGTATTTAAATACTCCAGGTGAAATCGAAGAGACATCTTACTACACAAAACTGAAAGCTTCTCTACCCAACTATTTATTAAATTATACATTTATCATGGGGGGTGAAACACCCCCAACCCCCCCCCCCCCCCTTCCCCAAGCCACGCCCCTGTCCCTCCAATCCCACCTGCCTTCTCCCAGCGAGAACCCGTATCACTGCTGGCCCAGCCCGTGACCAACTCTTATCTCGTAATTTCCAAACTTTTCATATGCTTTTGGCCTGATATTTGACCGATTGTTGCACAACCCTGCTTGTTTTTTAACTATACCAGCTCGACATATGATGGATGCAATGCGTGTATCGCTGGAGTGCTTCCATCCCAGAAGCGGGAGAGTGGTAACTAGTGACTGAGCCTCAGCCCTGCTGTCACCACCTCTAACTCAGCCCCTTCTCCTTTTCACTTCCGGGTCCAAGCCCTGCAGGAACAAACGGATATTAACAAACATCTGCGTCAGTACCTGGACTGCGTCATCTTGACCATATTGGAGAAAGTCCCCATACTGCTGGAAGGGAAGACGTCTGCCATGTGACTGGCTGCACCAATAAGGAATGGCGAACAGTGCCACCTACTGGCCTCCTTCGGTATGCTCCATCACCAGTGTTCGCCACAGACTGTGAGCCCCAACCCATCACACTGACCGGACTCTCTGAATGACAGGACTATGCATAAACTCTAAGTGGTGACTCGAAGGACTTTGGACCCTCCTACCACTTTATATTTATGGACTACCTCTCACGTGTACCGTATTGTAAAATTGAGGAAACTTGGACACGTGTAAAGAAACTTTTTTGGGCAGCATTTCTGTGTAAATGTTTTTGTAATTAGTGTAAATACATCTTGTAAAGATGTGGCAGTATGAACTATTTTAATATACTGAGATACAAGGAGTATAGATACTCAATGGAGGATGAGGAGATGAGGGTATGATAAACAAAGTATTTTGTTTTGTTAACACTGATATAAACCGAATTCCCAATGGCAATTGAAAAGTCATTAGAGCATTGTTGATAATTCATTTATCCCTACAGGAAACCAACTATATTTTATTGCCTACGACCCAGGTTTCATTAGGGTTATTCGGGAAGCCCCTGTAGTAGTTCAGCAGTTTACTCTGCGCTCTTGAGCATCAGGGCACAAACAATAGAGGTCTCTAATCTCCGGTGAATACTAAGGATTCCAAGTTTTCCCTTCCCTCCTACATCCTCAGTCACCATATTTCACTCTAAAGGTGAGCAGGCCTTTACAGTAAGCTGCACAGAAGACCAAATTAACAAACTACTTGATAATCCATCCCTCTGATCAGTAAGTCAGAAAGTAATACTACTACACACTCTGAGAAAGTAGAGAAACTTAAAAGGTTAGAAAAGAATCACATTCAAACTGCTCTACGTGAAAAGGTCCTATTGAGCCATTTAAAGAAGAACACTATTCCTTGGAGTTTAAAAGTCAGGAATAGCCCTGTAATTTTCATAGAAGGCAAAGAATGCATCTTGAAATTCAGTGGAGTAAGAACTAAGGGCCATATTATCAAGGAAGCTGCGGTAGTTTATCGCAGCTTTACCGGCAGGAAACTGACGATAAAGCGGCGATAATGGGCTTGATAATATGCGATTCGAATTTCAATCGATGCCCAGGTTAGATGTGTGAACATCTAACCTGGGCTTCGATTGAAATTCGAATCGCATATTATCAAGGCCATTATCGCCGCTCTATCGGCAGTTTCCTGCCGGTAAAGCGGCGATAAACTACCGCAGCTTCCTTGATAATATGGCCCTAAATGCTCAAGCAACTAGCTGGCGCTTTCTATTTAAACTGCACTTAAACGCATTGAGTTGGAATTAAAGGAGATAGAAGAACTGGAAAAAGAGATTGAACAGGGATACCCAAATTGAAAATGCCCAAAAATATTTGGAAGACATATTTAAGCAAATAAGTGAATTTGAAAGTGCCACTATCAAACAGAAACCCAATACATTTGCAAAATATATATTATAAAACGGAAAACACCAATCCATACTTAGGAGGGCATTCCTTCAAAAACAACAAACCATCACAACAGAGCCAATATCATGGTATCTCACGCAGACAATGTATAACTTTTCGGACACTTCCTCAGACTCAGGCCAAGGATGTGCTTGGTGGGCCCATTATCAGTATCAAGATCCTCAAGTTTTTTAGCCAGAGGAGGGAGAAGAGGGAGAGTAGGAGGGCCAAAGATGGCCAGAGGGCAAGAACATGGGGAGATGAGGACAAGACGCAGAGTCTACACGAGAGATAGTGAAAGTCACGCCACAAGAGACTATCCCTATTTACAATCTGTTGAAACATGTCCTAATTGAGGCAGAGACTAATCTGATAAGAAAAAAAAAATTCCATATGTGCCAACATAATTACAAGATCCCATTGAAACCAAAATTGAAGTACTACAGTTTTTGAGAAAAATCCGACTAAAGGTGTCCTTTCACAACAAGGACTATGTGCCTGAGACTAACACCTCTGTTTTAAAAAATAGGGCAACTTTCTGCCCCCCCCCACAGTAGTTTGCCCCCCAAATAACCACTTTTGATTAAGTAATTCTAAGAGGTACATAACTTACAAAGAAATAAAATCAGATTCAATAAGAATCACACAATAGACGACATGACAGCTTTGAGAACACTATTCGCCAAAAAACAATATTGTGATTAAACCAGCAGATAAGAGGGGCGTAAATGTTGTGATGGACACTGAATGGTATGATAAGGAGATAATTAGACACTTGAAAAAATCGAGCATTACAGAAGCCTCGACACAGACCCTATACATAAATTAGGACAACAATCAACCAAATAACCATGGTAGGTGAACAATTGGGGTGGATATATCCCAAAGAAAAGGGTTTTTTGAATAGATTTGACCCAAAACCCCCTCTGATATAGGTCCTACCCAAGTTTCACAAAACTCTTGTGAACCCCTCAGGCAGACCGATAGTGGCAGCATGTGGTTCCCTTCTGGAACTGTCAGCCCAATACGTTAATCACTTCATAAAAGCTTTTGTGAAGGAAGCATGTGCCTACGCTATGGACGTGCTTAACAAATTGGAAGTTGCACAGTTCGACTCTGAGAATTAATTATTTGTAACAGTCAATGTTATATACAAATATACCACAGGATGAGGCCATAGCAGTTATAGAACAAAAATTGGGGAAATATACCGAGGAAGGCATAGCATCTGTGCCCACAGAACTCCTAGTACAGCTAGTCATGATATGCTCAGAGAATAACTACTTTAAATTAAAAGAAAAGATGTATGTCCAGATGAAAGGTGTAGCCATGGGCTGCAGATTTGCACAAGACATTGCTAAACTTTATATGTCCTGCTTCGAAGAATGATGGGGATATAATGATGGGAACCACTTTAAAAATCATGTAAGAATTTGCTACCGCTTTATAGATGACATCAGAATGAACAGGAACTTCAGAGACACTTAAGACCTTCAGTGAATGGCTTAATGCCCGTACGCCTTACTTGAAATTTACTACGGCATCTAGTAATGAAAAAATCTATTGCCTTGATCTCTGGATTAAGGGTTCGTGTGGAAACATTGACATGTCTCTATTAATCATGAGTACTGACAGAAACACTGTGTTACATTTTTCAAGTGGTCACCCTAGAAGCCTGATGGAGTACCTCCCCTATTGTCAATATCTGAGGATTGAGAGGAGTTGCTCTAGTCCCAATGATTACTTTGAAAATGCTGACGTCCCTAGTGCCAAATTAATTAACCCCAGTATCCTAGGAAGGAGGTTACAAATGCTGCCAAAAAGGCATGGTTCACTCCACATGAATGTCTCCTAAAACTCTAAGCTGAAAGCAATGGGACACACCTGATGTGAGCTGACTGATGAGGTTAAAAATATAATACATGGGGAGCGTTTTTTGGACTTGCCTGTTGCCACTGCCGCTGGGGAGCCCGGGTGGAGAGTTGCTGCCCTTTTCGCCCTTTCACTTGCTGGGGTCGCCGCCTGCCTCCCGCTGCCTGCTCCCATTTCCACCTGGGGAAGCGCCGGCCGCCGCGTGGAGTGCAGGACAGGGGACTGCAATCCCCAGCAGCCCACGGGAACCACGTGAACACAGCACAGCGCCAGTAGGCGCATAAAATTACTGACAGTCCTGCTGAGCGGGGGGAGCGTTTTTTGGACTTGCCCATTGCCACTGCCGCTGGGGAGCCCGGGTGGAGAGTTGCTGCCCTTTTCGCCCTTTCACTTGCTGGGGTCGCCGCCTGCCTCCCGCTGCCTGCTCCCATTTCCACCTGGGGAAGCGCCGGCCGCCGCGTGGAGTGCAGGACAGGGGACTGCAATCCCCAGCAGCCCACGGGAACCACGTGAACACAGCACAGCGCCAGGAGGCGCATACAATTACTGACAGTCCTGCTGAGCGGGGGGAGCGTTTTTTGGACTTGCCCATTGCCACTGCCGCTAGGGAGCCCGGGTGGAGAGTTGCTGCCCTTTTCGCCCTTTCACTTGCTGGGGTCGCCGCCTGCCTCCCGCTGCCCGCTCCCATTTCCACCTGGGGAAGCGCCGGCCGCCGCGTGGAGTGCAGGACAGGGGACTGCAATCCCCAGCAGCCCACGGGAACCACGTGACCACAACACAGCGCCAGGAGGCGCATAAAATTACCGACAGTCCTGCTGAGCGGGGGGAGCGTTTTTTGGACTTGCCCATTGCCACTGCCGCTAGGGAGCCCGGGTGGAGAGTTGCTGCCCTTTTCGCCCTTTCACTTGCTGGGGTCGCCGCCTGCCTCCCGCTGCCCGCTCCCATTTCCACCTGGGGAAGCGCCGGCCGCCGCGTGGAGTGCAGGACAGGGGACTGCAATCCCCAGCAGCCCACGGGAACCACGTGACCACAACACAGCGCCAGGAGGCGCATAAAATTACCGACAGTCCTGCTGAGCGGGGGGAGCGTTTTTTGGACTTGCCCGTTGCCACTGCCGCTAGGGAGCCCGGGTGGAGAGTTGCTGCCCTTTTCGCCCTTTCACTTGCTGGGGTCGCCGCCTGCCTCCCGCTGCCCGCTCCCATTTCCACCTGGGGAAGCGCCGGCCGCCGCGTGGAGTGCAGGGCAGGGGACTGCAATCCCCAGCAGCCCACTGGAACCACGTGACCACAGCACAGCGCCAGGAGGCGCATAAAATTACCGACAGTCCTGCTGAGCGGGGGGGGGGGCGTTTTTTGGACTTGCCTGGTGCCACTGCCGCTGGGGAGCCCGGGTGGAGAGTTGCTGCCCTTTTCGCCCTTTCACTTGCTGGGGTCGCCACCTGCCTCCCGCTGCCTGCTCCCATTTCCACCTGGGGAAGCGCCGGCCGCCGCGTGGAGTGCAGGACAGGGGACTGCAATCCCCAGCAGCCCACGGGAACCACGTGAACACAGCACAGCGCCAGGAGGCGCATAAAATTACCGACAGTCCTGCTGAGCGGGGGGAGCGTTTTTTGGACTTGCCTGGTGCCACTGCCGCTGGGAAGCCCGGGTGGAGAGTTGCTGCCCTTTTCGCCCTTTCAGTTGCTGGGGTCGCCGCCTGCCTCCCGCTGCCCGCTCCCATTTCCACCTGGGGAAGCGCCGGCCGCCGCGTGGAGTGCAGGACAGGGGACTGCAATCCCCAGCAGCCCACGGGAACCACGTGACCACAGCACAGCGCCAGGAGGCGCATAAAATTACCGACAGTCCTGCTGAGTGGGGGGAGCGTTTTTTGGACTTGCCCGTTGCCACTGCCGCTAGGGAGCCCGGGTGGAGAGTTGCTGCCCTTTTCGCCCTTTCACTTGCTGGGGTCGCCGCCTGCCTCTCGCTGCCCGCTCCCATTTCCACCTGGGGAAGCGCCGGCCGCCGCGTGGAGTGCAGGACAGGGGACTGCAATCCCCAGCAGCCCACGGGAACCACGTGACCACAGCACAGCACCAGGAGGTGCATAAAATTACTGACAGTCCTCCCTCGTGGGACGCCGGGCTAAGCCCGGGCAAAGGGCGGGCCCTCTGTGGCCCTCAGAGGCCAGAGGAGGTCGGGTCGGAACACCCATCCTGGTCTTCCGGGACTAACGCAATGAACTAAGGTATGCTTATTTAGAGACTAATCATCTAGAGGCTGACAATGAACATCTTTGTCCTCTCCATGTCGCCCCATTGATGATTAAGATACCCACTGGTCCGGATCACTGAAATAATATCGACTACCAAAATATCGACTACCCAAAATATCGAGGAAAAAATATCTACAACCAAAATATCGAGTTTGTATGTACAAACAGGTAAGTACAAAAATATCGAGTACAAAATATCGTTTACAAAAATATAGTTGTAAAAAATATCGACTTTAATAAAAACAATGTTTAATTACATTAATATAAAAAATTAATTACTAAAATATAATTAACAATACTTAAAATAACTTTTAATAATTAAATAATTAATGAAAGTAAAAAAATAATATTTTTTTAATCATATTTCTTAAAACATATATATATATATAGTAACAAAATGTAATTAAATAATAGCCAATATTATTAACGTACAAATACAAAAGAGTAAAAATTACTATTCCCACTGCAAAGAGTGCAACAGTGGATATATGACGTTACAACGCAACTTTTACAACGCACTACCATTACAACGTAAGTATTGGTAAGTATATAATAATTTTTTAATTTAAATTATTTAAAATTATTTAAATATAATTTAATTTAATTTCATTTCATTAAATTAAATTAATGTAAATTTAATTTTACTTTATTTTTCCACTGTACCCCTGTACCCCAAAAACCCAAAACTGACCCTGAACCCTAAAAAAAAACCTTTACCCAAAAACCCAAAACTGACCCTGAACCCTAAAAATACCCCTTTACCCAAAAACTAAAAACTGACCCTGAACCCTAAAAATACCCCTTTACCCAAAAACCCAAAACTGACCCTGAACCCTAAAAATACCCCTTTACCCAAAAACTAAAAACTGACCCTGAACCCTAAAAATACCCCTTTACCCAAAAACCCAAAACTGACCCTGAAACCTAAAAATACCCCTTTACCCAAAAACTAAAAACTGACCCTGAACCCTAAAAATACCCCTTTACCCAAAAACTAAAAACTGACCCTGAACCCTAAAAATACCCCTTTACCCAAAAACTAAAAACTGACCCTGAACCCTAAAAATACCCCTTTACCCAAAAACTAAAAACTGACTCTGAACCCTAAAAATACCCCTTTACCCAAAAACTAAAAACTGACCCTGAACCCTAAAAATACCCCTTTAATTAAACATAATTAGCAATTAATCAATTAAATTAAATTAATTACCACTTACATTTTAAATAATTAACAAATATTATTTAATTACCAATTAATTAAATATTACTACCAATTAATACATTTACATATTTAATAAATAATAATTAAATTACTTCCCACCCTATTCCCCTATAAACCCACAACCCGCTACAGGAAATACATTATTTTAATTTACATAATTAGCAATTAATAAATTAAATTAAATTAGTTACCAATTAAATTTTAAATAATTAACAAATATTATTTAATTACCAATTAATTAAATATTACTACCAATTAATACATTTACATATTTAATAAATAATAATTAAATTACTTCCCACCCTATTCCCCTATAAACCCACAACCCGCTACAGGAAATACATTATTTTAATTTACATAATTAGCAATTAATAAATTAAATTAAATTAATTACCAATTAAAGTTTAAATAATTAACATATATTATTTAATTACCAATTAATTAATTATTACTACCAATTAATAAATTTACATATTTAATTAATTATAATTAAATTACTTCCCACCCTATTCCCCTATAAACCCACAACCCGCTACAGAATAAAATTACACAATAATGTAAAAAAAATCATTAATTAAAAATAATTATAACATAAAATGACACTTTTCACACATATTATAACATAAAAACACTATAAATAATTACATATTATTTAAAAAACGATATTTTTTACTATCTAGATTATATACTTGGATATTTTCACTTTCTATATTATTTACAGTCGATATTATTTGAGAGTTTTATACAGCGCGAACAAGATCTTTGCAGATATCAGAGCGCTTTACAAGTAAAAATACAAAGTAAAAATACAAAGTAAAGAAGCGTATATACAAAGTAATATATGAGGTAGTTAGGTACAAGGTGCTAGTTACATAGGTAGGTCAAAGGACATGAGGTAGGTCACAGGTGTGGTAGTGTAGGTACACTGAGTATAGACAAACAATTGCGTCAATAGCATAAAGTGCAATAACAAGGAGCATATACTTGCTTAAGCGTGTTTAGAGTATTTAGAGTTTAAAGGTGGGCCAAGTTGAGGTGGGTGTGTGCAGGATGTATAGTCCCACAGGTGCGACAGTAGAAGGGAAGTAAGGATCGTTGAGGTGGAGAGGGTAAAGTGTGCAAAGTCAACCAGGTGCGTCAACAATATAACAATATACATAATCAACCAGGTGCATCAAACATTATAACAAAATACAAAGAGTGAGCGTATACAATTACGTAATTCGATAATACGGGGTACAATAGGCCAAGGTCGGGCAGGACTTACAGAGCAGATTCATGAGTGATACGGAGTAATAGGTCATGTGTATTTTGCCATGAGGATCGCTTTAACTTCTTTCTTAAAGATTGTGTTGGAGGAGATGAGCCTTGTTTCAGGAGGGAGTGAGTTCCAGATCCTGGGTGCCATTCCTGAAAAGGAGCGTTTATTACTTCACTTACCTTAAAAACGATATTTTGGCTGTCGATATTCTGTCCTGTCGATATTTTCTCCAAACGATATTTAAAACTCGATATTCTGTCCAAACGATATTTTGGAGTCGATATTATGTCTGTGCACCCACTGGTCCCATACATAGGTGTGTGCTTTTGGGTCATAAGCTAGTTGCACCATGACCCCTAAAGGGCCCCCCAAACAATCTTCTTCTCAGGGAGGGTCACTCAAGGGGACACTGGACCTGTATATAACAAGGGTAACATCGGCCATTGAGACAATAGAACACAGCCTTCCTAATGATACCACATGCTGCGTACGATCCCCTTCGATTCCTACCGTCCCACCAAACTCTTTACTACTTTGGGAACTTAATGCAATTTGCAATACTAGGTACATTCCTAGAGAGCAGGGAATTGAACAAACCGGTCCCCCAACGTGCCCTACTGGTATTGGAAGCCCGAGCCTAGGAAATCGTATCAACCCAATAAAAGTCCCCTGGAAACTCCTGTCGCACTAACAGATAAATCTACCATTCAAGCGACAGCACATCCCAGGTCTTTTCCCAGAGCAGAAAACGTAAAGGTATGGAACATAAGGGGAAACCAGCGAAATACCAAAAAATAAACTCAAGCCCCCTCCGGTTATTGACACCACCACCCTCGAGACACCTAAAGCACGTCAAACACCGGAAACCCCTGTATCCCTCTTACCTTCTATTTTGCTGGTCCATCTAGAAGAACTGGTCAACACCTTACTATCCCAGCTCATTGAGAGGATAGAGAGAATTGGGGAAAAGCTTTCAAAAATAGATGAAAATACCAAGCCAAACAACCAATCCCAGAGCATAGTTGCTTCAAATCAGCTTGACACCACTGTAAACAGCAACATTGCCCAGAGCCAGCTACTGGATCCCGTACCATTAGTTTTTAAAAGCAAGGAGGTCCCCAAAAAATCGACAATGGCCCCTAGCTCTGCTCCCAGAGCAGGGTTGAACAAAGTAGAAATGAGTTGTGCGGGGTTAGCTGCAATTAATAAATGTATAAACTTACCACCGGTCGCAGCACCCTATGTGTGTGTCCTCTCGGGAGTGACTGAGCTCACTATCGGAAAAATTGAAGGTCATCAGGACCTTAAAAACAAAGTACAGTTTTGGTTGACGAAGAGCAGACCCCTTCCATTTAATATCGACGGAAGAATTCTAAATGTGAGAAGGGTGGGGTGGATAGGTTCCCGACCCAAGACCATAGCTGGAGACCTGGTAATTGTTAACTTCAGGGATAACCAGGTCGTCCCATATCTGCGTAGCTGGGAGCCACAAAGAGGAGATGGGCCAATAGCAACACGGGAATTGTGCGATTTCTACCCCAGAACTGCGTATTTTCCAACCACAAGTTGGAGTGTAGAGGAAAACCATTGGGTGGACAGGAGGGGCCCTGTATCGATCAGCTACCAGCAGATACCCACATATAATCACCAAAACCTACTCCCTGGCTTAGATATGGTGATCCGATAGGACAAGGATATTGCCCCAATCAGTAATCATTAATGCACAGTTATTATTCCTTTTGTATGATGTACAATATCGCTTTGCCAAAATGTAACGAACCTCAACTTTCGTTTTTAATTGCTTTCTCCTTTAACTTGTAACTATTCCTGGAGGTGTTGACTGTTTATTGTTTGATCGCAAGGAAAACTGATCTACATTTTTTACTTTGTCTAATATTTTAATGTAAATGAATTTTGTACTTTATATGCTCTTATGGTTATTAATTTTAACCGAATAAAGTACTTTGACTGTAATACATGAAGCTGGAATATGCTGGCATGCGTTGATCTTCACAAACCTCTAGTCTCATTTCAGAAAGAGTGAAATATTAACCAGCATCTTGTAAAAGCATCCAATGAAACACCTTTTATGACTCTAAACATTGTGTCCAGTTTAGGATTACCCCCAGTAGTAGGGTATTATAAATGTTTCAAATGTGTGGCCTGTATCTTACAAAAAACTCCAAAGAATGCATAATTAATGGCTTGACATGAACACAAAATAATTTTTTTATTGAAATACATGCAACGTCATATACTGTGTCACTTGTCCATGTGATAAGAACTACATTGACCAGGCCAGTCAACCGGTAAAGGCCAGGATTTTATAGCATAGATCGAGCAGCACAATGTAAAGATACTTTTGGGGAGGAACCAGAATGATCGGTTCTTATTATGCCAGACTTGCAGCAGAGGATTCAAGAGGCAGTTACCGCTGCATTTAAAGCAAGGGAACCTTAATCCTCCCCTAAAAAAGCTCAAGTGGAGCCCGATGACCAGGATGATCCTGATGTTGCGGAACATGTCAAGAGCAAGTGTATTCAAGGCATAGAAGTGAAAGACTTTTTACATCAGACACAATTTGACAATCTTGGATCCCGCGATGCAGGCTAAGTCTTAGGATTTCTTCTTGAACTGCCACAGGAGGTAGTCTGAATCGCTTCCTCTGCGCAATGCTCTTAAGAAAGTGTTGAACACAGAGTGGAAGGAGGTTGATAAACACAGCTTTCCACGTTTTCTAACTAAGGTAGAAAATGGGTGTTCAGGTGGGTGTTTCAAATGCATGTCCTTCCGTGGTAAAAGTTGACTCGCTGATTGCAGGTCTTTCCACAGAAGGGTCGATTATTCCTAAAGATGCCACACCATCGGATCATATTGCTAAGAGAGTGGATTTGGCATTGAAGAGAGCCTATGCTGACTCAAACTTTGCCATGTGGGCAGCAGCGTATACTAGCTATACAGTGCAATCCCTGATGAAACACTTTCTGATGCTCGCAGAGCTGTTGGGTCATGAAGCAGTGTTGTGTCATGAGAGTTAGCAATGACGGAACCCTTGGGGTTCCTGATGGAGTCCTTAGAACTGTGATGTAAGTGTTAAGAGCATAGCCAAGTGAATGCAGGCTTAGAATGTTGAGTTTTCTGTTGCACGCAGACAAATAAAGACATGTTAATCAAAGCTCTGTGTGTGGTGTAGTCATTAGCGGGTACCCAGGCAATGGAAGGCGCTATACAGAGATCACCCCGATCTTCACGATAATGGAACAGCAATGTAGAGTTATTGTTGTATATTTATACTTACATCAAAATGACTACCTGGTGTCTGTAGTCCTTTCTTAGTGTTCCTACCTTCTCTATCTCCCATGTTACCTATGTGTGTTCTATCTGGTGTGTTGAGGATTCCTGCCCTGGCAGTTGGTCTGGTCAGCTGTGGGGTTTTACTGCTCTGCTGTCTTATCCTGTCTAACTTATTAAATACATCTTAATTACCTGAAGACGTGTCCCGCTGCCTACTAAACTTATGTACAACAGTTATGCCTAACATCTCTTGACTCCCTCAGTGAAGCATCTTCCACTGGGGGCTCAACAATGGCAGCTCGCCATCAATAATGGATGAAATCATGGAAGGTAGATGTCGCTCAAAAAAATCTGCTTATGCAGATTCCTTTTTCGGATCCTTAACTATTTGGTGGTCAGCTTGATAGCATGATAAATATATCAGCTGACGATAAGAAATGATTACCCCCCGTGAAGTACACATCTAGAGGAAAATATTCAGGGTTTCGTTGAGCTTTCAGACAAGCTTTTCAGTCCAGGATGCGAAATAGCTCTTTCGAGTTTGTGGCTGCAACTGGGGGGTGGGGTTAGTCCCTTCCTCTGACTAATATCGGTCCCAGCAACCTAGACCTGCAAGTCAGAATCAGGCTGCCTCCAAATCCTAACTTTTCCAGGAGAAGCTCCTTGCTTCAAGTGGGATAAAGACTGGCATGTTTTCATGAGTTTATGGGAGAACTCAGTCTAAATAGATACTGCAGTTGGTCCATGAAGGGTACGAAATAGACTTCAGTCCTCCTCCACTGAGTATTTATTTTTATGCAAACCTTCTTCCAAGTTACTCAGTGAAGAAAGGCGCATTACAGAAGCTGTTAGACAAAAGGGCAGCTGTGCAAATGTCTTTCCATTAGAGAGGAAGAGAAACATATGTGGTTTTGTTCTTGGTAAAGAACCTTCAGGAGAATACAAACCTGATTTGTACCTGAAGTTGGTGAACTCTTTTGTCCCACACATAATATTCAAGCTACTCTTGCTGCAGTTAATTGTCCTTTTCGCGAACAAAGGAAATGTGTTTGGTATATGTAGATCTCCAGCACTGGTACCTTCAAGTGCCAGTGCATTCAGCATCTCCGAAGTACCTGGGTTTCTGCATGAGCTCAGGATCATTACCCATTCCAGGTACTGCCTTTTGGATTGTCCGTCACGCCTAGGGACCTCACTAGGGTGCTACCTTCTTTAGTGGATGGGATTCATCCATGACAAAGGGATTCAGCTATTTCCATGCCTCAGTGATTGATTTATTTGTTGTTCTTCTCTTTCTAAGGAAAAATAAAATGTAAAGGAGGTGTGCAAAGTAATACAAAAGCATGGTCAGCTCCTGAAACATGAGAACTCACAGTTGGTGCATCAACAGAAACTACAGTTTGTAGGGGGACCATTCAATACCAAGGTGAGGAAGGTGTTTCTTACTCTAGGAAAAGCTCATAGATTCAAAGTGGACTTGACAAGACTGTCATCAAGCCCGTCGGCTCACACCAAATAATGTTTGAAGGTTCAGGAGCTGATGACATCCACAATCCTGATCCTTCCACAAGCTACATTTTAGTTTAATTCTCTTATCAATCACCTTCTGTCTCATTGGGATCCTGGGTCAGAGTATTACAAGCACAAAGTTCCAAGGGATGCCTGAATTTGTTAGTAGAGGCAGTGGTGGTTTCATGAGAAGAATTTGCAGGGAGGGTTCCCCATTCAGGTCTCACCCAACCAGAGTCATTCCTACAGGTGCCAGTTTGGTGTTTTGGGGGCAGTGTTAGAGCAGAATTCAGTTCAGAGACATTGGTCAGCTCAGGAAAGGAGGGCCTCTTCCAACTGGAGGTGGCTGAAGGTGGTTTATTTAGCTGTGCTCAGCGTTGCACCAGGAATAGCACAAAATAACATTTATGTGCATACAATGACACCAAATCACACACACTGACATATCTTTCTGGTCCTTGATAAGAAAATCAAATTCAGTCGTGGATGATGAATTGTTTTATTTAAAATGTACGTGCGGACATACAAAAGAAATGTTATGAGTTACATCAATCATCAGAGGAGTTGCAGGGTTCAGGGTTCGAACCTGATGGCTAAGGAAATTTACTTGTGGGCAGAACAGAATTTGACATCTTTGAGGGCCATTTATCTACCGAGAAGAAAGAATGCAGCGGTGGATTATCTCAGCTCAGTTTTTCCGTTGATGTACACATTGTTGTTGAGGAAGCAGACATTCCAACAGTTGGTGAGTAATTTGGCCTCCCTCAGGTAGGTTTGTTAGTTTAGGAAGAGATGTTCCTTAGTCCACATGATAAGTAAGGCTCCCTGTTTTCCGTTTTTACGGATTTTTACAGATAAATACAGACAGAAAACAGGATGATATTTGTTTAAATAACTGAATGTGTCAACTGAAAAGGGGGGCCCTCGGCCCCCCCGCACGCATGGCGGCGCGGCGACCGTCGCCCCCACCGTCTCCTTTGTCGCCATTCGGCGGTGGGGGCGTGCCCTGGGGGGCGCGGCCCACCGCCGATTGGCTGGCGGCCTCCTTGACCCGGATCCTGGGAAGTGGGTCCGGGTCAGGGGGGGCGGGCTATAGGAGGGGCCACCTGGCCCCTCGGGAATAAAGAGATAAGGAGCGCCCAGGAGACCCCCTTGTCCCTAGACGCTCCCACGCCGAAACGGTGTGCCCCGCGCTCGGGGCTTCTTTGTTTTAGTGATCTTTTGTCTTTTATTCTGCAGGTCGTAGGATCCGGGAAGAAGATGGGATCGCCCGGCGCCCCGAGAAGCAGTGTCGGCGTGTTGTTTTCTCCTGTCCTGCAGGCCGTCCGATATTCAAACGAACCGGCGGGAGCGGAGGTCGTCCTGCGTTGCGCCAGCAGAATAGGCGTTGTCCAGGGGTCAAGTTTGGCGCGTCGAAAGGGTGCGGAGCTCGGGGGAAGGCTGCGCATCGGAGGAGCTGGTCGATATAGCTGAACAAAGGCAGTTGCTGAGACGTGAGGTACAGTGATGTGGATTATGTGCTCCTTCGGTGCGATGTACAATCATCGATATCAAGCCGATTATTTTATAAATACCGAGGGGTAATATACCAAAACAGAGGCAGGTTTGCTGAGATGTGAGGTACATAGATGTGGATTATGTGCTTCTTCAGTGCGATTTACAATCACCGATATGGGTATTTGTGAGCAGGCCGAAATAGCTCAGTTGGGAGAGCGTTAGACTGAAGACCTAAAGGTCCCTGGTTCAATCCCGGGTTTCGGCACAGTTGAGAGGTTCCTTGATTCTCACAAAATAAGTCTTGGAATAAGCTGTAGTACTTTTAAACAGTATAAACTCGAAAAACAAATAATGCAGTGCATACAGCATGTGAACTTTGTTACAGTAAAGAAAATAATTGGAGTCGGAATCACACGCAAAATGCCAATGGGTGAAGTAAGGAACGTTGCCTTACTAGTGCTAGATTCTGTGGAGCTTTTTGAACATGCTTTAAATAAAATAGGAGTCTTAGAGTCGGATTGATAATTTCAGGTCTAGTTGTTGCTCAAAGATCCATTAGCTTGGTGTAACACGTACGTGTTCATGCACGGTAAAGAATTGCTGGAACTAGTGCATGCTGCACGAGTAATTACTACGCAGAGAGTGGTTGTGCATACACCTTGGTTGAAAGTTTGATAGCGATTTAGATTTATTTCGAAAGTGCTGCTTCCTCCTCTCCCATTCCTTAACGCGAGGCATGGCATGCCCTCCAGGCTACTCGCTGGGTGAGTTATGTCGTCTGTGTCCTTTAATCTGCGCTCACGAAAATTGGGGGGAGTGTAGACTTGCAGGGGGTCATGGATTGGGAAGAGTGATGAGCAGGAGCTGGGTGAGCAAAAAAATTTTTAGAAACAGCATCTAGCGTTAGAAAATAGTGTTCCTATCGAAATGTGGGATAACTTAACTAGGTTAATAATTACACTTCTAAGCATCAGATTAATTAATAGGGTACACCTTTATTCATCAAGAAATCGGTATGACGCACCAATGAAGTGTTCACCCAAAAATTTGCACGTTTAACTTTTACTAAGAGCATGAATTTAGGTTTGCGTTCAACTGCTCATTCTGCAGCCTTTTTTCGGTGGATACAGTCTGCCTACATACAGCAAGCGAGGTGTAGCTAAGGATAATTTCAAGCTGATGTTTGTGTGCATATGGTGCAAAATAGGTTAATTGATGACCATGGAGTAACTGGGATTAGAATAGTGCACATGGATGATACCACTGTTTTCTTGTGCGCGGAGACAGGGCAAGTGGGTGCTTTTGAGACTGCATACATGTGTGTGTTTAATTTTGCGCTTAGGATCCAGCGTCATGCCCGATCGGCTTTCCTTCTCCGAGGAATAACAAGCTGGAAACTTTAATGTTTAGGCTGCTTTACAAACTAGCGACCCATGCAAAGGGGCAGCCCGTCGATATGTAACGAGAACTCTTAATTAGAGGCGGCGGAAATGTTGAGGTATTTCCGGCTAAATAACGCACAGTTTATCAAATGTACTTGCCGTTATTTCCTGAAAAAATTGAACATCGGGTCATTTATTGTCTTCGCCAGTCACTGAAATTTCTGCCAGGAAACTGGTCGGAGAAGAGAATACCTCTTTTTTAAACAGCTTTCAAAAAATGTTCTCTCGTACTAGTATGCCGTCCAAGAGGTGATGCAACATGTGCGTGGCATCCATGATATTAGAGTAACATAACATTTTAAATGTCATGAGCCTTAACCCATTAAAAGCATTTCACCCGGCATTAATATTAACATGCACAGATATGGGCTTAGCCAAAAAATGTTCAATTTTGACATAATTGATATGACATTTTCCTTCACTCACGCTATGAGGGTTGAGTCTCACCACCGTGGGAAATCTGCAGTTTATATTAGTGAAGGAGTACGTGAAGGTTGGTAAATAGGTGTGAATATCCACAAGGTTGCATCTATGCACACAGGCACTACGTTATAATGACTTGGGGAAAACTGGGCACAAGGGTTGGACTAGGAGATTTCACATTGTTTACTGGGTGAACATGCCAGAGGATGAGGCACTTTGAGGCGGTTCTTTCAGAAAGACAAGAGGTGACATGGTTACCAGAATTTTAAAAGGGACTAAGGTGGGTTTTCTTTTATTTCTCTATTCAAGAAAGGAATTTAATTAACAGACAAACTACTGGGTTTAAACATTGCATTTTAATTAGGTTCTTACTGCCTGTTCTATAATTCTCAGCTGAGGAGCACTCTCATTGCTTGAAAGTCCAACTGGACTCCTTCTTCTAAATTTTTGAAATGTCCCTGTGTTGGCTGTAAAAATTCTGGTCACCCTAGTTTGCAGGGACGTACAAAACCAAAATGTAGGGAGCTGCAATATCACAGGTGTGAATTCGGTACACACGCTCAAATACTGTGACACATTGGGTGTAAACAGAACATAGATGCACATGGGTAGTGGGCGCACACGGACTGTGACAAGTCCAGAATTGAGAATAGTGCACGGTAATGATTGTAGTTTACCTTTGTGGACTAATGTTCTGTAGGCTGCAGGCACCGGCCAGGAGTCTCAGTGCAAAGCAATGAGCGAGGCCACATAGGGCCCAGCTCGTTTATATCTCACAGGACCCAGCTTTTTCTCTCCACCGCTGTCACGGTGCTTTCAGTGTTTGGCGGCAGTCCTCATAAAGCGCTTCTCGACAAGATAAAAAATGTAAGGTTTCCCCGAAAAGTTTTTTGCTCTGTGCAGAAGTGCACATTATACCGTTTCCTACAACTAAGTGTTGATATTGACAAACATGCTGATCTTGAACTGTTGATACTGATAGTATTACTATGGCATTGCTTTCCCAGGTCTGTGCACAGGTTCCATCTCATTAGTCGGGCCGTAACACTTCAATATGGCAATAAGCAACAGCTAGGTCCTTTGACGGCAAGGCAACATCTATTGCTGCATTTTGTAACTTCTGAACGGTTTGAGCTAGACACAGTTTGTTTTGTAAAATTCCTGGGCTTCTTTATTGATGTCCTCCAGGCACTTGCCTGCTTATTTATCTTACGCAAGGAACAGCCATTGACGTAAGTCAAATTTTGACACTCTAGAGTTACAATGATTGGTGTCTGCTGAGGTGATAGTTAGAACAATCATGGAACCATTCACGAATAGGGTATACCCCCTTCTCTTGGGGTCCTCCTGGGGATTAACGCACAGCTAAGGATAGGGCTTGACGAGACTTTGAAAGCCAGTCTCCCAGGTTCAACATTCCTTTGCAAGCCAAAGCAGAAAGCCAGGCAAGGGACTTATTTCATTATGAGGTAACCAACCTCTGAGGCGCTGTTCACTATTCGAGGGGGAACATTGCACCAGTCTAAACGGTCCTTCATGATAGGTTAAAGTCAACCTTACTAGAAAGCTATCCTAGTGGTAGCTGTATCGCGTGCAGCCTTCAGGCTAAGTCTTGAAGGAATGTAGAGCAGCTGGTTTTTACCAGTCTAGAATTTCATGAATGAGTAAATGGAAAAAGAACAGGTGTATAACAAATGTATGTATTTGTTCTAAACACATCCCTTTAGTTCCTTTACGAGGCTAAAGGCAAGACAATACAGTGAGTAAACTTATTTAACACACAAGTAATTTGGCACAATATACGTTGAGCCTATGATGAGATTAGAGGCGAATAATTACAGTCTGTAAACCTATATAGCACACAGTAATTTAGCACCCGATACATTGAGCTCTAGGGGTGTACCAAAGCCATATATAAGTAAAGAGGTAGGGGAACCACAAATGGCATAGAGGCAGGGCCTAGAGCCTGTAGAAAGATTACTTGGGGGTACTGATAATCCGACACACCCT
This sequence comes from Lissotriton helveticus, assembly GCF_964261635.1. Lineage (NCBI taxonomy): Eukaryota > Metazoa > Chordata > Amphibia > Caudata > Salamandridae > Lissotriton > Lissotriton helveticus. The sequence goes on from NC_136057.1 coordinate 1,788,990,055, forward strand.
GCTGTCACACCTAGAAGGTGCCCAAGAACCTAGGGGCGGCATCACATAGTTCTGGTGCTGTGTGGGATCATGTACGGTTGCCGTGGATGATATTGACCTTAAGCCAAAGTGGCGAGCGTAAAAGCCCCTTTGGGTCAGCTTCCAGCCTGGCATAGTTAGGGCTGTGCTAATCCTGTTATCCCTAGATGCTGCACTGGCAAAAAGTCTGGCCTTTTCTAACATAGACCTTATGGCCTAAAGGCGTGGGTGGAAAATAAGGAATAGGAGGTGATGTCCTGGTCTACAGCAGAATTTTTTAGTAGCCATAAATGTGCCATGACATTGCCATTGGGTCACTGTACTGCATAGGGGATATTGTGGCACTGCCACTTGATCACTGTACTGCGCACGGGATATTATTCCTAATAAAGGTCTTTCTACAGGGCACTCTCCGTAACACTAATTCAGTCACACTACATGGGACACAAACTGAGGCTATGCTTAACACTTACAGTCGGAAGTGTCAATGAGTATGCAGCTGGCGCTACTCTTATCTAAAGCTTAGCAAGTGATGGCAATGTAAGACTAGCACGTGTACAGCAGTTATCGCCAGAAACACTAATGGTTTGTGTTTATCCTTTTCATTTATGTATGGCCGGGTCCATGGTGGACATCTCGAGTGCTCCACGGCACAACAGCTGCAACAGGTGGTCAGCTCAAGGGATGCTTACGTCAGTCACGGCTGGGTCCATGGCGGATATCTGAGGAGTGCTCCACACCGCAACATCATCAGCGGGTGGACGTCAAAAGGGAAGCATACGTCGAGAAAGAGGACACCAAGGGCCCAAGTATTGCTGGCAGGTGTAAGTGTTACCCATTCCCTAAGGTGGAAGTGGGAATGGTTACCCGGGTTTTCTTGGTCTTTTCCTGGTTCTTGCAGTTTCTCGAACCTGCCACGCAGGGGAGGAACTCCTCACCAGAAGTTGAGGAGCAAAAAATGTGCCAGCACAAGCAACGGGCTGGACGCAGGACAGGGAAGAGTTGGTTTGAGGGTCTGTGCCATGGTCAGTCCAGGAACTTCTTTCAGGGATTTTTTAGCTCAGCAGCCCTACCCCCTGTCAGTGGTGATACTTCACCCAGGGGGGACTGAATTGGCCAAACTGGGGAGGCGAATACTCATTGATGGGTTCATCTCCACTGTGGGTGGGTCTTCGGGACTTGCCCGGGTGGCACAGTGGTAGGGTCTCAACTGATCCCGTGGTGGCAAGGACCCGGTCAGGGCGTTGAATCACTCGATAAAGAGGATCAACACACAGTGGGACAAATTATTTCATGCCCCCCTCGGTTCCAGATAATCCAACATGGGTGTATTTGTCCTACCTGGTGAGGGGAGTCCATTTGACGGAGGAAGGAAGGGGCCTGTGGTCTGTTGATGTCAGGCCCTGGTTGGAAGGTTTTGCTAGAGTGAGAACTTTCTAGGGTAGGTCTAGGCAGGGGGAGGCCAGATCGTCGGTTAACAATGCTGGCCTGTGGCGGTAAGGTCATTATCGGTGAGCACATATTTGAGGTCTGAGGGGGCGGGCATCATCCTATGGAGGTTCCCGCCCAGGGGGAGGGGCCTGCGGGCCACTCCCAGAACTCCAGGGGCAAGGTAATGGATGCTGCAAAGCAAAGGAGCGCGGGTAGGAGTAGTTCACGCTTTCCTTAGGCTGGTAGCCACCCCGCGCGCGTGGACTCATGACGCCACCGGCGCAGAGTAAGGGCCCTCCTTTAGTGGGTAAATGGAGTTCAGGGCGTAGACCGGGCAATTCCCGGGGTAACACTGCGCATGCGCACATCCAGAGGGGAGGCGCAGCTTGTAGGACCTGACACCGGTAGTGACCCTGCCATATGGCCAGAAATGTACAAAAATTCTAGATGAGGATGTTTAGTCTAAGTTAGGAAACAACATGTATTAGAGTTTTGTTAAAGTCAGACTCTCAAACTTGTTGCTAAGAATTATGTACCTAAATGTCCTGCTGAATTTTTGTATAAATTGTTGATTATGCAATTAAAAACGTTTTTTAATTTCATACTTTAATAAATACGGCCGGGCGACTAGCGCCCGCCTTCCAAAAAGTAAAGACGTCTCGTGTCCACGTTCCTGGGTATTGGGTGCCGGATTGGGGGGGGAGGCGGCAGCTAGTCGCTGACCATGTGAAAAGGGGGGGCCCTCGGCCCCCCCGCACGCATGGCGGCGCGGCGACCGTCGCCCCCACCGTCTCCTTTGTCGCCATTCGGCGGTGGGGGCGTGCCCTGGGGGGCGCGGCCCACCGCCGATTGGCTGGCGGCCTCCTTGACCCGGATCCTGGGAAGTGGGTCCGGGTCAGGGGGGGCGGGCTATAGGAGGGGCCACCTGGCCCCTCGGGAATAAAGAGATAGGGAGCGCCCAGGAGACCCCCTTGTCCCTGGACGCTCCCTCGCCGAAACGGTGTGCCCCGCGCTTGGGGCTTCTTTGTTTTCCCACCCACCATCCCTTGGAACAAAAGTTTTGTAGCAGTTCTTATGTCTGGTTGAATGGTAAGTTTTGAAGGTACGGTCCACGGGTCTCACAGGGTAATAGAGATGGAACTGTTGGTATATTTTGTTGATGCTTTTGTCTAGGAATTTTTTCCCCTTTTAGCAAGTCATGTGTGAAGTGAATTGTATTTGATGCTAAGTGTCTTTAGGCCTTTTTTCCCTTTGTAGCAATACGTTGATACTGTTTTATTAGCCAGCGTAGCTGTCCTTTAGAATTTTTCCCATAGGTCGTCGTATTTATTAGGTATGGGGCATGCGGTAAGGTCATTATCGGTGAGCACATATTTGAGGTCTGAGGGGGCGGGCATCATCCTATGGAGGTTCCCGCCCAGGGGGAGGGGCCTGCGGGCCACTCCCAGAACTCCAGGGGCAAGGTAATGGATGCTGCAAAGCAAAGGAGCGCGGGTAGGAGTAGTTCACGCTTTCCTTAGGCTGGTAGCCACCCCGCGCGCGTGGACTCATGACGCCACCGGCGCAGAGTAAGGGCCCTCCTTTAGTGGGTAAATGGAGTTCAGGGCGTAGACCGGGCAATTCCGGGGGTAACACTGCGCATGCGCACATCCAGAGGGGAGGCGCAGCTTGTAGGACCTGACACCGGTAGTGACCCTGCCATATGGCCAGAAATGTACAAAAATTCTAGATGAGGATGTTTAGTCTAAGTTAGGAAACAACATGTATTAGAGTTTTGTTAAAGTCAGGCTCTCAAACTTGTTGCTAAGAATTATGTACCTAAATGTCCTGCTGAATTTTTGTATAAATTGTTGATTATGCAATTAAAAACGTTTTTTAATTTCATACTTTAATAAATACGGCCGGGCGACTAGCGCCCGCCTTCCAAAAAGTAAAGACGTCTCGTGTCCACGTTCCTGGGTATTGGGTGCCGGATTGGGGGGGAGGCGGCAGCTAGTCGCTGACCAGGTTACATTTGTGGTATAATGCTATTATTTGCCAGTGTATGTACTGGTATGTAATATTTGGCAACTTAAATAGCTAAAGCACGACAGACATCAAAGTATGAGTCTATTATTTAAATAAATATGGAAATGTACAGTTTTACTACTACATTTATAGGCAAAACGCAAAATAGATATGGATTGATACAGATAAATGGCCAAAATATGAATATGTATAAATACAGACGGAAATGTTAAAAAAAAATACTACAAAACCTGGAGCCCTAATTATAGGCCTGCTGGATTGTCTTCTTTTTCAGGTCTGTTCAATTCTTTCGTGCCTGTTTCTCTCTAATGTCTGTCTCATTCACCTTTACTCCGCCCCCTCTCTCTCAGGTTTGGCTCATTCTTCCTCCTATATATCTCCTCCTTTCTCTTAGGCCTGTTCAGTCTCTCCCTCACATCTGTCTCTATCTCCAGTCTGTACTGTGGTGAATGTATGATATTGTTCTGCATTCTGTCCATCAACTGTTGTTTTGCATTTGTCACCCCGAGTGGGACGGGTATGCTCAGACGTGAGTCCCGTGCTCTCCACACCACTGGAGTCAAGCTATCCTGGCTGATGACGGCTGATAGCAAGAAACCGGTCCTAGGATGCTTGGTTCCGGTCCAGGAAAGACATGGCTTGGCAGTTCGGGCTGGACTGTTCCCATGAGGCACAGGGTCAAGGCTGATTTGCATATGGCCATGTCTGTACTGGGGTGGTGTGGAGTGCAAAAAAACGATGGATTTAGGCCCAGATCTCTGTACTGGGGTGAACATATGACATTGTTCTGCATTCTGTCCATCAACTGTTGTTTTTGCATTTTTCTCCAGTCTACCTTAGTCTCGCTCAGGTGTGTCTCATTCTCACTCCAATCAGTGTCCTTTGTTTTGAGTCGTTTCAATCTCTCTAGAATCTGTCTACTCTCTCCTAGGTATGCCTCATTCCGCCTCGGTTCCAATTCCTCTCTCTCTCTCCCAGCTCTGCTTCTTTTTCTCTGAGATGTGTTTTCTCTCTGTCCCATCTCCCTCAGATCTATCTATTCTTTCTCACGGCTGTCTCATTCTGCTTCAGATCTGGCTCCTCTCGCTGAGGTCTGTCTCATGCTGTCTCTAGTCTAACTCATTCTCTCTCTCATCTGTCTCACTTGCGCTTAAGGTCTGTCTCTTTCCACGTTAGCTCATCTGTCTCTCTCTGTAGGATACGTCTCATTATCACTCCGATCAGGGTCCTTCTCTGTTCCATGTACGATCCATTCTCCCTCGGACCTGTCTCTTCTCTCCTGGGTCTGTCTCATGCGCACTCAGATCTATCTGCCTATTTTCAGGTCTGTCTCATTCTGCATCGCATCTGTCTCCTCCCTCTTTGGTCTGTCTCAGGCTGTCTCTGGTCTAGCTCGTTCTCCCACCTCAGATATGTCTCAATTTGCCATCAGCTCTGTCTATTTCCTCCATTGGTTCTGCTTCCTTCTCGCCCTCAAATCTGCCTTCTTCTGCCTGTCGGGCCTGTCTCATTGCCTCTCGGAGGTCTCTCAATCAGGACTGTCTCATTCTCCCCGAGGCTTGCATTTTTTTTTCTTAGAACAGTCCAATGCTTCCTCATTCTTCCTCTCAGTTCGTATTCGGGTTTCCCTTATTCTCTCAATCACTCTGTCCTAAAACCGAACCCTAATCTTCCCCCCTTTTCCCACGTCTCCATTTCCGAGCAGCAGCTCCCCACGTGTGCTTCCTGTTTTCAGTAAAGTGTCATTTTGCAATCCCTGATCACTGAACTCTGGAGCAATCTCAAATTCAAAGAAACATGTCGGGAACTTTTGATTCCAGAGTCACGTGAGTGACCGCCGAGGGGGCATAAAATCACTGCAGACTAGAGGACACCTGCGAGGGGCACTGCAGTGAGAACAGTGACCAAAGAAGTGTAACTGTAGTGAGATCAGCGATCAGGGCAGGCTGTAGTGAGACCAGTGACCAGAACCGTCTGTGGTCCTGAAGAGAGTGCGCCAAGCGACCACTGCAGAGAACAGGCGCCTGTCGACATGACCTCCAATCAGAGCCCCCTCCCTGACAGGTAAGTGACAAAGGAAAGAGTAGTCTGCTCTCTGTCTTCAGTCAAAACCGGCCCTCCTTTTCTCCTACCCCTCCTTTTATCGCTTTCTTTTTCACTTTTTTAGGTCTCGCCTGTCGATGCGCATGCGCATCGAGCAAGCGAGACTATAGGGGCTCATCCAGACTTTATCTAACTTTCAAGGAATCGTGGCGATTCCTTGCAGTGCCCGTGACTTTTAAGCTCAATGCGCATGTGCATTGAGCTTAAAAGCGCGTGCACAGCCGCCCGCATTCCTCCGACACCTTTGAAGTGAAACTTAGCTTCACTTCAAAGGCCCGGCTTGTTCACACCCACATGCCGCTCTGCCCCGCTCCGCCCCCTCCCCTGAGTCATCCTGCCTGCCCCTTCCCGCCGTGTCGCATTTCTCCTCCCCCCTCCCCTCTCCCCTCTCCCCTCTCTTCCCTCCGTCTTGTTTTCTTTGATGCTGGTATTGCTGGCAGCGGCATTGCGCTTGGAGGGACAGCAACAACATAAAACTGACCATGAAGTTAATCACAGGACCCTGCAGCCGAAGGCTTCGTGCACTGAGCCCTCCCGGCATACACATAATTTTATCGCTCTCTTTCTCTCGCGCTCTCCCTACATCTATAGCTCCCCCTCCCTCTCTCCTGTCTTCCTCTGTCTCACTCTAACTGTGTTCCTCCCTCTGTCTCACTCCCCCTCTCTTTTTCCTCCTCTCTCCCTCCCTCTCCGTCTCGCAGCTTAGATTCACGTTTCTGCCTGTTTCACTCTCTCTTCCAACTCTCACCCCCCTCTCCATTTACTTACACAAATCTCGCAGATACCCCAAGCAGCGGTGCACGCAGTACCAATCCTTCTGTTATGCCACATCTCGCAGCTTAGATTCTTTCGCTCTTTCTTTTAACTCTCCACGTTTCTGCCTGTTTCACTCTCTCTTTTAACTCTCACCCCCCTCTCCATTTACTTACACAAATCTCGCAGATACCCCAAGCAGCGGTGCACGCAGTACCAATCCTTCTGTTATGCCACATCTCGCAGCTTAGATTCATTCGCTCTTTCTTTTAACTCTCCACGTTTCTTCCTGTTTCACTCTCTCTTTTAACTCTCACCCCCCTCTCCATTTACTTACACATATCTCGCAGATACCCCAAGCAGCGGTGCACGCAGTACCAATCCTTCTGTTATGCCACATCTCGCAGCTTAGATTCATTCCCTCTTTCTTTTAACTCCCCACGTTTCTGCCTGTTTCACTCTCTCTTCCAACTCTCACCCCCCTCTCCATTTACTTACACAAATCTCGCAGATACCCCAAGCAGCGGTGCACGCAGTACCAATCCTTCTGTTATGCCACATCTCGCAGCTTAGATTCATTTGCTTTTTTTTTTAACTCTCCACGTTTCTGCCTGTTTCACTCTCTCTTTTAACTCTCACCCCCCTCTCCATTTACGTTTCTGCCTGTTTCACTCAGCCACGCAACGCCACTCAGGCACGCAACGCCACTCACGCACGCAACGCCACTCAGCCACGCAACGCCACTCAGCCACGCAACGCCACTCACCCACGCAACGCCACTCAGCCACGCAACGCCACTCACCCACGCAACGCCACTCACCCACGCAATGCCACTCATGCACGCCACTCACACACGCAACGCCACGCACACATGCAACGCCACTCAGCCACTCACTGCCACTCTGCCACGCAACGCCACTCAGCCACGCAACGCCACTCAGCCACGCAACGCCACTCAGCCACGCAACGCCACTCACCCACGCAACGCCACTCAGCCACGCAACGCCACTCACCCACGCAACGCCACTCACCCACGCAATGCCACTCACCCACGCAACGCCACTCACCCACGCAACGCCACTCACCCACGCAACGCCACTCAGCCACGCAACGCCACTCAGCCACGCAACGCCACTCAGCCACGCAACGCCACTCACCCATGCAACGCCACTCACCCACGCAACGCCACTCACCCACGCAACGCCACTCACCCACGCAACGCCACTCACCCACGCAACGCCACTCACCCACGCAACGCCACTCACCCACGCAACGCCACTCTGGCACGCAACGCCACTCTGGCACGCAACGCCACTCTGGCACGCAACGCCACTCTGGCACGCAACGCCACTCACCCACGCAACGCCACTCACCCACGCAACGCCACTCAGCCACGCAACGCCACTCAGCCACGCAACGCCACTCACCCACGCAACGCCACTCACCCACGCAACGCCACTCACCCACGCAACGCCACTCACCCACGCAACGCCACTCACCCACGCAACGCCACTCTGGCACGCAACGCCACTCTGGCACGCAACGCCACTCTGGCACGCAACGCCACTCTGGCACGCAACGCCACTCTGGCACGCAACGCCACTCTGGCACGCAACGCCACTCTGGCACGCAACGCCACTCACCCACGCAACGCCACTCCCCCACGCAACGCCACTCCCCCACGCAACGCCACTCACCCACGCAACGCCACTCAGCCACGCAACGCCACTCAGCCACGCAACGCCACTCAGCCATGCAACGCCACTCAGCCACGCAACGCCACTCACCCACGCAACGCCACTCACCCACTCAACGCCACTCACCCACGCAACGCCACTCTGGCACGCAACGCCACTCTGGCACGCAACGCCACTCTGGCACGCAACGCCACTCACCCACGCAACGCCACTCAGCCACGCAACGCCACTCACCCACGCAACGCCACTCACCCACGCAACGCCACTCACTCACGCAACGCCACTCACCCACGCAACGCCACTCACCCACGCAACGCCACTCAGCCACGCAACGCCACTCACACACGCAACGCCACACACGCAACGCCACACACGCAACGCCACACACGCAACGCCACACACACATGCAACGCCACACACACATGCAACGCCACACACACATGCAACGCTACACACACATGCAACGCCACTCACACATGCAACGCCACTCACACATGCAACGCCACTCACACATGCAACGCCACTCACACATGCAACGCCACTCACACATGCAACGCCACTCACACACGCAACGCCACTCACACACGCAACGCCACTCACCCACGCAACGCCACTCAGCCACGCAACGCCACTCAGCCACGCAACGCCACTCAGCCACGCAACGCCACTCAGCCACGCAACGCCACTCACCCACGCAACGCCACTCAGCCACGCAACGCCACTCAGCCACGCAACGCCACTCAGCCACGCAACGCCACTCACCCACGCAACGCCACTCACACACGCAACGCCACTCACACGCAACGCCACTCACCCACGCAACGCCACTCAGCCACGCAACGCCACTCAGCCACGCAACGCCACTCACCCACGCAACGCCACTCACCCACGCAACGCCACTCACCCACGCAACGCCACTCACCCACGCAACGCCACTCACCCACGCAACGCCACTCACCCACGCAACGCCACTCAGCCACGCAACGCCACTCAGCCACGCAACGCCACTCAGCCACGCAACGCCACTCACCCACGCAACGCCACTCACCCACGCAACGCCACTCACCCACGCAACGCCACTCACCCACGCAATGCCACTCACCCACGCAACGCCACTCAGCCACGCAACGCCACTCACACACGCCACTCACACACGCAACGACGCAGCAACAAACACGGAGGAATAACACACCTTTACCGCACGAACATTCACATCAATTTGGAAAAAGCCCCGTTGACGCATGTCAAATGCAACGCTACGTCACACAACGTAGAGCTGCGATTGGCTAAAAATTACGTAACGCTCATAATTACATCACCATCAATTAAAAAATAGAACGCTAACATCCCTTACGTAACAAACGTAAAGGGAATACATTGCGTAATACCCTTTACTAGAACAGAAAAAAAAAAACTTTTAATTACATACACTAAATAATTTTAGAAACGTATACACAAGCCAAGTGCGACCAAAAAACACGTACGGCAAAACGGAACACAATCCATGGCAACAAATACACCGAAATAGCAGCCATTGATAAAATAAAAATCAAATGCAAGAAGCCAGGCAGAAAGTACATGCGAGCAGAGAGACCTAATAAAATAATTACATTAGCTTTACAATAAGCAAATCAATAAACAAAAGTATAAAAGTCACAAAGACACGCTTCAATATTATGCAAATTAATTTGTCATTACCTGTCCATCGTAGCAGCTCATTCCCTGAAATAAAGAAAATATAAAAAAGAAAACACACAAAGAGAACATACACAGTGCATACATAAAACTTTTCACTACAACAATAAACAAACAAAAAAAAAAACTGTGCACGCACTACCAATCCTTCCGTTATGCCAGATCTCACAATCTTCCATCACACACGGAGCTGCTCCAGCACAGGCAACGGCAATGCAAGCTTCACTCAAACACGGAGCAGGTACAGCACAGGCAACAGCATTCCCTTACACATGGAACAGGTACAGCACCGAGAGCTGCAGTGCAATCTTCCCTCACACATACATCAGGTACAGCACAGCCGGCAGCAGTGCAAGCTTCCCTCACACACAGAGCAGGTACAGCACAGGCAGCAGCAGTGCAAGCTTCCCTCACACATAGATCAGGTACAGCACAGGCGGCAGCAGTGCAAGCTTCTCTTACACATGCAACAGGTACAGCACCGACAGCAGCAGTGCAAGCTTCCATCACACACGGAGCAGGTATAGCACAGGCAACGGCAATGCAAGCTTCACTCAAACACGGAGCAGGTACAGCACAGCCAACAGCAGTGCAAGCTTCCCTTACACATGGAACAGGTACAGCACCGACAGCAGCAGTGCAAGCTTCCCTCACACATACATCAGGTACAGCACAGGCAGCTGCAGTGCAAGCTTCCATCACACACGGAGCAGGTATAGCACAGGCAACGGCAATGCAAGCTTCACTCAAACACGGAGCAGGTACAGCACAGGCAACAGCAGTGCAAGCTTCCCTTACACATGGAACAGGTACAGCACCGACAGCAGCAGTGCAAGCTTCCCTCACACATAGATCAGGTACAGCACAGGCGGCAGCAGTGCAAGCTTCACTCGAAAACAAGGAGCAGGTACAGCACAGGCAACAGCAGTGCAAACTTCCCTTACACATGGAACAGGTACAGCACCGACAGCAGCAGTGCAAGCTTCCCTCACACATAGATCAGGTACAGCACAGGCGGCAGCAGTACAAGCTTCCCTCACACACAGAGCAGGTACAGCACAGGCAGCAGCAGTGCAAGCTTCCCTCACACATAGATCAGGTACAGCACAGGCGGCAGCAGTGCAAGCTTCCCTTACACATGCAACAGGTACAGCACCGACAGCAGCAGTGCAAGCTTCCATCACACACGGAGCAGGTATAGCACAGGCAACGGCAATGCAAGCTTCACTCAAACACGGAGCAGGTACAGCACAGGCAACAGCAGTGCAAGCTTCCCTTACACATGGAACAGGTACAGCACCGACAGCAGCAGTGCAAGCTTCCCTCACACATACATCAGGTACAGCACAGGCAGCTGCAGTGCAAGCTTCCATCACACACGGAGCAGGTATAGCACAGGCAACGGCAATGCAAGCTTCACTCAAACACGGAGCAGGTACAGCACAGGCAACAGCAGTGCAAGCTTCCCTTACACATGGAACAGGTACAGCACCGACAGCAGCAGTGCAAGCTTCCCTCACACATACATCAGGTACAGCACAGGCAGCTGCAGTGCAAGCTTCCATCACACACGGAGCAGGTACTGCACAGGCAACGGCAATGCAAGCTTCACTCAAACACGGAGCAGGTACAGCACAGCCAACAGCAGTGCAAGCTTCCCTTACACATGGAACAGGTACAGCACCGACAGCAGCAGTGCAAGCTTTCATCACACATACATCAGGTACAGCACAGGCGGCAACAGTGCAAGCTTCCCTCACACACGGAGCAGGTACAGCACAGCATACCCTCAGACCCTCACCCTCAACACCTCACCCTCACTAACTTCACCCTTATCACCTCACCCACAATTCCACACCCTCACTCACCCTCACCATCACTCACCCTCACTCACACTCAACACATCACCCTCATCTACACTCAACATCACCATCACTCACCCTCAACATCTCATCCTTAACACCTCACTCTTAACACCTCACTCACCCTCACTCATCCTCAACAAGTCACACTCACTCACCCTTAACACCTCACCCTCACCCTCAATACCATTCAACACCTCACCCTCACCTTCACTCAACATCACCCTCACTCACCCTCAACGACTCACCCTCAGTTACACACACTAACACTCAAAAACGCAACAGCACTCTGCCTCTCCATCATTCACACTCTATCCATCATTCACACACTATCCATCTTTCAGAAACTCTGCATCATTCACCCACTCACCATCATTCACCCAATCTCCATCATTCACCCAATCTACAGCATTCACCCAATCTACAGCATTCACCCAATAGACAGCATTCACCCAATAGACAGCATTCACCCAATAGACAGCATTCACCCAATCTGCAGCATTCACCCAATCTGCAGCATTCACCCAATCTGCAGCATTCACCCAATCTGCAGCATTCACCCAATCTGCAGCATTCACCCAATCTGCAGCATTCACCCAATCTGCAGCATTCACCCACTCTGCAGCATTCACCCACTCTGCAGCATTCACCCACTCTGCAGCATTCACCCACTCTGCAGCATTCACCCACTCTGCAGCATTCACCCACTCTGCAGCATTCACCCACTCTGCAGCATTCACCCACTCTGCAGCATTCACCCACTCTGCAGCATTCACCCACTCTGCAGCATTCACCCACTCTGCAGCATTCACCCACTCTGCAGCATACACCCACTCTGCAGCATTCACCCACTCTGCAGCATTCACCCACTCTGCAGCATTCACCCACTCTGCAGCATTCACCCACTCTGCAATTTGAGGAATGTTAGGCCATTTTCTTACACATAAAGAAATTTCTGGACGGAAAACAAGGGGGTCGACGGAGTATAGCATCAGATACGTTAGACACAAAAAAAACTTAACATCATTGACCTAAAAGGATGCAAGGATGTTAATCAGTCTTCGGGCCAAAAAGTAAATTTAATTCGTACGATATTACAACAATATTACACAAAGGAAACAAATACAAATATGTGGCAGGAAGCGAGGACGAGGAGATACAAAGACACAAGTGAAACAGGCAACTTTTTCGCCGGGCAATAAACAAGCACTATTCATCCGGAGAATGGGACGGTTTAAAGACAGTAGTCAACAGTTACACAAAAAACCGGACGCATACAACAATAGCACTTCTTCTCACGGAATTCCGTCTAATATAAAGCAAATATGACGAAATAAACAAAAATTCAGAAACAATCAAATTTTTCAGAGGGAAATAAACAAGAACGATTCATCCGGAAAATGGGACGCATTGAATACAATAGTCGAGATTTACACAAAAAAAGAAACGCTTAACACAATAGCATTTATCCAGACGGAATTAGTTCAAATACAATAAAACATATTACGAACATAGAAAGAGTCAGTCACAAAAATCTAACGAAAAATACATTAGTTCACTGTACATGTCGTTCATACATTGCTAAAAATACTACAGTCAGCAAAGACACAAAGTTTCATTTCATACTTCAAGTACGTCAATAACAAATTATCCGACTACTTCAGCATCACACAAAAAAATAATAAAAAAACAACTTACATCAATATATTACAACACATTTACCACTTCGAAATGAAACAAACCCCTTTTGTATGTCAAATTACCAAAAAAAGGACATTAATACATTACATTACAGTTTAACAAAACATATGCATTACACATCGCCAATAAAAAACACTACTTTATGTTACATTACAAACATTTACAAATATTACGAGTGAATTAAATAAATTTAGCAAGTATTTAAATTTTACATAGTATATATACTACATTACATTACATTAAAATAAACTTAGGAATACATTCTTACCTGTCAAACGACGCAGCAACACCACCGGGACAAGAACACGCCTTCCGCACACCAACATTCTCGATCAATGGGGAATTCAACGGTTGACGTATGCAAATCGGAACGCTACGTCAAAAACGTCGCGCTCCGATTGGCTAGAAAAATACGTAAACAAAAAACACACACAACTCAAAAATAAACTAGACCGCTAAACATAGCAGACGTCGACGTGACGCTATACGTCGGCCATTTTAAAAAAAAAATAAAAACGAGACTACACAAACATGTTACAAAACATACACATAGTTAGTACAATACATACACATTTAAAATTACATACTAATATACACATAAGACTGAAGTAATACAAAGGGGACACCTTTAGTTACAAACAACACATTACTTAATTATTATTAACATATACACACACTCTTAACATCACCCTCACACAACAAAACTATCACACTCTTTCACACACGCTCAGTAACGCTAAAACAACATCTCCCTCATACACCATCACACACCTTCAGCCTCACACACACTTACTCACCCTCACACTAACACACTCACACACTCTCTTACGCAAATAACTTCACTCATCCTCACCCCCTCACACCCCCTAACACTCTACGCGATTGCAGCCTGGAATCCCTGATAAATTTTCTTGTATCCGTGGCTGGCATTCAGTCATCCCAACGTAAACTGGTGCATTTGTCTTTTCTTTGCTGAAAATAATTTTCAATACTTCTATTGCATGATTGATTGAAATACTTTATCGGACAATCGTTCACATTCTAGATAGGCAACTTGTACATCACACCCCTCGATGCATTTCGGGTTCGCGCCTTGTCCTTCCTCAAATGGTAAATACTTTTAGGGATGAAAAGGCGCCGGGTCATGCTGCGTTGTTTTCATTTATATTTCAGACTCGTGCTGTCAATGTCTCAACTACGCTTAAACACACAGGACAAAAAATGACAGTTTATTAAATGTATAATTCTGTTTTTATCAGCTCTGAAGTAGCCTCCCTACCGAGCGAGTGCTATTTTATAACAATAAATACAACACATAAGCTCACAATTTTTTTTGTAAAATGTACCTATCGCATTTCATTCTTTTTCACATATAAGAAGATAATTGGGCTTTTCACGGGCAATCAGTAAGACGCTACCTCACCCTCACTGACACTCACTCACACTCAATCACTCTCACCCTCACTCACCAGCAACACCTCACCCTCAACGCCTCACCCTCAAATCCTCACTCACCCTCACTCTCACTCATCCTCAATCACCCTCAACATCACACACTCACTCACCCTCACTCACCCTCAACACCTCACCCTCACTCACCCTCAACTCCTCACTCACCCTCATTCTCACTCATCCTCACTCAACCACCCTCAACTTCAATGACCCTCAACGCCTCACCCAACACCTCACCTTCACTCACCATCAACATCTCACCCTCACTCACCCACAAAACATCAGCCTCAACACCTCACCCTCAATCACTCACCCTCAACAATTCACCCACACTCACCCTCCCTCACCCTCAATTCCTCACCCACACCCTCAACACTTCACCCTAAACACGTCACTCATCCTCAACGCCTCCCCCTCCCCCTCACTCACCCTCACCCTCACTCACCCTCAACACCTCACCATCACTAACACTCAACACCTCACCCTCACTAACTCACACTCAATCACCCTCAACACCTCACCCTCAACACCTCACCCTCAACACCTCACCTTCAAAACCTCAACCTCAACAACTCACCCTCAACACCTCACCCTCACTCACTCTCACTCACCCTCACTCACCCTCACTCACACTCACTTACACTCAGTCACCCTCACTCACCCTCACTCACCCTCACTCACCCTCACTCACCCTCAACTCCTCACTCACCCTCACTCATCCTCACTCACCCTCAACACCTCACCCTCACCATCACCCACCCTCAACCCCTCATCCTAACTCGCAATAACCCTCCCTCACCCTCACCCTCACTCACTCTCACTCTCACTCACCCTCAACACCTCACTCACCCTCAACACCTCACTCACACTCAACTCCTCACTCATCCCCACCCTCACTCACCCTCAACACCTCACCCTCACACAGTGCAATAGGTCTCGTAGGATTTTTAGTTACAGCTTTTACAATTGTTTATTGCTTTTTTGATTTGTAATTCTTTAGCATTGGCAAAAAAAAAATAAAAATGCAAAAGATTTACAACAAAAAACCCATAAACAATTCTAAATGCACTAACTCTAATGCTGCGAGACCTATTGCATTTCCAATGCTTGTTTGATGTGTTGATGTCAGTAAAAATCAGAGGCATGTTTTTGTGGAAATTATTTCATCTCCCTGGACCTCGCACTCCATCCTCTAGAAACAAAGGGGATGCTTCGGAACATTTCGAGCACTAGTATAGGCTTGTAGGCGCTACATAAAAGCCCATGATCTGTCCCACTGTTACCAGAAGTGATTGTGTGTTGAGGACAAATGCATTTTATGTATGTGTAAGGTATTATTTATTTTGACTGTATATTACATGATTTTTTTTTGTTTAAGACATTTTTATTACGTTTTCAAATACATAAGAGAAAAAATGGAAACAATAAAATGGGGAAGGGGTAGAAGCCATAATAAAATATACATAACATAATTAAAATAAACAATCAGGCAAATACCATATGATAAAATAGGAACATTATAATTAAAGAGAAGGAGAAAGGAAAGGAAAGAAGGAAAGAGAAAGAGAGAAAGAACAAAAGAGAATATATTACATTATTAAACAACTTTCCAAAGTAGATAAGCAGCGCCTCCCGGTGACAGACTGTCATTAGTGCGGGTGTTGACAAATGCCGGTGCCGAGCACTGGATACCACTGGCTCAAATTAAGCACTGGAACCTGGCGGCCAGACTGGTCCTTGGCTAAATAGTAGGCAGTCAATCACAAACCATCTCAGCCAGCTTCTCAGTCTTCTATTGACAAATGGGAGCTTTTTAATGCGGTATGTGTATGCCATAAAGCACTCCATGACACAAGAAGAGGCAATTATATGTCTTCCCTTTTTGTTCACCACACACCATCAAGAATCTGAAGATCAGCCCCAAAATATTTACTTTGTGTCACAAGATACAACAAAATGGAGGTCTGTAGGAAGATCTCTATCAGTAAATACTGCTAAGGCTTGGAATGCCCTTTTGTATAAAATTACCTCATTATTTTTTGTCATTTTTAGGGTCGAGCCTGCAAGTGCACACATCTAGTTTGCTTACTATATGTTCGCTGCAGTGTCCCTATTTTTTGCCGCCACCTTAATTGGCCAGTGCTGGCCAAACGTAATTTCCTATCCTTTCTGTGGAGCAGGGACCAAGTACAGATTAATCAAACTTAATCAGTACTCGTCAGTGGCGCAACTAGAGCCAAACTTCAGGGGGAAAGAGGGTTTATAAAGATTTCGGGTGGAGGGCTAATTCTTCCAGCAATCGGCAGAGTGGAGATGCAGGGGCTCTAAAGGGGTGCAAAAACAACAAAGCCTAGTTAACAAGTAAATGGTCTTTTGAAGACCTGTGAAGTACTTGGTACGGCTGCAATAAGACGGACGCCAGACCAGCCAGCCTACAGCAGCTCAAAAACTGTCTGTCTGTGTGCCCGGGAGGCTGTCTCAGCCCGGGCTGACACACACAATGGGGGCTGAAGCCCTTTGAACCCTATGGGTGTTGCACGTCTGGTACTCATCCACTGCTCCTGATATATTACTACAATTTCTTTCGATCCTCCACTCGCCCTACCTGCTGCTCCCTTCATAGTGTTTTAAAAAAAAACATAATAAATAATCTGAGCAGTTTAATATCCCCTCTTATAATTATATTTGCTCTCCTCCTCCTCATGATAGACTCTACCCCCACTCTACTCCACTCCACCATACCCCAACCTACCCATCCACTCTACTCTAATCAATCCCATGCCAATCTACCCCACACCAATCTACCCCATGCCAATATTCATACTCCAATCTACCCCACTCTACTTCAATCTACCCGAGCCACTCTACCCCACTTCACTATATCCCGATCTACCCCACTCCTCTATACCCCATTCTACCCCACTCCAATCTACACCACTCAAATCTATCCCACTCCCATCCACTTCAATCTACCCTAATCAACCTCATTCCAATCTGCCCCACCCCAATCTACCCCATTCTTCTTTACGCCAAATCTAAACCACTCCACTCTACCCCAATCTGCACCCCAATCTAGCTCAATCTACGCCACTCTACTCTACCCAGTCTACCCCATTCCATTCTACCCCACTCCACCCAAATCCACCCCACTCTACTTCACCAGAATACACACCACTAAACTCTACCACAATGTACCCCACTCCACTAAAATCAACCCCACAACAACCCACCCCTCTCCAAATTACCCCATTCTAATTTACCCCACCCTACACCATCTACCCCACTCCAATCTACTCCACTCCACTCCACCAAAATCTATCCATACCCACTCTACCACAATCGACCACACCCATGCTACCCCACTACACTCTACCCCAATCTACCCCACTACACTCTACCCCAATATACCACAATCGACCACACTCTATGCTACCCGACTACACTCTACCCCAATCTACCCCACTACACTCTACCCCAATGTACCCCAATCTACTCTCACCCAATTGACCCCACTCCAAATCTACCCCAATCTACCCCACTCCAACTTTACTGCACTCCAATCTACCCCTCTCAACTCTGCCACAATCTACCTCACTCTACTCTAATCTATCTCACTCCACTCCAATATACCGACATCTACCAGGCGCTGTAACAATCAATCCACTCTATCCCATTCAACCCCACTCTACCCCACTACACTCTACCTCAATCCACCCACTCCACAGTACCCGTCCTACCCCCTCCTCTCCAATCTACCCCACCCCAATCTAACCCACTCCACTCCATTACAATTTACCAAAATCGACCCCACTCTACCCACTCCACCATATCCCAATCTACCCCACTCCAATATACCCCAATCCACCCCACTCAAACTACCCCAATCAAATCCACCGCAACCTACCCTAATCTACCCCACATTATCCCTTTCTGCTCTACCCCACTGGACCCCGCACTACTCCACTTCACTCTATTCCAGTCTCCCTATCTCCACTACAGTTTACACCAATCTACCTCACTCTAGCCCACTTCACTCTACCCCATATTACCCACTCCCCTCTACCCCACCCTACTCTACTCCACTGTAATCCAATCCACCCACTCCAATCCAGCCCACTCCAATGTACCCCACTCCAGTACACTCTCTCCTAATCTACGTAACTCTACCCCTCCTCTCCAATCTACCCACCCCAATCTAACCCACTCCACTACACTACAATCTATCAAAATCTACCCCAATCTACCCTACCGCACTATACCCTGCTCCACCTTAACCCACTCCAATCCACCCCAATCCACCCACTCAGTCTACCAAATCCAATCTACCATAATCTACCGTAATCTACCCCACACTATCCCTCTATGCTCGACCCCCTTAACTCTATCCCAATCTCCATCACTCCACTACAATCTACACCAATCTACCCCACTCCACTCTACCCCAAAATACCCCACTCCCCTCTGCCCCACTCCAACATGCCCCAATCTACATAACCCCACCCAAGTCCAACCCACCCCATTAACATTTAGCCATGCTGAACAGCAGCCTCACTGGTGTACATCATGGATAAAACACATTGCCAATGCCAATAGATCTCACATAGGCACGACCTATTGGCTGTATCAATGCTTGTTACACATGTTAGCACTATCTGGACATCGGTTTCACCCCATTAGTACCAGTTTGACACTCAAATACAGCAATAAGCAACCAAAAGTTACCAGTTCAACTTTAAAGAGGCCTTATACTGCGCTTCAACATTTGCAGCTGCATTTTTAGTGACTTTCGAGCCGTTTGAGCTAGAAACCATTTATTTGTTACAATCTGCAGATTATACAGTAGGTGGTGGGTTATGTGACAAATGCGGCAAATCCAATATTTTTCGGAAATTGCAGCGCCCACAACACCGCATAATTCCAGTGGTCCTGATTAGAAAGTATAATTTATACTTGAAAGGAGTTTCTAGAATATGGTTTCTGCGTCATATGCTTGTGTGGAGTGTTTTCTGCAGTCAGTTTCGGTGCAGAGAATAGCAGTCTCAGGTAAAATTGTATTTTGTCACTGGGGAGATCAATGTTTCCTTACAACTATGTGAAACTATGCATTCTGGCGCCCCTGTGTGGACATCGGTGGTGGCGCCTCTAGCAAACTGACAACAGTAATGTTAATGTGACACCAGCCCTGGCTGGGTGGCAATATTAGTAGGTTCTTTGATAAGGTTGATGTTTGAGGACAGAGGTATAGAGTTCCTTTCCTAACTTTAATAGGAAGAGGGCAGTTCTGAAGTTGAGGTTTCACTGTTGTGGGACACAGGTAAAAAACGTCTGCCTTCAACTTTTTATTCCTTTGTAATTTTTGATCTCCAAAGTGATGAGGGGTGCCTCTTGTCTTGGAGAATCTGCTGAGGAAGGTAAGCCCTTCCTCTAAGTATGCTGACAGGCAGCTCCAGTGCAAGGATTTTCAAAGTCTAAGTGAAAATGACATTTTGCCATTTGAGTACTCTTGTTGCATTAGCAAATGACCTTTTAGGGCATTTGTTGTAATCTGACACATTAATTTGTCTGTTTCAGGTGCAACTATGTGACAGCTGCCAGCAATATCTTTATCATAGCACCGCCCTACCTGCTAGGTGTCTTGATCTCACAGAAGCGCGCAAATGTACTTTCCCCCTAGCCATGGTCTCTATAGTCATATGGGACAGTTGGTAGCCTGTTTGTGGTTTACTGCTAATCTGTGACTGAAGAAGAAGTGGCAGTGGCTGATGCCATAGAACCCAAGATACTTCTAATAAAGTTGTCAGCAAAAGGCTAAATCCTTCTCAGTCAATCGCAGACAGCTTAATTCGCTTTTCGGTGGTAGTGTCACATCCTAGGCAGCATCAAGAAATAGGTGCACTATTATTTATCGTAATATTAAATGCAACTTCACGTTGAATGTACATATACCGGGGGAGAGGTGAAGCATTGCTTAATCTGAGCCGGTGTTTGCCGGTGCTCACCACCTACACTTAATTTTTAAAGCTGGCGCTTATGACAATTCACCAGTTGGTGGTGCTGTTTGTGTATTTTTGAGATGAGCCCCTCAACAGAGTATTTCATATTTCACTATACAGTAAAAAGTCATAATACCTGCCGTCCAGGCCATTCTTATAGCTTTGGGTGGCCAGGAATAGTCTTAATTGTCACAACTGTATGGGTGTAATGGTTAGTAGTTATGTTGATACTGGCATTGGCAGCGCTTGTGGGGCAATAAGAGCTACAAGCCGTGGAGGCCTCCTGAGAAGGGCCCTGGTATTTACTTTTTTACAAATTAAAAAGTGGGGCGTAGTTTCACAAGCAGCTTCGCAGTGTACGTGTGCTAGAAGGCAGCGTATTATTACACGCGACTTCACAGTGTACACGCACTAGACAAGAGTTCAATATCACATGTATCATCACAAAACACGTACCAAAGGGCAGTGCAGTATCACACACTGCCTCACTATGCACAAGCACCAAGGGGCAGTGAAATATCACATGTACACTCAAAGTGTATTTACAGGCATCAAAAGAAAGTGTAGTATCACATACTCCCTCATAGTATATGTGCACCAGAGGCACTTTGATATCACCCTCATGCAGCCTCACAGTGCACATGCATTGGGAGAGAGCAACCTCACAGTTTATATGCACAACAGGGTAGAGTAATACCACAAACAGGCTTGCAGTATAGCTTCACCATAGAGCAGTCTAATATCACATGCAGCCTCACAGTGTATATACAGACACCTTAGCGCTATATAGTATCATGTGGCAGCCGCGAATTTCGTTGCGCGCACTGCATCCCATTTGGTGATGCAGTGCACGCAACAAAATTAGTTTTATTTATTTATATGTTTACTTACCTCTTTAACTCCGTAATCCATACATTACTACCCCCCACCCTGCCCCTCCCCCTCCCCACGTCACCGCCCGGCAGATACTCCCACCACCGGCCGCGGCGGTCATGTGCTGCCTCTATATATACATGCACAAGGGCATCAGAGAACAGTCTAATATCACATACACCCTCACAGCATAATCTTTCAACTCTTCTCTCTCCTCAGTGCTGTGGGTGACCTGTCCGAAGCCCTAAAAGAGGCGACGAAGGAGGTGCACCGGCAAGCACAGAACACAGAGTTCATGAGAAACTTCCAGAAAGGGCGGGTTTCGCTCGATGAATTTAAGGTACCTTACCAACTTCCTGCAAACACCCCCTTCCCCACTCCTAAATGAACTGCACCCAAAATGCAATAGTGCTACTTTTATTGATGACCAGTACAATGACTGAATTACACCTTGATACTATATCAATTTATGACTGCTCTTAGAGAAATTTACAATGTGTGTCCTTATTACCCCTCACACGTCCTCCTCGCCTCAGGCATTACTATTTGTGTGCCCCGCCCTCCCAAAAAAGTCCTTTCCCGTGCAAGTCCTTGGCACTTTTTAGGTCAAAGCCTGCCAGAGAACGCAGTTGTCTGGTTGCTAAAGACTTCTTGGGAACATTCTGAAAGCTGACCTAAGCATACATTCCGCCCATTGCTTTTCATTGTCTTTGTGGTCTATATAATTGCTTGTTTTCTATTTTCTGGTTTTATTTGTTTTAAAGGTTCTTCGGCATGTCTTTGTCCCTCCTGTGAAGCCTAGCCAGTTTACTGTATTCTTCCATGTGTACTCACAGTCTGTAAACAGGCCTTTACATTTTGATCTTACTTTGTCACATTTTCTGTGCATTCAAAGACAGAGGTTAAATATCCGGCTATGTCTTCTGAGGGAGCTTGGAGTTTTCTTTTCTTTCTCTGACTTCAAATTGAAAGTATTTACAATCTGGGGATGTGAAAAGAAAGACTTTTTTCTAACAAAATGTAAATGTCTGTAAACGAACTGTGCAAATATTTCAGAAAATATCGGAATTATGAAAGCACAAATAAAGCAAATTAGTTTGTAATTCTGAAGTGTGCTGGAAAGAAATATTTTAATACCAACAATATGCTAGGTGTTTTTATTTTTTTTTAAATATATTTTTATTGCAGATTCGTGGGGAATACAAGCTTACATTTCAATAACACGACATTCGGTGGTGACCATCATCAGAGGACGTAGAGAACATAACACAGCCGTTCAGCCCACAACCCGGAGGTCGGGCGGCGGTAGCCACACAATGTCTAGAAGAAACAAAAATCAGGAGAAAGAAAGCCTGGAAAATCTCCGTCCTCAGGCAGTCACTTGAACCATTATCTGCTTTTCTCCATCCCCACACTCATCCAGCCCAACAATTGTACTGCTACAAAAAAAACCAGTTTCCCACCCTCCACCCCCGTCAGTGTAGCTGCTGGTGTGGGCTTTATTTCAATATATGCATTTATGATCCAAAGAGATCCGGTCATCAGTATATCTAGTTGTGTCTCATGGAACCCTCATGTGGTTACTCATCGTCATTCTCATCCTCTAGCAAATGATCTTTCAGCGCTTGCACCAGCCCTTCCCATGCCCTCGCCATCTCCATGCTCTTCTCATTGGATGTCCTAGTGGCCTGCTGAAACCTGACTGTACTCTCTCCCTGGGCCCATTTCAGTAATTCGTTCGTCCACCTCCTACTGGATGGGCCCTCCCTCGACTTCCAGTGCCAGGTGATTTCCCTCTGTGCCAATATGAGCCCCAAGTCAATAAATTTACTAGTGATCTTTGTTTTAGCCGTGTGGGGAAACCAAAGCAGTAAACAGGTGGCCATATCAAACTCCAGTTGGCGCTCAGTGATTGCCTGAAGCAGCTCCTCCACCTTGGACCAATACGTTCCCAACTGCGGGCAGCTCCACAACATATGATTGAACTCCACAGCAGGCGCCATGCATCTAGGGCATACAGCGTCAAGGACCTGGAAGCGTCTCCTAATCTTCCCCGGGGTAAGGTAGGCTCTATGCACTACAAAAAAGTGTACCAGCTGAAACCGGGCATTTCTGCTCCCCTTCCACGTCCTCCGTAGTATGTGGCCCCACACCGCGTCTGGTATCGGCTTACCAAGGCTGTCCTCCCATTTCAACTTTAAGACCGTAAGTGGTTCCAAGCCCTCGGCAACATCCGGGAGTGGAGACAAGTGATCGCCTTATAAGTGCCCGCTGCCATCACCACATATTGGCAGGCTGTAGTCGTGCCAGGCTCCACTTGTCCCATCTGCCAGTGTTTACGGATCGCCGTCGTCACAGCCGCATGAAGGAGAAAACCACCATCCGGGACACCAAAGAGGTCCTGCACCACCCGGAAAGGCAACAATTCGCCATCGGCATAAAGGTCGCCCACCATGTGGAGACCCAGCTCCTCCCAATCCAGGAGCGGGGACCAGTCCCCACCATGCGGTAGTGCCGTCAACATACCCAACGGGATTTCAGGAGCGTATGGGTGGGCTACCCCCACTCGCCTCTGGCTCCTGTTCCAGCACAAACGTAGGGTACGTTCCTCCAGCGTCAGAGCGCGCAACTCGAGCCTCTGCTGCATCACTATATAAGATAGTACATGTCTTTGCACCCCCTCCCCTCCGGCCTGGGCAGGGCCTCTGAAAACTCTCGCCACGTTCTGAGTGAGGATCTGCAACTGCGCCGCCAAATAGTAGAGCTCAAAATTAGGTACCTCCAGGCCACCCTCTGCTCTTGGCCTCTGGAGCGTGGTCAGAGCCACACAGGAAGTCTATTGTCATGGTGCGTAACTCCCTAAAGAACCTCTGTGGGATCCACAGCGGCAGCGTGCGGAAATAATAAAGCAGCCTGGGCAAGGCCACCATCTTCAGCAGCGCCGCCCTGCCTTGTATCGAAAGGGGAAGGGTCGCCCAGAACGCCATACAGCCTCTCAAGGCCCGTATACAACGCCCCACATTCCCGTCCAGCAGGTTATTGACGCCGTGGTAAATGCGGACCCCCAGATAGGTAAAGCACGAAGGTTCCCAGATAATGTTCCGGGCCAGCTGCGGCCTGGGCGCGTCCTCCCGCAACGGAAAGAGGCAGGTGTTGCTCCAGTTCACCCGAAGGCCGGATAGCCTCCCAAAAAGCGACAACAACTCAGTCGCCCCATCCAGGGCCATAGCCGTGTCCTCTAAGAACACCAGCAAGTCATCCGCATAGAGTGAGATGTACTGTGGAGACCCTCCGCTCAGCACTCCGGCATAGGCCCTCCCTGTTCTAGCCCGGGCCGCCAAGGGTTCCATCGCCAGTGCGAACAACAGCGGGGAAAGAGAACATCCCTGCCTCGTGCCTCTCCCTACCGGATAGTTAGAAGAGATCACCGAGCCCAGCCGCACCCTGGCAGACGCCGAGGAGTAAAGGACTCTCGTCCAGCGCCCAAAGTGTTCACCCAGACCGCATTTCTCCAGCACTTCAAATCAAATCAAATATACTTTATTCGGCTTTTGAAAAACAAAACCATAAAAGTTCATGATAAATACAATTTACAATCTATATAAAAACATTTTAAATGACTAGAGAACAGTAAGGAAGGGTCCCTGACATAAAAAGTTATTTTCCACTACAAGGTTATAGCAGTATCAAAGGAGTTCGTGGTTTAAACACAAGAGTTCATGAATAGCCTTTGTTATATGTCCAGATATTCAGAGGGGAAAGCCTGGGATTATGGGGTAAAAGTCATGTAGGTCCCATATTGATATTGGGCCATCTCTTACTCGAGGCGGGCAAGTTTTCAAATAAGGTACTATGTTTCGGTCCCTAAATCTCACGAGTACCAGGTCCCCCGCAGCGTCTTTGGGAAGAGAGCCCAGCCAACCAACCCTTCTAACACTCCTTATTACTCCATATAGACTAGGAGGCAATGGTCTGTTTTTTGAGAGCCAGAATTTAGTTTTATTGACTAAATCATATTGTCTCTCAATTTTTCCCGGTGGGAGAGAAGGTACACCCGCAAGAATGCACACATATGGGGCCGCTTCCGGAGGTAAATGAATAGAATTAATTTTATTATGACCTACTCTCGGTGTGGTCAGCTGTGGGGGGGAAAGTTTAGTGGGGAATTTAGGTGTTTGTTGTCCTGAGGCAGTAGGGCCAGTGGGTTTTATTTGATGCCTTTTATCTAGCACAGATGGTATTGAGCCTAGATGTGTAGGAGAAGTCTTAGGGCGATTGGGTGTAGCACTGTGTTTGCCAGCCAACGGGTTTAAGGAAATGGCTTTCTCTATCACGGAAAGGCGTTCCCCTAACAAGTTCATTTTTTCTAGTAAGGGTGCTATCATGGAACTAAGCAGTTGTTCGATAATGGGTATAATTTGCAGTTGGGAAGAGGGTGCTATGGCTTCTGAAAACTCCACCAGCGGAGAAATCATTGGGGAGTTTGCAGTGGATGGACACAGTTTTTGAATTTTAGGATTATTACCACCTTTAATGACATCGATATTTTTCCTTATTGTGGATGGGATCTGAGGGGACTCATTGCTTTGTGGATTCGGACTGCAGGATTTATTAACAAATATGGATGAGTCTAGAAGTGTAGCCTTGTGTGAGAGTAAACTCACATTTTTGGGCAAAAGAGGAGTTTCTAATGAGGCGTATGTGGTTTTGCAAATGAGGTTCAGCTCATCTAACAGGGAGCACGTTTGCCCACTGCTGTCTTCGTAGGTAAAATGGTCCACCTTGGTGGTCATGATGGTATAGGAATGTAGGACCTTAATATGTAAAAGAGTCCACTAATAAGAACACAAAATACTTACAGGGGGTCTTTACCTAATTTATAGTATACCAAGAATGTGGCAAACCAAGGGGGGTGGCCCGTCCCGTCCTTTTCCGGCCTTTGAGGGCCGTGGAGGGCCCGCCCTTTGCCCGGGCTTAGCCCCGGGCTATGTCCCGCGCGCGTCCCGCGTCGCGGGATTGGGAGCTAGGTTTAAAACACTCCAGGCAGAGGGGCGGGAACGCCGAGGGAAGAGGCAGCAGCTGGTGAGCACAGAGACTGCTGGTCCTCGCAGTCCCTCGGCGTGTGCAGCAGTCTTTCCCCTGAAGTAGCCCCACTCGGATTTACAAGCGCTAGCAAAGCGCACAGGTCCCACGTCGTCCCTTCAGGCCAGCAACCCTCTGTGAGCGGCACCCGCGGAGCGGGGGCCGCGATAGGTAAATGAATGTCCAGGCAGGGGGGCGGGAACGCCGAGGGAAGAGGCAGCAGCTGGTGAGCACAGAGACTGCTGGTCCTTGCAGTCCCTCGGCGTGTGCAGCAGTCTTTCCCCTGAAGTAGCCCCACTCGGATTTACAAGCGCTAGCAAAGCGCACAGGTCCCACGTCGTCCCTTCAGGCCAGCAACCCTCTGTGAGCGGCACCCGCGGAGCGGGGGCCGCGATAGGTAAATGAATGTCCAGGCAGGGGGGCGGGAACGCCGAGGGAAGAGGCAGCAGCTGGTGAGCACAGAGACTGCTGGTCCTCGCAGTCCCTCGGCGTGTGCAGCAGTCTTTCCCCTGAAGTAGCCCCACTCGGATTTACAAGCGCTAGCAAAGCGCACAGGTCCCACGTCGTCCCTTCAGGCCAGCAACCCTCTGTGAGCGGCTCCCGCGGAGCGGGGGCCGCGATAGGTAAATGAATGTCCAGGCAGGGGGGCGGGAACGCCGAGGGAAGAGGCAGCAGCTGGTGAGCACAGAGACTGCTGGTCCTCGCAGTCCCTCGGCGTGTGCAGCAGTCTTTCCTCTGAAGTAGCCCCACTCGGATTTACAAGCGCTAGCAAAGCGCACAGGTCCCACGTCGTCCCTTCAGGCCAGCAACCCTCTGTGAGCGGCACCCGCGGAGCGGGGGCCGCGATAGGTAAATGAATGTCCAGGCAGGGGGGCGGGAACGCCGAGGGAAGAGGCAGCAGCTGGTGAGCACAGAGACTGCTGGTCCTCGCAGTCCCTCGGCGTGTGCAGCAGTCTTTCCCCTGAAGTAGCCCCACTCGGATTTACAAGCGCTAGCAAAGCGCACAGGTCCCACATCGTCCCTTCAGGCCAGCAACTCTCCAGCACTTTGTCGAGATAGCACCACTCTAAGCTATCAAAAGCTTTCTCGATATCCACAGACAATACTGCTGGCATCTGGTCCGGGTCCCATGAACTATCCAATACGCGCACAAGGCGGCGGATGTTGATCGATGTATTTCTGGTCGGGATAAACCCAGCCTGATCGGGATGGACCAGCGTGGTCATGTGGGGCAAGAGTCTAGTAGCCAGAATGCGGCTCAGAATTTTATAGTCCACCGTTAGCATGGACAATGGCCTATAGGAGGTCACTTCGACGTCCTCCTTACCCGGCTTTAAGAGTGGAATTATCAGAGCCTCTCTCATCGACTGAGGTAAGTATCCCAGTTCGAGCGCCTCGGCATACACCACCAGCAGTCTAGGCGCCAGAACATCAACATAGTGAGCATAAAATTCCACTGGAAGGCCATCCACACCCGGTGTTTTATTCTGGGCCATCTGCTTGATCGCACCCCTTATTTCAGGAAGCGTTATTGCGCTACCTAGATCCTTAGCACTATCCTCATCCAGTGTCGGCAGTTGGATCTCTGCAAGATAATCCTCTATCTCGGGGATCCCCACCTCCAGCTACTATAAAGAGTCGTGTAGTAATTGAGAAAGCGGGAAAGAACCGCCGTTTGGGAGTAGACCATCCCACCCGACTCATCACGTATACTCAGGATCGGGCAGCCCCTGGGAATCGGGTTGGCCAATTTCGCCAGCAGCGTTCCCACCTTATCACCCTCCACATGAGCTTTCGTCAGGTATAACCGGTAGTCATAACTCCTCAGACGTTCAGTCTCCACAGCCATTCGTTCCCTCGCCTCCAACAATTGTGGGTGCTGTTCCGGTCGCCGGCGTTCTAGGTCCCGCAGTGCCCCCTCCGCCTTGTCCACGTCAGCTAGAAGGCTCGTCCGTACACCGGAGTACTTTCCTATGCACAGTCCTCTGACCACCACCTTGAACGCGTCCCATTCTAAAGCCCTGGTGGTGGCGGTCCCATCGTTGACGGCAAAATAACCCTCGATGCCCGCTCAGAGGTCAGAACTAAAAGCCCCGTCTTCTAAAGTTTCGGGCCGCAACCTCCAAGTGGGAATCACGGTTCGAACACGTTGCCATTTGATGTGCACCAACTGGGGGTTGTGATCAGATATGGTCCTGGTCAAGTACTCCGAATGCGACACCAGGGCTGCTATTGTAGTGTTACAGAGGATCGAGTCGATCCGAACATGCAACTCGTGGAGTGCGGAAAAGTGGGAGTAGTCCCTATCAGTAGGGTGTTGACCTCTCCAAACGTCTATGAGGCCCCATTGATTCTGCCACGCCCTCCTCTGTGTAGCTAGCCTATGGACCGGGGAGGAATGTAATGGTGGGTGTGACCTATCCAGCAGTGGATCTGCAATCGAGTTAAAGTCGCCCCCTAATAGGACCTGTCCCGCCAGGAAATGTCAAACTAGGCAAGTGGGACTAGATGCACAGCGTACTTCAGATATGTTAACTTGTTTTTAGGGTGCCGCCAGGAAATGTGCCAGAGAACCGGACAATTTATCAAAGAAGCGGGCTTGTTCCGAGTTAGGGGCATAAACACTGCAAAGCACCACATCCCTACCATATAACCTGTCCTCCACCGCCACAAATCGTCCCTCCGGATCTATGACCTGGTTCGTAGCCTGGAAGGGAACTCCAGCCCGCACCCACACCAAGACCCCCCTAGCAAATGCAGAGTATGCTGTGCCAAACACTTGGCCACGCCATCTTTTCTGCAAGGCATTGCATTCCGACTTGGTGAGATGGGTCTCCTGAAGCAGGGCAATCTGGACGCCACTCGCACCAAGTATGCATGTACCTTATGGCGCCTTGCCATAGTCTGCAAGCCACATACGTTCCATGTTAGACATTTCAAATCCATATGATCATCTTTCAGCACCTCAAGCGTACCAGTCATCCCGCCCACACTCAAACAGCTCTGACCCCCAAACACAACACCCCATACAACTCCCTCAGTCCTCCCCCCCAGAACAGGACCCAATAACACATCAGTCCCCATCCAAACCCCCTTAACAACACACACAATCCTAATCTGTGGTAGTCACCACAGTAAGCCTTAAGGGCAAGAAGAGGCGGGTCTGGGCCAACGGGCGGCATGCGCCGCTTTCACTCCAAGTCCGACATCCCGTATAAAAGTGCATCACCTGAAGTCCAGCACCAATGGATACTCAGGATATCCGCTGCAGCAGGGCCAAGTCCCAGTAAATT
The DNA here is from genome assembly GCF_964261635.1 of Lissotriton helveticus. NCBI lineage: Eukaryota > Metazoa > Chordata > Amphibia > Caudata > Salamandridae > Lissotriton > Lissotriton helveticus. The sequence goes on from NC_136057.1 coordinate 1,789,020,036, forward strand.
CAGCTCCAAAAGGTTCATTCCCCGAGGATCTCGTCCGCCGTCTGAGGCGTGGCCACAGGGCCTCCCGCACTGTCCAAATCAGAAAGTTCCGGACCCGACTTCTCCTCCGCTTCCTCAGAGTCCAACCCCATTGCTGATCCACTTTTCTGGGAGCCTGTGACCACCGCTGTCGCTACCAGAGCTCCTCGCTTGTCGGCGGCCATTAGATCAGTTTGTTGTTTCAGCAGCGCCCTATTTCGCCTGCGGATTCTTTGCGATTTTCGCACCCGGACCGGCTTCGGCCGTTCCCACTCTTCCCTCCCTCTGCGGTCCATACCAGCTCTGTACGTTTCCAGCCACGTCCAGTCCTCCTCCGGAGTGAGGAAAAAATGCGTAGTTCCGTCCATGATAACCCTCAATTTGGCCGGGAAGAGCAGAGAGTACTGAATCCCTTCTTCTCGTAGTTCTTTCTTCACCGATAGGTAGGAGGCCCTTCGCCTCTGAACGTCTTGAGCATAGTCCGGGAATATCGTAACCATACTACTCTCCACCTGGAAGGGTCCCGCCGAGCGAGCTCTCTGAATCAACAGGTCCCTGTCCTTAAAATGCAACACTCTGGCCACCACCGGTCTAGGAGCTCCACCCTGCAGAGGCGGCCTGGCCGGGACCCGGTGGGCTCTTTCCAAGGTGAAGAAGGGAGAAAGGCCTTCCGGAGCGACCACAGTCTTGAACCAGTTCTCCAGGTACTCCACCATGTCCCCACCTTCTGATTTTTCTGGAAGGCCCACCACTTGGACGTTGTTGCGCCGATTGCGACTTTCGGCATCCTCTGCCTTCCGTTCCAGGATCTCCAGGCGGGTCAGCACATCCTTTAGCCTATGTTCCGCCGTGACCACAGCTGGCTTCAGGTCTTGGAGGGACAGCTCAGTGTCCTTAACCCTGTCCACCAGTTTGGCATGGTCCGCTTTCAGGAGCCCCAGTCCCGTCGCCACCTGTGCTATGTCCTGTTGTAACGACTCCTTCGTCGAGGTTATAGCCTCCAGGATATCATCGAGGCACTTATTGAGCCGCTGTTCCTGTGTTGAGCCCGTGGGAGACCCATGGGCCCCTTGGTCATCGTCCCGTCCCATCTTACGGTCGGGCTGCTGCTTCGGCTTCAGCACCCCCGCCACCGCGGCCCTCGAAGCCTTTCGCTCCTCAGTCGCGACGTCACCGTGGCCCCTTCGGGGGACCCGGGCCTCTGGGTGCCGGTACCTGCTCAGGGGTCCCTCCACTAAGGGTGTGTCATCAAATACCACGCTCGTAGCTACTCCACGGAGCAAAGCCCCCCATCGATGGCGAGGCAGACACTGTGCACCTCCAAGTGCGTCACCTCGCCGACCTCCATCTTAGGCCTCCAACACGGAGCGAACTGTCCACAGCAGCGCCGCCATCAGGGGGGTCCCCCACCATCCGCTCGCCGGTGCACACCTCCAGAAAACAAGTGCGCCACGGTCTGGATCCGAATCTCGACCTGGTGCCCCCTCTCAGTCACGGGCCATCGAGTTAGAGTTTCCCTGTGCTGCCGGGGACCGCCGCCATTTTGTCGTCACCACCGGGCTCCCAAGCAGCTCCGTCGAAAGTCGTCGCCTAGCGGACCCCTCCTCCGACTCAGAACTGGTCGCAACAGCTGCCCCAGGTGTTCCAACGTCCGGTGCTGTGTTACAGGCAACGACCAGGAGAATTATCAGGAGAATAACCGGGATCGGGCGCGGAGCTACCAGCTCACGCCGCCATCCCCGTCGGCGTCCAAGCCACGCCCCCCAACAATATGCTAGGTGATGCCATTACCACACCTTATCATTTGTGTGTTGAATAGTTTTATCAGTTAAACTGTATCTGTGAAAGTTTAATGGTCATTTCAAGTGAAAATGTGTTGTCAGTAAGGCAGTGCACTACCACACAATGCATATGCCACTCTATACCCCTCCACTCTACGATACTCTATGCCACTTCACTCCATGATGATCTACTCCACGCCACTCTACGCCACTCTACTCCGCGGCACACTACTCTACTCAACTCTACAACAATCCACTCTATGTCCCTTCACTCTACAGCACTACTCCACTCTATGCTACTTCTGCTGCGCTGTCCAACATTGTCTGAGCCCATTCTCCGTTCTTGAGCTGTGTACTCAGAATACTCGGCATGTCTGATCTTTAGACCTGCTACTTTCTTCTTGGAGAATTGAGGTTTTTTGTTTTGTTTTTCTGAACATGTTGATTGTCTTTGGACTTCACACGTTCTTCTTTGTGGTCTGACCGTCCTCTTCTTTCGGATGTCTGTGACGATATCTGAAAGGTACGAGAGGAACGTGTATCAGTATCTTGATACCTGTCAGGTTTTCTCAAATTATCCCTATTCCTGAGGTTATACCTCCTTTCAGAGGGCTCCTTTTGAGGAGACCTACCTCAGGATTGAGAATCTTTCTCTTTTGAATGTTGTTTGCTATTTTCCCACTTCTTTTTAGAAGATGTAGGATTGTTTTTAGTAAAGGACTTTTCAGGACTTTTAGACAGTTGTGGTGTAACTGTATAATTCTATAAATTTTTGTATGTTATTAAGTAATTCATTGTCCGACATTGCTTCAATGTCAGGATCAGGTGTATAGCCGTCTAAAATCGGCCATATTGCTCCTCGTCTACCTAGTGGACCAGGCCTGGTAATGTGATTTAAATGTTTTAGGGCACCTTTAAACCAGAGCTCATGTTCCTGGTATGTAAGTGGAATTTCAATATCCTCGAAAGGAATATATTCCTCAGGTGGTTCATCTTCTTTGTAGAAGTGACACACTTGTGTTACTGGATTTGATTCATTCTGGGAATACTATCCATGAGTAGAATAACTCTGGTGAGATTCATATGCCTCTGTTACAAAAACTGCTCGACCACCTCTTGGTGTTAGACAATGTCTTATAAGTTTTAGAGTGATGGCCCTCCTTAAATTAAGAGGAATGATTAAAGCATTCTCATCGGTTTCATTAAAACCTGTATAATCAGAATTTACCGCAACTTCGTCGGGTACAGTTTCACCGGTTTCGGTGCTATTGCAGTTATTAGACATTGTTTAATGAAAATTACAGAGCAAGTTTAAAGGGAACAAAGATAAGGTGCACAATATTTTGGAACACGGTATCCTTCAACATTGAACAAACCAAAAAAGCGAATACATAGGACTTTCGTCCTACTCAGCTATGGCGGATATTATCTCTACCCACTCCAGGAGTATTATGAGTAGAGGGTCTCTGAAAAAAGCACAACTGAGTTACTTCAGTATCTAGTGTTAAATTAGTGCCTTACCAAACCGTTGGGTGCCGTGTAGTGTAGTTCCTATATCCCTGATAGGCTCTGCGCATTGGAATAATATACACTATAGTTTTGACATAGGACTGAGGTCAGTATGTCTCTATTGAGTACAATAAACATAATTACTTGTGTGTGCCAGCTAACTCAGAGGTCACTAGAAACTTCTCGAATGAACAAGAAGGGATTCGTTTCTGACAACCGCATAAACATGACAACTTTTTTCCCTTTAGAATCGGAACAGTCTCAGAATCGTGAAAACAATAGCTAACAGTTTCACTCAGTCAATTGTGCATGCTTCGTTTCTACAGAGTTGCACAGAAATAGAGAGACAGGCGTTTCAATAAAAAGGGTTTATTGAACAGTCTTATTTCTCATGCAAGAGTTTTGAACTGCTACAATCGTAAGATAGAATGTGAAGTATAATACGTACAGCGTTAGCAGTAAGATAAAATAATACTGCAATAGCATGGCCTTTAGCTGTGACATATATTCATAAAAATACATACATAAATAACACAGGCTAAAATACTCATCTGGTGCTTCTAAAATAATCCTACCCCAGTGTACCTGATCTAAGTGTAGTACGAGGGAAGAAGTAGGTGCTGTTTAGCTATAGTCTAGTTTAGTCAAGAGTTGCCAAAAGTTTCTCTAGGTTCTAGTCCGCTTCATACCTTAGAATGAGTGCGGTTGGAATCTCTTTCCGGGTCTCGATCTCTAACACCCCACAAGGGTAGTCAGAAACACTGGAGCTGGGTTCTCTGCGAGGAGGATGACAGCGTCTGGTCAGTGCGTCAGGCGGGGACTTGCCTTCCTTCTAACTTGCCGTGGCGAGCCGCGTCGTGCAAGTAGGCAGCCGAACAGTAGTTTGCCATGGCAAGTGAAGGTATATTTATACCTTGAAGGTGTTTAGGTAGGCCAGTATTGACGTACAAGTCGGGCATAAGAATGTCATGAATGAACCCCTAAGGAATAGATGTTCATGCATAATAAATGAGTTTTTGGAGAAATCAATATCCAGGCAAGGGGAAGTCCTAAAGGCTTAAGAGTCTGGTTTTCCAAGAAGTCGTTTTGACGAAGATGAACAGATGTAGTTGACCATGCCTGTATTTGGTTATCATGAGCTATGCCTAAATAAGGGCTGGATTTATATGCCTAGATAAGGGCAATGTGAATTGTACCTATATCAGGGCATAAATCAAGAAATCTATATACGGTATCTAAATCGACACACAACACCTATACGAAAAGTCTTTCGATTTCAATCAAATCAAAAGGAGAAGAAGGGTTTTATGCCCAATAGAGTGGATCAACATCAGATAATTTATCACTATACAGCATTACAAGGGATATTGTTCATAAAGTGTAGAAGGATGAGAACAAAGCAGGTATGCCATGATCCCTTAATAAGAAAACTTGAAATACAAAATTTAGCAAACCCCAAAAGTAAATACATTATCGTTGTCTTCTATGTCCTTGTCATCTTCTGTAGAGTCTGAAGAGTTCACATTTCCACAGGTTGTCAATAGATACATGGAAGAAGCTCTGAAAAGATCATATGCAATATCAGGGCCAGTTCATACGCAGTGTATACTAGCAAGCGCTATTAAAAGATTTTCTAAAGCTTTACATCTGTCTCCAGGATAATGAAAACCCAAGTCCTGTGGAATTATTATCTCAGTTCCTGTCTGATGAAACATTTAATGGTCTGTGGGCGGCTTTCTCTTCTGTAAGTGGTGCTGTAACAGGCTACTGAACCTTATGGATGAAACCCTGGAAATAAGATATTAATCAAAGAGCATTAGTTCAGAAGTTGTCATTTACTGACTCAAAACTGTTTGGGGATAAATTAAACGATAAGCTAAAAAATCAGCAGAGGAGAGCCTTCCAACTGAACTAGACCAGGACATTTTTCCAGCGCTCCGTCCTCTGGTAACTCGATTAATTTGGCAAAACCGTAGTGTCTCAGTCCCCTATAGGCTGCTGCGCTTACAAAAATATTCTGGCGGGCTGGCCCTGCCTGACTTTCCACTATACTACAAGGCAGCACACCTAAGAGTGATATCCGAGTGAGCACAGAGAGAATCAGGCAGGCATTGGCTCCCTGTGGATAGGGTGGTGATCGGATGATACATATGAGATATTTTATGGAAACCGAAGGCAGACCGACCCCTTTATGCATACCTTAGCTCACCTACAAAAACGACCCTTAAAGTATGGGATGATGTGAATCGAATGACTGGGAGGGCTACCTTTCGCTCCCCTAAACTCCTATACACTTTAACCCTGCCTTCCCCCGCACTCACAACAGGCCCCTTTGACCTTTAGAGGGAAGCGGGTGCCACACCATATCTGATCTATTCCATGGCTGGGAAATCCTCACCTATGAAAATTGCCAACAAGACTTTGGACTATCGAACTCAGAAATATACCATTACACTCAACTGAAACATTGGGGTCTCCATCCAGAAGTGAGACTAGCAGCCACTTGAGACCTGTGCCAAATTAAGACATTTGTTAGGCAGCCGGGGTGGGGCTAAAGGTAGCATCTCTTTTCTCCATTCTCTTTTAATTATTGTCTACCCCAACAACCAGATCTTGCCATATAGATTCTTGGACCAATGTACTCGGAGAAACGGTACCTGATGAGCAATGGCGGAAACTTTGGAGAGATATCCCCAGATTTAACCACTCTATGGGGGGAGGGGAGGTCCATTATAAAGTATTTTTTGATTGGCATCGCTTCCTCTACCAAACTCTAAAAAAATTCTCCCAACACATCTGACTTTTGTTGGAGAGGGTACAGGTTACTTGGAGATTTCCGACACATGGTGGGAATGCCGGGTAAATTGGCGTATTTGGACTGAAATCTTAGCCCAGATTAAACCCATATTGGGTTACACACTTCCATCCATCCCAAGCTTTTCTCTCCTGGGGCTGCGGGACGAGACTCTTAAACGTCAAACTTCTAGCGACCGATTCATTATGTGGTTATGTCTTGGGGCAGCTAAAACAGCCTTGGCTACATCTAGGAACAAGACCAAAGGGCCTTCAATGTCTCAATGGCATGCCAGACTGTGGCAAGCCCTGACACTGGAGAGAATGGCTGACATTCTTTTGGATAACTGTAACAACTTTGAATACATTTGGGTTTCCCTAGTCACTTTCCCCTCGGAGGACCTTCAGTCACCGCCTGCCCCACTCGTACAAGAGCGCTTCACCTCTTTCAGAGATGACTGCCCAAGAGAGATGATGATGACCTTGGGAGTGCCCATGGCCATCATCAGGTGGATCCTCAGAGACTGCCTCGCCTCACATCCATCACTCAATATACAGCTTCACCGCACTCACTCATGGTTTGTTGTTTAGGGTTATTTGGTAGGAGGTGGAAATACGTTGGGCAAAAGATACTACTAGATGGTAAAGCTGAGCTAACCAAAGTATATAAATTCCCTTGAAACAGAATTAAACACCGGTTGCTATACCAAACCTTACAATGTCATAATAACATACATCAAAACATATAGATAGTTAAAAATTCATTTATTTTGAATAAACTTAAAAAACACACAGTTATAGGGTTAACTAATCTAAATCCCTAGTCTTAAAATACAATTAAAACAATACAAACAATTGCGGCCTGCACAATTGAAAAAATGACAGAACAGGTACAACATAAAATTATTGAATACAAATTGTATATTCTGGCTCCGTTTTAATTGCACCGGAATTGTATCGCTATCACATCAGCAAGTCAACTTTGGTGTTGGAGACTTGAATTATACCGGTTGTTGCGTCGACGCGTTTCGGTGGATTCTCCTATTAGTAACCACCTTTATCAAGACAAATGATTATCGGTCACAACCAGGGGGTGTGTAAAATTGCCCTGCAATAGATTATGTACAAACAGTTAACTTCAGAAAATATTTCATACTAAAGTGATACACTTTTAACTTGACTTGACAACAGCCACAGCATATGCACAATTGTTTGGAGGCTGGGACATTTATATTTATGACATTCAATTGACGCCCTTAAATCCACTTTTTAACGGTATCACTCTTTTGTTGTCCTAAGACATTGCTCTGTTACATAAATCTTTTTAAATTCCACCTGGCATTATAGGACCAGTACAGTAATTATAGATACAGAACATTATAAATGAATGTTTTTTTTTTATCGTACACTGTTGCTGTTGTAAAGAGAGGTACAAGGGCTGACAGAACGGGCTTAATTGCTGTTTATAATGGAGCACCCAAAAAGTGGCGGTGGTCCCTAAAGTGATGGGGAGCACACAGTGTTGTTTAAATGCCCCTCACACACCAACAGGCCCCTTGGTGTCATGCTTCATCATCGGGTCCTTCGCACCCCTCTACGGGATGCGGCGTGCTACGACTCACGAATACGCAGGAGCACTTGATAGTGAACTATGTGAGGGAGAGTGTTTCTAAGGGAAAGTGTGAGTGAAGTGAGGTGAAAAAAGTGAGTTACTTAAAAAATACCTGGCACGTAGGAGAAAAATTATTTATTATATCCTCGGCTGGTATTGTTAAAAAGGTGCAAAAGTGGGTTGTTTGAATACGAATTAGGGTATTACAACCAAAGTGTAAACATGTTTCGGAGCGCAGGGGCTCCTTCTTCAGGACAAGGATATGCACAATATCCTCACCTTACTCACATGAAATGTAAAAGTGTATAAAAACCTTTTTTTTAAAAAGAAATGTGTAATATACCTAACAATGTTAATTGTAGAGGTGAGTTCAGTTGCGCCCAATTGGCGTTGCAGAGAACCTGTGAAAAGAAGACACAATAAACATGATTGTCTACTGTACAAGAACTCAGGAAAAAATGGTTCCTTAGAGTATAAGGGTAAGTGGTAGAACCCAAATGAGGTTCAAAACACCCTGTAAACATGAAAATGACAAGAGACAAACACACACAAAAACACATACAACTACAATTAAATTGTTCTCCCTTTTAAGGTGAAAAAGAGGGAGAGGAAAAGTGGTTCAAGGCTTACTTATTGTTCTCAGTCTGATCACCTCATGAGCCTATGCGTAGTATTGGGGGGATCCTTCCATACTGCTCAGTAAAGGAACCTAGGGAGTATTCAATAATGGGCTTAAGTTGTAGAAAGTACAACGTGCCAAGAGTACCAACGTAGTCCCAGTTGCCAACCTTACTCACGGTTACTGCATAGCAAATCACCTGCCTTCCCCTCAACGCTGCTCCGAAGAAGTGAGGATGGGTTATGGCGGTTTTCTATTTATACTCCTCTAACAGACTGATTAATGTGGACAATTGAATGATTGAAAACGGAAAAGTATGCCCAAATACGAAGTAAATCCGCCCTTCTATTCCGGTACTGCGCGCCCGACCGGGTGTAGTGCCGGTTGCAGACGCGCATGCGTGTATTCAATTGTAGTACAGGGATTACTGCGCATGCACGACCCGAGATGTAAGCGCGCATGTGCAGAAGGCTCACACTGCTCGCGAGTCCACTACAGAGCGCTGAATGGAATAGGCACTTAATAAAGGAACGGAATAGTGACTAAGAGTGCTTGCATGTAGCAACTCAGATTACTGCGCAGATTTTAAAGGAAAAAACGCAAGTGAAGTGGTTTAGATCGATAATCACAAGCAAACTATTGCGATCTCCGAACACTTATACTAGAACAGTGTTGTGAGCAGGTATATGAGGCTCAATCATTGAGTACAAGGCTTTGGAGAGAAATATATTACTGAAGAGGTTATTTTTAGATTGCAGCAATGGTCGCAGGGTGTGGACACGTGACTTATGTCAGGACCAAAGCTATGCCCAAAATTACATACCGTAAACACTAAATGTTATATGAACTGGTACTCATCGCAAAAGGCTCCAAGGAATGGAGTCATTGAGGCCGATGGTGTCGGTCCCCAAACGGAACACCCACCGTTGCTCTTTTTCCAAGAGTCCAACCTCTGAAGGTAACTGTTCGATCACTGTCCACTGCAGCTCGTTGACACAGTGTTGGTGTTCCAAAAAGTGGGTTGACATTTTGGTTGTAGCCTTCTTACAGCGGATATTACTTTTGTGTTCGTTAATCCTTATTCTTACTGATCTCGTTGTCATTCCCACATATTCCTTACTGCACGGGCATGTGATCAAGTACACAACATTCTTGCTGTTGCAATTAGTAAATGCACGTTGTTCCCAGCTAGTGCATACTAGACCCTCGCCCATCAGAGAGAAACAGACTAGGCTACAAGGAATACAGGGCCATCACCCGTGTGGTAATTGCAACAACTGTCACCTCACCAAAAAAAGCCAAACCTTGACTTTTTCCAATGGCTCTAGCTGGGAACAACGTGCATTTACTAATTGCAACAGCAAAAATGTTGTGTACTTGATGATTGCTTGGAAAAAGATTAGGAGGTGCAAGAAAGATGGAGGGCTGGCCAGCCCAGACTTGGTAGAATACTGTAGAGCCTTTCAATTCAAGAACATCAAAGTATTACTAAAAAGTCACGACAATTACCCAACCTACTTGCAAGTAATTACAAAGTCAGATGATCATGCACTGTTTAAGTTTGGACACCCCAAGTACTTCAAAAAAATAAAGCTTAAGACACTAAGGGACGCAGCAAAGATGTGGGCACAAATGAGAGGCATCCTGAAAATATCTTACTACAGTAAATGGGCCCCCATTTGGGACTCCCCTGGAACCCCAGAATGCTTCAAAGATATTCTTGCATTTTCACTAAAAAGAGCCAATGTAAAGTATTGGGGACAAATACTAAACGGACCGAACCTGAAAACATGGTCAGAGCTTCAAGAGTTGACAAACAATACTACCAAATTCTAAGTTGGTCCAAGACCCTACCCAGTGCAAATGGTAATGATGATCTGGAAAACGATATGGTTAAAATAACACGAATACCAAAAGAAGTAGCGAAATGGTACTGGGCCCTGATAACGGCCAACGATATAAACCTCAACATAGAAACACAAATATGGGGGAAAGACATTCAAACAGCAAATCTAGACCTAATTTGGGAAAAATCTGTGGCAAAATGCTGGTCAACATTGAAATCCGCGGCCTTAAAAAGGAACCATTTGTATACAATTCATCGGGCTTATTGGACACCAAGAAAACTCTCCAAATTTAAAAATGCAGGAATAAAGAAATGCCCTAAATGTGGAGAAGAAAGAGCAGAAGACATCCACATGTTTAAAAGCTGCCCCCGTCTGAAAGAATTCTGGGACCAAGTTGGTAAGACTCTGAGCACTATCCTGTCCAAACAACTAACTGTAAGTATAATTCTTACCCTTTTTGGAATTGTAGATTCAGGAAATGAGGGGGGGCTCACCAAAGGGCAAGAAAATCTCCTCTTTGTACTAATAGTTCTTGCAAGGAGGGAAATTTGTATTAAATGGATAGGATCTTCTAGCCCAACTCATGCAGACTGGCTGAATTCGGCTATAAGAATTAACAAACTTGATAGGATAGGAAATGTAAGTAAGAGATTTAAGTTCTGGGAAAGTTTCGAAAGTTTCTTAAACCCAAATAAGACCTAAATATAAGTCCTATGATTAACGCGATACATCTTCTGGTGGACAAGTATGATACTTGTCGAGTAGTCAAGTTGACTAGCTCCCCTCGTTCCAAATCAGAAGTAATGGTATGTAACGAGTAAAGGAAACTCCTCAAAACCAACAAGAGGAAGAAAAGAACTCCCCAGACAAGAGAGATCGAGGGGCAGTGTCGGAAAAGAAACAGAGGCAGACACCTGAAACTCCGTAATCATACAGATATCGCAAGATGAGGACAAAAAAAAAAAAAAAAAAAAAAAGGGAATGACAACGAGATCAGTAAGAATAAGGATTAACGAACACAAAAGTAATATCCGCTGTAAGAAGGCTACAACCAAAATGTCAACCCACTTTTTGGAACACCAACACTGTGTCAACGAGCTGCAGTGGACAGTGATCGAACAGTTACCTTCAGAGGTTGGACTCGTGGGTGTTCCGTTTGGGGACCGACACCATCGGCCTCAATGACTCCATTCCTTGGAGCCTTTTGCGATGAGTACCAGTTCATATAACATTTAGTGTTTACAGTATGTAATTTTGGGCATAGCTTTGGTCCTGACATAAGTCACGTGTCCACACCCTGCGACCATTGCTGCAATCTAAAAATAACCTCTTCAGTAATATATTTCTCTCCAAAGCCTTGTACTCAATGATTGAGCCTCATATACCTGCTCACAACACTGTTCTAGTATAAGTGTTCGGAGATCGCAATAGTTTGCTTGTGATTATCGATCTAAACCACTTCACTTGCGTTTTTTCCTTTAAAATCTGCGCAGTAATCTGAGTTGCTACATGCAAGCACTCTTAGTCACTATTCCGTTCCTTTATTAAGTGCCTATTCCATTCAGCGCTCTGTAGTGGACTCGCGAGCAGTGTGAGCCTTCTGCACATGCGCGCTTACATCTCGGGTCGTGCATGCGCAGTAATCCCTGTACTACAATTGAATACACGCATGCGCGTCTGCAACCGGCACTACACCCGGTCGGGCGCGCAGTACCGGAATAGAAGGGCGGATTTACTCCGTATTTGGGCATACTTTTCCGTTTTCAATCATTCAATTGTCCACATTAATCAGTCTGTTAGAGGAGTATAAATAGAAAACCGCCATAACCCATCCTCACTTCTTCGGAGCAGCGTTGAGGGGAAGGCAGGCGATTTGCTATGCAGTAACCGTGAGTAAGGTTGGCAACTGGGACTACGTTGGTACTCTTGGCACGTTGTACTTTCTACAACTTAAGCCCATTATTGAATACTCCCTAGGTTCCTTTACTGAGCAGTATGGAAGGATCCCCCCAATACTACGCATAGGCTCATGAGGTGATCAGACTGAGAACAATAAGTAAGCCTTGAACCACTTTTCCTCTCCCTCTTTTTCACCTTAAAAGGGAGAACAATTTAATTGTAGTTGTATGTGTTTTTGTGTGTGTTTGTCTCTTGTCATTTTCATGTTTACAGGGTGTTTTGAACCTCATTTGGATTCTACCACTTACCCTTATACTCTAAGGAACCATTTTTTCCTGAGTTCTTGTACAGTAGACAATCATGTTTATTGTGTCTTCTTTTCACAGGTTCTCTGCAACGCCAATTGGGCGCAACTGAACTCACCTCTACAATTAACATTGTTAGGTATATTACACATTTCTTTTTAAAAAAAAGGTTTTTATACACTTTTACATTTCATGTGAGTAAGGTGAGGATATTGTGCATATCCTTGTCCTGAAGAAGGAGCCCCTGCGCTCCGAAACATGTTGACACTTTGGTTGCAATACCCTAATTCGTATTCAAACAACCCACTTTTGCACCTTTTTAACAATACCAGCCGAGGATATAATAAATAATATTTCTCCTACGTGCCAGGTATTTTTTAAGTAACTCACTTTTTTCACCTCACTTCACTCACACTTTCCCTTAGAAACACTCTCCCTCACATAGTTCACTATCAAGTGCTCCTGCGTATTCGTGAGTCGTAGCACGCCGCATCCCGTAGAGGGGTGCGAAGGCCCTGATGATGAAGCATGACACCAAGGGGCCTGTTGGTGTGTGAGGGGCATTTAAACAACACTGTGTGCTCCCCATCACTTTAGGGACCACCGCCACTTTTTGAGTGGATTCCACTTTGTTTGATCATATTAACTAGGGAGACCGAATCCACTGACTCTCTCTCTCCCCCTTCTGGTTATATACATATAATGGAGCACCCACATTTCATAATGGTTTGCTGGAATAAAAGAAAAAGGGGTGCCTGCTTACCCTAGGTGTCCGTGGGGATCGCTCCTTGTAGTTAAAGTAACTTCATGATCCACAATGTGGGCTTCAACTGGGGACTTGATAATGTCCTATTGCCAGCGATCGATTCTGCAGTACCAGGGTTATTAGATTAATACACTACTTGAGTATACCATGCTATTAATAGACTATCAAAACCAGGGTCTATGCCTACCTGTATTGCTATGTCCGACCTTAGCTGTTCTCCTTCATATGATTATTCCAAGTTTGGATTGGTAAATTTAAAACCTCTTTTTGTTAGTTAATTTCTAGACCCAAGATGACTAGAGAAAAAAGGAACAAAATAGGGTACAGTCAAGGATGTGAATACTTCTTGTTGCAAGTAACAAGCCAACATGTCTAAGAGGATGCAAGAAATATTTAAAAAGTGTACCATAAGTGGCATGCTCACAGTCCCTGCTTAATGCAATAATTTAGGGAGTAAGTTGCTCGTCGTGATTGTCTCTTTCTTGGCCTTTATTAGGAAAAGTGATTACCTTAAAATAGAAGAAAGGGAGATGTCATTGTATTATTGGGCATGTCCTATATATTCGTTGAGGTTAACTAATAGCCTCAGGGCAGTACCGTGTTCCTAGCTCACCTGATTGATAACGGGTGGTTCCTGTTGTCGCTTTAAGCTTCTTAAATTGCCTTCAAGCCGACTACCTTAACATAAATAAGAATAAAAAATAGCGTCATTCTGTCAATTGGAAAAAATCCTATGTACTTGTTAAATTGTCCTAGAGACAGGGTCTTATAGTTGGCTCACCTGAGTAGCAGTACGGAGATGCGCTGTCTGTGGGGGTCCGCGTCATATGAACGGATCTTGCCAGTTCCTAACCTTAAGAGCAGCTCTGTTACTTGTGATTGGTCAATGAAAAATTACATTGCACCAATCACGCACAGGTAATTCGAGGGCTGAATATGCTAATTAGAGTCATAGACTACTGCAAAGCTCATAGGGGCTTGTTGACCAATCAAAGCCCTGTGCTGGGTTAGACTGCGGGACGGCGGTGAGGTTTACTATCTGGTCCGCCTCATTGATATCTTCAATAGTGTTGCCACCGTGAGGCTGCGCACTTCATGTGGATTAAGGTGGAAAAAACGTAGAAAAAACGTTGTTTACAATCCGGTCCACCTCGAACATGCCGTCAATGGTGCAGTACCGAAGGAACTACGACCTTAGTGTGGAGCGATACGAGGGACTGGGCACCTCTGGTTGGTAGCCAAATATCCATGGTTAAGGCGAGCCATTATATTTGTAATTGATTACCAAATACTCCACGAAGAGTACGGGAGTTAAACCCCCGAGCCTACGGATCCACACTATGGTGCTAATCTGGTTAATTACTGGATGGAGCATTAAGACTGCAGTCTCTTATATGCGCCGAGTTATAAAAACACATTTTTTGACTAAAAAGGCTTTTTGTGAGATACATAACGGGAATATAGGGCGATAAACCGTGATTACCTTTTGCCGCGTTATCCTTAATGGCCTCACAGGAGCAGGTCTATATGTGCCTCAGTGTTTCTCTAGTGTACAATGGAAAACTTTATAAGACCCGAGTTACAAACTTACAATGGAAGCTAAAAACATGGTCTGAGTAGATAACACTATTAGAGACTACAGCAAGGCTCATTTAGTAAGATACATTTAAGAATGGATTTACATCGTGATAGAGACGTAAAGAGTAGGGAGAGTGGGATTCTCTCAACTATACAGTATTAAGTATTCTAAAGACATTTTGTCCAATCCTCCCTCGTGTTCAATCCTTGATAGATGGTATTTAGGTGGCAAAAATACCACTGTTCCCTTACTTTTCTTGTTTTGTCAATGTCGCCCCCTCTCCTGTTGATTCTGATTTTTTCTAAAATAAACCATCTTAATTCCACCGCTACATAGATGATATCATTTTCATCTGGAGCGGTGCCAGCAGTGATCTAGATACCTTCCTAACATGGCTGAACTTGGGCGATCCCAACCTAAAATTTACTGGACACTATAGCAACGATAGAGTTGCATTTCTTGACATCAATATAAAAGAAGAGGATGGCACACTCAAGGTGGAACTTTACACTAAACCTACAGACAAAAACTCAATACTTCATTACTCCAGTAACCACCCAAAGGCCCAGAAAGACAATGTGCCTTTCGGCGAGTTCCTTAGGTTGAGGCGTAATTGCTCCAACCTAGAAGACTTTTATAAATACGCCGAAAACACCAAAATAAAATTAAAGGCAAGAGGATACCCAAATAAACTCATAAAGCATGCACTCAAACATGCACGTTTTTACGACAGAGACAGTCTGCTTGATCAGAACAAAACCAACAAGAGACAGGACGCAACCATAGACAGAATAGTCTTCGTGACACAATATTCGCATGTCAGCAATCAAATTAAAAACATCGTCAATAGAAATTGGAAAATCCTTAACTTTAACATGGATAAGCAGCTAAATAAACCTCTCTTTTCCTTTCACAGAAACAAGACCATCAGGAATAGTCTTGTTCATACTTACAAGCCCATTAAAGACACCCAACTAACCTTAACTGGGGCTGTTGCATCCGGCAATTACAAATGTGGGACATGCCCCATATGTCCCCATTGTATCACCGGTAAAAATCTAGAATATATAACGGCAAGAAATTAACTCCTACCACTTTTAATAACTGCAGAAGCCAAAATGTGGTTTACTTGTTCCTTTGCCCCTGTAATTTGGGGTATGTTGGAGAAACAAGTAGAGAGTTACGAACTCGCGTGCTGGAGCATAAATCAGCAATACGAACAAACAAACCCAACGCCCCATTGACTGAACACTTTAAAGCGTTCAACCATACATGCGAGGAATTAAGATGGTTTATTTTAGAAAAAATCAGAATCAACAGGAGAGGGGGCGACATTGACAAAACAAGAAAAGTAAGGAAACAGTGGTATTTTTGCCACATAAATACCATCTATCAAGGATTGAACACGAGGGAGGATTGGAAAAAATGTCTTTAGAATACTTAGTACTGTATAGGTGAGAGAATCCCACTCTCCCTACTCTTTACGTCTCTATCACGATGTAAATCCATTCTTAAATGTATCTTACTAAATGAGCCTTGCTGTAGTCTCTAATAGTGATATCTACTCAGACCATGTTTTTAGCTTCCATTGTAAGTTTGTAACTCGGGTCTTATAAAGTTTTCCATTGTATACTAGAGAAACACTGAGGCACATATAGACCTGCTCCTGTGAGGCCATTAAGGATAACGCGGCAAAAGGTAATCACGGTTTATTGCCCTATATTCCCGTTATGTATCTCACAAAAAGCCTTTTTAGTCAAAAAATGTGTTTTTATAACTCGGTGCATTTAAGAGACTGCAGTCTTAATGCTCCATCCAGTAATTAACCAGATTAGCACCATAGTGTGGATCCGTAGGCTCGCGGGTTTAACTCCCGTACTCTTCGTGGAGTATTTGGTAATCAATTACAAATATAATGGCTCGCCTTAACCATGGATATTCGGCTACCAACCAGAGGTGCCCAGTCCCTCGTATCGCTCCACACTAAGGTCGTAGTTCCTTCGGTACTGCACCATTGACGGCATGTTCGAGGCGGACCGGATTGTAAACAACGTTTTTTCTACGTTTTTTCCACCTTAATCCACATGAAGTGCGCAGCCTCACGGTGGCAACACTATTGAAGATATCAATGAGGCGGACCAGATAGTAAACCTCGCCGCCGTCCCGCAGTCTAACCCAGCACAGGGCTTTGATTGGTCAACAAGCCCCTATGAGCTTTGCAGTAGTCTATGACTCTAATTAGCATATTCAGCCCTCGAATTACCTGCGCGTGATTGGTGCAATGTAATTTTTCATTGACCAATCACAAGCAACAGAGCTGCTCTTAAGGTTAGGAAATGGCAATGTCCGTTCATATGACGCGGACCCCCACAGACAGCGCATCTCCGTACTGCTACTCAGGTGAGCCAACTATAAGACCCTGTCTCTAGGACAATTTAACAAGTACATAGGATTTTTTCCAATTGACAGAATGACGCTATTTTTTATTCTTATTTATGTTAAGGTAGTCGGCTTGAAGGCAATTTAAGAAGCTTAAAGCGACAACAGGAACCACCCGTTATCAATCAGGTGAGCTAGGAACACGGTACTGCCCTGAGGCTATTAGTTAACCTCAACGAATATATAGGACATGTCCAATAATACAATGACATCTCCCTTTCTTCTATTTTAAGGTAATCACTTTTCCTTATATAGGCCAAGAAAGAGACAATCACGACAAGCAACTAACTCCCTAAATTATTGCAATAAGCAGGGACTGTGAGCATGCCACTTATGGTACACTTTTTAATTATTTCTTGCATCCTCGTAGACATGTTGGTTTGTTACTTGCAATAAGAAGTATTCACATCCTTGACTGTACCCTATTTTGTTCCTTTTTTTCTCTAGTCATCTTGGGTCTAGAAATTAACTAACAAAAAGAGGTTTTAAATTTACCAATCCAATCTTGGAATAATCATATGAAGGAGAACAACTAATGTCGGACATAGCAATACAGGTAGGCATAGACCCTGGTTTTGATAGTCTATTAATAGTATGGTATACTCAAGTAGTGTATTAATCTAATAACCCTGGTACTGCAGGATTGATCGCTGGCAATAGGACATTATCAAGTCCCCAGTTGAAGCCCACATTGTGGATCATGAAGTTACTTTAACTATAAGGAGCGATCCCCACGGACACCTAGGGTAAGCAGGCACCCCTTTTTCTTTTATTCCAGCAAACTATTATGAAATTTGGGTGCTCCATTATAAACAGCAATTAAGCCCGATCTGTCAGCCCTTGTACCTCTCTTTACAACGGCAACAGTGTATGATAAAAAAAAAAACATTCATGTACAATGTTCTGTATCTATAATTACTGTACTGGTCCTATAATGCCAGGTGGAATTTAAAAAGATTTATGTAACAGAGCAATGTCTTAGGACAACAAAAGAGTGATACCGTTAAAAAGTGGATTTAAGGGCGTCAATTGAATGTCATAAATATAAATGTCCCAGCCTCCAAACAATTGTGCATATGCTGTGGCTGTTGTCAAGTCAAGTTAAAAGTGTATCACTTTAGTATGAAATATTTTCTGAAGTTAACTGTTTGTACATAATCTATTGCAGGGTAATTTTACACACCCCCTGGTTGTGACAGATAATCATTTGTCTTGATAAAGGTGGTTACTAATAGGAGAATCCACCGAAATGCGTCGACGCAACAACCGGTATAATTCAAGTCTCCAACACCAAAGTTGATTTGCTGATGTGATAGCGATACAATTCCGGTGCAATTAAAACGGAGCCAGAATATACAATTTGTATTCAATAATTTCATGTTGTACTTGTTCTGTCATTTTTTCAATTGTGCAGGCCGCAATTGTTTGTATTGTTTTAATTGTATTTTAAGACTAGGGATTTAGATTAGTTAACCCTATAACTGTGTGTTTTTTAAGTTTATTCAAAATAAATGAATTTTTAACTATCTATATGTTTTGATGTATGTTATTATGACATTGTAAGGTTTGGTATAGCAACCGGTGTTTAATTCTGTTTCAAGGGAATTTATATACTTTGGTTGGTTAACCCCATTTCCCTTGATCCTTCCAAGGGGTACCTCTCGATCTCACACAAAGCTGAGCTAACGACAGCAGTTTACTTGGATTGTCTGATTGCAATGAAGACGTCATTTTCTGTTTGCATCTGTGTGTAACAATAGCATTCTCATACATATTTCCGATGTCTTCTTTATGTTGCACTGTCTCTCTACGGTAATGTGCCCTATAAAAACTCCAAAAAAAAAGTTTGACAAAAAATATCAGCAGAGGAGAAGAAGATTCTAAAGCCTTTTAAGTTATTCTCTGGCAAAAAATTATTTCTCCAGAAATTGGGTTCACAGTTTCATCAGTCTTGTCCAATGTCGGGAAGTAGCGTTTACGAATAAGTCCCGACGACAAACTTCTCACTCCCATGACCAAGGTCAGAAATGACTATAAGGAGGTTGTAGCAAGTTTAATACATTTTTCCCAATGGATCCACTGTATCATGGACCAATTGGTCCTGAATATAGTAAAACATTGATACAAGAAAACCTTACAAGGACTTGTTTCCAGGTCAAGTCTTCAGAACTACACCATGCCAAAAGACAAGGTAAAAAGACAAGCATTTACTCCGAGAGTACAACAACTGCCACAAAAGAAAGCAGTAATACAGGTGATGAATCACCAAAGAGAAAGGAGTTTTTACTCAGTGCTGCTTCTGGTACCAAAGGTGGAAGGAACTTTTTGCCAAATGCTAGATCTAAAAGCTCTAAACAAGTTCCATTTGGTAGAATCATTCAGAATGATCTCACTCCAATCGATCTTTCCCTTGCTGTGCAAGGAATTTTTCCTGTTGACTCTAGATTTACTGGATGCCTACTTTCGCACATCAATACATAGGGAGAGTCCAGAATTCCTGAGGTTTGTACCTTTAGGGAAGTCTGACTAACTACAGTATGAACAGACTCACTGAAACGATGTGATTCTGCTACCACTGCATTTTACGTATAGTTATTGATGTACAACCCTTGCCACATGATCCACTATCTTCAACACAAATACATTTAGTTTTTAGCTCAAAACAAAAAAAGTGTCACACATTTTGCAACATAGTGCCAGATCCTATGTAAATGATAAATGGTCACTTTTTAGTTGCTAAATGCTATATTTAAGTGTTTCACTACTAGTGAAGCTGTGAAACCTTTGACCAAAACAATACAAGACAAAATGCTGTCAATTACACAATTTAGCATGTATATTTCAGATCTAATCATCAGGGATTTTACCGCCTCCTGACTTGCATGGATAGTGCTGGTAGTCAGATACATAGACCTGTTGAACAATCACTTCCTTCCTGGACACTGCTTTCTCTCTAGTCAGACAATTGGCCTTAGCAGTTAAAGCTCACGCCAAGATCTTGCTGGTGGTTTTTATGTCCTTATAACCAGGGATCATTAAATTAATGTTGTCGTGCATGCTATTTATTGGCCCACATCTTGTTAGGGCTCTCACAGGATGCACAATTGGAAGATTATGGTTACCCAGAAAGTTCTACCTTTCTCTCATGAATCCTGGGACAGTGGCTACCGTTTTGGTTGTGGCTAAATGTTGCATTGGGTACTAAACCTATGGAGAGCTGCTGCCATTTTGGTGTGAGGTGAGAATTTGCACATTCACCTCACCGTTCTGAAAGTGAAGAAGAAAGGGGTTTCTTACCTGTAATCTTAGTTCTCTCTCAGGGGACTCTCCATTGAAATCATAAGCACTGAATTTTCCAACCCATGTGTGGGGATCCCAGAGCACTCCTCTAAAATATATCTTCTTTAGTGTAGACCTTAATCTTGCTTCAGGAAGGCCAAGACTAGAATCTGCTTTGTTAGAAACGTTGTGCAGCCCATAATGAAGGCTATTTTGGCCTATTACTTTGATTTATATTTTAAAAAGGTGAAAATATAAAAAAAAATGAGCTGAAAATTGTTTCAGATTTTCTTATAAATATCCTCATAAACATTTATTAAAAGAAATGGAAAAGGAGGACTTGGGCAAGGTAAACATACAGGCTGCAGTCCTACAGATACAAAAAATGACACTACACCTTTAAGAGCTCACAACCCTCCAGTTTCCCATCATGCCTAGCAGGTGGCAGTTGCCTCAGCTCTTTTTTACAGTGCAACTCATGAAAATAGAATGTGTTTTAATTATTTGTGTCTCTTCCACCGGGGAGGAGGGTGGGTTGCTTATGATTTTAATGGAGATTGCTCTAAGCGAGACCTAGGATTACAGGTAAGAAACCATTCCTTCTCTCTCAGGGGATCTCCACTAACAATCATAAGCACCAACTAGAATGGCAAGCCCATCCCTACCAATGGCTGTGGAAAAATAAAAGCTGACCTATCTAAGTAGCTAAGCAAAGAGTTTCCTAAGGGAAGCGTGTACTATTTGAGCATCTGTTCTAGCATCTGAATCTAAGCAGTAGTGCCTGGTAAAAGTGTGAATAGGCCTCCGTGTGGCTGCATTACAGATTTCTACAATAGGAAGATTCCTCATTAAAGCAGA
Source organism: Lissotriton helveticus (assembly GCF_964261635.1). Taxonomy (NCBI): domain Eukaryota; kingdom Metazoa; phylum Chordata; class Amphibia; order Caudata; family Salamandridae; genus Lissotriton; species Lissotriton helveticus. Next base: position 1,789,041,340 of record NC_136057.1, read on the forward strand.
TGTTGCTGCTTTCCCTCGAGTAGAATGAGGCTTCCGTATACCAATCAGGGTTTTGTTCGATTTTCAATAGCACAATAGAATGCAAGAGACTATCCACCTGGATATAGATTGTTTAGATGTGGCTAGACCTGCATATAAAGGACCATAATTTAGAAACAGGTGTTTGGATTTATGAATATCTTGTGTTTTGTCTAGATAAAAGTTTAACACCTGTCTCACATCTAAAGTGTGGAGAGATCGTTCTGCTGGAATAAAAGGATTTGAAAAGAAAGTTGGCAGGGTAACGGTTTGATTAATGTGAAATTCCAAAATAACTTTGGGTAAGAATTTCAGATGAGTTGTCATAACTACTTTATTGCCATAAAATAATGTGTATGGTTCATGGGAGCATAAAACCTGAGCCTCACTAATACTACATGCTGATGTGATGGCATCCACACATTTTCAAGGAAATACGCTGTAATGAGGCTTTATGGATAGTCTGAAAGGGGCTGTCATGAGGTGGGAAAGTAGGACATTCAATTCCCAAGGAGGAGGACAGTGTATTGGGGGAAATACTTTCTTGGTTCCTTCTAGAAAGTTCTTAATAACTGAGAATTTGAAAAAAAGAGGGCTGTGAAGGACATTTTCTGTAGGCAGCAATAGCTGCCAAATGGAATTTTATAGAAGAAAATCGTAAGCCAGATGTATCCAAATGAAGAAAGTATGGCAATAAAGCTTCTTCTTGGCACGTGGTTGGATTATTTTTCTTGTCAGAGCACAAGATACAAAATAGTTTCCTTTTGAAAGAATAGGATGTTTGTGTACATGAATGTTTTGCCTCTTTCAGAATAATCATGCATTCTTGAGGTAAACACAAAGGTCTGTATTGTACGAGTTCAGAAGCAATGCTGCCAAATTCAAAGAGGAAAGACTGGAATGAAGTAACTGGCCTCCAAACTTTATGAGAAGGTCTGGTCTGCACAGGAGTCTCATGTGTGGTTGTAATGACATGTGTAGGAGATCTGTGAACCACCACTGTCAGGGCCCCTCCAGAGCTATCAAAATCATTTTGGCCTTCAAGTAGGACAGTTTTATGATTACTGCTAGAATCAGGAGTATTGGTGGAAAAGCATAGAGAAATTTGCCAGACCAATTAATCCATAGGGCATTCCCTAATGTCCCTGGTTTGTAAAACCTTGAGTCGAAGTCTGGCATCTTTGGTTTTCTGTGGTTGCCAATAGATCTACATGAGGAAAACCCCAGGTGTAAAAGACATCTTGAACAACGGAGTTATTTAGTACCCACTTATGAATTTCTTGAAGAATCCTGCTCTGCAAGTCTGCTTGTGCACTCTGGACTCTCAGCAGATGGGTTGCAGTGATCCTTAAGTTCCTGGTCAGCAATCAATGCAATATTGTTTGGGCTTCCAGTGATAAGGTTCTGGACTTCGTCCCTCCCTCTTTGTTCAGATAGTACATCAGTTGTTGTCTTGTCCATCTGAACAACGAGGGATTCCGTCTTGAAGGATGGCCGAAAGGACTTTTGGGCCAAAAGAACAGCTCTTATCTCCAGAAAGTTGACATGGTAAGTCATTTCTTTTGTGGGCCACATTATTGTATTTGAATGTGATCTATGTGGGTTCTCCATCCTGACAAAGAGGCATCAGTCACTATTGTTTGTGATGGAACCTCCTAAAGAAAGGGCATTCCTTGTAGGGAAGTTTTCGACTGGCACCACCATTCAAGAGACTGTCTCGCTTTGAGGGAAAGGGAGATCTTATCTTACTAATTGCCTGAGTATTGACTCTATTGATCTTGCTGAAACTCTTGTAGTGGTCTGATGTGGAGACAGGCATTTGGCTTGAAAAATATGCAGGATGTCATTGAGCCCAGAGTAGATGACACACTGCTGGATAAATGATTGTCATGAGAGATTGACATTTCAGACATATTGATAAAGGCTTCTCCTCCGAAGGATACATTTTGCCTTTATGGAGTCGATAGCTTGTCTTAGGTATGAAGAGACTGAACTGGTGATGTACTGATTTATGGTGACTGAGAGTAGAAACAGCAACTTGAAAATGTTATTGGCTTGTTGATGCATTGATGCCTTTATAAGCCAGTTGTCTAGATATGGATAGACAAAATTCTGAATTTCCTGAGATGTGTGGCGACCATTGCCGTGCACATCAAGAAAGTTCTGAGGGCTGATTTGAGGCAAAACTTATTGGAAATGGCTGTGTCCTACTACAAACCTCAGGAATTTATGGTGCTTTCTGGCTATCAGGATATGAAAATAAGCATCGTGATGATCTATGGAACAGAGCCAGTCTCCTTGATGGATATGAGGATACATTTGATGTAATGAGGATACATTTGATGTAATGCTTTCATTCTGAATTTTTCTCTCTGTATCCATTTGCTTTCAACTTTCAGATCTAATATGGGTCTGAATTCAATTGTTTGACCCTTCTTTGTCACCCAAACAAAATGGGAAAATGTTTTCACTGCATGATTTTGCAGAAGAATGTTCACCTCTGGTTACAGCATCTCTATATGTTGATTGGACGATTTGGGTGGAACATTTAGTGGAGGACTGGAAAGCCTGAGACAGTAATCATTTTGAACAATATTCAGCACCCAGGTGTCTTTTTGTTTAGTAGAATTCCACTCTTTTAGGCATTTGGCAATACTTCTCTCTACTTGAGTGGGTAATGCAGGAGGGGGAAGCAGACGCTCATTGCTTGGAGCTTGCAGGAGGTTTCTCTGTTTGAGCAATTTGGTAACTACCCCTTCCTTTTGGTTGACATCTTTGAAGTTGCTAGAAAGGCCTTTGTTGCTGTTGCTGTTGCTGTCGTTGGTGGTAGTGTTGATGCCACTGGGGGGGTTGAAACTCTGAGGGTAATAACTCGCATCATCAGGCTTGTAAGAATGTTTTCTCTGCTCCCTGCTTTTTTACAGACACCTGCTTTCAAGGTTTCCGTTTCTGTTTTCATGCTAGCCATTTCATCGTCTGTATGACTTCCAAATAAAGTGGTGCCAGAAAAAGGGAAGTTGAGAATTCTCTGTTGAGCTTCTTGCTTCAGAGCTATCAAACAAAGCCAAGTATGTCTCCTGGGAGCTAATCTGTGGGAATTACTATGAGCTGCTAGCATGGAATAATAGATAGCACAGCTGATTATCTGGTTGGCGATCATCATGCCCTCATTCATAATTTCTGTGAAGGCTTCTCTGAAGTCACTTGGGAGATCATCCACAGATTGTTGCAGGGAGTCCCATAAAAACCTTTCATATCTGCCGTGGTGGGCTGAAGGGCTTACAGACTTCATGTGGGTAGCTGCTATTCCACATACTTTGCACCCACCTGAGTCCAGTTTTCTGCTTTCTTTATCTGGTGGGACCATCGATAAAAGGGTTAGTTGAATGGACTTTCCTTGCAGCTCAGACTACGATTGAATCAGGAGAAACAAAATAATTGTGCACTAATCTCTGGTGTGCCGCTTGCTTTTCTTGTCTGGAGTTCTGGAGAAGTTGTTTTGGTAATTATATATTACGGCACCAGCCGCAGGCATCGACACCATTGGATGGTGAACTGCCATAGCAGCAATTGAAGTGTTTATATTATATATCAATTTAAAATTCTCAGATCTATTTGATTAGGGCAATTTGGCGACTATTTGGTCCTCAGGTGCTTACCAGTATGGCCTGTACAATCAAGGTCCGAATAATTCATATATGTCTATTTGTACGGGAGATGGATCCCTCTTCTGCTCCTCTTTTAATATTAGTTACCCAAGTTAGAACAGAAATCGCACTAAAAGTGTGCCCCTCATCATGATACACAAAAGCATTTGTTATAATTCTATATTTCAAAAATTCAAAAAAGTACTAGCTATTTGTTGTACAAGTAAATCCTCTTTGCGCTCCCTGTAGCTCTTTGGTACTCAGGTGGTATTTCTAAAGTTTTACTGCGATTGGATATTGTGTGCAATAATTTAATGCTCTCAGTTGTATTTGTGATGTCGTTAGATGTGGTCTGCTGCTTCTCTTTGTATCCGATGGCTTGTCCTCCACCCTCCGTCTCATGGTCCCACTTAATGCTGCTGCTGTTGTCCATGTATAGCAAATACTGATCTTTGTTGAGTCTGACCATTTAGTGTTTGCCTTTATCTCATGAGTCTGACCATTTGGCGTTTGTCTTTCATCTCATGCTCTCAAATGCAGCTGGTGATATTGTCCTTCTATATCAAGTATTGGTTTTTGTAGCATCTGATGGTTTAGCAACTATTGTTCGTTTCTTAATGTCAATTGCAGCTTGTGATGTCGTCCTTGTATTTTGTCTACAATGCTTTGGAGGAGGAGATTGAGCGTAACAAGAATCACCCGGGTTATGCTCCTGTCTACTTCCCTGTCGAATTGCACCGCAAAGCAGCGCTGGAGCGTGACCTGGAATACTTCTATGGGCCACAGTGGAGGCAAGAGATCCCCTGCCCCAAGGCCACCAGAAAGTATGTGGACCGACTCCATCAAGTAGGCCAGCACGAGCCTGAACTTCTGGTAGCCCATGCCTACACCCGCTACTTGGGGGACTTATCCGGTGGGCAGGTGCTCAAAAAGATTCCACAAAAAGCCCTGCAGCTGCCTACTTCTGGCGAGGGATTGGCCTTCTTCACATTTGATGGAGTGTCAAGCACCACAAAGTTCAAGCAATTGTATCGTGCTCGCATGGATGCCATTGAAATGGACGACTGCACCAAGAGAAGGGTGCTGGATGAAGTGAAGAAGGCGTTCCTGCTTAATGTGGAGGTGAGTGAGGAGTATGGATGAATATTGTGCGATGGTGAATGGTGAACATGGGCAATCTTCCTTGGCTAGCAGAGCGCTGCCATTACTACAACTTAATTGGCCATCATTTACTGACCTCAAGCTGAGATCTCCCAGCATTGTAGGATCCTTGGCTAACAGTTGACTCACACCAAGCTGGCTCTCCTAGCACTAAAGCCTCAATGGCCACTACTCACAGACACCAGCCTGAGTCCTACACCTCATGTGCCCCTATCCATTCACACCAAGCTGAGTACAACAGTCTCAGGGGCACACTCACGCTGACACCGATCTCACCTGTTTCTGTATTACTGACTCATGGGCCCCCTACATTCAAAGACACAAAGGTGAATCAATGCCAGTATTACAGCCCCGCATGGGCGATACTGACTGACTCCTAGATGAGATCTCCCAGTACTACACCTTCACGGACCCAAACTCACTAATACCAAGCTTCGCTCTTCCATTAATACAGCTTCTGGCTCCCCACTCTCACTGACACCTGTCTGAGCTCTCAGTACTACACTCTCAGATGAACTATCACCTACCTGACCTCTCGTGGTGCTGTTCTGAGCCCTCCTCACTGACAGCACATTTCAACTTCATGACCTCACATTCATTGGTAACGTTCAATGCTCTCTAGACTTTCCCTGCCCCAAATCTTGGAATCCTTTCCTGATCATGCATTGACATTTTACTAAGGGATAAGTTTGGTGAAGCGAACTCTCCACCGTCTCTGGCCCCCAGTTTTACTCCTTCGTATCCCTCCTCGCTTCCAGGTCTTCGAAGAACTCCAGGAGATGGTTTCTGACTCGACAAAGAAAAATGGCCGTCTCATCCAGGAAGAGCACGAACTGCACAAGAGAATTCCCTCTGGCATCTCTAATGGTAAGGCCCTTGCAGCAGACCTCTGGCTAATGGGTAGACATTCACACAAACAGAGCAGCCTACTGGGCCTGACTGGGAACCAAAACTGACCCTGGCAAACTGCTCAGCCGGCCCCCCTGGGGGGAGAGTGGGGGTGCGGCCGAGCTATTTGTCAGGGCCGGTGTAGGCCTATTTTGTTACAGGGGGGCGATATTGCCAGCCCCGGCAACAAAAATGGCCCCATAGGTGGCCAAAACCGGCCCGACCCTGGCGGCCCACCGGGGAAACGCCTGGTGCCCACTACGACCAGTCTGGCCCTGGCAGCCTACATAGGTAGATGGATGTGTCAATTACCGCCTTCCATGCAGCTGAAGGGAGGGTGCCCATCAACCAGAAGAAAGCTCCTTGGACATATATAGACTACGTGAACACAACGGAGTAACCAGAAAAATAAAGATACCCCTCACTTTGAGCAACGTGGAACGAAATGTCCTAGCAAAGTGAGCGATCCCGACCCTTTCTATAAAAGAGATAGTGAGCACTGTTGCCCAGACGAAAAAGCTTTAGAATGAGGCATTTTATAGCATGATTTGAAAAGAATGTGGCCGAAACTGCACATTTGCCAACGTCGACTTATTCTTTCCTTTCTTCTCTCCATATTTCTTTCCTACTTTCTATTTATTTATTTCCTATCTTTTCATTCTCCTCTCATTCTGTATTGCCATTTTTCATTTGTTCTGCCCATTCTTCTTTCAGGTGTCTTTTGAGCTCTCTGTCCTTCATTTTATTCATGTTTAATGTTTCTTCCTGTTTTACATCTTTACTTTCCTTAGTACCATTCTAACATTCTTGTTTTATGTGCTGTACTTCCTTTGCCTCTTCTTGAATTCCTTTCATTTGCTAAATCTATATTTTCTTTCCTTCCACCTGTCTCTCATTTCTTTTCTCCAGTATTGTGTTCTATTTTCAGCTTCACTTTCTTTCTCTATTCCAATGTTGTTATTTCTCTGTTTCATCCTGCCACCCCTTTTTCTAAGTTTAATTCTTTTCTTCCCGCTGCCATTCATTTCTCTTCCATTCTGTCACCATTTCTAACTTTTTTTAATTCTTCCGACCTTTCCCCATCCCACAGTTGTACCACTGTGATTTATCAGTCTTTTCTTCTGCTTTGCAATTACCTGCAAGCCAGAGATGAAAGTTAAGAAAGGACATAAAACAATTTAATTTGTTGCAGGCACACCACTTAAGCTGGCAGAGTTTTGGCTTTTCTACGCCCTTGCTGGCATCTGAGCACTCACTAACAAAACTGCTCGGAGGGAGAAATGTTTAAAACGTGTGTGAGTAGGCAGAAACAAATAACGTCGCTGCTCAGAAGAAGTTATTTTTAAATGTGACCTACCAATGGTGTCAAAAAACAAATACAAGCAGACAAGCTTACGTTTCCATATGCAGGTCTGCACACGCACAAGATCTGATGCAGGAGGGATCCAACGTAGGTCTAGGAGCAGTGGCAGCTGGCAGGAGAGATGGGGGAGCAGGGAGACAAAAAAAATCCACTTACCTCTTGCTGCCGGCTGGCCGGCCCTGCCCTTCGGTCCCTTCAGCCGCCGTCTCCTCTGCTTCCGTATCGAAGATACAGGAAGCACACAGGCTCCCTCCCCTAAGCCAATCACACTGCTACTGTAGTGTAGTTCCTATATTCCCAATAGGCTCTGCGCATTGGAATAATATAAACAATAGTTTAGACGTAGGACTGAGGTCATCTAGGTCTCTACTGAATATGTTAGACTTAATTAGGTATGCCAGCTAGCTCAGAGGTCACTAGAAACTTTCTCGAGTAAACAGGAAGGAGTTAACTTTCCTGAATAGACAAGAAGGGATTAGTTTCTGACAACCGCATAAACATGACAACTTTGCTCCCCCCAGAATAAGGAGTATATCTCCAGAGTCGCGGAAAACAATAGACAACTATTTCACTCAGTCAATCGTGCATGCTTAGTTTCACCAGGAGTGCAGAGAAATAGAGAGACTGGCGTTTTCAATAAAAGTTGTTATTTATTGAGCAGTCCTCTTTCTCGTGCAAGAGAAGTGAATTGCCACAATTGCAATACTTGTCATAAAGTAAAGTGCGTACAGTAAAAGGAGTATTATGAAATAATACTGTAAAAGCATTTATATGGTTTCTAAGCCATAAGATACTTAAAACGGATAAAATATATACATACATAAAATCATTGACTAAACGTACTCAACTGGTGCTTCTAAGATACGCCTACCCCGGTGTACCTAACCTAAGCCTAGTAAGTGGGAAGGAGTAAGTGAGCTGCAGTTTAAGTTAAGATAGTTTTTGCCAAGAATCTGAATCAAGAATTCTCTGAGGATCTAATCAGCTCCGTACCTTGGTTATAGAATGAAGGAGGTCTTGTATCTCGTTCTCAGGACTCGATCTCCCAGAAACCCGCAAGGGTGACGGGAAACACTGGAGGTGGATTTCTCGGCAGGAGAAAAGACAGCGTCTCTCTCAGTGTGTCAATGGGAGGGTCTGCTTCCTTCGGCTCTCGTTACAGCTGGGCTCCGGGTAAGTAGATAGCCGATCTGCTCCAAACCACCGTGTGTTTGCTTAAGGCAAACGCTGGTATATTTATACCTGGAAGGTGCCGAGTTTGACGTAAGGTTGGACATAAGACGTCACTAAGAACTTACAGTTCTTTCAGGACTCCAGGAGTTCTTGGACAAATCAAAACAAAAGCAGGGGGGATTTCCCGGGCTGCTGGAGGCTTGGTTTGTTTAAAGAACGTGTTGTACTTTCTAGGAGTCTATGGGAGTAGCCTTGCCGTATTTGAACTGCATTGGCTATGACTAAATATGGATATGATTCTTATGCCTTTATAAGGATATGATTTGTTATAACCACATAAGGGCATGAATCGGGAATATTTAAATAGGGTCCTAGATACGTTCACAACACCCCCTCCACGTATTAATGTCCATCATTACTAAATACTAAGCAATACTAAACATATAACGATGCATGTGTTTTTCAACCCACCCCAAAATACATAACTTGCATTTGAAATGGTATATGGTATATACACGCAAAATGAGTATTTGTACTGTACGTTTTTCAAGCAGTGGTATAATTCAGATAATGCATACATAAATATTGGCTGAATGAATTGCGAAAATTACATTTATGAAATGGCTCTTAATACAGAAGAGAAGGTCGAGACCATTTCATCACATATTTATACAAGACTGTACATGTGCTAGAGGCTGAATCAAAATATTGTCTCTAGAGTTTCAAAATAGAAATCTTGTTCTCTAAGAATAGTTCTACTTTAAGCAGAGTACCATGTGCCAAAAAAAGTAAATATTTTGGAAATGGAAAAATAATTTTGCTTTCAGTGGAAAAACATAGTTCCAATTGTTTTCAGTAGTGTTGTTTATAAAAATTGAAGGCTGAATTCAGAGTTCAGGGAACGCTGTGTGCTCGTTGTTTTAAAAGTTATTCTCGTTGTTAGGAGAGAACATCAAATCAGACAGGCTGGCGAAAAATTGGTCTACAACAGTAGGTGAAAGTTCGACTAAGTTCGAAAAAGCTGAAATAGTGCATATGTGAGAATCATTGCCATCATCGATGTCTGGATCAGCAATGCTCACAGAAGGTTGTACCTGTGTGGTGCTGCTTTCATCTCGTACTTCACCGCCACCTAATCGTAATGGTGAAGTCTCAACGAATGCCGTCATCAGAATAGGTAGCCGCTGGGGACAACACGTTGCATGAGCCGTTACCGAACCAAGCAAAGTATCGAAATCCATAGGTACTGCTGATGGTAGTGTAAGACAGACGCCCAACACGCATTCTTCTCCGCATAGCAGGCATCGAAGCACAGGTAAGATGAAATCTTGCCAGATTGGTCTGAATGAAAGAAACCAGGTAGTATTCAGATCTCTTAGCCGAGCCAATCCGAGGACCTTAGTAATCCGTTCTCGGTATCGTATTGCTAGGATCGTTTCTTCCATTGTTGCCTGGGTTTTGTCTGTGACTTGACTTGCCATATCGCAGTAGAAGGAACAAAAATAAAATTCCTGCTATGAGTCCCAAAAGAAGAGGCAGGCCACCGAACACAGAGTGCATGAAATTCGGGAAGATCTTCAGGACTGCTTCAAAGGGTGCTAATAGTCCCGAAAAAATTTTCTTAAATACATGTGCGATGCCACTGGTATCATACATGTTTAAGATTTGGCCTAACATTTCTACGAAATGCACGGGGCAATTTGTCGATAATAGTGTATGTATCTCTGCCATTGTCCTTGCAACTTGCAGATCATACGTCTGTTTGGACGAGGTTAAAGGCACAGTTGTATGTAAAAGAATAGACTTCATTCTGCTTAAAGTATCAATTCGAATAGAAGAGATATTCAGAGAAGTCCATATTTCTGCCCCCATGTCTGGTTTGCTGTTTGGATACAATACTTGCATACAGCAAATGACCCTGGAAGTAACGCTCACGAGATAGGATATTCCTGGTACAATGCCACAACAGCTGTGGTCACTTATTAGAACGTAGCTGCCGTTGGAAAGCTGTCTGAAAAAAGGCTCTATCTGTGTTGCAGGGGTGCCGTGCAGATGACATGAAAGGTTATTTGATGAACCTTCGCAGGCTCCATGCAAGTTAATACCTTGACACAGAAGTGTACCGCTTAGTGAATTTTTACAGTTGTTACCACTAAGAAATACCTCTTTTTTCCCTTCACTATAACATCTATGTGTGTAAGGTAAGTTCCAGGTTGACTTGATGTATCCTTTACCCAACCTTTCATACAGGCCTGCTGGTATATACTTTTGGCAATATTGAAACTGAAAAGTCGTTATCGGAATTGTGATTGTACCATGTATTATCCATTCAATGACAGGTCATTCTGACATTGTCAATGGTAACTTTTCAAGTTTTTCAATGCTCAGTATCGTATAGTCTGCTCCTTTTTGTGCCAAAGAGGTTTGTTTATCATTAAGGTTAATGATAGAAAATAATGACGTTTTGTTGATTAGACGCCATGGCACGTAGCCTGAACGCAGATTTTGTAACTTCCAGCCTAGGTGTACAATAGAACGTAATTGGGATTGGCCATGTTGTAACATTAGCATATCCTGTTCTATTATATCAATAGCAGATGATACAATGCTGTCCAGTGAATAAATTCTGGAGGACAGAGTCGTTAACCCATTCTCCACTACAGACAGTGATTTTTCCAAATGAATACGATCAATTTCTCGTATTTTTTTAGCAGTTTCAATTTGCATTACTTTCCAAGCTTCGTTGTAAGCAGCGTATATATCGGTGTATATGAAACGTTTTTGACGCTGTTTGCGAGGTCCCAATATGAAATCTCGCAAGTCAGCACCTTCTTTAAGTAAAGTCAAGTGTTGCTTAATTTCAGGCAGTGTGGATTTCTGTAGCCATTCAAGGCATAGTTTCCCTACACTGTATGTTGTAACTGTCCCTGGATGTTGTCTCTGGGAATATCTTGGGTCTGGCCTGGTCTGTTTGAACCCCTGTGTTTTGTTCAGGAATCTATCTTGACAGTTATTAGTGTCTGTGGGCCAGATCAACCATTTCTTCCAATCAGGATTTGTTCTGTTTTGGTGTAAAATATGGGATAGTCTATTTCCACATCTGTAGTGTTATTACTATCAGGTATGGGCTTTGGAATAGTTTGTTTGTTGAAGTCTTTTATCTTGGCTAAGCCAAGACAGGTTGTTTGGTGTCATTCAGGAATATTATCTGTTCTGGGATCATGCAGGCTCTAAATAATGATTCTAGACCTTGTACCTGCCAGTCTTTTGTACCCCAGATGGTTTTTGTCTCAATGTTGTTTTTCCAAAATTCAAAACCAAATGTAGACATTTTTTCATAACATTTTTCAGAATAAATCAATTTAGTATTTGTCAACATGTTTTTCATTCCTGTCTTATTTAGCATTTTGAAATAAAACGTTTCTGGATCAGTGTTGTTAAACCCTGAAAAGTATGGAAATTTCTCATAAAATGTTTTCGAACTGCCTTTTAGCGGTGTGGGACAATGTTCCCATTGGTTATAAGTAAAAACATTTCTTGGATTCGCAGATTTATGCAAATAGTGATGACCATAATGATTATAACAATACATTTCTTCATAATTTGATGAGCCTTCTAAATAATCATGCTCTGTGAATTTTGCTGACATTTCTAAATCTGACATCATATTATTAATATTTTCAAAGTCCCAATCATCAGAGAAAGTACTAGGTGATACAAAATCACTTAATGAAACCTTGAACTGATGTAGATATTTCAAGAGTTCAACCGGGCCATAGATTTCGCAATCAGTTGTGTCCCATGCTACACCACCAGGTATAGGAATGGCTGTGATGTTCACTGATGATAGTTCTCTTTTTTTAATGTGAGAAGATCTGTGAGGCTTTAGGACCAAGTTGATGTTCTGACTTGCTGTGTCCATTGTACTATGTTTTCCATCAATAAATCTACCCAAACTTAAAATCAAGATGAGCCACAGAAGGAGGAAAAGTACACCTAACACAATCCATAATTCAATCCATGGTGAAATCAGATATGTTTCTTTGAGTTGATGAAAGAGTTCAGTCATTTTTTCTTTGAAAGTTTTTGTTCCTGGCGTTTCTTCATGTTAACTTGGATCATCAGAAAAGTCATCGAAATTGATGAAGTAGCCAGATGCAGTTCTGTCAATTGTTGGAATTGCTTCCGGATTTTCATTAATCTTTGGATATGTATGTTCAGAGGCTACATCATTGTAGACTGGTGTTTCTTGACGAACTGTTGCAATTTGGGTTTCAAGAGGCATAAGTTCCATGGCTTTGTTGCATAGTCCTTTTTTATTCACTGCAGGTTTATCAAATGTGATTAGTCTCTCAGTTTGAACCTCTTGGATTGTAGCAAGGTTTGGTCTTCTGCTACTTCTTGGGAGTCCACTGGGCCTACTACTTATTATTTTCCACATGATTGTGGTTTTACCAGGTCGATTGATACAACTCTGTTCTCCTTTTTACCAGCAAGGGGCGGTAGTACTACTGATCTTGTTCCGCTGACAGCTAAGACAGGTACTGCTTTTCTGTAAGAAGGCCCAAATTCCTTCTTCACCGCGATCCTTTCTCTGACCAGATCCCCAATCTTTGGAATCCAGACAGGTCTTGCTGGGACAGGTGGTTTTTCTTCAGTGGCCGTTGGCTTTAGCTTTATGTTACTTAGACTTCTTCTTGTTTCATTCAAGTCCTGTAAAAGAGCCAAACGATCTTTGATATCAAAGGTTTTTTGTTTCACCACTGAAGTCTGACGATCAAGGTCATGAATGATAATTCTGGTACCAAACAAAAGTTCGTATGGAGTGATACCTCCTAGAGAATTTCTTGGCAGATTATTAAGACTACGTTGGACACTTGTTAGATGTTTGACCCATCCGTCACCCGAACCTAATCCCCTCGCTGTTATAGATTGCTTTATGTCACGTTTTTTTCTCTCCACTACCGCATTTCCCTCGGGATGGAATGGACTAGAGAACCGCAATGCAATGCCCATGCTGGTCATGGCCTCCTTGTAAGCTCGAGAGCTAAACGCAGGACCCTGGTCAGAATGTAGCATGCCAATTGCGTATGTGCCGATAAAGACTCGCAAATCTTTTATAACAGTTCTGGCGTCAGCCGAACGCTGGGGCCACATCCAAAAGAATCTCGTGCAGGAATCCACTGCGACCATGATATATTTATAGTTGCCATCCCTTTGTAAGGGACCACAGTGGTCCAGGTAAACACATGCTAATGGTTTATCCGAGATCAGAAGGGGCGTCTGTGCTGGTCGTTTCACTGTTGATATCTTCATTTTTTGGCATATTTCACATTCTAAAACATAGTTTCTAGTTTGTTTTCTCATGCGTGGCCACCAGTATCTCTGTTTTAATAACTATACTGTGGCGGAAACACCAGCATGTGCAGAAGCGAGCCCTTCATGTGCCGCTAAGATTAGTCCTAACCTGTGTTCCATGTTTGGACTTGCCCTATCCCCCACTCCAGGGATTCGAGCAAAAGGAACATTATTCGCATCAGTTTTGTATGAGTACTTTACCCTTTCGGGAGTGTTTTACCACTGTCTTTTACTGAAGCACTGACAGCTAGCATTATCTCGCTGTCTATTTTTGTTTTTGACCTGGTGATGGCAGCTACGGAAGCCGTTTGCACAGCTGCTTTCGCGGCCTCATCAGCCAATGAATTCCCTGCAACGTGAACGCCATCACGTTGATGACTCAGTGTATGTATCACGTGAGTCTTTTATAGTTCTTTCTGTAAAAGAACTACTTGTTCCCAAAGCATTTTATGCTTGATTGTGCCACATTTTGCATCTTTGAAGCCGTTTTGAACCCAGTTCTGCAAGTATTCATTGTAAGACTGAATGCAGTAATATGAATCGCACACTATTATTGTGGGGAATTCGCGATCGGTATTTTCAAGCGCCATCTTAAAAGCCTGTAGTTCAGCTCGCTGAGCTGTACTGTCTTCGAGTGTTTGTGTTTTTATGACCAGTGGTCTAAATTTTCCTTCGTGCCAACGACCTTTAACAATCGCGCACGCAGCACCATAGGCTTGTTTACCCCCAACTGCGGGTTGTGCTGAACCGTCTGTATATATTATACAGCCGTAATGTTCGAGAGGCAGGATTTCAGTCGGCAGAGGACATTCATTTTCATATTGGAGAAATTCCTGTGTTTTTAAGTTAGGATCGAATTCGTATACTACGTCTGATGCAGCAAGAGAATTAACCCATTGTATCCATCTCGGATGTAACGCTTTAGCATTCGGAATGCTTGCTCTTGTTACCGCTTCTAGGGCAGGTACCGGTGTAACGATTATTATACGTTTACCTTGTGCGAGGGCTCTTTCTTTTGCTACAGCAGTTTGAACCGCAGTCAGAATTTTTTCAGTAGAACTGAATTTCATTTCAGCTTGTGTGATTTATAAGCTATTGGTACCGTTTCTCCCTCGTTAGAGGTCAGGTACGTGAATCCGCATCTTCCTGGGATGACTCGGATTACAAGGTTGCGTTCGTTTGCGTTCGTTTGCGTGTGTTTGCAGTTTTGTTTTAGTTAACATGTCTGTTTGTAATGTTCGTAAAATTTCTGTATGTTTCTGAGTCCAATTGATTGGTTTGAAATCAGGTTTTATTAATTCGTAGAGAGGTTTAACCCTCTCTGCATAGTTTACAATGTATGTTCTCCCGAAATTCAGGAAACCTAGAATTGATTGTAAGTTCTTCAGCGTTTTTGGAGCTTGGAGTACTGCACACTTCTCTAAGAAGTTGTCTGCTAGGCTTTTGCCTTCACTTGATAATTCATATCCTAAAAACAGGACAGTTAGGTGGGCAATTCGTGACTTTTTAAAGTTGAATTTGTACCCTTCAGCTGCGAACCCAAGTATAATGGTGTTCACTCTTTTCAAGTGTGTCTCCAGGTCGTCGTCTGTAAGATAGATGTCATCGACATAAGATAATGCCTCATTATCATACATTTGTAGTAACTCTGTTACCCTTGCTGAAAATAATCCTGGGCTATTCTTGAATCCCTGTGGGAGTCGACAGAATTGGTTTTTGTGCCCCCATTGTTGAGAAAGCGGTCAAATACCTACTTTCAGGTGCAATGTTTTGACAAAAGAAACCATTTGAGATATCTAATGTTGTTTTATATTTTTTGCGCACGATGTTATTCATTAGTGCTGCACTGTGTGAGTTTTGTACTGCAAATGTTTTGCAGCATGAGTTTTGGTGTCTGTAGTCCAAAACTAGACGATATGAATCGTCTGGCTTGGAGACAGGAAACAAAGGATTGTTCATTTATGAGGTGCATGTTTCAATCACCCCCTGATATTCAAGTTGATCTAAGATCTCCCTGACTTGTTTTTTAGCTTCTTGCTTAACAGGATACTGCCTTTGTGCAGTCGGTTGATTTTTTAACTGAATTTTATGGTGAGGAGAATCCTCATCCCATCCTACATGATTTTTATATAATGCAGAGGCTTGGGCTACTGCCCATTTTCTAGCAAATGTGTATTTTTTATGAATTGGAATTTGATTTGAGAAGGCACGCATAATCATTTCTTCGCCATGTGGGCACTCCCTGACAAACTCTGGTGGCCAGTCTTTTTCTGCTAGAAGGATATCATAGCCTTTCGAAAAAGGTTATCCCAAAAGAGACCCTTTAATTTCCTAGTTTTGTCCCCCTCTATACGTAATGTTATTTCATATAATTTATGGGGTATGCTAACTCTGGTGTCTGCAGTTTCCACTTGAATGTATTCATTCGTGTCCACTGTCTCCAGAAGATTCATCAGGATCTTGCGAGCTATGGTCACTTCTGCTGCGCTGTCTAGCATTGTCTGGGCCCATTCTCCGTTTTTCAGTTGTGTCCTCAGAATCGTCGGCATGTTTTATTTTAATACTAGCTACCTTCTTCTTTGGAAATTATAATTTTTTACTTGGATGAGCAGGTTCCTTGTCTTTGGACTTGACGTGCTCTTCCTTGTGTTCTGACCGTCCTCTTCTTTCCGATTTCTGTGAGGAAGTCTGAAAAGATCGAGAGGAACGTGTATCATTATCTTGATATCTGTCAGGTTTTCTTAATTGATCCCTATCTCTAAGGTTGTATCTTTTCTCAGAGGGCTCCCTGTGGGGAGACTTATCTCCTCGTTCTGGAGATCTATCTCTCCGTTGAGGAGACCTTCCTCTGGACTGAAACTGTTTTTCTCTGGGAGTGGTTTGTTTGTTACCCTCCCACTTCTTTTTTGTAGTATTGAGATTATTCTTGATAAATGTTTTTTCGCGGTTTTCAGTTAGTTGGGGTTTTAGTGGTTTCCCACCCAAACTATCTCTACCTAATTCTTCATAGGATTTTTCAATGATTCTGGCAAGTTCAAAAGGTTGTTCTGCTATATCTGTTTCTTTCAATTTCTGGCGGCAGGTAGTACCGTCAAGTGTTAATTGAACTAATTCTCTATATGCTTTTGTTAATTCTTTTAGTCTAACAAAAAGTTCTTCGCAGGACATTTTTTCAATGTCAGGATGTGGTGTATAGCTGGCTAGAACCGGCCATGTGTCTCCTGGTCTACCTAGTGGACCGAGCCTGGTAATGTGAATTTGATGTTTTAGGGCGCCATTAAACCAGAGCAGGTGCTCTTGGTATGTTAGTGAAATTTCAACGTCCTCGAAAGGGGCATATTCCGTTGGAGGTTCCTCTATTTTGTAATAGTGGAAATCTTGTGTCACAGCATGTGCTGCCGGAAAATGTATCCATGAATAGAATACCTCTGTCTGCCGATATTCATGGGCCTCTACCACAAATATGACTGTACCACCTCTTGATGATAGTCCATTTTCTATAAGTTTAAGAGTTATAGTTCTTCTTACGTTTACCGGAATGATTATGACATTCGGGTCTTCATTTCGGAGACTTGTTTCATCCGCTAAAAGTTGAGCTGCTATTCTAGCTCTCTTCCTTTCATCGTCACTTTCCACCATTTTACTGACAGAAAGTTTTTGTTGCAGAACAAGTTTCAAGGAAACAAAGATTAGCTGCACAATATTTTGGAACACTGTATCGTTCAACGTTGACTAAACCAAAAAACTAATACATAGGATTCTCATCCCACTAAGTTTTGGCGGATATTAACCTTTTACCCACTCCAGACGTCTATTGGAGTTTTTACGGAAAAAAGGGGTCTGTGTGAAAAGCACGACTGAGTTACTCTAGTATCTAGCGTTAGATTATCGCCTTACCAAACGTTGGGCGCCATGTAGTGTAGTTCCTATATTCCCAATAGGCTCTGCGCATTGGAATAACATAAACGATAGTTTCGACGTAGGACTGAGGTGATCTAGGTCTCTACTGAATATGTTAGACTTAATTAGGTATGCCAGCTAGCTCAGAGGTCACTAGAAACTTTCTCGAGTGAACAGGAAGGAGTTAACTTTCCTGAATCGACAAGAAGGGATTAGTTTCTGACAACCGCATAAACATGACAACTTTGCTCCCCCCAAAATAAGGAGTATATCTCCAGAGTCGCGGAAAACAATCGACAACTATTTCACTCAGTCAATCGTGCATGCTTAGTTTCACCAGGAGTGCAGAGAAATAGAGAGACGGGCGTTTTCAATAAAGTTGTTATTTATTGAGCAGTCCTCTTTCCCGTGCAAGAGAAGTTAATTGACACAATTGCAATACGTGTCATAAAGTAAAGTGCATACAGTAAAAGGAGTATTATGAAATAATACTGTAAAAGCATTTATATGGTTTCTAAGCCATAAGATACTTAAAACGGATAAAATATATACATACATAAAATCATTGACTAAACGTACTCAACTGGTGCTTCTAAGATACGCCTACCCCGGTGTACCTAATCTAAGCTTAGTACGTGGGAAGGAGTAAGTGAGCTGCAGTTTAAGTTAAGATAGTTTTTGCCAAGAATCTGAATCAAGAAGTCTCTGAGGATCTAATCAGCTCCGTACCTTGGTTATAGAATGAAGGAGGTCTTTTATCTCGTTCTCAGGACTCAATCTCCCAGAAACCCGCAAGGGCGACGGGAAACACTGGAGCTGGATTTCTCGGCAGGAGAAAAGACAGCGTCTCTCAGTGCGTCAATGGGAGGGTCGGCTTCCTTCGGCTCTCGTTACAGCTGGGCTTCGGGTAAGTAGATAGCCAATCTGCTCCAAACCACCGTGTGTTTGCTTAAGGCAAACGCTGGTATATTTATACCTGGGAAGGTGCCGAGTTTGACGTAAGGTTGGACATAAGACGTCACTAAGAACTTACAGTTCTTTCAGGACTCCAGGACTTCTTGGACAAATCAAAACAAAATCAGGGGGGATTTCCCGGGCTGCTGGAGGCTTGGTATATTTAAAGAACGCATTGTACTTTCTAGGAGTCTATGGGAGTAGCCTTGCCGTATTTGGACTGCATTGGCTATGACTAAATATAGATATGATTCTTATGCCTTTATAAGGATATGATTTGTTATAACCAGATAAGGGCATGAATCGGGAATATTTAAATAGGGTCCTAGATACGTTCACAACACTACAATGCAGCATTGTGATTGGTCTGAGGTCAGTGGTTCGGCGTTCAGTTGGGGATTGTGAGGCTTTGCATGTTCTTCACAAGGCTGTACAAAGCAAGCCTAGTAGGAAGATGCAAAGTATGCAGGACTGTTAGGCCGGCCCAAGAGGGCCGGCCAAGCAGTCATGCGCATTTGGAGTAGACAAACCACTCCTCCCCCGTAACCTTAGCCCTGCCCTGCCATAACCCAGCCCGTAGTAAAAAATAAAATGATAATAACCCTGTAATTATCTTTTTATTTTTCCGCTGCACTTCTCTTAAAGCAGTGGGGTGACGCTCCTCCACCTCCTAGAAGGAGCCGCCATGGTCTAGGATTCATGCCAGATTATCAGGCTAAACATGGACTAAGTAATTGTATAAAGGAAACACAAGGAGATAATGGACGGAGCACTGAAAATTTTCAGACACACCCCCATTCACAGATCTGGGTTGAATCCATCATCGTTCTTTAGCTCACTTCGCCATCCCAGTTCAGACACAACTATATGCAAATCAGTCTTGACCCTGTGCCTCATGGGAACAGTCCAGCCCGAACTGCCAAGCCATGTCTTCCCTGGACCGGAAACAAGCATCCCGGGACCTGTTTTGGGTTAACAGCCCGCATCAGCCAGGCTAGCTTGAATCCAGTGGCAAAGTGAGCAAGGGACCCACGTCTGGGCATATCCTGCCAACTTAGGGCGAACAAAGCAAACACAAGGAGATGATGGACGGAGCGCTGCAACTTTTCAGACACTCACCCCATTCACAGATCTGGGTTGAATCCATCATCGTTCATTAGCTCACTTCGCCACCCCAGTTCAGACACAGCTATATGCAAATCAGTCTTGACCCTGTGCCTCATGGGAACAGTACAGCCCGAACTGCCAAGCCATGACTTCCCTGGACAGGAAACAAGTATCTTGGGACCGGTTTCGGGCTGACAGCCCTTATCTGACAGGCTAGCTTGAATCCAGTGGCAAAGTGAGCAAGGGACCCACGCCTGGGCATATGCTGCCAACTTAGGGCGAACAAAGCAAACACAAGGAGATGATGGACGGAGCACTGCAACTTTTCAGACACTCACCCCCAGTCACAGATCTGGGTTGAATCCATCATAGTTCTTTAGCTCACTTCACCCCCCCAGTTCAGACACAGCTCTATGACAAATCAGTCTTGACCCTGTGCCTCATGGGAACAGTCCAGCCAGAACTGCCAAGCCATGTCTCCCCTGGACCGGAAACAAACATCCGGGGACCGGTTTCGGGTAAACAGCCCTCATCAGCCAGGCTAGCTTGAATCCAGTGGCAAAGTGAGCAAGGGACCCATGTCTGGGCATACTCTGCCAACTTAGGGCGAACAAAGCAAACACTAGGAGATTATGGACGGAGCGCTGAAACTTTTCAGACACTCACCCCCAGTCACAGATCTGGGTTGAATCTACCATCGTTCTTTAGCTCACTTTGCCACCCCAGTTCAGACACAGCTATATGCAAATCAGTCTTGACCCTGTGACTCATGGGAACAGTCCTGCCCGAACTGCCAAGCCATGTCTTCCCTGGACCGGAAACAAGCATCCTGGGACCGGTTTCGGGCTAACAGCCCTCATCAGTCAGGCTAGCTTGAATCCAGTGGCAAAGTGAGCAAGGGAACTACGTCCGGGCATACCCTGCAAACTTAGGGCGAACAAAGCAAACACAAGGAGATGATGGTCGGAGCGCTGAAACTTTTCAGACACTCACCCCCAGTCACAGATCTGGGTTGAATCCATCATCGCTCTTTAGCTCACTTCGCCACCCCAGTTCAGACACAGCTCTATGACAAATCAGTCTTGACCCTGTGCCTCATGGGAACAGTCCAGTCCGAACTGCCAAGCCATGTCTTCCTCTTCCCTGGACCGGAAACAAGCATCCTGGGACCGGTTTCGGGCTAACAGCCCTCATTAGCCAGACTAGCTTGAATCCAGTGGTAAAGTGAGCAAGTGACCCACATCTGGGCATATCCTGCCAACTTAGGGCGAACAAAGCAAACACAAGGAGATGATGGACGGAGTGCTGAAACGTTTAAGACACTCACCCTCAGTCAAAGATCTGGGTTGAATCCATCATCGTTCTTTAGCTCACTTCGCCACCCCAGTTCAGACACAGCTATATGCAAATCAGTCTTTACCCTATGCATCAAAGGAACAGTCCAGCCAGAACTGCCAAGCCATGTCTTCCCTGGACCGGAAACAAGCATCATGGGACCTTTTTGCACCAACAGCAAAACTGTCCATAGAGACAAGTAACACATTTAGGCGCCCAGTTTGATAAAAGTATGATACGACTGCCAGGTATCCACTCTGCAAATCTACAGGATAGAGACACCAGGCGCCTCAGCAAAGGAAGTGCACACAGACCGAGTGGAGTGCCTCTGGACTCGAGTCAGAGGAGCCAGACCCACCGACTTATAGGACTGGTGAACTGCCAAACGCACCCATCAACTGATGGTGGAAGTAGAAACCTTCTTACTCTTAGCCACTCCTGCACAGAACACAAACAGAGCAGGGAAAACACAAAAGACAAAAGCCCGCTTGCTCAGAGCCAATAGCTGAAAAATAAAACAATATTTTATTATTATTTTATTTTTCAGCTGCTGGCTGAGCCAGCGTGTGTAGGGAGGGGTGGGACAGGGCCATGGCAGATGGGGTGGAGTGATGTGCACTGCTAAGTGTGCATGTCGCCTGACCAAACAGACATGCACAGCTAGGTTTCTCCAACCCAGCTGTATTGCACAGCTGGGATGGAGAAACAGCACAGACTCCCTGTGCCTGAGCGATCGTTAAACCAACCTGCTCAGGTTAATCCCCGCGCTGCTGTCGTATTTAATAATCTAGCATGAGAGCAGCGCGAGGATTCGATGGGGAGTCTTTGATGCTGTCCCAGGGAGACTGCTCGGAGCAGGAAGCACAGGAGCACCAAGGCATGAGGCGGCCGGCAGCATCAGGTGAGCTTTATTTATTTATTATTAACTCCCCGCGCTCCCCCCATGTCCCCTCCATCCACACCACCACTTTTTATTTATGTCGGCCACCACTGCAATGACTATGAGTGACACTTTTTCGGGAGCAAAATCAACCAATGAAGATGAGGGAAACATATAAATATCAGAAGTTACATCCATTTGAGCAAGATCTTAAAACTGCTGCAAAGCACCAGAAATTGAAAGGCACTAGGATGTGAGAGAGGCCCCAGAACGGAGCCTGCCTTACTGACGCTCAACGCAACTTTGTGCAGATAGCGACTGCATTGTAGAGCTCAGCTCAGGCACTATAACTTAACTTGAAAGCCATAGCTGCCAAGTTTTCAGATTGCTTATGTGTGACATTTTCAAGGTTTCCGTACACTTACAGGTGGCATCCACCTATCAAATGTGTGACCCTTTGAGTGATACTTTCTTGTGAGTAAAACCAGGCAAAGAGTGAATGGAAAAAGATAAATACCAGAAAGTATACACTTTTGATCAATGAGAAGCTCTAAAAATATCTTTACTGCTGCAAAACCCCTGAAATGGATGCCTGTACAGTGCAACTTCTCTTGTAAATTGTGTGTAATACAATTTTAAAACAATAACATGCATTTTCACAGTGGTTTTAGTCACAGGCTGGGACGTCATTGCACTGTAACACATACGTCATTATTCCCCCTGTACCAGGACTCTAATCTCTCTATAATTATACACAATACTTCTGCAATAATTGCATTAACCAACTGAAAATGTACAATGTAAAAGAGTGAATGTCCCCTATAATTTCCTTGTTTCTGTTGCGTGTGAGACCTAGGCTGCACTGGCTGCTCGAGCTGTCAAAGTTAATGCCCTTATGACCTCTGCAAATTGCTCCAGATATTTTTTTGAAGAGTGGCTATAGTACAGGGCACCAGAGAACATGGGTTACTGACAGCTTGGGTTTTACTTCTGAAAGGAGATGAGATTTGACACACACCATTCATCTCAAATGATTTCATGTGAGTTATTCCCTCTTTGTGGATGGAACAAGTTAACCTACATCCATGACTTTTTTGAGTGTTTCAAATGTCTGAAATATAAATTAAGAAAAATATGCCTCACTTTGATGTAAACTAATTGGAATTACGGTCTACTATTGTTAAAACATACATTTTTTCATCTAATATTAAGTTTGATGGCCCTTGATTGGTGTGCTGTATCATATTGTATTGTCAAGAATTGTAGGATATTGTTTCCCAGGAGGCATAGGGGTATTGAGCCTCAGACCCCTGAACCCTGAGAGTAAGACTAACTACAACCCAATTGTATGATAGGTGCAGTCACAATTGCCCCACACCCTGCCTTTCTTTGTGTTTGTATTGTTCAAACATATGCCTGCAGTGGTCAGAGTGAACTTGAGTGCAGAGTCAGAGAGACTTAGGGAGTGACTTCCCCAGGCTGCCAGTTCACAGGGGCCAGGGGCTGTGCCCATGCTCGGCACAGCGCTTCATTTGTGACGGTCTCAGTGGTGCTTCTGCTGGCATGCAGCTGTAGGCACTCTCAGAGGGAGCGTCTCAGTGCTGCTGCAAGTCCACCGGCTTCAGAGTCTGCTGGCTGCAGACATGAAGTCATCAGAGTTGTCACTCTGTGATCCCCTTGTGGTCTCTGGCGCTAGAAAGCAGCATGCCAGCTCCTCTCTTAACTTGACCCAGGGGCGTAACACCGGCCCCCGCAGCCTACGCAGTGAGGGGGGCCCCGAGCTGCAGGGGGGGCCCTCAGGTTGTGTGTGATCCTTCGCGCTGAGTAGAGATGTGCTGCATGAGCCTGCACCCCGGTGGCCCAGTGCCGGTCCTAGGCCTTCTGAGGCCCCGGGCGAATGGGAAGATGTGAGGCCCCTCCAAGTGACATCACAGAAAGTTACTTCGGAGGACTTTTGATCTTAGTTATTTGGCATCAGTGAAGCAAACTAATGTGGATATCAGTAACATGGACAAAAATTAGAGGGAATGGAAAACAGGTGAGCAAATATCCATGAGTGTAACACTTGCCGTCTCCTTGAATGATTAGTTGGACATGCCTCCAAAGTAACCAGAGGGTCAAGAAAACAGCAGTATACATTTCACAGCCGAATGTACTGTAGAAAAACACACCTCACACCATAACCCCCAAACTAAAGCTCCTAGGCTCACTAGGTTAGTATGAAACTATCAGCCACTTCCCCCCATCAAACAAAAAATGATTGATATCGTTAGATAAAAAACAAAAGTACAATCAACAGCTGCAGGCCCACCATTGCTTGAGACTCCTCCAAGACCCATGGACACTGAGGTCCACGAGTAACTCTGTTTCTATCTTGGCTCTGCATGCAGCACAGCACTGACCAGTAGTATGTAGAAGGTTTCATCCATATCTAAGACTACATGAACTCAGGGAAGCTCTGATCCTTGGCTTAGTTCTGAGCATGATGAACATCACACTTCATAAGGAAAGGTTTCCGACAGATCACAAGCCGTGATCTGAGGCAAAATGCTGGCATGTGTATTGCTTTTCGAGGATGCGATGAAGGACAGTGTGAGGAAGGAGAGGGAGCTGGCGCAGGAGCTACCTCACATGCAGTGGGCCTGAAGCATGAGGATGTGAGCAGTTTGTCAAACTGACATGAGCGTGAGAGCTGCCACATAATCAAGTATTAAAACAAAGTAACTCTTGGGGGCAAATGCATCACAGTGATCTCAAAGGCTGGCCCGCTGCAGCCTGAATAAGCAAACCCGGCCAATCTGTCCAAAAGAACTAGCTGATAGTGCTCAGAAAAGATTAAGTACTCTGCAGAGTGGTGTAGGGCAATACTAACTGAATAGAAGGATATACAAACCTTTCAAGATTTATCTAGAACCCCAGAAGGTATGTTGTGTGTTCAATCAACCGCATTTTAATTGCATTTATCTAGTAGATCCCGGTCCCAGTAAAGGCACCGAAGAACATTACTGGCTGACTAGCATGCTACACCACTGGGGAACGCTTGTTTGAAAGAGTCTTAAAAGGAAATATGACTATGGGAGAAGTGATTTGGTATTTTGTGCGAGAGACGGCCAGAGTGGTGCTCTCATCTTGCCTTCGGTCGCTCCACCTAGGTGGGTGAGGGTGATAGCAGGAGGGAGAATGATTGGTTTCATCACACTCTGAGGTAAATTAAAAGCTAAGCTTTTACTATACAGAGCTGTTCCTTCCTCTCCCTGCCTCCCAATTCTACATATGCTTACACAAAGGAGGAAAGGCCAGGTGCCCCATAAATCCACAGCCCGTCAGAGCTGCTCGATGCATGCCGGAGATTTACACATTGTTCTCAGCATCGATCTTTTGACATTTTAACTTAAGTATAATAATATATAATACAATTGAACTGAAGCAGGTCTCTTACCTTAACGTAGACTCAACAACGACGGACTCAACGAGGAGGCCTAGGCCGGGGCCCCGCAACGACGTCCGACTCCTGCCTGCAGCCCTGCCCACGCGGCCCGCCGCCCTATCCGAGTAGTGACTGACTGCCAGGTCACGTATGGCGTGTGCGCATGCTGAGTGCGTCACACTGAGCGGGGGCTGGCCATAAAATCATGTCCAGGGCCGTCATTGGTAGCGCTTTGGCGCGCTACCAGATTGACGGCCCTGGGACCCACTGTCACCTGCATGAGGATTCAAGGCCGGCATCACGTCACCACCAGGGCACGCACGCATGACGCACCACCACCACCAAGCTAGGTGGTGGGGGGTGCATGCAGGCGTCACGGTCAGGTTTGCGTGCGTGCGCAGACAGTGTTGTAATGTTCCCTCCTTCCCTGCCTTAGTTAGTTAGTTACTGCTGCCTGTGGGCCTGCGGCCCGGCCCCTGCGCGAGTGCTGTGCTCACTGCGCAGCGCTTTTCCAAATTACCCCCTTCATTTATTTATTCCCGCAACTGCGGGGCCGGTGGCGGGGCCCCCTGAGCGCGAGGCCCTGGGCAGCTGCCCATACCGCCCATGGCTAGGACCAGCCCTGCGGTGGCCGGCTCACCTGCGCTGCTCTAGATTTGAATTCATGTTTGCAGGAAATAAATACTGCAGTTTGCACCTCTTTCCTGGAATCTACTCTGCACCAGGAAAGTTACAGAGTTTGAATAGGCACGCACGCGCCGCAAGGCGTTAGTGACGTCCTGCTATCACAGTCACCGGCTGCAGTTAAGCTTGTGGGAGGCCGGCAAATCATGGAAGCGCTGGGCTACTCGGCAGTACATTTAAATCAATTGACCCCTCGACCTCTGTACCCAATTCCACGGACCCCCGGCGGCGGATGGAGCCCACACTGTACAGCTAGGCTGTTCCTCCTGCTGCTCCTGCGGAGTCTGATGGCCGGGAGGCTGGCGCACGTTTGCTGAGGGTGTGACAGACCAGTAAACCAGAATTGCTATGGCTCACACGTAAGTGTCAGTGAGACAGTTCCAGACTTTCTCCCTGTTTAAATGTTAATCTAATTTGCTTGTAAATTAAGTGCTACCACGATCAGCTACCTGCTGGGCAGTGTAGTTTTCCCTTGTCACTAAGCACTCGGGAATTGGGGGTTTGGCGCTGCAGTTATTTTTTTAGGTCTCGCCTGTCGATGCGCATGCGCATCGAGCTTGCGAGCCTATTGCGGCCTAACCACGCTTTAACTAACAAGCAAGGAATCGTGGCGATTCCTTGCAGTGCCCGTGACTTTTAAGCTCAATGCGCATGTGCATTGAGCTTAAAAGCGCGTGCACAGCCGCCCGCATTCCTCCGACACCTTTGAAGTGAAGCTTAGCTTCACTTCAAAGGCCCGGCTTCTTCACACCCACATGCCGCTCTCGCTCTCCCCGCTCCGCCCCCTCCCCTGCCCGCCGTGTGACCTCGGCTTACACTCACCCCTCCTTTCTCCCCTTTAGGCTGCTTTCGGATGCTTTGTTCGCAGCTTGTTCTCGATCTTATTCGTTTTGCACTTTTCACGCATCCACTTGCAGTAGGAATTCAACACTGTATGTCAATCTCTTAAGTACTGCCCATTCTTCAAATACAGCTGCAAGCGCATTTGTCTTTTTGTGTTTTTGTTGCCATCATTTTTCATATGAGCTGATCTGGTGTAGCTAATTTTGTTTTCGTATCCCTCCTGCAAGCATGAAGGACATTGGGAACCACCTTAAAGTCTATCTGATTACATTTCATGAAAATCTCCACTTAACAAATCTGTTCTTTCCTCGAGGACATTCTTCAGAAGAAAACCCTCCCGTTTTTAATTGTATTTTATTTCGGAGCAGGTGACAATTTTTTCAATGCTTTACTTTGTGAAACTTGAAAATGTTTGTTTAATGTTTTTTTGTAAACACATCAATGACTCCTCTTCGTCCATATCCCTGGCCCAGCTCACAAAGGTATACAGAATTTCATAGTTCACTTTCACAATAAAGATTGCTTCCTTTTAAAAGTTAAAACTTTAAAAAGCTTTTGTAGCATGCTGTATCGTAATTGATTTTTTATGTCTAAAACTTGTAAGTGTTGTGTGTATTCTTGGTAAATGTCACGGCTGTGCTTTGACTTTCCTGTAAAGAGAAGCTAATGTTACTGGGAAGATGAGTGGGGAGTGCCTTGTCAGCCTGAACACGTTGGCCTTAACAGGTGCCCTTCAACACACGTGCTTCATGCTCTCGTAGTGGGGAAAGTGCGCTCGTTTCATGTGCATTAGACATTTTCTTACTTGGGAAGTGAAGAGGGCCTTTTAAAACTGCTTCCAGATGAACATAGCTTAACTACTCAATATGAATTGAATCACCTTTGGAATGAGTCGACTTCACACAGGAAATGTCATTGCAGGTGGGGTCAAGTTAATGTTTAAAAACCATTACTTTGGGCCGCTTCCGTGTACTGCATGAGCAGTCCCTGTAACTTCTGCAGGCCAGCTGCTGCTGAGACGCTGACACTCTCCCGCTTTCTGCTTGGCGCCACCAGCCCTTCCTCCCCTCCTCCCCGGACGACCACCGTCTCACACCCCATCCCCATATGCTCCTTCTCTCCCACTCGCTGGCTCCCCCTCCCCCCCCCCCCACCAGGCTCTCAATGCTTGTTTTAAACCAAGGCAGCGGGGGCTCTTCAGCGTGTCCGACTCAACATTTATCCAGTGACTCAACAAAACAACATTTAATCAAGAAAACTGCACTCAAATCATCGTAGGTTCCCAGCTTGACAAAATGTGTGATCGTTGTCAAATGACTTTGCTTCACCGTGCATCGGTTTACTCGAGAGTCGAATCCGAGACCTCTTGTGGACACTACGTTTAGAATGTGTGCAATATAATAAATAACACCCACCAGGCTCTCAATGCTTGTTTTAAACCAAGGCAGCGGGGGCTCTTCAGCGTCTCCTTTGCCTAAAACTCACATGGTCGCTCTTGGATTTATTTTTATTGGCCATTAACTCTGTGGTTTGCGCACTCTGTCAATTTTTTACAAACAATTTTTTATATTCTCCCACTGGGCAAAGTAACATTTGCTGTGGGCTTAAAAATATCAGCATTCGTTAATCACTCGTGCATGGCTTACTTTTTTTGGTATCACTTGTTCTCTCTCTCTCTCTCCCTCCCATAACTCTCTCTCTCTCTCTCTCCCATAACTCTCTCTCTCTCTCTCTCTCTCTCCCTTCTCTCTCTTTCTCTCTCTCTTTCTCCCCCTTCTCTTTCTTTCTCTCTCTCTCTCCCTCCCATAACTCTCTCTCTCTCTCTCTCTCCCTCCCATAACTCTCTCTCTCTCTCCCTCCCATAACTCTCTCTCTCTCCCTTCTCTCTCTTTCTCTCTCTCTCTCTCTCCCTCCCTTAACTCTCTCTCTCTCTTTCGCTTCCCTTCATTTACTCGCCCACGCAACGCCACTCGCCCACGCAACGCCACTCGCCCACGCAACGCCACTCGCCCACGCAACGCCACTCGCCCACGCAACGCCACTCGCCCACGCAACGCCACTCATCCATGCAACGCCACTCATCCATTTGCAAAACGGAAAATGTTAAACTCTTCTATTGCGAGACCTATTGCATTTTCAATGCTTGTTTAATATATTCTGCCAACAGATCTACTGCAAGTTAGGTAAAAGGGTACTGCTTCGTTAAAACCACCCTTCGGTTGCACTCCTCGGGGCTCCACCAGATACCAACTATTTAGTACCTACACAGAGCGGGATGCCCAGGGTCGTCAGGGATCATGAGGTTTAACTACAAGACATTTGAGGACACCTAGCCTATGTATCAATCTCTGCCGACGTGACTGCCACAAAAACAAAGAGGGCTGATGGAAAAAGTACTAAAACGATCATCCAAAATTATCATTTTTATCTCTCACATGTGCTGTTTATGCTTGGCTTATTTCTTAGATATTTTTTTTAGCTAATAGTTTTTTCCAATTTTATTTGAAAGGTGAGCTTAATTTCAAAGTTCATCACTCAGTTTACGTAATCTTGCCACTTACTAAGAACTGTGCCTGCTCTATGTCTAGCAGTATTGTAGGGGGAGTGTTTCAGGGGCAATAGCAACAGTGTTAAGTTACACAATAGGTCTCGCCTTTCATTAAGTTAAAGCCATTTGCTTTGATATACATTACCATTAGCAAAGCAAATGGCTTTAACTTAATCAAAGGGTAGACCTATTGCATTTTCAATGTTTGTTTTTATGAGTCATGGAGATTCCCCGTGGCCGAACCTCAATACAATTACGTAGCAAAATACTCATGAATTGTTGAATGTCGGTGTCCATTCAACAATTTAGTAACTATATAAATCGATCATATGATATACCACAAAAAGACATGCACAGTTGCTCAAAGCTGCGCGCATACTGAAAAAACGTGAAGTGCACGATTGTCTCAACCGAATACAAACTTATTTTGACTTGTACTTCAGTGATTGTCTATTTACTTACTTATATACTATCAAGCGACCTCCTCTGATCGGTCTGTAAAACGTACCTTTTGTTTTAAATTTTTGTTCTGAATTTTGACCCTTTGTCCTGAATTTTTACACTCACCGTCCTGAATTTACACCCATGCCAGTTGGTCAACCTACTGACCGCCTGTTTGTCTCCTCTTTGTGACAGCCTTGAATTCAAAGCTGATTTGGGAGACTGAAGCAGTTTTACCAATCATAACTTCGTGATTGTAACAATTATCCCACCACAACCACCAACACAAAACAAAATCATCTTGTGACCTTGATCCAAACAATTTATTATGAAATCCTGTACTGTGAATTATCGTGACAAGAAAATATATTTTAAGAGCGGCGAAGTAAGAAGTATGTGGTTATTGGCAGTGTCAACCAATCGCCCTGCCTAGAATATCAGCCTGACATTCCCAAAAAATGTGAAAGGTGCATATGTCCTAATCCGTAGTCAATACACATTTTAATTAACTTAGATCCAACGCATTCCATAATTGTAAACCGTCATAATTAATCATGTAAAACCAATGCTTAACAAGCCAATAAAAGTATCAAATGTGATTCTGATATCACACAAACGTATTAACATTACTCACCTTCTTGCCTTTTGTTGCTTTAGGGTCTAGACCAGCCACTTACAGGAATGAGAAGGTCGGAATGTCGTCCCACGTGTCCATCTCTGACACTTCGCTGCACTGGGGTGCAGTGGCTGCTTTATTCCTTGCGGTAGTAGCTGTCTGCATGTACGCCATCTGAGCGTGCTGGTCCACCTGCCTGCCCGACCTGGAGGTGCAAAGCCAGTTAGGGAAGATCTTCCCTGGCCAAGAGCAGCGGTTCTTAACCTGTAGTCTGAGGTCCCGTGGGAGTCCGCGAGGCCTACACAGGGAGTCTGCGGCTGTTTTACAACATTTTATAATACAATTAGTACATTACAAGTAATGAAGAATATACAAATAAAGAAGTAAAATCGAAACTGTGAAAACTTTTTCTATATTTGATTGTGAATTAAACAAAATATTTCAATATTTGAGCTTTTGTAATTGTACACTTGTTTCTGTATTTTTGTGTATTGTAGAAATTGCTTAGGCCAGGGGTCCCCGGTTTCCAATAATGACTCAGTGGGAGTCCACAGAAGTCAAAAGGTTAAGAACTGCTGGGCTAGACAGTGTGAAAGGGAGAGAAACACATGCTCTGATAAACCTCAAAAACCATGTGACTGTTACAAAGCCAAGACCATGGAGTGATCTGCAGCCCTGGGGATTTGAATAATAGATCCCCCAATGCACCTGGACTGAACATTTTGTCATTCCAGCAGGCTACACCACGGGTGTGTGTGTGTATTGCTATTTCATTTTCATTGTTTGATTATTTTTTTTTTATTGTCTTTCTGACCAAATTGCGCATTTCATAAGCAATCTACGGTGTCTGATCACAGTGATTTTTTTATTACTGGTTTAAAAAAAAAAGATGAAAAACTTTTTTAATAAACCTAAACAATGTACTGCTTTTAGTCCTTCTGTGAATTGAAAAGGTTTCCTCACTTTTACAAATATCGCACTTTGTTGCACAATAAACTTCCTTTATTTTTACTTCTGCGTGCAAACATTTGAGGTTTCTAAATATACGTTGTACAAACTGTTGCTTCTTTGTACTTGTTAGCATACTCTTTATCCAGGACACATCTTGACAAAGCACACAAGAGCTTCCTGGCTGATGGTGGTGGGGTGGCTGAGAGTATACCCATATGCCCATTTGTTCTTGGTCACTGTAAGATACTATTAACTGTGTTCCTTCAGTCAAGATCGTTTACACCCTCAATAGAAATTTGGCATTCTAAAATGATTGATGGTTTATTATGTGGTCTAAAGCAAATTAAGGTCCCAGTGGGTTTACCAGATTACTTGCTAAAATGTACCTCAGTGGGAGGTGAGGGTTCTCAGCCGATGTTATAAGCAGTCTGGCGCTACTGACTAAGGCATGGGAGACTAATAGTATTATACAAATCCCATGTGTTGATCCATAGGCTCCTCCCACATATCCTTATAGGTGTGTGCACAGACCATGGCCTAAAAGTAGTTGACTAAACTGAGCGAACAGGAACTTGATTAAAATCTATTCCTTAAATGCTGGGATTTCAGCTTTTAGATTCATCATATTTTCATGCATTGACCTGTGTTCTACATGGTTGCCAAATCCTCTGCTCTGTTGCTGCTTTGTGAACGCCACAGCAATGTTTCGACGAGACTAACAGAGCAACTCTTACTCTGTGGACTAGGTATGAGGTTTTGGGGATAGATAGCACCCTTCTGCACTCATTCTATAATCTTGAACCTGTACATCTACTTAAAAAGAATGTGTCTGGAGGGCGTCCTAGTTCTGCTTTTTACTTCGCTCACACTTGGGAAACTCTGTTTTCGTGCTGATTATACTATGCCTAAAGTAGCTCTTAGAGTGAGTCAGTTGTTTAACCCACCTTAACATAAACTTCTAAGACTGAGATAGCGACTCCCAAGGTGGGGTTTAGGGCGTTCACTTCACTACATATAGGTCATTCAAGACACTGTCTCTTGAATTTTCACCTACAAATCATTGTTTTCACGTTCATTCGTCTAATTAGCTCAATGGAAGCAAAGTAAGACTAAATATGGGGATAAATATGGGGTCAGATTCGAAGAGAGATTGAAGGTCTCTCTCTCTATGGATGCTGTTCAGGGCAAACACGAGATGGAAGCTGCAACCTGCAGCCCACAAGGAGAAGGCCAGAAGTGCCACTTCCGCATGGGCTGATGATGTTATAAAGAGTTGCAAGTTATTTTATTGTTTTTAGGCTTACCAAACCTTTACAATATGTAAAACGAACCATTACCTTGAATTAAATTCATACATACTGCAATTGACACTTTATGTTAAAATGTTTGTATGACTTGTTTCTGACAGTTCAACTTTCACAACAGTATAATAAAAGTAATTATTATACGTTAATATAAGCTGTTATTTCTCATTTGGTGAGGTGCAACAAAATCCAGCAGCAAAATATTGTTATATACTACACAGTGCCTTATGTGCTCAAATACACTACATGACCGCAAAGTTTCAGGGCGTCCCATATTACAAAAACAATTTCTAATATCTCCTGCGATTTTAACATCTATCTTATTAAAGGCCGTCATGAAATATACTTGTTTCGGACTGAATGGCGCCACCTCTGGAACATTTAAACGGTTCGTAGTTATATTTGAATTTTAAGCACATACGTTCAGTGAAATATAAGAGCTTAATTTTAGGTCTCACCTGAGCCAGCGCATGCGCTACTCTGGCGAGACATTTAGTGAGTGGGCTTTAAAAAGCCGACCACAGCTTTTAGGGTGGCATAGAGCGTGCGGTTACGCGCACAGTTACGAGCAGAGGCGCCATCTGGCTTTCCTCTTGCTCTCCCAAGCGCGCGATCCTCGCTCCTCCTCTCTGTCTTGCTCGCGCTTCAACAATATAGATATCATCAGTTTCACTTTCACAGCCGCGCAGCACTCCGTCTGAGCAGACTCGCTGAGAATGGGCATCCGCTTTTAAGCAAATCTGTTTGCTTGATCTTTACTGTTCGTGTTCCGAGCTCTGCTGCTATCTCAGAGCCCCATCCATGTTGACTTTGTTCCCGTCCCCCTCTCGCCGTAGTTAGTTGCCTTTAATCTCTCTCCCACCAGCTCTCTATGTTCACTTTCTTCCCGCTCCCTCCCGTTCATGTTCACCTTCTTCCCGCCCCCCCCTTTGTTCATGTTCACTTGATCGCTATCAGTTTCACTTTCACGGCCGCACGGCTGCGTCACTTTCAATGCCGAGCGGCACTCCGTCTGAGCACACTCTGAGAATGGGCATCCGCTTTTAAGCAATGCTTGTTGTAGTAGTACTGCAAAAGCTCTACTGTACAAGGCACAGTGCCCCTTTCACAATCTTTGTGCCTCCGTGCGAGGTGCGAGCACTTTGCACTTAGGGAGGCACCCAACCTCACCTCCGCTCTAATTACAAGAAGACTTCCGTTTCTGGGTCTCCCTGCTGCTTGGAAACACCTTCTCCTCAGTGAGCATTGCAGCGTGTCCTTTGCTATGTTCTCACTGCACTCCGTGCTCACCGCATCCAACTCTTTACTTTCGTCCACATCACCAAGCAGCCGATTGAAAGGGGCGCCACATATTCACAGAAAACGTGTGCACTTCGCCCAAGACACTTGCTTAGCATCGACTGTGAAAATACGTTTTTAAAAACGCTGCAGACATGCCATATAGCTGGAAACCAACAGAGGTTAGTTGAGAGACGCTGGCAGAAGCGCCAGGTGTCCACACACTTCACAGGCAGTGGGAGCGCTATTGAAAAGAAGCCTGTAAATATTGTTTTTGGCAGTTTCCGATGCGTGTTTCCTGCTCGTGTTGCGAGCTGTGCTCCCTATCTTGGTATTTCTGGTTTAAAATGCCCCAACGTTCTCAGTCTCACCTCTGTTGCCTAAAATTTGCTTTCTGGAATATTTATGCCCTACACCGACTGGGTTCTCAACAATGTGTTTGGCATGTCAACGTGTTTTGCTTTTTTGATCCACAATAAAGTAAATGCAAGTGCAGTCTGGTCAGTAGATGAATACCTCTACCAGGTGTAATTGCTGTAGCTCTTTCTAGGAAGGTTTCACGGGAGCAAATTCTATGCACAAAATTACTTTAACGCCTGGCCAAACTGTCACATGATAGGAAGATGGCCCATTTTTGTGCCCAGTGTTTATTGCACAGGGCAGCTTTATTTGCTCTCTGTTTTCAGCCAGAAATAATTTCTCTGAAACGTGAGCCTATACTTTTGGTTGCTGCATGTGGGCACTGAACGGGCTAATGAAGAAGAGTGATGGTGACAACAAAGGAGGCCTGGGCACATTCCTCAGCCTTTATTGCTTGTAAAAGGATAAGCAGGTTATATGCATGCTCTCCAGGTTACTCTAGAACTGAGACAATGGGAAAAGGGTTTTGGTAGGGAAATCTCACTAAATGAGTGGTAAAGGGTCGCTAAAATAGCTGTACAACTAGTGAGCGCATTGAGTGATGTACAAGTAACTGAACTTTCGCACACACTCAGAACCTACGCAGTTTTAGTTGTAACGATTGCTTTTGTGTATTTTAAACCACCAGTTTTGCCAATAAACCTTTAGAAATAATAATATGGGGTCAACAGATAAAGCACACGACCTATTATATATACAGTAGAATAAACAAATATGGTTAAATGATTTGTAGAACTGCCTCTTAGTTGCCTCAACAGCTGCCAAGAGCGCCCATGCCATGGAAATCCCTTGAGAAGGTGCTTGTGTCTTGGCTAACAGCAGCTCGCATACTGGGACATGGATGTTCACTTTTCAGCATATATAAGCTTGCACCAATACATTCTGGCATGCAATGCACTGATAGATTAAAACACACAGAGAGGACATGCTGAAAGTGTTGCACTTCATAGGTCTAATGACCGTGTATCAGCACTCAGACGTCTGACTATTAAATAAAGAAAAATAAATATCCTGTGCCATTCTTGCCGAATTGTATTATCGACTTGATGACTTCAACTGTATTTTACTTATTGTTACGCAAGGAAAACGGGCATTTGTAATTGCATTTCTGGTGTATTCAGTAGCCAATTGCAGAAGATTACTGCTGAATGCCCTGAGGAGCACGGACATATCACATTCACTGTGCGCAACGCAGAAGATATGTCATTTCGGTAAAGCAGAAATAACAATGTGTTTCAAAGGATGTGGTTCCTTCCAACAGCAAACACATGCGCCATGAAAGTAACAATGCAACAAGAAATTGCAAAACCGCCAAATTAGATTGACAACTTTTTGGGTGCAGCAAAGCTTGCTTGAATGCATGCAATTTAAAAGCAGACTTCTGTCATCTACTTATGTCAGTAGTTACAAATTCTGAGGCTGCGATACAGCGGAGTATTGTTAGCAATATTTTGAAAAATATAAAAGTAAAACGCCACAGTAGTGCCAAACTGCATAGCTAGATAATTCAGTTCCACACAGAGAGAGCTCATTCAAACATTCATTAGTGCCAGTGTTTAAAACCCTTTTTAGGTCTTGCGCTTAGCGTTGCAGTGCGCAGCACTACTCGCGCAGCGAGAGACCTCTTGGAGGGGGTTTGAAAACAGCCCTGGGAATCGCACACCCTCGTGCGTGTGCTTTTCCTTTTGGGCCACCCTATTGGCCTTTGCGTGCGTTTTTTTATGAAAGATTGCACGCAATTGGCCATAGGCGGGCGCATTGCTCCGCCCACGGCCTATTGGTGTCTTACGCGCACCGCTGCCATGTCGTTTCAATTATCTTGCCCAGAAACAGGCGCGATAATTGAAACCACATGTCTCGCTGTGACATGCGCGAGCGCACCGCTCGCGGGCTTGTTGTCTCTAGGTAAAGGGAAGCTCACAAGATGTGATTTTCACCAAATTCCACCGGTAGCATCTCAGTTTCTGCCAATCTTAATTCACAACCATTAGTCGGAAGCATGATCGGAGTGCGTTTTTGGAAAAGGCGTTAATTTTATGCTAGCGCGAGAAACAATAGCAAAATACAATAGGAAAATGTCATCATGAGGATGGAATCACTAAATAAGAAATGGCGATTTTAGTATGCCTACAGCCATTGTCTAGCAAGTTTCAGGCTACCGGATACAGAAATGACTACACGGGAAGTGTTGATTTGACCATGCTTTCTCAAAATGTCCATGCATTCAAATACCGGGTTGATGTCGACAGCCAACCATTCTTCCATGCATTGAGGATGAGGTATTGTCAATGTCACGATCAAGATGAATATCTTCAAGCTACAAAGGTTTAGACTTCCACGATAGAGGAAGCATTTTCTATAGAAAACTCAAAGGGTTACATGCCAAAATCTAATGTGTAGGAATGGCGAAAACTATAAAAGCAGGCAGCATAAAATGCATTAGACAGCATGCCAAACTATTCCCCTCCTGAACTGCCCACTAAATCCGGCTATGTTGCATGAAACCCTTGAACTTGATCTGCAGAATTTTCCCTGGGCTGCAGTTTCTCCTCCATACCCGAAGGCAGAGCGTTTCAAATTCCCTGGTGAGTCCGGGGCCGCACCTCTTCCCTCCATACTGACTGACAGAGAGCTTCTCTCCCACCACTCCCTGGCCAAGACAGCAGCTGCTCGCCCTACAGCATGTAAAGTCCCCCGCTCCTCTGCCTGCACAGGGCTCGACCCCGCCTAATAGCACCCTTCCTCCCCTACGCCCGCCCTGTTTTGGGCATGGCTTCCCCTCTGCCTGTGAAAATGGCGGTTGGCCTCTCGGCGCTGACTGGAATGTCATTTCCGCTCGTGTCTTCTCACCCCAGGGGGCTGAGCGACGAGGCCCCGCTGGGCAGTATTTCAACGTTCACGCGCCCCTTCCTTTTGTCGCGGCGTTTCTCTGCCCATTGAGGCTCATACCTCTGCTAGTGACCACGGAGGAGCGTCTCGCGGGCTGAAGCACCAGCATGAACCAGCCAGCGAGTACCCGGATGCGACGCACAAACGACTTTCTGGGACGATTTAATTGAGGGATACTTTGTTTTTAAATGTTGAAAAAAACAGCACGAAAGCTTGCACTTTAAGAGGAGAAAAACAAATGCATGCCATGCCAGTAAAAGTTGTAGGGCACTCAGCCTCTCTGCGAAAATGCATTTGTTGTATGCATGACAGCGCCCTGAAAAGAAAGCTTACATTTCAAGTGCTTTACTTAATTTAGTTTTTAACAGCAGTCCGCGTGGCCCCAGAGGGCTCCGGACATGCTGAAATGCTGAGCTCATCATCACCCCACCCCGTCCTTGCATAAATGTGGCACCCCTCCGCTTTTGTTTGATACTACATGCCAGCGCTACAGCTGCCTCCTCCTCCACTGCTTGGTATTTGAAGTTATTTCAAAAAAATATTTTGCAGTTTTATTAGCGCGAACTCGACCCAAAGGTATTGAAGCGCTTTACATAAGCATCAGTTATGTTACACAAGGACACATTCGTTTTTTGGTCGGCACGGGGAGATTAAGTGATTCGCGCAGAATCACAGGTTGCTAAGCTGACACCGAGGCTTCAACTTCGTTCCCCAGCTCCAAAGTCAGCAGCTCTAGCCATGAGGACACATCCTCTCCCCTTTGCATTGTGAAAGTTAGGAGAAATGAAAACTATAATTATGCACTACTATAATTAAGACGTTCACTACTAACATCTTAATTGTAGCAGTGTATAACTATAGATGTATTTTCTCCTAACTTTCATTGGTTCCATGGTCGTGACAACATCGCAACCTGCAAGCTGCATGGGGCAGAGATCCACCATTTGCAATGCAATAGGTCTTGCATTTGCAAGAGTTGTAAGCTATTGGCATTGTAAATGACAATGCCTTTAGTTTATCTGTTTTAAAAAACAACACATAAAAAAGGGCATTGTCTTTTTCAATGCCAATAGCTGAAACCCTTGCTTAATTATCTTGCGGGTAGCACAGTCATGGCTGAGGCAGGATCTCAGATAATTAAAAGGTCCAGGGTAGCTGAGGCGATGAGCACGCCACTGTAGGCCGCCCGACTCGTCGCCGCAGGTGACCCTCATGAGAGGGCGGACACCGTAGTGCCACAAGATGGCAAGCGCTCCAGCCTTCTGGTGTCCAGCGGCCGGGGGCCGCTGCTGTGACATCACTTCCGCTAGGGGAGGGGGGGTCGGGGTATTTAGGCTTCCCCCTCCCTCCGAGCGGCCTCTTTGTGCTCTTGCTGCCCTCGATGTTGGTGCCCAGGACCTTCAGGATCAAAGGTGAAAGGCCTTTCCCCCCTTCGTGCTCGCTCCCCCCATTAGGGGGGTTGAGATGGGCTGGGCGGCCCGCTTAGTATCGGGCCGCTGAAGCTGGGACATGTACATGTCAGGAATATGCACAGTATCCCCTTTTGTGTAGTTTTGTTTTCAGGGGCTGGGCACTGGCCGGGGTCCTTGCCTTCGGGTAGCGATTTATCGATATTATGTGCCCGTTTGTGTATGTATGTATTGTATGTATTAT
Source organism: Lissotriton helveticus (assembly GCF_964261635.1). Classification (NCBI taxonomy): domain Eukaryota; kingdom Metazoa; phylum Chordata; class Amphibia; order Caudata; family Salamandridae; genus Lissotriton; species Lissotriton helveticus. The sequence continues at coordinate 1,789,080,178 of NC_136057.1, forward strand.
GTATTGTTCTACGTGCATTTCGTAGTGTCTATCTTCCGACCTGCGGGTCGGGTCTCCGGAGGATTTCTCTTTGCTGGGCAGTGGGTGTGTCTCAGGCCTCTGCGCGCTCGCCTCCGGCCCTGCGGACCGGGGTGTGATTCGTGAGGGGAGGAAGCTCAGTGGTTGAGCGCTTACCTTGCATGTATGAGGCCCCGGGTTCTATCCCCGGTATCTCCAGGTGGCTTCTTTGATTCATTTTTCATTTCACCGGCTTTGGCTACCTGTATAACAGAATCAGTGGATAGTATTTTATTAGTTGAATATTTTATTTATTTGCAGCGTCTCGCTCCTATTTCTTTCCCCAAGCGAGGCAGCGTGTCGCGGCTGCCCCCTCCCTTCCCAGTTGGCGGGTGGGGGTGCACGGTGATATTCTGCCAGCCAGCGGGCACGCTAGAGGAGCGGCTTGGCTGCCCGCGATCTTGCCTAGGTGGTCTCTCCTCGGACCCTCCGGGCCTAGGAGTCCTTCCCAAGCACTTTCGTAGTTTAGCAGTGCCTCGGGACCCCCCTATAGCCACGGGTCATGGGGTCCGGCAGTGGCCATCTTTAAGGGCGCCATTGTCTGGCCGCGTGGGTCTAGGCGCCCAAGCGGCCATTTTAGGGGGCAGTCTGTCCCTTCGGTGCTACGGGGGAGGGGCGTGGGTGCGTGGCCATCTTGGGCAGCGTTCTTCCATGCCCACCAAGTATGGCTGGGGCTGGAGTGTTACGGGGCTACACCGCTTCCGCATCGGTACACTCTCTCCCTCCGTCGTGCCATGGAGCTTCTCCCTGCATTTTTCACGTTTCTTGCAGCTCCCGATATCGCCGTTTCGGCGGAGACAGTTGTGTCGTGCCTGGTCATGAGTTTCGCTGGCCATCGACCCTCCCCCCTCTTGGGGTTCAAGCGTGTTTCCATTGGGGCTTTCGCCAGGCACGCGTGTGTTCTTCGTGTATGTGTGGCCTAATTTATTGGGCGTGTTACATTCGATCAGATGGGCAGGGTTCGAGTAGCCCTAGCAGTTCTTTGCGCGGGCTGAATTAGGGAGTCCATGCAGTGTCTGCCCGCCATCTCCCTCCTCTCCTCGGGGTTCTCATTAGAGCAGTGCCTTTTGCATGGTGGTGTGCCGGTGTCTCTACAGCTTACGGCATGTGTTCGACTCCCGCCATCGGTGGCGGGATGGTTTTATATTTTATATTAAATATCTGCTTCATATTTATATCGTCCTATTTTACCCTCCGGGGAAGGTGCCGCGCGGCCTGTGGGCTGCTCCTGCCGGGCGTCCCCGGGTTTAGAGGTCTTTCCCTCGCCTTGCCCTGCAATGCACCCGTGCGGGGAGTGCCGGACGCTGTTCGCTTGGCCTTCCGGGTAAGGCCTGCTCGTTTTGGCGTGCCTGGGCATGCATTGGCACCCAGGGATTTTATTTGGCTCCTTTCATGCCGCCCAACCGGGCCGCACGTGCAACGCGGCTCATGTGGGCCTGGTCTGCGCGCTCCGGCGCTCCCCCTCGTGCTGCCGTGAGGGCGACCACTGAAAATTAAGGCCTCGGGCTACCTGTCCCAGTCCCCATGAGGCTTCCCCCCTCGGTCTGTTCTCCTCGGGTCTGCGAGGTCGCCTGGCCTCAGATCATGCCATCCGTCGGGCCTGCGGCACCTGGGAGACAGGCTGGCCTCTATTGGAGAGCTCGTCCTCAGTATGGGAGTGCTGTTTCGAGCTCCGCTCACCGCGCCCAACGCCCGGTGCTTCTGGGCATTCTCCCTTCCCCGTGTATAAGTCCCGTTTGTTTGTTCAATGCCCTGATCTGGGATTGTGGTGCGCACTCATACCCGACTCTGCCTGGGCTAGTTCGCGATCGTTTTACGCAGTGGCGGCTCCCCCCTTGTGAGTAAGGAACAGCGCCCGCGGGGCAGGCACGGGGGTAAGTCAGTGCGCTGGTTCGCATTATCGAGGCGCATGATATTCAACAAGCTTTGGCAATGCAACAGGTCTCGCAGCAAGTTAGTGTGAATGTTGTAGTGACACCATGTGCCCGGGGTGTTTTGTTTGGGTAATAACTATGAGGACAAGCAGGGTTGTTACATGTTCATTTAAGGTGGCACTAACAGGCGTGTACTTTCAGGAGAGTATGTATACAGCTGGGAAGGACTGGTTAAAGGAAGCTGGATTACGCCGGAAGCAGAAGAAGAACGACGAATTAAAGAGCTCATTGTAAATAATGGAAGGAACGTTGTGACAATTTCTTTTAATTTTTCAGAATACAAAGCAGAATAATCAACGCAAAGGACAAGGAGGCGGCACAGGTGGCAACTGTGGGGACAGAGACAGGTATATGGGAAGGACCAGTCTTTGGTGTGGACACAGAAGGGGGGAGCATACACTCTGAAAGCGAGAGGGAACACGGCAATGCGTTGGCAAAGAATTTGCCACCTGTAAGTGCGCCAACTAACGTTACCCTTTTTACCTCCATAGCCCCTTCTCACTCTCACTCACGGAGTCTCTCCGAATCGATCAAAAATTTTCGTTCCGCTTGTCGCACCACTGTGATGTAAGTATTGAGGGGTCTGGGACACGCACCTGTTGATACTCAAGACGGCCAGGTTCTTTCTCCATGTGTGTGCTGTGGCTGATCCTAATATTTATCCCCAGATCCCGTGCGACCGTACTGAAGTGAGAATGAACAGCCAAAGTTCCCCTCCCCTCTTCCAAGAAATTACCCAGGTGGAGGATTCGTTGCCGGGCAGCTCCCAGGACGCAGTGTGGGCTGACTCTATGGAACTGGCAAAGCTGAAAGGCCTTGCTTGGGCACAGAACTTGTTGAACACGCCAGAGCCGGAGGATTCTGGTTTCCCGGCTGAATCCCCTTCGTCAGACACCCAGAACAGTACCGATGCCGCTCCATCCAGGCCCAAGCGGATCAGAAAGCCCACTGTTAGGGATTTCCCCCTGGAATCTTTGCCGCTGACACAAAGCAAATCGGTGGCGAACCCCCGTGAGGTCCCGTCACACGGGGCAAGTGCTACGCCACCGCCTCCGGTCCTCTCCAAGGACATTCAGGCGGCCCAAGGTAATTTCGCCACCAGAGACGATCTGACCAAAGTATTGGACACTTTGAACAATTTTATAGGACGTTTCCAAGGGGGGTTCTCTGCTGCTAGCTCACCACAAGCTGGGGGTAGTAGTGTGGTTAGCGGGAGTCCTGTTCTGGCAGCCTCCACTGTTTGGTCCTCGGTGCAGGCTGCGAAGCAGGGGGATTCAGTACATGCTGCAACATCACCTGTGGCTCCCACAATCTCGAATGGGGCGTTGAGCGGGGCGCCGCCGGTGAGCTCCCCCGCCGCTCCTTTCGCGGCCATTGCACTGGTTCCTATCTCACCCTCTGCCGCCACAAGCGCTCCCTCGGGGGTGCCTCCTGCTACCAGCCCTTTGCTTGTTCCCGTGCCTGCACCTGTCCCCGCGATCTCCCCTGTACCGCTCCTTTCGGGGCAATGCTCATTGGCTTGGCAGGTACCCCAAGCTGCCAAAGAGGGCATTTGGAAAAGGGAGTTTATCAATATCTTTACCCTTCTCATGCCACTGGGAGGGTCCCCTGTGATCCTTGACAACATCACTCCTTTGCTCAGGCGTTATCCCTTAGAGGCAGACAGCCGCTTGCTTTTATTTGGTTTCCACGAAGGTTTTAGGATCCCTTTCACGGGTGCTCTGGGAAGCAGGGATGCTGACAACCTTAGATCTGCCAAGGAACAACCAGAAGTGGTGAGGGCGATGGTGGAAAAAGAGAGGTCGCTGAACAGGATAGGAGGTCCTTTCCTGCACCCCCCTCTAGAGAATTTTGTTGTATCCCCCCTGGGGGTCGTGCCCAAAAAAGAACCAGGTGCCTTTAGACTTATCCACCACCTTTCCTACCCTAAAGGGACTTCGGTCAACAACGGGCTAGAAGAGGGAGCATACTCTGTGTCTTATGCCACGCTGGATGTAGCATTGGATCTAGTCAGGAGAGCGGGCAGAGGGGCCTGGTTAGCCAAAGCAGACATTGAATCAGCTTTCAGGTTACTACCAGTCCACCCGAGCAGCTATCACCTGCTAGGTTTCAAGCTCGACGGCATGTTTTACTTTGACAAATACATGCCCATGGGTTGCGCTGTGTCCTGTGCGTACTTCGAAGCTTTCAGTTGTTTCCTGCAATGGGCACCCCAAGACACATATGGTGTAGAGGGGGTGACTCATTACTTTGATGACTTTTTGTTTATCGGGAGTGACGGGACACAGCTGTGCTCACAGGTCCTGGCAGATTTTGTTCTCCTTACAGACCACCTGGGGGTCCCCCTTGCCCCTGGTAAGACAGTGGGGCCTGCTCAAATTCTGACTTTCCTGGGAATAGAGATTGACACGGTTGCGGGGGAGTGCAGATTACCAGAGGAGAAGGTGCGCGACCTGTCTAACAAGATTCAAGCGCTGGTAGGGCTGGACAAAGCTTCCCTGGGTTGCATCCAGGGCATCCTGGGCCTGCTCAATTTTGCCGCCAGAATCATTCCAGCAGGCAGGGTCTTTGCCAGGAGACTAGCAAGGGCCACTGCTAACATTACTAAGAAACACCACATGGTGAAACTGAGCAAAGGTATACAACACGATCTGGCCATGTGGGCTGAGTTTCTGCGCAATTTCAATGGGGCAGTGATTTGGAGGGCCCCTTGGGCGGGTAGCCCTGACCTTGCCCTTTACACAGACTCCGCAGGCAGGCACGGCTTTGGGGCCATCTTAGTCAGGGAATGGTGCGCAGAGAAATGGCCCAACACCTGGATTAAGAAAAAGGTTACCTCTAAGATCACAGTCCTTGAGCTCTTCCCAATCGTGGTGGCCTTCCACTTATGGCCTGCTATCCTGTCCTCCACCAATTTCTATATGGAGCAGGCGTACCTACTCAGTGGCGCAATTTCAAACAATTTAAGTGAACTTGTAAACACACTCGAATATACCAAACAGAAAAGTTTTGTGTTGTTTAAAAAATAATCATAAATGATTTATTACCTCCCAATGGGGTTACAATCTAACACATTATCACAGTATTAAAAGAGTTTTAAAAAACCTCATAACTTGGTTATCAAGTCACATATAAAAAGTCAAAATTTAATCAACAAACAGTCGACGCAGCGTTTCGGTGCTTTTTTCTTTTTTTCACACCTTCTTCAGGACTTTACAACATTTTGACTCCATTATTTCTGTATTTTGTTAAAAAATGAAGCATTTCAAAGTAATCCCACACGAATTTGCAAGATGCTCAGGTTTTTCAATTTCCTTGAGCTGAACTCTTGGTCTGAGCAACTCTGTGTTGTATATGCACGGAGGAGCCACCATCAATAAGGGCGGAACTTCTTATGGTTTTGTTAGAACCTTATCGCATTTTTAGCCGATTTGAGGTGGGCGTCGGCGGCAAGTAAATAGTGCGCGGCCCCAGTGTCAGGATTTCTTTCATCAAGGGTCCAAATCTCTTGTGTTTCGTAAGTGGCCTCCCTGCTCCTCCGTAGCGGCGTCTTCCTGAAGATTAGAAATGCTTAATTTTTTAACAAAATACAGAAATAATGGAGTCAAAATGTTGTAAAGTCCTGAAGAAGGTGTGAAAAAAAGAAAAAAGCACCGAAACGCTGCGTCGACTGTTTGTTGATTAAATTTTGACTTTTTATATGTGACTTGATAACCAAGTTATGAGGTTTTTTAAAACTCTTTTAATACTGTGATAATGTGTTAGATTGTAACCCCATTGGGAGGTAATAAATCATGTATGATTATTTTTTAAACAACACAAAACTTTTCTGTTTGGTATATTCGAGTGTGTTTACAAGTTCACTTAAATCGTTTGAAATTGCGCCACTGAGTAGGTACGCCTGCTCCATATAGAAATTGGTGGAGAATAGATCCCCCCCTTACCCAGACCACTTCCCAGTAGTACTTAAACCAGCTATTTGCTGTTTTTCCAGACAGGGTTTTCTTCATCTTTCTACTGCTTGAACCCCCTTCCCTGTTGCACAAGATCTGGGGTACCTCCTATTTGTTTTTGCTGCTATCCTGTCCGCCAAAAGGGTCCTGCTGTGGTCAGACAACTTAGCAGTAGTACAGGCCATCAACTCTCATTCTGTTAGTTGCCCCCTGGTTCTATGTCTGCTGCGCGAGCTGGTGCGAACTTGCCTTTATAACAATGTTGAATGCAGGGTGCGTCACATTCAGGGTATCAAGAACATCGCTGCTGACGCTCTCTCTCGTTTTCAGTGGCAACGGTTCCGAGAAGCTTGGCCGAGAGCGAGAGAGGAAGCCACCCCCTTCCCAGCGCACCTCTAGTACCTTCTGAAGTGGTGAACAGGATGAGGGCCCTGGGGGAGATGTCACTGGCGCCGAACACTAACAATAGATACAATTCTTGTGTTAAAAAATTTGGTGCCACTGTGGGGCCTTGGGAAGACTCTAGGGAGGCAGCAGAATTGAAAGTCCAGGCCTTCATCCTGTGGGCAAAGGATAACAAAAAGAGCCACTCTTGGATTTCAGGCCACCTAGCAGCCATTAGTCAGAAGGCCAAGTTGAAAGGACAGGCGGACCCTACCAGGGCATTTGTCATTAGGGCAGCTTTAAAAGGGTGGGCTAGAGGTGAACCCAAAGTGCCCAACAGCAGATCACCTATTGATTTTAGAACTCTCCAGAGAATGATCTTGTGCTTACCTCAGGTCACTTCCTCCGCTCACGAGTCTGCCTTGTTTGCAGCCGCTTTCAGTTTAGCATTTTTTGGCGTTTTTAGGATCTCTGAGCTGGTTGCCAAATCCAAGAATGACACGTCAGGTGTAGCTTTGTCTCTGCAGGACGTTGTGGTATTGGGGGACACGCTCAAGATCACCCTGCGCCAATCCAAAACTGATCAGAGGGGAAGGGGGATAGAACTTTGGTTACAAAGCCTAGGCTCGCCCAAGTTTTGCCCCGTGAGCCTCCTGACTGCCTACCTTGCCATCCGTCCTTCCAGTGAGGGATATCTCCTCTTGCATTCAGATGGCACACCGCTTACTAAATGCCAAGTGGAACATGTCTTGCACGCTTGCTTGTTTTCGGCAGGTGTCTCAACGCTAGGCAAAAAGTACAGCACCCACTCCTTCCGCATAGGTGCAGCCACAACTGCATCCTCTGAAGGGGTACGCATAGAGGTCATCAAACAATTAGGGAGATGGTCTTCTGACTGTTACAAAAGATACATCAGACCAGACAGCAGCAGGTAGTGCTCAGCGAGCACAGGTTAGGCGTTAAGTTTTGTTCTGGGACGCGAGGCAGCAACTGTGAATTTTGGGCATTCTTGGCCCTGTCCCACGAACTGTGTTTTGCTGTGTTGTTTTGCAGTGTGGTATTTTGTACCAGTGTGTTTTATTGCATGTTTAATAAATAAGTTACATACAACACTTCTCTTTATTTACCAGGAAGAACGGTCTGGGTGCTGGGCCACGAGGGGGTTTCCAAGTTGGCCCTGTGGGCAGAAAGCAGGAAGTGGAATCATGGGTTTACAAAAACTCATTTTGTGTGGCGAGGAATTGCTGGCTTGCGGTGGAACGGGGTGCTGGGCTTGCTAACACAAGAATTACAAGGGAACGTCCACCCCCCAGACGTGCTTATCCTGCACCTGGGAGGGAATGAATTGCCTATCCTAGGTAAAAGGTTCCTCCTGAGGGACATGAAAGCGAACATCACCAAGATCAGCAATTTATTAGGACCTTGTGAACTATGGTGGTCTGAGATCACACCACGCCGGGTTTGGATAGGTGCTCACTCTGGGCAAGCAATAGAAGTGGCGCGAAGGAAGGTAAACTGCGCAATGCGGAAGTTCGCAGAGCGGATGGGATTTGGCTTCATTCGACATGGGGAACTGCACGCCAAAGCCACTGGCTGCCTTGATGATGAAGGAGTCCACCTTTCCAAAGTAGGCATGGATTTATTCCTGTTGGAAATTCAGGAAGCCCTTCTCTCAGCAGGCTGTATCTAGGAAGTTAGCTCTGGTGGGGGGCCCTGTTTGTGACGGTCACCACATCCAGGGCTGTGGAGGAGTTACAGGATGATCCAGAGGCGAAAGGTACTCAGGAGTACCCTATGCAGAAGCACAAAGGGTGCTGAGGCCCAATATCCCTGGGAGATCTGTGCGGTGGACCCAGGGGGTGCGACGGCGCCCCGTTATCCTACGGGCGGTTGGTTACCTGGACAACCGGGGGTCGCTTGGATGCTCCGCCCCTCGTGGGGGGGGGGTGAGCTAGAGGGTGGACCAATGGTTCACCGGACAGGTGAGGGGCTATCCTCTCACCACAACCGCTATGCACCGTCTGGCCAAGGCCGCGGGCTACTTGGCCTATCAGGTGGCAAGCTGCGAGGGGCGGCTTGCCTTTGGATCATCTGTAAGTTAACCCACCATGTTTTTGGCATTTTATGCTAATAAACCTGCAGCTACTTTTTCCCCAACAACAAGTAGTCTTGTCTACTTATTTATGATGCGCAACATGTATTATTGGTGGGATGGTGTGCGGGCCGATATTGGCACTATGCCGGCCGCCCGACTCGTCGCCGCAGGTGACCCTCATAAGAGGGCGGACACCGTAGTGCCACAAGATGGCAAGCGCACCAGCCTTCTGGTGTCCAGCGGCTGGGGGCCGCTGCTGTGACGTCACTTCCGCTAGGGGAGGGGGGGTCGGGGTAGTTAGGCTTCCCCCTCCCTCCGAGCGGCCTCTTTGTGCTCTTGCTGCCCTCGATGTTGCCCTTCCTGCCGCTTACACTACATCTCAGGAGGCGGGGGGGTGCGATGATTATAACTTTTGTTATTTGTGTTGCAGGAGGAGTTACAGGATGATCCAGAGGCGAAAGGTACTCAGGAGTACCCTATGCAGAAGCACAAAGGGTGCTGAGGCCCAATATCTCTGGGAGATCTGTGCGGTGGACCCTGGGGGTGCGACGGCGCCCCGTTATCCTACGGGCGGTTGGTTACCTGGACAACCGGGGGTCGCTTGAACGCTCTGCCCCTCGTAGGGGGGGGGTGAGCTAGAGGGTGGACCAATGGTTCACCGGACAGGTGAGGGGCTATCCTCTCACCACAACCACTATGCACCATCTGGCCAAGGCCGCGGGCTACTTGGCCTATCAGGTGGCAAGCTGCGAGGGGCAGCTTGCCTTTGGATCATCTGTAAGTTAACCCACCATGTTTTTGGCATTTTATGCTAATAAACCTCGCCATTATGAGCCTGCCGCCATGTAGCAGAGGATTCCAACCAGCGGCTGCCCCTGGACCAGCTGAAGCGCCTCAGCACCTCCAAGGATCTAGTGAGTTCCGCTGCACTACTTCCCTTCTCGACTGCTTCCTTCTTATGCTGTGAACATGCTGCCCGGGCTGCCATTTGCTACCCCATACCCACCTTCCCCGTGTCTGTGTCCCTAACTAGCTGGCCATCCTTCATCTCGTGTCTACAATCCTGCCCGCTCTTATCCTCGTGTCTGTGTTCCTGGCCGCTAGTATCCTCGTGTTTGAGCTCCTGTCCTCATATCTCTACCCCTGCCCGCTCCTGTCTGTGACCCCATCCGCTCCTGTCCCCCTGCCTGTCCCCATAGCCCTGCCCATAAATCCATACCCAGCTGTGCCCTATGTATGTGACCCTAACCCCATGCCATCTCCTGTCCTCGTGTCTGTGTCCCTTTAACACTACTAATATCTGTACCCCCTAATCACTACTGTCCTCCGTGTTTGTGTCCCTGCCCACTCCTGCCCCGGGTGCCTGTAGCCCTGTAAAAAACACTCTACCCACCCCTACCTGCTATAGCTGCGCCCTGTTACAACACACAATCCACTACTACCGCGGGCTCTGTATGCCTGTCCCCACCCTGTGCACACTCATGCCCCGGTGTCTTTGCCCCTTTCCCTTCGTGCCCCAGTATCTCTGCCTCAGAATTAGTGTCCACCCCCTCAGCCGCAGTGCCCACTGCCCCTTTGTCAATGCACTCGTATATGCAGCCAGTACACTGCCCCATAAGTGTGCCACCAGTGCGCGTGCCGCCTGCTTCAACGCCTCAGCCCTCATCCTAAACACCAGAGCATATAATCCATGTGCATGCAAGTCCCACGGGATGTCTGTACCACTGGCTACAGGAATGCTAACTCTACTGCCCTCTTGCCCTCAATAAACGGCCCTACTCGCTACTGATGCCACTCTAACCTTATTGCCTAGGTTCTTCTACATTATTGCCCCTAGTCACCGGCCCTAGTAATTGCTCCCTCATACCTCCGGTGGCCCAGCCCTTCTTGCCTCGGTGGTTCTGCCCTATTACTTATAATCACCACCCCTACTGCTTCCTCTTCCCGCCACTAACTCTGTACTTCTCGCATCTGTGATTCTACCCCCTTCCTCCAATAACCTCACCCAGTAACTACGCCCTCGTAACTCCAGGGATACTGCCCTTTTTGCCCCTGTGGTTCTATCCTATTACCCCCAAACACCACCCTAGTAACTGCTCCCTCCTACCTCTCATCACTCTGCTTTTCCTGCCAAAGGTAATTCTGCCCCATACCCTCAAAAACTGCCCCTAGTAACCGCGCCTTCCTGACTCCAATCATACTACCAGCGTGTAGTTGTGCAATACGCAATGTACTATTTCTCTGGTATGTGTTCCAGAAGATGCAGTATTAGTGTAGGTGGTGTGTGCAGAACTGTTTTTCACTGGCAAGTAGTTATTTCATGGTCTATATAAGAAATGTTACATTGCTACTGTCCAGTGGTATGGGGAATGTTTGTCGAATTAACTGTGAACTGCTGTAACGATTTGTGTAGGGAGCTCCTATTAGTAACATGATGAAGCCTGTGGCGTATTGACATACCGATACTCTTTAATAATTAAGGACACTCCGACCCTCTATTATGTTGTATTTTTTTTAATGTGTTGTTTCTATAGCTTACATCATAATCACATATCTTTTGTTTACCAAATACGTACTCCATTGTTCTGTCATCTGTGTGTGCATTTTGTGCCAAAGTGGCATACTTAGGTCTCGCATTACTGAAAATTACAGCTATTGGTGTTGCATTATTATTTGCAACGCAAAAAGCTCAAACTTTTACTAATTCGAGACCTATTGCATTACAAATGCTTGGTCTGAGTTTGTTTGGGGCTGTATCTGATATTAGTTTTGGCTCACTTTCATCACTATTGAACCATTATGACCGTAATCCGTGCCTCAGCTTTGCTCCAAACATGGCTCCCTGGCTGCAGCTGCTTTTTACCTCCATTTCCCATGAGATCACGGATGCCTTGATATGCTTCACACACTGGGAGTCGGTGCCCCAGGGCTATGGATGTTTGGGGACCGGGGACAGGATGAGTAACCCATTCTCCCTCTGCAGTGTTAGTGCCTCCACTTTTGGGAGTTTGCAACCCCTTATGTATTAAGTGACCCTCCCTTGCCTTGGTAGAAAATATAATTGATATATTCCTTTATAGGTTAATGTCCCCTCAGATACCTTGGGAGTGAGTCCAGCATATATTTAAACCTTTATCATAAGCCTAACTGCCAAACTTTCATATTGTTTGTGTTGTCTATGAGGTAGTACCTGGAGGTGGTCATTGGGGGGCGCCAACAAACATTGTTGCACCAGGCATCACCAGCTCTAAAGCCGGCCTTGCTTGGCTGTCTCCCAGGAGCCCGTCAATGCTAAGGCCAGCCCACCAGGATGTGCCAGAAAGAGCCATTCGGATTGGCTACCGCCCACTGACGTTGACGCCCAGTGCCAGCAGCGTGTGCGTGATCTTTCATAAGAGTGACTTTCATTTCAGAAATTAACAAGCATTGGCATGGCCAATAGGTCTTGCCTTTGGGCCTTATAAGTATTTCGTTTTGCAACACAATATCCTTGATGCAACAACATCAGCTGTTGCATGGCTAAACCTTGTACCTTATAAGTGTTTAGCCATGCAACAGTTGATGTTGTTGCCCCAAGGATATTGTGCTGCATAACTAAATACTTTTAAGGTCCCAAAAGCGAGACCTATTGGCAATGCCAATGCTTGTTTTCTATTGTGGTCACGAAGGCACTCACATTCACTTACCTTTTAACTTAAAGCAATCATAAGAGATCAATTCGCTCAAAAGCTATTCTAACAGGTTACACTCAAGCAGCATCCTCATTAACTTGTGTGACTTTGATGCATGTCGGTACAACCAAGCATCCTTTCTAATATCTATTTTGGCACTTCAGGACCTTTTATCTTGCATACATGGGCCACGTGTAATGCAAAGAAGTAATAGATTTGGAGTTAAAGGGATTGCTGGAGTAAAGCTTAGGGGGCTCCCTTACCTACTGCTGCTACTCTGCTGGAAGCACCTCTCCACTTCCATTCCTTACTCCGTTCTGGCCCAAGAAAAACAAGCACTGGCGTTGCCAATAGGTCTCGCAGTAGGAAAGTTGGAGCTATTGGTTTTGTAAATGACAAAGCCCTTTATGTTTTTAAAATGAAAACAAAAATAAAAGGCATTGTTATTTGCAATTGTAATGTAATGTAATTTTGGACCCTATAAGTATTTAGTTATGCAGCAGAATATCCTTGGTGCAACAACACCAACTGTTGCATGGCTAAACACTTATAAGGTCCCAAATGCTTGACCTATTGGCTATGCCAATGCTTGTTAATCTTGTTAACTATCCACTCCCAAGCTGCGTGGCACCACATCCAGGTTTGAATCTTTCAGTCTCTTTGCTCTGTTGCGTTTGTACACAATCTAGCGAGTTCTAAGTAGCCACCTCCCTCTCCTCTTTAAAACTTCACTCATAGTGCACCTCACTTTAATCAAATGGGTGGAATGCTGCATATTGAGGGCGACCCCTACACAAAGAGAGCCCTGGCAGAAAACAAGGAAAAAATACATTGGAAAAGTGTGCTACACAAAAGAAGGGAAGGGAGGGAACGGAAGAAGGTAGATAGATGTGATAGGAAGAAATAGAGAAGAAGGAAGAAAGAAATAGGGGACGAAGAGAAAGAAACACAAGCCAAAGAAATAGGAGTAGGAAACAAAAAAGAATGAAATAAACAGAAAAATAAAGAAACAGATGGAGGGGGAAAAAGGAAGAAGAAAAAAAGGAGAGGTGAAAAGGGAGGGAAAGGTGAAAAGGCAAGAAGATGGAAGTGTGAGAAATAGAGAGAACGCTGATGTCGTACAAGTTCTTGAGACACCCTCTCCTCAGCACCTTTCTGGTAAACTCTGTCGGAGGAATGAGGAAGCGAGCGGCGTGCTGAGTGCTGCACTCGAAGCATGCAGGGTAACAGTGTGAGGAGCAGAACTGAGGAGAGACAGACAGGCAGGCACAAATGAGAGACAGACAGGCAGAGAAGAGAGACAGGCACAGAGGAGCGGCTGCACGGAGAGAGGAGAAACGATAGGGGGGGACAGCAGTGGAGAGGAGACACAGGGGCCGAGGATAGACAGACAGGAGTGACAGATACAGTGGGGGAGAGATGGGGCAGAACGAGAAGCACACATGAGAAAGAGGCACAGAGGAGAATAGATAAGGGGGTGAGCCACAGAAGAGGGCAGCAGAGAGGCAGCCGAAGCCGAGAGTAACATGGAGAACAGACGGACACGAGGAGAAACGATAGGGGGGGACGGCAGTGGAGAGGAGACACAGGGGCCGAGGATAGACAGACAGGAGTGACAGATACAGTGGGGGAGAGATGGGGCAGAACGAGAAGCACACATGAGAAAAAGGCCCAGAGGAGAATAGATAAGGGGGTGACCCACAGAAGAGGGCAGCAGAGAGGCAGCCGAAGCCGAGAGTAACATGGAGAACAGACGGACACGAAAAGGAATAAATAACAAGCATAGCTAGAGAGCAGCGGAGTGATCGAGGATAGACAGCCACAGAAGAGGGCAGCAGAGAGGCATCCGAAGCCGAGAGTAACATGGAGAACAGACGGACACGAAAAGGAATAAATAACAAGCATAGCTAGAGAGCAGCGGAGTGATCGAGGATAGACAGACAGGAGTGACAGATACAGTGGGGGAGAGATGGGGCAGAACGAGAAGCACACATGAGAAAGAGGCACAGAGGAGAATAGATAAGGGGGTGACCCACAGAAGAGGGCAGCAGAGAGGCAGCCGAAGCCGAGAGTAACATGGAGAACAGACGGACACGAAAAGGAATAAATAACAAGCATAGCTAGAGAGCAGCGGAGTGATCGAGGATAGACAGCCACAGAAGAGGGCAGCAGAGAGGCATCCGAAGCCGAGAGTAACATGGAGAACAGACGGACACGAAAAGGAATAAATAACAAGCATAGCTAGAGAGCAGCGGAGTGGTCGAGGATAGACAGACAGGAGTGACAGATACAGTGGGGGAGAGATGGGGCAGAACGAGAAGCACAAATGAGAAAGAGGCACAGAGGAGAATAGATAAGGGGGTGACCCACAGAAGAGGGCAGCAGAGAGGCAGCCGAAGCCGAGAGTAACATGGAGAACAGACGGACACGAAAAGGAATAAATAACAAGCATAGCTAGAGAGCAGCGGAGTGATCGAGGATAGACAGCGAGATAGGCAAAAAGCTTTCAATAAAGAGCGGCCTGGAAACTGAAAGTACGGCCGGCCAGCCATGAATAATTAGGGGAGGAGAAGCCGCAGAGCACACGCTGGGAGAAGCCCTTTGATGTGGTGGCGGCCGTGAACAAAATGCAATTAGGAGGGAGGCTGATGCGCGTGCTTGTTTGGTCACGTGATTCACGTGAACTCAAAGAAAACCGCACCAAAAAGCCCTTGGTTTCACGAGGATTTTGAGCACTTGAATTCTCTCCATTTCCCATTCCTTCGGAATGGAAAAGGCGAGACCTAAAAAGCCTTTGATGCAGCAGGGGGCGGAGAGCAGAGGGTCGGAGCGGGAAGAGCTGCTGGCGTGGGAGGGTGATTGATGGGCGGGGCAGTGCTGGGGAAGCCTTTGATGTGGCCTGGCGGCCGTGGAGAAATTTGAATTTTGAATTTAAAAACATTTGTACAGCGCTCGCATACCCAACGGTTTCATGGCGCTAGTGGTGATCAGTGAATGGCGGCAGCAAAAGGGTTTAAGGGTAGGCTTGGGCGAACAAAAAGGTTTTAAGATTTTTACGGAAAAGGGGATACGAGAGGGAAGTGCGTAAAGCAATTGGGAGGGAATTCCAGAACGTTGGGGCCAGGACAGCAAATCTCACTCCGCCCGCCCTCTGCTTTTTAAAGCGGGGGATGGTAAGAAGGGCCAAATGGGTCGAGCGGAGTTCTCTGCCTGGACAGTATGGTTTAATAAGAGAGCAGATGAATTTAGGAGCAGTGCCCGCTCTGGCTTGATAGGTAAGACAGCCGAGCTTAAACAGGGCACGCTCTCTTATAGGAAGCCAGTGCAGGGTCTTGAGTAAAGGGGTGACCCGATGATATCTGGGAAGGCCATGGATCAGACGGGCCGCCTGGTTCTGCACCAGTTGTAAACGGTGGATCATGTATGCAGGGGCTCCGTTATAGACTATGTTGCCATAGTCTATACGAGATAACACCATGGCCATCATGATGATTTTTAGTGCAGGGGGGGAAAAGAAACGGGAAACCTTCCTAATCACTCTGAGGGAAAAGAAAGATGAAGAGACCACAAAATTAACTTGTGGGAGAACCGAAAGCTGGGGATTTAGAAAGATACCCAAAGTCTTCACTTTGGGAACCGGGAGTGGAGGGACACCAAGGGAGGGGGGCCAAAAGGAGGGAGACCAGGGACTGCTGCTGGCAGTGGGAAGGCTGGGCTGGGCATGCTCGTCCACGAGGAGTCACGTGACTCTCTCGTGCACTGTCCAAAATCCGCCGAATCCGCCTGTTAGGAAAGGAATTTTTTGGATTGACTACATTAGGTTCGAGTAAACTCGACCTAAAAAGAACCACCATTACTAGCTGGATTATTTTAAAGCATACACTGATAGGGCACAGCCGCTATATAATTTATTAAACATAAGCACGCCCAAGTATGACATATTCCTTTTTTTACCCTGCAAGCTTTCTTGTAGCTACCACACCAGAGCCTCTGTCATACCCGTGTAGTAATAAGAGGCCCTGCGTTATACGAGCATACTATACAGCAAGCAAGGAAAACCCTGCCTCTTCAGTTTCTTCCTAAGAGATATAATCTTCGTTCTAGAGGAATTAACAATAACATCTTCTTCGTTGTCATAATCTCCCAAATCCCGATCGATTTACTCAAGCGTTGCAGACCTGCCTTTCTGCACTCACAGATGACAGAGGCGTTCGTATGTAATAAACAAGCATTTGCAATGCAATAGGTCTCGCATTAGTTAGAGTTAGAGAATTTGGCATTGTTTATATTTAGCTGGATATGTTTGCTGGTTTGTGTACTGTGTGTGTTAGGGAATGGCAGGTTTGTATGTATCTGTGGAGTAAGTATGTGTATTATAGCGGTCCCATGCCATGTTTACATTGCCAGTGAGGCTAACAGTAGACATATACACAGAGACAAACATACAGAGAGACACATGCACCGATACACACATAGAGACAAACACACACAAACACACACAGAGACAGACATAATCATAGAAACATACACACAGAGACGCACAGTCACGCACACATAGAGACTGACACATGTATAGAGACGCACACACAGACAGAGACACACATAGAAACAAAGATGCACACACAGAGAAGAGACGTACTTACAGAGTCAAATGCACATATAGAGACCCACACACAGAGAGAGAGACACACACACAGAAAAATACAAGCAGATAGAGACACGCACACCGAGAGAGATGTGCACTGAGAGACAGAAACACGCACATAGAGATGCACACCCAGACACAGATACAGAAACGCGCAAACAGCAAAAACACACGCAGACAGAGATATGCACACAAGAGGGGATGTCACTGTTAGGGGATGCCATGACAGAGAGGTGTGGGAGGTGGGCTGGCATGTACAGAGAAGGAAACATACATCACAATTTTTTTTTAATTACAAGAGAACAATAGGAAAACACAGAGGGGGTGAACAAATACAAACAAGCATTTGCAATGCAATAGGTCTCGCATTATGAAAGTTTGAGCTATTGGTCTTGTAAGTGACACTTTTTTTATTTATGTGTTGGTTTTGAAAATAGCTAAATTAATAGCTTTGTCATTTACAATGCCAATAGTTATAACTTTCGCAAATGTGACACCTATAGCATTTGTAATGCAACATGTTTTGTATTTACGTGACTTAGATGTACTGATATTACAAATAACAACGGCGTTTAATTTTTAAAATAATTAATACTTAAATAAAAGTGATTGTAATTTATAATGGCAATAGCTTAAACTTTTGTAAATAACTTTTGTGAAGATTATGTTCAGTGTATTTTATTGTGATGAAAATCCAAGAACAGAAGTGAAATATTAACATCTTTTTGTGACATTTGTAATAAAGCTTGAAACATTGAGAGAACATAATTGAACCAGTTGTTGTTGAATGGTTGCACAGATTGATGCTGTGATGGCGCGGAGTGATGTTGTGGTGGCGCTGAGTGATGTTGTGGTGGCGCTGAGTGATGTTGTGGTGGCGCTGAGTGATGCTGTGGTCGCGCTGAGTGATGCTGTGGTGGTGCTGAGTGATGCTGTGGTGGTGCTGAGTGATGCTGTGGTGGTGCTGAGTGATGCTGTGGTGGTGCTGAGTGATGCAGTGGTGGTGCTGAGTGGTGGTGTTGTGGTGGTGCTGAGTGATAATGTGGTGGTGCTTAGTGATAATGTGGTGGTGCTGAGTGGTGCTGTGGTGGTGCTGAGCGATGTTGTGGTGGTGCTGTGGTGGTGCTGTGGTGGTGCTGAGTGATAAAGTGGTGGTGCTGATTGATAATGTGGTGGTGCTGAGTGATGCTGGGATAGCGCTCAGTGATGATGTGGTGATGCTGAGTGGTGCTGGGGTGGCGCTGAGTGGTGCTGGGGTAGTGCTGAGTGATGTTGTGGTGGTGCTGAGTGATGCTGTGGTGGTGCTGAGTGATGCTGTGGTGGTGCTGAGTGATGCTGTGGTGGTGCTGAGTGATGCTGTGGTGGTGCTGAGTGGTGCTGAGTGATAATGTGGTGGTGCTGAGTGATAATGTGGTGGTACTGAGTGGTGCTGTGGTGGTGCTGAGTGATTCTGTGGTGGTGCTGTGTGATGCTGTGGTGGTGCTGAGTGGTGCTGTGGTGTTGCTGAGTGATAATGTGGTGATGCTGAGTGATAATGTGGTGGTGCTGAGTGGTGCTGTGGTGGTGCTGAGTGATGCTGTGGTGGTGCTGAGTGGTGGTGCTGAGTGATAATGTGGTGGTGCTGAGTGATAATGTGGTGGTGCTGATTGATAATGTGGTGGTGCTGAGTGATGCTGGGGTAGCGCTGAGTGATTCTGTGGTGGCGCTGAGTGATGCTGTGGTGGCACTGAGTGATGCTGTGGTGGTGCTGAGTGGTGCTGTGGTGGTGCTGAGTGATGCTGTGGTGGTGATGAGTGGTGCTGAGAGATAATGTGGTGGTGCTGAGTGATAATGTGGTGGTGCTGAGTGATAATGTGGTGGTGCTGAGTAATGCTGTGGTGGTGCTGTTAGATGCTGTGGTGGTGCTGAGTGGTGCTGAGTGATAATGTGGTGATGCTGAGTGATAATGTGGTGGTGCTGAGTGGTGCTGTGGTGGTGCTGAGTGGTGCTGAGTGATAATGTGGTGGTGCTGAGTGATAATGTGGTGGTGCTGAGTGGTGCTGTGGTGGTGCTGAGTGGTGCTGAGTGATAATGTGGTAGTGCTGAGTGATAATGTGGTGGTGCTGAGTGGTGCTGTGGTGGTGCTGAGTGATGCTGTGGTGGTGCTGTGTGATGCTGTGGTGGTGCTGAGTGGTGCTGTGGTGGTGCTGAGTGGTGCTGTGGTGGTGCTGAGTGGTGCTGTGGTGGTGCTGAGTGATAATGTGGTGGTGCTGAGTGATGCTGGGGTAGCGCTGAGTGATGATGTGGTGATGCTGAGTGGTGCTGGGGTGGCTCTGAGTGATGCTGTGGTGGCACTGAGTGATGCTGTGGTGGTGCTGAGTGGTGCTGTGGTGGTGCTGAGTGGTGCTGTGGTGGTGCTGAGTGATGCTGTGGTGGTGCTGAGTGGTGCTGTGGTGGTGCTGAGTGATAATGTGGGGGTGCTGAGTGATAATGTGGTGGTGCTGAGTGATGCTGGGGTAGCGCTGAGTGATGATGTGGTGATGCTGAGTGGTGCTGGGGTTGCGCTGAGTGATGCCGTGGTGGCGCTGAGTGATGCTGTGGTGGTGCTGAGTGGTGCTGTGGTGGTGCTGAATGGTGCTGTGGTGGTGCTGAGTGATGCTGTGGTGGTGCTGAGTGGTGCTGTGGTGGTGCTGAGTGATAATGTGGTGGTGCTGAGTGATAATGTGGTGGTGCTGAGTGATGCTGGGGTAGCGCTGAGTGATGATGTGGTGATGATGAGTCCCTTGCTCACTTTGCCACTGAAGTCAAGCAAGCCCGGCTGAAGAAGGCTGTAATGCCAGAAACCGGTCCTGGGAAGCTTGATTCCGGTCCCGGGAAGACATGGCTTGGCAGTTCGGGCTGGACTGTTCCCACGAGGCACAGGGTCAGACTGATTTGCATATAGCCATGTCTGAACTGGGGTGGCGGAGTGAGCTAAAGAACGGTGATGGATTAAACCCAGATCAGTTGACTGGGGGTGAGTGTTTGTATTGTCAACGCTCCATCCATCACCACCTTTGGTTTTTCTTTGTTCGCCCTAAGTTGGCAGGGTATGCTCAGACGTGAGTCCCTTGCTCACTTTGCCACTGGAGTCAAGCAAGCCCGGCTGAAGAAGGCTGTAATGCCAGAAACCGGTCCTGGGAAGCTTGATCCCGGTCCAGGGAAGACATGGCTTGGCAGTTCGGGCTGGACTGTTCCCACGAGGTACAGGGTCAGACTGATTTGCATATAGCCATGTCTGAACTGGGGTGGCGGAGTGAGCTAAAGAACGGTGATGGATTAAACCCAGATCAGTTGACTGGGGGTGAGTGTTTGTATTGTCAACGCTCCGTCCATCAACACCTTTGGTTTTTTATTGTTCGCCCTAAGTTGGCAGGGTATGCTCAGACGTGAGTCCCTTGATCACTTTGCCACTGGAGTCAAGCAAGCCCGGCTGAAGAAGGCTGTAATGCCAGAAACCGGTCCTGGGAAGCTTGTTTCTGGTCCAGGGAAGACATGGCTTGGCAGTTCGGGCTGGACTGTTCCCACGAGGCACAGGGTCAGACTGATTTGCATATAGCCATGTCTGAACTGGGGTGGCGGAGTGAGCTAAAGAACGGTGATGGATTAAACCCAGATCAGTTGACTGGGGGTGAGTGTTTGTATTGTCAACGCTCCGTCCATCACCACCTTTGGTTTTTCTTTGTTCGCCCTAAGTTGGCAGGGTATGCTCAGACGTGAGTCCCTTGCTCACTTTGCCACTGGAGTCAAGCAAGCCCGGCTGAAGAAGGCTGTAATGCCAGAAACCGGTCCTGGGAAGCTTGATTTCGGTCCAGGGAAGACATGGCTTGGCAGTTCGGGCTGGACTGTTCCCACGAGGCACAGGGTCAGACTGATTTGCATATAGCCATGTCTGAACTGGGGTGGCGGAGTGAGCTAAAGAACGGTGATGGATTAAACCCAGATCAGTTGACTGGGGGTGAGTGTTTGTATTGTCAACGCTCCGTCCATCACCACCTTTGGTTTTTCTTTGTTCGCCCTAAGTTGGCAGGGTATGCTCAGACGTGAGTACCTTGCTCACTTTGCCCCTGGAGTCAAGCAAGCCCGGCTGAAGAAGGCTGTAATGCCAGAAACCGGTCCTGGGAAGCTTGATTCCGGTCCAGGGAAGACATGGCTTGGCAGTTCGGGCTGGACTGTTCCCACGAGGTACAGGGTCAGACTGATTTGCATATAGCCATGTCTGAACTGGGGTGGCGGAGTGAGCTAAAGAACGGTGATGGATTAAACCCAGATCAGTTGACTGGGGGTGAGTGTTTGTATTGTCAACGCTCCGTCCATCACCACCTTTGGTTTTTTATTGTTCGCCCTAAGTTGGCAGGGTATGCTCAGACGTGAGTCCCTTGCTCACTTTGCCACTGGAGTCAAGCAAGCCCGGCTGAAGAAGGCTGTAATGCCAGAAAACGGTCCTGGGAAGCTTGATTCCGGTCCAGGGAAGACATGGCTTGGCAGTTCGGGCTGGACTGTTCCCACAAGGCACAGGGTCAGACTGATTTGCATATAGCCATGTCTGAACTGGGGAGGCGGAGTGAGCTAAAGAACGATGATGGATTAAACCCAGATCAGTTGACTGGGGGTGAGTGTTTGTATTGTCAACGCTCCGTCCATCACCACCTTTGGTTTTTCTTTGTTCGCCCTAAGTTGGCAGGGTATGCTCAGACGTGAGTCCCTTGCTCACTTTGCCACTGGAGTCAAGCAAGCCCGGCTGAAGAAGGCTGTACTGCCAGAAACCGGTCCTGGAAAGCTTGATTCCGGTCCAGGGAAGACATGGCTTGGCAGTTCGGGCTGGACTGTTCCCACGAGGCACAGGGTCAGACTGATTTGCATATAGCCATGTCTGAACTGGGGTGGCGGAGTGAGCTAAAGAACGGTGATGGATTAAACCCAGATCAGTTGACTGGGGGTGAGTGTTTGTATTGTCAACGCTCCGTCCATCACCACCTTTGGTTTTTCTTTGTTCGCCCTAAGTTGGCAGGGTATGCTCAGACGTGAGTCCCTTGATCACTTTGCCACTGGAGTCAAGCAAGCGCGGCTGAAGAAGGCTGTAATGCCAGAAACCGGTCCTGGGAAGCTTGATTCCGGTCCAGGGAAGACATGGCTTGGCAGTTCGGGCTGGACTGTTCCCACGAGGCACAGGGTCAGACTGATTTGCATATAGCCATGTCGGAACTGGGGTGGCGGAGTGAGCTAAAGAACGGTGATGGATTAAACCCAGATCAGTTGACTGGGGGTGAGTGTTTGTATTGTCAACGCTCCGTCCATCACCACCTTTGGTTTTTTATTGTTCGCCCTAAGTTGGCAGGGTATGCTCAGACGTGAGTCCCTTGCTCACTTTGCCACTGGAGTCAAGCAAACCCGGCTGAAGAAGGCTGTAATGCCAGAAACCAGTCCTGGGAAGCTTGATTCCGGTCCAGGGAAGACATGGCTTGGCAGTTCGGGCTGGACTGTTCCCACGAGGCACAGGGTCAGACTGATTTGCATATAGCCATGTCTGAACTGGGGTGGCGGATCGAGCTAAAGAATGGTGATGGATTAAACCCAGAACAGTTGACTGGGGGTGAGTGTTTGTATTGTCAACGCTCCGTCCATCACCACCTTTGGTTTTTCTTTGTTCGCCCTAAGTTGGCAGGGTATGCTCAGACGCGAGTCCCTTGCTCACTTTGCCACTGGAGTCAAGCAAGCCCGGCTGAAGAAGGCTGTAATGCCAGAAACCGGTCCTGGGAAGCTTGATTCCGGTCCAGGGAAGACATGGCTTGGCAGTTCGGGCTGGACTGTTCCCACGAGGCACAGGGTCAGACTGATTTGCATATAGCCATGTCTGAACTGGGGTGGCGGAGTGAGCTAAAGAACGGTGATGGATTAAACCCAGATCAGTTGACTGGGGGTGAGTGTTTGTATTATCAACGCTCCGTCCACTACCACCTTTGGTTTTTCTTTGTTCGCCCTAAGTTGGCAGGGTATGCTCAGACGTGAGTCCCTTGCTCACTTTGCCACTGGAGTCAAGCAAGCCCGGCTGAAGAAGGCTGTAATGCCAGAAACCGGTCCTGGGAAGCTTGATTCCGGTCCAGGGAAGACATGGCTTGGCAGTTCGGGCTGGACTGTTCCCACGAGGCACAGGGTCAGACTGATTTGCATATAGCCATGTCTGAACTGGGGTGGCGGAGTGAGCTAAAGAACGGTGATGGATTAAACCCAGATCAGTTGACTGGGGGTGAGTGTTTGTATTGTCAACGCTCGGTCCATCACCACCTTTGGTTTTTCTTTGTTCGCCCTAAGTTGGCAGGGTATGCTCAGACGTGAGTCCCTTGCTCACTTTGCCACTGGAGTCAAGCAAGCCCGGCTGAAGAAGGCTGTAATGCCAGAAACCGGTCTTGGGAAGCTTGATTCCGGTCCAGGGAAGACATGGCTTGGCAGTTCGGGCTGGACTGTTCCCACGAGGCACAGGGTCAGACTGATTTGCATATAGCCATGTCTGAACTGGGGTGGCGGAGTGAGCTAAAGAACGGTGATGGATTAAACCCAGATCAGTTGACTGGGGGTGAGTGTTTGTATTGTCAACGCTCCGTCCATCACCACCTTTGGTTTCTCTTTGTTCGCCCTAAGTTGGCAGGGTATGCTCAGACGTGAGTCCCTTGCTCACTTTGCCACTGGAGTCAAGCAAGCCCGGCTGAAGAAGGCTGTAATGCCAGAAACCGGTCCTGGGAAGCTTGATTCCCGTCCAGGGAAGACATGGCTTGGCAGTTCGGGCTGGACTGTTCCCACGAGGCACAGGGTCAGACTGATTTGCATATAGCCATGTCTGAACTGGCGTGGCGGAGTGAGCTAAAGAACGGTGATGGATTAAACCCAGATCAGTTGACTGGGGGTGAGTGTTTGTATTGTCAACGCTCCGTCCATCACCACCTTTGGTTTTTCTTTGTTCGCCCTAAGTTGGCAGGGTATGCTCAGACGTGAGTCCCTTGCTCACTTTGCCACTGGAGTCAAGCAAGCCCGGCTGAAGAAGGCTGTAATGCCAGAAACCGGTCCTGGGAAGCTTGATTCTGGTCCAGGGAAGACATGGCTTGGCAGTTCGGGCTGGACTGTTCCCACGAGGTACAGGGTCAGACTGATTTGCATATAGCCATGTCTGAACTGGGGTGGCGGAGTGAGCTAAAGAACGGTGATGGATTAAAACCCAGATCAGTTGACTGGGGGGGAGTGTTTGTATTGTCAACGCTCCGTCCATCACCACCTTTGGTTTTTCTTTGTTCGCCCTAAGTTGGCAGGGTATGCTCAGACGTGAGTACCTTGCTCACTTTGCCCCTGGAGTCAAGCAAGCCCGGCTGAAGAAGGCTGTAATGCCAGAAACCGGTCCTGGGAAGCTTGATTCCGGTCCAGGGAAGACATGGCTTGGCAGTTCGGGCTGGACTGTTCCCACGAGGCACAGGGTCAGACTGATTTGCATATAGCCATGTCTGAACTGGGGTGGCGGAGTGAGCTAAAGAACGGTGATGGATTAAACTCAGAACAGTTGACTGGGGGTGAGTGTTTGTATTGTCAACGCTCCGTCCATCACCACCTTTGGTTTTTCTTTGTTCGCCCTAAGTTGGCAGGGTATGCTCAGACGTGAGTCCCTTGCTCACTTTGCCACTGGAGTCAAGCAAGCTCGGCTGAAGAAGGCTGTAATGCCAGAAACCGGTCCTGGGAAGCTTGATTCCGGTCCAGGGAAGACATGGCTTGGCAGTTCGGGCTGGACTGTTCCCACGAGCTACAGGGTCAGACTGATTTGCATATAGCCATGTCTGAACTGGGGTGTCGGAGTGAGCTAAAGAACGGTGATGGATTAAACCCAGATCAGTTGACTGGGGGTGAGTGTTTGTATTGTCAACGCTCCGTCCATCACCACCTTTGGTTTTTTATTGTTCGCCCTAAGTTGGCAGGGTATGCTCAGACGTGAGTCCCTTGCTCACTTTGCCACTAGAGTCAAGCAAGCCCGGCTGAAGAAGGCTGTAATGCCAGAAACCGGTCCTGGGAAGCTTGATTCCGGTCCAGGGAAGACATGGCTTGGCAGTTCGGGCTGGACTGTTCCCACAAGGCACAGGGTCAGACTGATTTGCATATAGCCATGTCTGAACTGGGGAGGCGGAGTGAGCTAAAGAACGATGATGGATTAAACCCAGATCAGTTGACTGGGGGTGAGTGTTTGTATTGTCAACGCTCCGTCCATCACCACCTTTGGTTTTTCTTTGTTCGCCCTAAGTTGGCAGGGTATGCTCAGACGTGAGTCCCTTGCTCACTTTGCCACTGGAGTCAAGCAAGCCCGGCTGAGGAAGGCTGTACTGCCAGAAACCGGTCCTGGGAAGCTTGATTCCGGTCCAGGGAAGACATGGCTTGGCAGTTCGGGCTGGACTGTTCCCACGAGGCACAGGGTCAGACTGATTTGCATATAGCCATGTCTGAACTGGGGTGGCGGAGTGAGCTAAAGAACTGTGATCGATTAAACCCAGATCAGTTGACTGGGGGTGAGTGTTTGTATTGTCAACGCTCCGTCCATCACCACCTTTGGTTTTTCTTTGTTCGCCCTAAGTTGGCAGGGTATGCTCAGACGTGAGTCCCTTGCTCACTTTGCCACTGGAGTCAAGCAAGCCCGGCGGAAGAAGGCTGTAATGCCAGAAACCGGTCCTGGGAAGCTTGATTCCGGTCCAGGGAAGACATGGCTTGGCAGTTCGGGCTGGACTGTTCCCACGAGGCACAGGGTCAGACTGATTTGCATATAGCCATGTCTGAACTGGGGTGGCGGAGTGAGCTAAAAAACGGTGATGGATTAAACCCAGATCAGTTGACTGGGGGTGAGTGTTTGTATTGTCAACGCTCCGTCCATCACCACCTTTGGTTTTTTATTGTTCGCCCTAAGTTGGCAGGGTATGCTCAGACGTGAGTCCCTTGCTCACTTTGCCACTGGAGTCAAGCAAACCCGGCTGAAGAAGGCTGTAATGCCAGAAGCCAGTCCTGGGAAGCTTGATTCCGGTCCAGGGAAGACATGGCTTGGCAGTTCGGGCTGGACTGTTCCCACGAGGCACAGGGTCAGACTGATTTGCATATAGCCATGTCTGAACTGGGGTGGCGGATCGAGCTAAAGAACGGTGATGGATTAAACCCAGAACAGTTGACTGGGGGTGAGTGTTTGTATTGTCAACGCTCCATCCATCACCACCTTTGGTTTTTCTTTGTTCGCCCTAAGTTGGCAGGGTATGCTCAGACGTGAGTCCCTTGCTCACTTTGCCACTGGAGTCAAGCAAGCCCGGCTGAAGAAGGCTGTAATGCCAGAAACCGGTCCTGGGAAGCTTGATTCCGGTCCAGGGAAGACATGGCTTGGCAGTTCGGGCTGGACTGTTCCCACGAGGCACAGGGTCAGACTGATTTGCATATAGCCATGTCTGAACTGGGGTGGCGGAGTGAGCTAAAGAACGGTGATGGATTAAACCCAGATCAGTTGACTGGGGGTGAGTGTTTGTATTATCAACGCTCCGTCCATTACCACCTTTGGTTTTTCTTTGTTCGCCCTAAGTTGGCAGGGTATGCTCAGACGTGAGTCCCTTGCTCACTTTGCCACTGGAGTCAAGCAAGCCCGGCTGAAGAAGGCTGTAATGCCAGAAACCGGTCCTGGGAAGCTTGATTCCGGTCCAGGGAAGACATGGCTTGGCAGTTCGGGCTGGACTGTTCCCACGAGGCACAGGGTCAGACTGATTTGCATATAGCCATGTCTGAACTGGGGTGGCGGAGTGAGCTAAAGAACGGTGATGGATTGAACCCATATCAGTTGACTGGGGGTGAGTGTTTGTATTGTCAACGCTTCGTCCATCACCACCTTTGGTTTTTCTTTGTTCGCCCTAAGTTGGCAGGGTATGCTCAGACGTGAGTCCCTTGCTCACTTTGCCACTGGAGTCAAGCAAGCCCGGCTGAAGAAGGCTGTAATGCCAGAAACCGGTCCTGGGAAACTTGATTCCGGTCCAGGGAAGATATGGCTTGGCAGTTCGGGCTGGACTGTTCCCACGAGGCACAGGGTCAGACGGATTTGCATATAGCCATGTCTGAACTGGGGTGGCGGAGTGAGCTAAAGAACGGTGATGGATTAAACCCAGATCAGTTGACTGGGGGTGAGTGTTTGTATTGTCAACGCTCCGTCCATCACCACCTTTGGTTTTTCTTTGTTCGCCCTAAGTTGGCAGGGTATGCTCAGACGTGAGTCCCTTGCTCACTTTGCCACTGGAGTCAAGCAAGCCCGGCTGAAGAAGGCTGTAATGCCAGAAACCGGTCCTGGGAAGCTTGATTCCCGTCCAGGGAAGACATGGCTTGGCAGTTCGGGCTGGACTGTTCCCACGAGGCACAGGGTCAGACTGATTTGCATATAGCCATGTCTGAACTGGGGTGGCGGAGTGAGCTAAAGAACGGTGATGGATTAAACCCAGATCAGTTGACTGGGGGTGAGTGTTTGTATTGTCAACGCTCCGTCCATCACCACCTTTGGTTTTTCTTTGTTCGCCCTAAGTTGGCAGGGTATGCTCAGACGTGAGTCCCTTGCTCACTTTGCCACTGGAGTCAAGCAAGCCCGGCTGAAGAAGGCTGTAATGCCAGAAACCGGTCCTGGGAAGCTTGATTCTGGTCCAGGGAAGACATGGCTTGGCAGTTCGGGCTGGACTGTTCCCACGAGGTACAGGGTCAGACTGATTTGCATATAGCCATGTCTGAACTGGGGTGGCGGAGTGAGCTAAAGAACGGTGATGGATTAAACTCAGAACAGTTGACTGGGGGTGAGTGTTTGTATTGTCAACGCTCCGTCCATCACCACCTTTGGTTTTTCTTTGTTCGCCCTAAGTTGGCAGGGTATGCTCAGACGTGAGTCCCTTGCTCACTTTGCCACTGGAGTCAAGCAAGCTCGGCTGAAGAAGGCTGTAATGCCAGAAACCGGTCCTGGGAAGCTTGATTCCGGTCCAGGGAAGACATGGCTTGGCAGTTCGGGCTGGACTGTTCCCACGAGCTACAGGGTCAGACTGATTTGCATATAGCCATGTCTGAACTGGGGTGTCGGAGTGAGCTAAAGAACGGTGATGGATTAAACCCAGATCAGTTGACTGGGGGTGAGTGTTTGTATTGTCAACGCTCCGTCCATCACCACCTTTGGTTTTTTATTGTTCGCCCTAAGTTGGCAGGGTATGCTCAGACGTGAGTCCCTTGCTCACTTTGCCACTAGAGTCAAGCAAGCCCGGCTGAAGAAGGCTGTAATGCCAGAAACCGGTCCTGGGAAGCTTGATTCCGGTCCAGGGAAGACATGGCTTGGCAGTTCGGGCTGGACTGTTCCCACAAGGCACAGGGTCAGACTGATTTGCATATAGCCATGTCTGAACTGGGGAGGCGGAGTGAGCTAAAGAACGATGATGGATTAAACCCAGATCAGTTGACTGGGGGTGAGTGTTTGTATTGTCAACGCTCCGTCCATCACCACCTTTGGTTTTTCTTTGTTCGCCCTAAGTTGGCAGGGTATGCTCAGACGTGAGTCCCTTGCTCACTTTGCCACTGGAGTCAAGCAAGCCCGGCTGAGGAAGGCTGTACTGCCAGAAACCGGTCCTGGGAAGCTTGATTCCGGTCCAGGGAAGACATGGCTTGGCAGTTCGGGCTGGACTGTTCCCACGAGGCACAGGGTCAGACTGATTTGCATATAGCCATGTCTGAACTGGGGTGGCGGAGTGAGCTAAAGAACTGTGATCGATTAAACCCAGATCAGTTGACTGGGGGTGAGTGTTTGTATTGTCAACGCTCCGTCCATCACCACCTTTGGTTTTTCTTTGTTCGCCCTAAGTTGGCAGGGTATGCTCAGACGTGAGTCCCTTGCTCACTTTGCCACTGGAGTCAAGCAAGCCCGGCGGAAGAAGGCTGTAATGCCAGAAACCGGTCCTGGGAAGCTTGATTCCGGTCCAGGGAAGACATGGCTTGGCAGTTCGGGCTGGACTGTTCCCACGAGGCACAGGGTCAGACTGATTTGCATATAGCCATGTCTGAACTGGGGTGGCGGAGTGAGCTAAAAAACGGTGATGGATTAAACCCAGATCAGTTGACTGGGGGTGAGTGTTTGTATTGTCAACGCTCCGTCCATCACCACCTTTGGTTTTTTATTGTTCGCCCTAAGTTGGCAGGGTATGCTCAGACGTGAGTCCCTTGCTCACTTTGCCACTGGAGTCAAGCAAACCCGGCTGAAGAAGGCTGTAATGCCAGAAGCCAGTCCTGGGAAGCTTGATTCCGGTCCAGGGAAGACATGGCTTGGCAGTTCGGGCTGGACTGTTCCCACGAGGCACAGGGTCAGACTGATTTGCATATAGCCATGTCTGAACTGGGGTGGCGGATCGAGCTAAAGAACGGTGATGGATTAAACCCAGAACAGTTGACTGGGGGTGAGTGTTTGTATTGTCAACGCTCCATCCATCACCACCTTTGGTTTTTCTTTGTTCGCCCTAAGTTGGCAGGGTATGCTCAGACGTGAGTCCCTTGCTCACTTTGCCACTGGAGTCAAGCAAGCCCGGCTGAAGAAGGCTGTAATGCCAGAAACCGGTCCTGGGAAGCTTGATTCCGGTCCAGGGAAGACATGGCTTGGCAGTTCGGGCTGGACTGTTCCCACGAGGCACAGGGTCAGACTGATTTGCATATAGCCATGTCTGAACTGGGGTGGCGGAGTGAGCTAAAGAACGGTGATGGATTAAACCCAGATCAGTTGACTGGGGGTGAGTGTTTGTATTATCAACGCTCCGTCCATTACCACCTTTGGTTTTTCTTTGTTCGCCCTAAGTTGGCAGGGTATGCTCAGACGTGAGTCCCTTGCTCACTTTGCCACTGGAGTCAAGCAAGCCCGGCTGAAGAAGGCTGTAATGCCAGAAACCGGTCCTGGGAAGCTTGATTCCGGTCCAGGGAAGACATGGCTTGGCAGTTCGGGCTGGACTGTTCCCACGAGGCACAGGGTCAGACTGATTTGCATATAGCCATGTCTGAACTGGGGTGGCGGAGTGAGCTAAAGAACGGTGATGGATTGAACCCATATCAGTTGACTGGGGGTGAGTGTTTGTATTGTCAACGCTTCGTCCATCACCACCTTTGGTTTTTCTTTGTTCGCCCTAAGTTGGCAGGGTATGCTCAGACGTGAGTCCCTTGCTCACTTTGCCACTGGAGTCAAGCAAGCCCGGCTGAAGAAGGCTGTAATGCCAGAAACCGGTCCTGGGAAACTTGATTCCGGTCCAGGGAAGATATGGCTTGGCAGTTCGGGCTGGACTGTTCCCACGAGGCACAGGGTCAGACGGATTTGCATATAGCCATGTCTGAACTGGGGTGGCGGAGTGAGCTAAAGAACGGTGATGGATTAAACCCAGATCAGTTGACTGGGGGTGAGTGTTTGTATTGTCAACGCTCCGTCCATCACCACCTTTGGTTTTTCTTTGTTCGCCCTAAGTTGGCAGGGTATGCTCAGACGTGAGTCCCTTGCTCACTTTGCCACTGGAGTCAAGCAAGCCCGGCTGAAGAAGGCTGTAATGCCAGAAACCGGTCCTGGGAAGCTTGATTCCCGTCCAGGGAAGACATGGCTTGGCAGTTCGGGCTGGACTGTTCCCACGAGGCACAGGGTCAGACTGATTTGCATATAGCCATGTCTGAACTGGGGTGGCGGAGTGAGCTAAAGAACGGTGATGGATTAAACCCAGATCAGTTGACTGGGGGTGAGTGTTTGTATTGTCAACGCTCCGTCCATCACCACCTTTGGTTTTTCTTTGTTCGCCCTAAGTTGGCAGGGTATGCTCAGACGTGAGTCCCTTGCTCACTTTGCCACTGGAGTCAAGCAAGCCCGGCTGAAGAAGGCTGTAATGCCAGAAACCGGTCCTGGGAAGCTTGATTCTGGTCCAGGGAAGACATGGCTTGGCAGTTCGGGCTGGACTGTTCCCACGAGGTACAGGGTCAGACTGATTTGCATATAGCCATGTCTGAACTGGGGTGGCGGAGTGAGCTAAAGAACGGTGATGGATTAAACCCAGATCAGTTGACTGGGGGTGAGTGTTTGTATTGTCAACGCTCCGTCCATCACCACCTTTGGTTTTTCTTTGTTCGCCCTAAGTTGGCAAGGTATGCTCAGACGTGAGTCCCTTGCTCACTTTGCCACTGGAGTCAAGCAAGCCCGGCTGAAGAAGGCTGTAATGCCAGAAACCGGTCCTGGGAAGCTTGATTCCGGTCCAGGGAAGACATGGCTTGGCAGTTCGGGCTGGACTGTTCCCACGAGGCACAGGGTCAGACTGATTTGCATATAGCCATGTCTGAACTGGGGTGGCGGAGTGAGCTAAAGAACGGTGATGGATTAAACCCAGATCAGTTGACTGGGGGTGAGTGTTTGTATTGTCAACGCTCCGTCCATCACCACCTTTGGTTTTTCTTTGTTCGCCCTAAGTTGGCAGGGTATGCTCAGACGTGAGTCCCTTGCTCACTTTGCCACTAGAGTCAAGCAAGCCCGGCTGAAGAAGGCTGTAATGCCAGAAACCAGTCCTGGGAAGCTTGATTCCGGTCCAGGGAAGACATGGCTTGGCAGTTCGGGCTGGACTGTTCCCACGAGGCACAGGGTCAGACTGATTTGCATATAGCCATGTCTGAACTGGGGTGGTGGAGTGAGCTAAAGAACGGTGATGGATTAAACCCAGATCAGTTGACTGGGGGTGAGTGTTTGTATTGTCAACGCTCCGTCCATCACCACCTTTGGTTTTTCTTTGTTCGCCCTAAGTTGGCAGGGTATGCTCAGACGTGAGTCCCTTGCTCACTTTGCCACTGGAGTCAAGCAAGCCCGGCTGAAGAAGGCTGTAATGCCAGAAACCGGTCCTGGGAAGCTTGATTCCGGTCCAGGGAAGACATGGCTTGGCAGTTCGGGCTGGACTGTTCCCACGAGGCACAGGGTCAGACTGATTTGCATATAGCCATGTCTGAACTGGGGTGGCGGAGTGAGCTAAAGAACGGTGATGGATTAAACCCAGATCAGTTGACTGGGGGTGAGTGTTTGTATTGTCAACGCTCCGTCCATCACCACCTTTGGTTTTTCTTTGTTCGTCCTAAGTTGGTAGGGTATGCTCAGACGTGAGTCCCTTGCTCACTTTGCCACTGGAGTCAAGCAAGCCCGGCTGAAGAAGGCTGTAATGCCAGAAACCGGTCCTGGGAAGCTTGATTCCGGTCCAGGGAAGACATGGCTTGGCAGTTCGGGCTGGACTGTTCCCACGAGGCACAGTGTCAGACTGATTTGCATATAGCCATGTCTGAACTGGGGTGGCGGAGTGAGCTAAAGAACGGTGATGGATTAAACCCAGATCAGTTGACTGGGGGTGAGTGTTTGTATTATCAACGCTCCGTCCATTACCACCTTTGGTTTTTCTTTGTTCGCCCTAAGTTGGCAGGGTATGCTCAGACGTGAGTCCCTTGCTCACTTTGCCACTGGAGTCAAGCAAGCCCGGCTGAAGAAGGCTGTAATGCCAGAAACCGGTCCTGGGAAGCTTGATTCCGGTCCAGGGAAGACATGGCTTGGCAGTTCGGGCTGGACTGTTCCCACGAGGCACAGGGTCAGACTGATTTGCATATAGCCATGTCTGAACTGGGGTGGCGGAGTGAGCTAAAGAACGGTGATGGATTGAACCCATATCAGTTGACTGGGGGTGAGTGTTTGTATTGTCAACGCTTCGTCCATCACCACCTTTGGTTTTTCTTTGTTCGCCCTAAGTTGGCAGGGTATGCTCAGACGTGAGTCCCTTGCTCACTTTGCCACTGGAGTCAAGCAAGCCCGGCTGAAGAAGGCTGTAATGCCAGAAACCGGTCCTGGGAAGCTTGATTCCCGTCCAGGGAAGACATGGCTTGGCAGTTCGGGCTGGACTGTTCCCACGAGGCACAGGGTCAGACTGATTTGCATATAGCCATGTCTGAACTGGGGTGGCGGAGTGAGCTAAAGAACGGTGATGGATTAAACCCAGATCAGTTGACTGGGGGTGAGTGTTTGTATTGTCAACGCTCCGTCCATCACCACCTTTGGTTTTTCTTTGTTCGCCCTAAGTTGGCAGGGTATGCTCAGACGTGAGTCCCTTGCTCACTTTGCCACTGGAGTCAAGCAAGCCCGGCTGAAGAAGGCTGTAATGCCAGAAACCGGTCCTGGGAAGCTTGATTCTGGTCCAGGGAAGACATGGCTTGGCAGTTCGGGCTGGACTGTTCCCACGAGGTACAGGGTCAGACTGATTTGCATATAGCCATGTCTGAACTGGGGTGGCGGAGTGAGCTAAAGAACGGTGATGGATTAAACCCAGATCAGTTGACTGGGGGTGAGTGTTTGTATTGTCAACGCTCCGTCCATCACCACCTTTGGTTTTTCTTTGTTCGCCCTAAGTTGGCAAGGTATGCTCAGACGTGAGTCCCTTGCTCACTTTGCCACTGGAGTCAAGCAAGCCCGGCTGAAGAAGGCTGTAATGCCAGAAACCGGTCCTGGGAAGCTTGATTCCGGTCCAGGGAAGACATGGCTTGGCAGTTCGGGCTGGACTGTTCCCACGAGGCACAGGGTCAGACTGATTTGCATATAGCCATGTCTGAACTGGGGTGGCGGAGTGAGCTAAAGAACGGTGATGGATTAAACCC
Source organism: Lissotriton helveticus (assembly GCF_964261635.1). Classification (NCBI taxonomy): domain Eukaryota; kingdom Metazoa; phylum Chordata; class Amphibia; order Caudata; family Salamandridae; genus Lissotriton; species Lissotriton helveticus. Next base: position 1,789,113,630 of record NC_136057.1, read on the forward strand.
AGATCAGTTGACTGGGGGTGAGTGTTTGTATTGTCAACGCTCCGTCCATCACCACCTTTGGTTTTTCTTTGTTCGCCCTAAGTTGGCAGGGTATGCTCAGACGTGAGTCCCTTGCTCACTTTGCCACTAGAGTCAAGCAAGCCCGGCTGAAGAAGGCTGTAATGCCAGAAACCAGTCCTGGGAAGCTTGATTCCGGTCCAGGGAAGACATGGCTTGGCAGTTCGGGCTGGACTGTTCCCACGAGGCACAGGGTCAGACTGATTTGCATATAGCCATGTCTGAACTGGGGTGGTGGAGTGAGCTAAAGAACGGTGATGGATTAAACCCAGATCAGTTGACTGGGGGTGAGTGTTTGTATTGTCAACGCTCCGTCCATCACCACCTTTGGTTTTTCTTTGTTCGCCCTAAGTTGGCAGGGTATGCTCAGACGTGAGTCCCTTGCTCACTTTGCCACTGGAGTCAAGCAAGCCCGGCTGAAGAAGGCTGTAATGCCAGAAACCGGTCCTGGGAAGCTTGATTCCGGTCCAGGGAAGACATGGCTTGGCAGTTCGGGCTGGACTGTTCCCACGAGGCACAGGGTCAGACTGATTTGCATATAGCCATGTCTGAACTGGGGTGGCGGAGTGAGCTAAAGAACGGTGATGGATTAAACCCAGATCAGTTGACTGGGGGTGAGTGTTTGTATTGTCAACGCTCCGTCCATCACCACCTTTGGTTTTTCTTTGTTCGCCCTAAGTTGGCAGGGTATGCTCAGACGTGAGTCCCTTGCTCACTTTGCCACTGGAGTCAAGCAAGCCCGGCTGAAGAAGGCTGTAATGCCAGAAACCGGTCCTGGGAAGCTTGATTCCGGTCCAGGGAAGACATGGCTTGGCAGTTCGGGCTGGACTGTTCCCACGAGGCACAGGGTCAGACTGATTTGCATATAGCCATGTCTGAACTGGGGTGGCGGAGTGAGCTAAAGAACGGTGATGGATTAAACCCAGATCAGTTGACTGGGGGTGAGTGTTTGTATTGTCAACGCTCCGTCCATCACCACCTTTGGTTTTTCTTTGTTCGTCCTAAGTTGGTAGGGTATGCTCAGACGTGAGTCCCTTGCTCACTTTGGCACTGGAGTCAAGCAAGCCCGGCTGAAGAAGGCTGTAATGCCAGAAACCAGTCCTGGGAAGCTTGATTCCGGTCCAGGGAAAACATGGCTTGGCAGTTCGGGCTGGACTGTTCCCACGAGGCACAGGGTCAGACTGATTTGCATATAGCCATGTCTGAACTGGGGTGGCGAAGTGAGCTAAAGAACGGTGATGGATTAAACCCAGATCAGTTGACTGGGGGTGAGTGTTTGTATTGTCAACGATCTGTCCATCACCACCTTTGGTTTTTCTTTGTTCGCCTTAAGTTGGCAGGGTATGCTCAGACGTGAGTCCCTTGCTCACTTTGCCACTGGAGTCAAGCAAGCCTGACTGAAGAAGGCTGTAATGCCAGAAACCGGTCCTGGGAAGCTTGATTCCGGTCCAGGGAAGACATGGCTTGGCAGTTCGGGCTGGACTGTTCCCACGAGGCACAGGGTCAGACTGATTTGCATATAGCCATGTCTGAACTGGGGTGGCGGAGTGAGCTAAAGAACGGTGATGGATTAAACCCAGATCAGTTGACTGGGGGTGAGTGTTTGTATTGTCAACGCTCCGTCCATCACCACCTTTGGTTTTTCTTCGTGGTGATGCAGAGGGCAGAAAGGCACAAAAAGCGAGTCTAACAGAGGGCAGAAGGGCAGAAAAACAAGGGAAAAACGAGTCTAACAGAGGGCAGAAGGGCACAAAAAACGAGTCTAACAGGGGGCAGAAAGGCACAAACAAGCACCGGAAGAGACAAGAAATCCCACAGAAGCTGATGAATAAGAAGCAAGAACATGTGAGTGACAAAGAGCCAACCAATGATAAGCAACGCAACGGGCTGTCGGTAAATCCACTGTAAGCTAAAAATCTCATCTAATAAACTAACATGCTGTCACCTAACAGACCGCTCATGCGCTCTTAAACGAGGACCTAAAAATCGGGACTTCAGTCTCATGGCAACTGCGTTTTCACGAACAAACTTGAAATCTGCCCTTGAAAAGCAGTTTCCACTTCCAAGGAGAGTTTGCTGTAATAGGGAACTGTAAAGAGTGAATAATCCTGCCTTGCTGCATTTGATTAGTCACATCCCACTTGGGCAAGTCTGGGCGTCAAAGACTCCCAATGGCACACTAACAGCCTTCATCCTTTTAGCAACAGCAGAGACTGCGAGCTCTAAAAACTTTAATGCTGGCGACGACCCTATGAATCTGAAAGGCTGAATTCTTTGTGCCTCAGTCTTGCGCTGATGTTTCTCTTTTGCAGTGACGGGCCCCTAATATTTTGGTTCGAGATTCCATGTAGTAGCCTTCCGCAAGGTAAAATTGCAGGTCTACGGACCCCCGTTGCAGATCCGAGACTGCTGGAGGTCGGCCCAAGCCTTCGATCAACCACAGCTGCTCGGAATATATTTGAACAGCGAGCTGTATCTATTCCTAAATAATGGGCGCCCAAAACAGCCTGGCCTGACAAGCGGCAACACAGCACACAGAGAAGCGAGCGTGGCTGACACCCGTGATCGTATTCTAGAAGGCATCAGATTAAATCTATGCATTAATTAGTCAGCTTTTTAGCATTTCCGGGTCTATATTCGCGTACTGCTACAAAGAGTAAAAGTAACACGTGATTTGGAGCGTTTTGTAACGAGTCAACTTTAGTGGTTATATTTTAGAACTCGTGGTGAAAATCTGAATGAACCATCCAGGATCTAATCTAATATAAAGCCAAGTGGCAAACATTATTTGCAGTTTCTAAACTAAAGTGATTGCAGGTCACAATAAGCGCCTCGTCCTCCGAGAATAATTCAGTGCTAGCAATTAAGGGTGCAAACCACTTTAAAGAGACACTGGCATTGCGGGGGCGGGGTGCGGATCCCTTTGAAGTGAAGCAGGGCCTCGCTGCCGTGAAAGTGAAAGGAAACAGCAGGGATGTAATTAGGGGGGAGGAGAAGTGAGGCCGAGCGCGAGCTGGGGTGAATGCCTGAGGCCGAGCGCACTCTGGGGAAGCTTCAGATGCCTGTGGGAGGGAGGCTGATGGCTTTGATGTGGACGCGCGTTCGGCACCAGTGCACCACATGAACTGGACGAAATCTGCGATGGTTTGAACCTTGGTTTGGCCTCTATATTCTCGCCTATTATCCCTTATGGGATTAATAGGCGAGACCTAAAAAGTAAGTGAGGGAGATAGATAAAAACTAGACCTATTGGCAATGCCAATGCTTGTTTTACTAGTAGGTGTTGTTTATTGGCACCCGGCAGTTAGGGTTTCTTCACTGAACTGCGCATGTCAGGGTGACTGGTATTTTGCTTATGGCCTGCCCGACATGCACAGTTCAGGTTTACCCAGTCATAGCTGTCAGGGAGGTGGGGAAGCAAATACACAGCTCCATCGTTCTCAAATGGAGCACTGTGGTTGCCCGTCCCAGCCAATCCTCGCACTGCACTTATGCTGTTTACTATTATAAACACCATGAAAGCAGTGCTATCATTGGCTGGGATGCATGGGGTTTAGTTTCACTTTACCCGCCTGGCATGCATTGCTCAGCTCTTCTATTCAGCGCGTAAAGCAGGTGGATTTCAGACTCGGCCCGCACGCGTGCAAAGAAGGTCAACTGCTGAGGTAAGTTGAATGTTTATTTATTATGTTTATTTATTATTAATATTATTATATAACTTCTTGTGGTGTGTTTTATGTAATGTAATGGTGCTCATGCAAAGCGCTCCAATACTGTTCGGCGAGTTCGCATTATGTAAAAACTGCACAAAAAAATAAACAATGTTAAGGTAGCGGCAGGAGAAAGTACCCTATAAACGCCCCACTATTTTCGAGAGTCACCAGCCGCCACTGCCATAGAGGAATAGCCACATTTTCGAGAGCCACTGGATGCTGATTTTTGAAGGTCGGTCACCACAACCTTCAGCCCCACAGGTTTTATGGTAGCAGTCAACACAGATAACATATATAGGCCAAGTAAGATAAGATGTATACTTTGGGTTGAAGCAGAGTGGGGCCAAGGCTGCGTGTTTGCCATGTACAACGTCCTGTGGATGGAGCGGTTAGGGCAGAAGGAATGGAAAGTTTGAACACGGAATGGGTGAAAAGTGAGATGACTGTAAATCATGCTCGAAGAAGGGGGTGGTTTTGGATCGGAGTAAAGCGGTGTAATCATAGAAATAAAAGAGCCTTGGAACACGACAGGATTGATGAAAAGAAGTGGACAGTTTGATAATAGGTGTAATACCGTCAGCTGTGCTCTCCATGGTGTGAGAAATGTATTGTAAGGTGATTTTAATTTCGGACACACTTTCCCCAGTTTATTTCTGAAGATTGTTGGGTTGTTTTAACAGCAGCTGGTATTTAGGGCAGAACCCAGGCTATGGCATCGCCTCTCTCCAGCTATACCTCCCCCCTGCTTTTCTTCTTACTGTATTAATCCATTTCTTTCTTTTTGTCAGTACACTTCTTGCCTGCTGAACTTCCTAAAGTACTTTGCTTCAACTCCTGACCAAGCAAGGCTATGTCCGGTCAAAACACTTTAACTTCATGACCTATCTGAATTCTTAAAGACAGACGAGGGAGATTCTCTTGCCAATGTATGCTCATTTTAGGATTGAAAGTTTCTTGCCAGGAGATTGATTTACAAGCAGTTGTCTTGTTAATACCAACTGATAAGTCCTTGAATACTTTGGCTATTTCTGGGTCTTTTAAAGGCAGAAAGATTGCTGTCTTTGGCCCCCCACCTACAATATTCGACTAAGTCTGCCCCCTAACATATACTGAAGAATCATCTAGTGTCAAATTCAATGTTCTCCCCTCAACACAAACTAACAGAATAACTGAAGTACCCATCATATGCATTCCACCCAGCTGGTAAAATTGCTTCTCCTTTAGTTACCCAGGACTGGAGGGCCCATGGAAGGTGGGGCCCTGGGCAATTGCCCACATTGCCAATTCCTTATAACATCTCTGTTGCATGTTCTCTATTTAGTCCCTGGCAGCGCTTCGATCTAAGTAAAAAATAACATTAAAAACATGCTTACTATTTAACGATCGCAGAATGGGATCTAGTGCATCTGCTCGCCTACAAGGCAAGGAGCTTCTCTATCACTAACAAACTATAGGGGGTGGGGTGCGGGGGGGAGCTAGCCGCCCAACATGGTGGATGGGCTTCTGTAGAACTCTGGTGCCTGGCCACCATGGTTGCTGCTTCTGGCGTTGGGCAGCCCGACACCTGAGTGTACCTGGTGTGGCTCGACCTCTCAAGCATGCTGGGAGCTGATCTAATGGTGTCGCGAAGAGAAGTCTGCTTAGGTCACCATATAACAAGCTCTGAGGGAGAGGACCATTTCTTTCTCTGTACCATCAGGAACAGACTATTGTGTCGTGTCGTGGAAGGCAGCAGAAGTAGGCTTGCTTGATTTTTGCAGACCCATGCGTCAATCCCATATAGACCAAAGTCTAATTTACGGTGCATGACCTCAGTTAGCTGCTTGTGCCAGCCCTGATAGTAGAAACAGAATCAAAGAACCTCTGGGGGGCTCTGGTGGGTGTCTGGCAAGCAGGTTAAACTGGAGGTGTGGAATCCAGTATAGACCCAGCACATACTGCCCATAGTATATATTTAAAGCCTAATGGGCAGGCTACACACCTGCAGGAGCATGTTAAAAAACAGATAAAAAGTCAAAAGGCACCACAGCTCTGCAGGATAGCTTCCAGCCCGGCCGGCACTGGCATTATAAGCATCACTGGATAGTGTGGATCTTGATAAACTTGACCAGATCCTGGCAGAATTAGGGCACACAATGGAAACTAGAAACTAAGATTGACACAATAGCCATTGACCTTATCCTACGCAGAGAAGATCAGTGCAAACTAATGAAAAGAGACAAACAGAATGAAATATCGTTGAGTGACCTTCCATATGGCGAAGCAACGGCAAGACACAGACCACAAACCTTCCAGGCTAGCTGGGGAAAGGGTAGGTGACTACACCTGACACCGCACAGAAAAATATTTCATGCCACGAGCTAGATGCGAGCACCTCTGCTGATAAGGGGCACAATCCTAACAATAGGAGGGTTGGATTTTTTTAGGAAAACAACTGCAAAAAGTTTATCCTCTACCATTTCTATCATTCTCACTATTAGGAGTGTAAAGGTCGGTAATCTATTGATAACTGCACCCCTATTCTCCCAGCCCTTAATCTAGATAGGGATTAGATATTCTTTTTTACTAAACTACCACCCGGTCCTGATGAAACGACATGGATTTCCCCATCCGAGTATCTAGTTGGAATTTCCTTCCTGTATTTTGTTACTTCTTTAGGAACAGCTAACCCTCTGTGTGCTAAAAAGCAACTGCAAGAACTTGCAGGCAGAAGATTCTGAATGTCGGTCTAGGCGCAGTATCCTGCGCATAATTGGCATGGCAGAAAACATAGAAGATTCCAATGTGACACTATATATCAAAACCTGTGTAACTGCAACAAATGATGGACGGAATGCTGAGTGATTCAAATGTTCTCCCCCAGTCAAGAGATCTGGGTTAAAATCCATTGTACTTTTGCCCACTACGCCACCTCAGTTTGGACCCGGCCATATGCAAATCAGTCTTGACCCTGTAACTCATGGGAACATTCCAGACCGAACTGCCAGGCCAGGTCCTCCCTGGACCGGAAACAAGCATCCTAGGACCGGTTTCAGGGTATGTCACCCTTGATCAGCCAGGCTAGCTCGAATCCAGTGGCACCGTGAGCAAGGGACCCACGCCTGGGCATACCCGTCCCACTTAGGGTGAAAAGTGTAACTGCAACAAATGATGAACGGAATGCTGAATGATTCAAACATTCTCCCCCAGGCAAGAGATCTGGGTTAAATCCATCATTCTTTTGCCCACTACGTGCCCCAGTTTGTACCCAGCCATATGCAAATCAGTCTTGACCTTATGCCTCATGGGAACAGTCCAGACCAAACTGCCAAGCCAGGTCCTCCCTGGACTGGAAACAAGCATCCTGGGACCGGTTTAAGGGTATGGCACCCTTCATCAGCCTGGCTAGCTTGAAAACAGTAGCACAGTGAGAAAGGGACCCACGTCTGGGCATACCCGTTCCACTTAGGGCAAAAAGTGTAACTGCAACAAATGATGGATGGAACGCTGAATGATACATACATTCTTCCCCAGTCAAGAGAGCTGGGTTAAATCCATTGTTCTTTGGCCCACTACGCCACCCCAGTTTGGACCCAGCCATATGCAAATTAGTCTTGACCCTGTGCCTCATGGGAACTGTCCAGACCAAACTGCCAAGCCAGGTCTCCCTGGACAGGAAACAGGCATCCTGGGACCGGTTTCTGGGTATGTCACCCTTCATCAGCCAGGCTAGCTTGAATCTAGTTCGAGCTGGACTGTTCCCACTGGCCACAGAGTAAAGACTGATTTGCATATGGCTGGGTCCAAACTGGAATTGCATGGGGAGCAAAAAAACGATGGATTTAGGTTCAGATCTCTGCACTGGTGTGATTGTATGACATTGTACTGCATTCTGTCCATCAATTGTTCTTTTTGCATATATCAAAACCTGGCTTCAAAGGGAGAGAGTCCAGCAAGACCACTAACCGTTCTTTATCATTCTTTATTGTTGAAAGAGCTCAAACAGTCTCTGCCAAAAGCCCCCCTCTGGGTGCTTCAATAGGACAATAATTGTGAGAATTCTAAATGTCTATGTCCGGGACACAATTCTGCAAAAAGCCAGATCTCGGGGACCAGTGACTCTAAACTTCTCTAAAGTCATAATGTTCCCAGATTCCACACTGGCTGCCCAACATCATAGATAGCCCTTTTTGAGTGTGAAGAAAAAATCAGTGCACTTGGCTTAAGATTTGCTCTTCTTTTCCCTACCAGGCTGAGGTTTGTAACAGATCAACACACCTTCTTTTCCACTGAGCCGGATATTGGTCAGAACTGGATAGCACAGTACCAAAGAGGGAAAGATGGCTAATCTATGACTGACAGAATGAAAGGGTCCTAGCAGAGTAAAGACTATTGATGCAGCCAAAGAAAGTCATGGTGCTTATCTCTGCAATGCATTCCCTCCAACTCACAGGCCAGTGAGGGGTGGAGGGAGGCAATCATGACCGCTGCAGCCATGAGAGTAGTAAGTTGTAGTCCCTATGATGACACCTCAGAAGAGCAAGGTGCAGAGTCGGAATCCATTAGCAGTTCACACCTGTGACCATTAGCAACTCTGCAAATGGCTGAAGACTTATTGTGATGCTAATACAAATGCACTGCTTGTATATATCACTATGCCTTGCTTCACAGGTTAATTCTGACACAGTCATGACACATGAACGGAGAGTAGATATCATCCACGGCTCCTCCATTAGAGCGGAGGAGCGTTGATCAACTGCTGAGAGTGCAGCAAAGGTGAACAATAAAATGGTAATAAAATGATTTTATTACTATTTTATTTTCCACTACTCCCAGCCAAAGCAGCGTGTCTGGGCAGGGTGGGCCATTACTGCTGATTGGATGCAGGGGAGGAGTGGTGCCCACTCACTCCAGTTTAAGGTGTTCATGTCACTTTGGCCAGCTGTCTTCCAATGGCCAGGCCGGCATGCGCACTTTGAATCTCTCCAACACAAGCTGTCTTATACAGCTGGGTGGAAGGCCCCCAGTGCCTGAGCGAGCGTCAAGCCAGTCGCTCCAACCAATCCTGGTGCTTCTTTATTCTGCTTAACATTATTAACAGCAGTGAAGCAGCAACTGGATTGTATGGGGAGATGCTCTGAATAGACGTGCTCCGACGGACTGGAAGAACACCAAGGATCAGAGCAGGCGAGCCAGTAGGTAAGTACACATTTTATTTTTAATTTTATGCCCCACTGATAGGCACTATGAGAGACTCACACTGATTTCAGTCTCAACTCCAGAGTTCTCAGTCGTGCTCTAATATAAACACTGTTTATAACAAGCCACCATTGAGAGATTTGGCATTGACCCTTAAGGCGTTGCTGGTTTCTCACAGTGCCTGTCAGTTGGTTGAAATAATTGATTTGCTTGTGCCACCACTCATGCCTGTTACCAGCCACCACTGGTAGACATTGAAGTTTGCATAACCAGTGCACTGGGCCATTGTAAGGTACAAATGAGTATTGTCTTGGAGAAAATGGTGAGTTAACTCCCACACCACCAGGTGTCTTACCTCAGTTATTACAAGGCAACATATATTTATTTGGTCCACAAAGTGTATGTTGAACCATGCCGTTTTGTTGTAGGTTCATTTTGAAAGGACCAAGAGCTTACATGCAGAGCATAGATTATGATGATGCTTGAGCATTTAGTGCAAAGACCAGGGGTGGATTCTCCATTAGGGCTCCTGGGCTGGGCCCCTGACATTCTTTCCTTCACATTCTTGTACAAATATTACATATAGATTTATTTACTTAGTGATACGATCGTATCTCTATACAAATCAATGTATTTCAGTTTGGGCTATCTGTCCCAGGCTGCCTGCCCCACCTTCCTTGGAGTCAGGAGACAGAAGCCAGGTGGTAAATCAACTTTCTGAACTGCGACATGTGACGTAGCGCTTACTGTTCTAAAGCCCTTCATAATTAATCAGTACCATTGTAGTCTATGGTATTCTCTATAGGCCAGCGACGCTGTCAGCATCATGGTCTGGGGTGTTGGAATCTCCCTCCCTGTGTGAGAGAACTCGTCCATCATTCAAAGGCATAGATCCTATCCTTTCCCATTCGTCACACGTAGGACCGTGCGTTTTGGTGCCTTGTCCTCGGCAATGGTTAGTGTTAGAATGCTAATCTTCTATTATGTATTTTGTTCTGAGACCCCTCGCCATCCTAACCTCCCCCACTGTAAGACCCCAGGCCCTGGTTGCACAATGCTGGCTCCGTTAGAAGTGGAGCTGCAGCATTTGTTCCCCATGAAATGGATGCAGAAGACAAGCAGGCCAGTGTTCTTTTACCCTTGTGAAGTTGATACAAATATCCCAGTCACGGGCAAAGACGAGATATGTGCTTACAATAGACAGTTATCTGCTAAATTACATTAAAACTGGCCAGATCTTCATGCCCTTAACAACATAAGGCCAAAAACATGGATTGATTTATGAACAATGAGTGTTAAAAAAGTTGAGGCAATGCAGGTTACATCCTCTCTTATTTCAAGTTTTTCTTAATCTTGCCTCCCTGGAGAGCTGGCTATTTCATCATGTCGTGTTTCTGTCTGTCTGTATTTTTATGTGCATACTTTGAGCTGTGCAGGTGTTTATGAGCGGCTTTGATTGAGAGCTCTGACGCTGAAGCCAAAGCCAAGTGCCTGCCACTGGGTTGGCCTCTCTGCAGAGCACACAGAGCAATGGTAATTTATTCCAGTTGTAATTTCAATTTTGTGAAAATGTATGTGAAGGGGGTGCACGGTGGCAAAATATTTACAAGACCAAAGCAAAATAAATTTCTTGAATGTCAGTGAGTGGGGTGTATGTTTGGAGGTGGTGAAGTGAGGGAGATGCAAGGAAGTGCATTCGGGGAAGAGTGAAAAGAGGGTGCTGAAGAGGAAAGTGAGGTGGTTGAAGATGTGCAGATCTTTATTTCAGTTTTTTCTTCTGGACGAGGATCCAGCTTGAACCCCACATTTGTCCATTTAGTTTGCCAGCGTTGCTCATTACATAAAAGTCATACCAAACGTTTACGCCCCACCACTTTCAAATGTCACCCGTCACCACTGACTAAGACTAATTGTATTGACTAACTTAGCCCCACTGTAGTGGCGATGGTGGGTTAGCTGTCACGCTGATAAGTATATCGCCTCCGTTGCTCCAAAATATCCTGTGTTTGTACAGGATAACACTGAAGCCAGTGTGTAGGTCGCAGTGGTTTGGATAGAGCGGGCTCTCCTTCAGGGGTGGTTCCTCCATTATGGAGGAGGAGCATCGCCCCCCCCTGCAGAAAGCCAGCAGAGTCAACCAACAAAAATAAAATAGTAATAAAACATTTTTATTATCATTTTACTTGTTGTCCTACTGGCTCGGCTCAAGGGAGGGGTGGGGCCAATAACCCTGGCGCTGCAGCTGCAGCACCAGGGAGGAGGGGAGTGGTGGGCACTGCCAAGTGGGCATGACGGTTTGGCCTGCTCTCTGGGGCCGACCAAACCCCCATGCGCATTTAGCCTTACTCCACCTAGCGGTGTTGTACAGCTGGGTGGAGAAACCAACACAGGTTTCCAGTCCAAGTCTGAGCGCCGAACCGAGGTGCTCAGACCAATCCCAGCACTGCACACATGCAATAGCATGTGAGCAGCGCTGGTATTGGAAGCTGGGAGCCTGCGCAGTAGTTCCTGCACATTCGGGAGGCGAGGACTGAGAGGAAGGCGGCTGTCGGAGCAGGTAAGTGTTTACATCCCCCGCTCCGCCACTTTACAATACCAGCGACCGTTACTGCTCCCCTTCAAAGCTATATATTTCAAAGTCACATTATGGAACAAGCACTGGCCTATCCTCAGAACACATGATCTCTTTTTCCCCTAAAATACACTTCAACTACACAGTTAAAAATACACACTTACATAGAGCACCCAGTTCTTTAGTTATAGGTTGTTGGTCGGATGTATGATTCATATTTGACTGGTAGTTTTGGGAGAGGGTTCTTTCCACTTAGAATGAATTTCACAGATGCATTTGGACGAGACTGAATAACAGAGGCCTACACTGATATCATCCGTGCAGGTTTCATCCGCCTCGTTAGTATAACTCACACACTTCCCTATACAGCAAATGGGTTCACAGGATAAATTCACAGCTATGACTTGGATTGTGTGTGGCATGAGACCAGTACAGAAACCCTAGAAAAGTCATGTCCAATTGAAGCAGACGTATCCAAATAGGAAACTCACCTGGAGGCAAACCCCAAAGTAAGTGCAGGGGACACCTGTATTACACTGCATACTTGGCCTATGCTAGGGGCACAGCCCTCTGGCTGAGATCGGATGTACCGTTTGAGACCCAGAAGCAGGGATGCAACCCAGAAGGGCGATGTGTCCTGGCTAAAGGTCACCTGGATGGGCTCCCCATCATACTGGCAGTACATAGGGAGAAGTGTGGCTCACTGGTTAGAGGAGGCAGACCTGGAAGCAGAGGTCAGCCCGGGACCAGGGTTAATTTCCCGGCTCGGCGGGGTCTTGAGTCCTAAAATGTCCATGGACTCGACAATTCTCGCTCCAGTGCCTACTCGATTCACGGGTTCACACTCTGCGACTCTGGGCAATAGCTTGCTTAATCTCCACAACGGCCCCTCGCGGCGGGATGCCTGGCTTTCACCTTGCGGATACCCTGCCAGGGTTATCTCGCAGGGGAATACCAGGACGGGTTCCCTAAGCAAGAGCTTAGAAACCGCTCGGTGATTTGCGCTATATAAATTCCTGTACATTTACATACACCCTGAATACAGGACAGCCACTTCTCCTAGCAGCATTATCCCTGCACTTCCCAATATGGCCTGAGACCCCCTGGGTGCTAGGAGGGCATATTACCAACATCTTTAATATAGATCTAGACTGCTGTCACCACCATTGCCAGGCAGCCCTGCAAAGCTAAATGGCACTGGAACCGTGGCTGCTGGAATGGGCATAGGCTAACGCATGGCGCTATAAGAAGCTTAGCACGAGGGAATATTCCTTTTATTCTGCCCCACATGAACGTCTGGACCCCATAGTTTGCTCTGACACTGTACAGACATGTCTCTCCCACATGACATACCAGGACTACAGCCTGCCATAAGGGGGCCTCACTTTCGGCAAGTTTGGCACCCCAGGACCCACTTGGAAAGTGCAGCCGGCGCGGCTGGAGCCGAGGACGCCCCTTTCAGGGGAATAATGCGCCACACAATTGCCCATTGTTTCCTCAAAAACAGAGGCCCGGCCTCTACCCTGCCTGAATGGGAGGGGCTCAAAATAGTGATTAGGGAGGATAGTTTACCAGCCATGATAGGGGTTCGAAAACCATTAAAAGCAGACCCTAAGTGAGCAGAAGCTCTGCACCTAGAGAGTCTGCTGTTGGTGCTGATGGCTTAGAGCAATTAAGGAACACTACACATACTTGTACTCTGAGAGGAATGCACCGACTGAGAGGGCCCTAGATGAGTGCCTGGATACTGTACAATTCCCTCATCTGACTCGAGACGAGGACGTGGAAATGGAGTCCATAATCAAAAGATGAGATCAGATATTTGTGCACTGACAGGAGATAAAATACCAGTGTCTGGCGGCCTGCCTGTTGAACTTTATGCAGTCTAGAGGCCAAACTGATACCCAAGCTGGTCAAATTGTATGCAGCAGAGTGGGAAATGGCTCATCTCCCACACTAAAAGCGAAGCACTGGTGACTTTTATACTCAAATCAAAATCAAATAGTCCTTTATTCGGCTTTTATCTGTTTGAAAAACCATAAAAGTACGTTTAAAAATGTACACAAGTGGAAACATTTAAAATGTGTTCTTCTAGTGGAGCACATGTAAAGAATTCATTTACAACTAACACAATTTTCACAATTTATAAAATGCGAGGATAGAAACAGTAAAAAACAGTCTAAAACATCTTAAGCTATACAGCAAATAGAAGTGAGTATAATCCTAGCATATAATATTCCCAGCTTAGTCTAAATTTGGCCTGTGTCTGATGGCAAACTTCAGAAATTTAGCTATGGCTTTAGCTGAACACTCTCCATCCAAAAATTGGAGAGAGAGAAATGCGGGGCGGCACCTTCGACAACCCATGGTTTTTAGAATCGGCATAAGCCAGCGTTTCCAGAATAGGATTGTGTGGATTGAGGATTGGGCAGAGACATCATCTCAGGGGCATGTTTGTAAATTCTTTGCCCAATCGTTAGTTGTTGGGAAAGTGCCAAAACGGTAAAAAATGTCCAACCTCAACCGCATTAATAAAAATCTTTCATAGCTGGAAAGATTGAAAGTTAAATAGGGTTGAATGGTCAAGGTTGTTTGAATTAATAACATGTGTTGGACTGGTATTTTACTGGCCTCGATGGTCAGCCGCAGGTATTCTAGGTGCGTCATGCAGTGTTTTTTGAACGCTTTTCTAGAGAGTTCTGAGATTAGGATGGGAGAATGATAATATTGTGCTATACCCAAATCATACAAGAAGTTTTTAATGTAGGCTATCCATCCAATCTTGTAAGCGTTCTTTAGAGAGATGCAGTCCTGGATAAACCCTTCACAGAAAATAGTTTTATTTGATGACCAAATTCGGTGCCATAAGAGGAGGGGTTGGATTTTAACTAGGTCAATCAAAAAGACAGACCCAGTTCCAGGTGGCACTAGTAGGTCGCAGTACCCTATGGGACAGCGAGGAGAAACCTTAAAAAACTATTTTCAACCTTTTGTAGGGTTCAACCTTCCCGTATCCCCACACACCAGCCCCATATGTTGCAATGGCTACGCATTTAGCCTTATATATCTCGATGAGTTCCTTATTCCCAATCTCCTTGAGAAATTAACTAGCGCAACTGTTGCCCTCATAAAAAGCAATTTCCTTGACTCAATGGCCTGCCTCCAAGAACATTTATGATCTATTACAATTCCCTGATACGGGTATGTGTTTGTGCTCTCAAGTTTTACATTGTCAATGAAAATAGCCCTAATTTTCTTGGTTCTAGGACCTGAAGAAATAACAAAAGTTTTTTTAATATTAATTTTCAGGTCCAGATTGGCCATAAAAGTGCTATATCTCACAAGAGCAGGTTGTAGTTCTAAGGGGATACGGGCTAAAATCACAGCGTCATCGGCATAGAGTAAGGCCGGTATTGGGCGATTGTTAATGGTGGGCAGGTCCTGGCACCCTTTTACCTTGTCCTGTTCCAGGCCATTGGTATAAAGAGTAAAAACAAAGGGGGCCAGGACACAGCCCTGCCTAACCCCTCTCACTACCCCGAACGACGCTGTTAATTCCCCCCCAACACCATATCTCACTCTGGCTGTAGCATCAGAGTATAATTCATGCAAAAAATTTAGGAGAGGCTGCTCTACCCCCATATCCAATAAAATGGACCATAATTTAGTATGACTAACGCAGTCGAAAGCTGCCGACAAATCGGCATACGCCATATATAGGCCCCCCCTTAGCATTTACGTACTTGCCCATCAGAAGAGACAAATTGAGGACTTGCTCAGTGGTACCAAGACCTTCACGGAACACAAATTGAATATCCGATGGAATCTTGTTATCATCCACCCACTGCTGGAGTTGCTCTAGGATAACTCGCCCCGCCACTTTCCCCAGAGAGTCCAGCAGGGAGATAGGACGGTAACAGGAGGGCAGTTGGCGGTCCCCTTTTTTAAAAATGGGAACAAGAATGGATTGCGACCACAGGTCCACAAGCTCTACAGCACATGATGCTCGTAGGACTCTGGTCAAAATTGGGGCCCACAAATCCATGTTAAATTTAAAAAGATCAATTGGGACCCCGTCGGGACCTGGGACCTTTCCATTTTTGCTAGCAATCAATGCGAGCTCCACTTCTTCATACGTTATATCAAGAGCTATCTGAAATGAAGTTATTTTGGACTCAGCGATGGTTGGTACCTGTGCATTATGTGTTTCTTGCCCATTGGGGGGGGGATGCCAAATGTCCGCTCAAAATGTTCGACCCATGTTTGTTCGTCTATTGCAACATCGATTTTAGGCTTATCTCTAGATACTGACAAAAAAGCCGATTTGACAACTGCCCAAAAAGCGGCACTATCTCTTAAGATACAAGATTTATGGAGTTGATCCCATAGATCTTTTTTCAGTTCTGCTTTCCTCGATTTTATGACCCGATTATACTCTCTTCTAAGAGTGGCAATTTCCTGGATATCCCTTTCTGTTTTATGTAGTGCTACTTTTAGTTTTCTATATGCATTAGTTCAACTACTATCAAACCATCCTTTGGTTTTGGGCTTTGTGTTTTTCAATTTGACGAAAAGGGCTTCTTTTATTGATTTTGTTACGATCGCAAAGTTGGTCATAACATCCTCGTTCGAGGTGGCCAGATCAAGACATTTTTCGATCGCTGTTCGTGAATTTTTGACCACACTCGTGGTGATATCCAATGGGTCCACTTTCTCCCACTTAAGGGAATACCCATTAAGCCTATCTAAAATCAAAGTGTTTTGCCCAAGGGTCCTCATAGTATTATGCCTATCTGGCTTCTGCGAGAGTTTTAAGATAATGCTGTTTGGGTAGTTATCGCTAATAGTGATGTCATGGGTCTTAAAGTTCAGGCCTCGAGATACAGCTTTCGAAGAGATAAAAATAAAGTCTATTGTATTTGACCTTCCTCTACCATTGAAAGTAGGAATAAGCGGGACTGAGGGATTCACCATATCATTTGCCAGACCTAGATATAAGCCACAAAAGGTTTCGTTCAAGCAGTCCCCAATTATAGTATCGGGGAAGTGAGTTACCAGGTTTTCATTCTCATCCACAATACCACAGGCTGAATTATCACTGTTCCGGCACAAGGTTTGATTAAAATCGCCACCCCAAATAATTACCACATCTTTAGTGGCCTTGTTAATTAATTCCTGAAGGGAGAGAAAGATTTCTTTTATCACTTTTATTAACTCTCCCGGGTGGAGATTGTTATACAAATTGACCAGTAAAAAAATGTCAATGTTACTCAAGTACAGAGCTACTATTTGAAAATTGGGTTCTAATTTGATTGGAACGATTTTCATAATATGCACGAGATTAAAAACAAATATAGTCAAGCCACCTTTTGCTCTACCAGAGGGTGACGGTAGTGCTGGGGAGAAATAGGTCTTATAACCCTCTAAATGTATCTCAGATGTAGCCCACGTTTCTTGGATACAAAGAATGCTAAAATTATGGCCAAAACTAAGCCAAATATCGTTCGCCACTTTTGAGCGCAAACCTGCGGTGTTCCAGTAAAGTATACTCAAAGTAGAGTTACCCCAGGAGCTAGCAAGAGCGGGGCCTATACTAATATTCTCCTGTAAAAAATTACACTGGGTCGTACTGACCGGAGTTACGCTATCCTTCGGGTCACCAGGCGCTCTACAAATCGTCAAATAAATAAATTAATAAATAAATATCGGGTAGTCCTGAATTAACTGATAAGTTTTGGGAATTGTGACTTTTGTACTCAAAACGTGGCATGACTTGCTGACTATATTCTCATACAAGCCAATGTCCATCCTGAATAGGGATCACAACATTTTTAGCAAAATACTCGGAGGAAGATTTCTCGCCAGATTAACATATATGATCCACAAAGACCAAAATGGGTTCATCCCAGGGCAGAACACCTCTTTAAGCATTTGAAGGTTGTATCAGATCCAGGAGACTGCCTCTCAACACTGGCCACCCTCTGCCTGTCTAGTGCTTGACCTCGAGCCGGCATTCAACAAGCTCAATTGGAAGTACATTTATAAGGTTGTAAAATGTAGAAAGATATGGTATTGGACCCCAAGTGCTGCACTGAGTAACACTCCTTTAGGGTAAACCAACAACGCGAGCCAGAACAGGGAAGCACGTATCGGCTTCAGATAGATTAGCCAGAGGGACAAGTCAGGAGTGTCCCCTTTTGCCACTAGCGATTGAGCCTATGGCCATTAAACTGTAGTCCAAGGGCGAAGGTTAGGGCAAATCTGTCTAGACCCTGTGCCTCATGGGAACAGTCCAAACCGAACTGCCAAGCCATGTCTTCCCTGGACCGGAATCAAGATCATAAAATCAAAAAGGCATCAAACAGCAAACGGGAGAAGCAAGCTGAAGCATTAGTGTTGCAAAAATAACCAAGTTTTCACATGCCTGTGAAACACGGAATAAGAATTGAGACTCGGGAGTATGTTTCATAACCTGACCGCTGTCACCAAAAAACGCTTGTTCACCCCATCTGGTTTTCCAGAACCTAGGTACAATCACTTTCCTCTGTTCAGGCAGATCTTAGCTGTCTATTTGGAAAGTACCAGTGGAAGGCGGTTCTCAGATAGCTAGAGCCATGCTGGTGAAGAACCTTATAAACCAACCAAAGGGCTGTAAAAATCACCAGATTCCTCACTGGTAGCCAATGGAGTATCTGCAATCCCTCCATGACCAAGAGATGTTTTGGAATCCCCAACACCAACCAAGTATTTTTCATAACCTGGAGTTTATTGAGAGATTACTGGTTGGCATTTAAATACAGGACATTACAATAGTCATGGCTAGATGTAATAAGCGCAATGACCATTGAAACTCTTAATTCCCCAGGTAGAAAGCGAAAAATCTTCTTCATGCTATTAATATTCCAGAGGCAGAAGCTCACCTTTCTATTAACCTGAGAGTCAAATGTCAGAGAATTAGCAAAGATCACACCCAGATTTTTAGCAGAGGCTACCGGAATGCCCTACAGCTGTGTTAGGGGGCAGATGTGATCGAGAGCACCTTGGTGGTCATTATGGGTACATCTGTGAGTGAGGAATGAAGGGATCTTTGTGAAGCTAAAAATCCCTCCAGCAATTGCCCATTATCACTAATTTTAGTCAGGGATAGATTACTGTAGGATATTAAAAACAATGGTTGGACACGTTTGGAGGAGATCCAGCGCGTACAAGACCCATGGGTATCAGAGCGCTTAACATCACATGGCATGGGTTGGAACAACAAAGTATAGAAGTCAATAAGATCTTAACAACAAAAAACTTAATTAGTATTACTTTAGACCTAGTCTATAAGTAGCTAATATACAACTTTCTTTAAAGCTCTATCAATTCCATTCCTATGGTAAGTATCTAGTGATCACTTCAGTGATAAGTCTTAGGTGGCGATTTGTTGTACCTATGGGAGGAACTTACTCATAAGAAAGAACTTAGTTTCCCTCTTAAATGTGACAGGGTTTGTAATTTTTCTGATGTTTGCGGGAAGGGAGTTCCAAATTCTGGGATCCACGCCTGAGAACGTCCTCCCATATGTTCTTTTCTTCTTGAAGATAGGTGGTCTCAGGCGCAGATAATTGGCACTCCTGACTGGTCTGTTTCTTCCTGCAATTTCTATTTTGTGGGCGAGATATCTAGGTGTGTTGTGATGAATCGCTTTATGAGTGATACATGCCATTTTCAGCTGTACTCTAGCTGCGTATGGTAACCAGTTTAAAGCTTTCAGGTGAGGGGATATATGGTCAAATTTTCTCGATTCTGTAATAAGCCTTGCCGCTGCATTGAGGCAGGCTTTTAGGGGTGCTGTGGAGATTTTTGGTAGTCCTGCTAGCGTTGTACACCCATATTCAATCCTCGAAATAACCAGTGATTGCACAGCTAGTTTTAAGTCGGTCTCCGTTAGAAAACATTTCATTTTTCTCAAATAGTTCAAATGGAAATGTGCGTTTTTTGCCATTATTTTAATATGGGTTTTCATATCAAGGTTCTCATCCACTGTGATTCCGAGTGATTTCGCCGAGTCAACCAGAGTAGGGATGCAATTTAACGCTGTGATCATTTTGGACCATTCCTTCACTACGGATTGATTCTTTTGTGGTGTGATAAGTAAGAATTCTGTTTTATTTGCGTTTAGCTTGAAATGATTGTTAGTTAGCCATTTCAGCGATATTTTGAGGGCCTCATTCATTGTGGTTATGTCTTCCAGGCTCGAAATCTTGACGTAAAGTTGCGTGTTGTCCGCATACATGTGGTACGATATTTTTGATTTCTTCAGAATTTCTGTAAGCGGCTCGATGTACAAGTTAAACAATGATGGAGATAAAGTGGATCCTTGAGGTACTCCGATTGAGTTTGGGCATGAAGGAGAAAGCGATTGGTTTACTAGGAATCTCTGAGTTCTGTTCTGTAAAAATGATTCGAACCATTACAGTACAGTGCCATATATTCCCATCCTGTCATGAAGTCTGTTCAGTAAATTTTCGTGGTTAACTGTGTCAAATGCTGATGACAAGTCTAGGAGGATGAGTAGACAAGATTGATTGCGATCTAGTGCTTGAAGTGCATCATCGACAATGTGTAGGATAGCTGTTTCCGTGCTGTGATCTGCTCTGAATCCTGAATGACAGTCATCTAGCAGTGAGAAGTTGTCGATATGTCTGCTCAGCTGATTCTGTACACATTTCTCTATCAATTAGGCCAGAAAAGGGATGTTGGTCACTGGGCGATAGTTATTTGGATCTGTTGGGTCCACTGTGGATTTTTTGATGATCGGGACCACTTGTCCTGCCTTCAGGCTTTCTGGGAGGACCCCCTGGGAGAGTGAGGCGTTTATAATTTCTGTCCATATTGATATCAAAGTATGGCTGATTTCTTTTAGGCATTTCGATGGTAGTGGGTCGTTATAATGGTTGTTGAGTTTCATGGTCGCTAGTGTTTTAGCAGTCTCATTGCGGTACAATAATTTGAAAGCGTCCCAGTGTGCTTTGATTTTAGTCGTCTTGTCCGCATGATTCGGATCAGATTGTGATGGTGGTGTATTGTCGTCGATGTTATCTGATGACATTTTGGACTGCTTTAAGAGCAGGATGGACTGCCACGACCCAAAATAAAAGCCCCCATGGCAGTATTTTCGCATTTCGATTGATTTCAACATTTTTTGCCAGGGCTGATGATGTTTTCCTAGCCGGATCTGAAGGCACTTTAATAAACGTGGGGGAAAGGGAGGATCCGAATACAGCAGTCTGAATGTAGAGTGGCTCAGACGAAGAGTAGTATTGAGCAAAAGAGGGTTCAGCTCGGCCCGGTTCATGAGTGCAGGACAGGCAGAACATGAGCAGAATGTATGTGTAAAGCTTTTAGCAGGGGTTGCTCTCAGATTGTACCTATTTTTGGAACTGATCAGGCACTGGCGAGGTAGTGCAAGTGGTTGATGACGCGCTGAGGATACTCGATTCGGGGGGGTCATGTCTTCTAATTCTCCTTGACCTTTCTGCAGCCTTTGACACTGTCAATCACAACACCCTCCTCAATATTCTTCAACAGAGAATGGGCATGGAGGGCACTGTGCTTAAATGGTTCGCATCCTTCCTCTCTGACAGGTCCCAAATGATCAAAATAGCAAAAAGTCTTTCATCTCCTGTGGCGGTAGGTCAAGGTGTTCCTCAAGGCTCTATACTTGCACCCACATTGTTCAATCTCTATTGAGAACCACTGGAAAATCTCCTAAGTAAATCCGGGATCCACTATCATCTCTATGCAGACGACACTCAAATCTACCTCAAGGTTGCCTCCACTCACGATCTCTCTATCCTAAGCTCTACTCTCGACACCATTCAAAACTGGATATCAACTCATCAACTGATTCTGAATCCCTCCAAAACTGAATTCCTCCTCTTCTCCTCCTCACTCTCTCCTCCCCCGGTTCAATCATGGATGGATCAGATGAATCTACTGAACAATAAACCCATCATTGTCGACAGCGCAAAATCCCTTGGTGTCATACTCGACAAAAAACTCAATCTAATCTCCCACATCAATTCCATTGCAAAGTCTGCTCGATACCAACTGCGCCTTCTTTGGGGAATCCGTCGCTTCTTCCCGGAGCAGGACCTTATAACCCTGGTGCAATTGCTGGTCCTCTCCAGACTGGACTACTGCAATTCTCTTCTTACTGGCCTCCCCAAATCCCACTTGTCCCCCCTTAGATCTGTTCTCCATTCAGCAGCTCGTTTCATTTATGGGGCCAAAAGAAGCGACCACATCACACCGATGTTATCCACCCTCCGCTGGCTTCCCATCGAGGCTAGAGCTATCTACAAGACTGCCTGTATCACCCACAAAGCCTTGCACTCCTCCTCTCCTCGCTACCTGGCGAATAAACTGAAACTTTCTGGAGGCTCTAGACCATCACGTAATGCGGAAAATCTACTGCTTGAACCTCCCACTTTCAAGAAGGAAAGATCGATGGCCCAATGCTTTTCAGGCAACGCGGTGAGAATCTGGAACTCCCTTCCGCCTCAGCTCCGGCCACCGCCTCCTCCCAGGCCTTCAAAACGGACCTCAAAGTTCTCCTCCTCCAAAGACACCTCCAAAAGTAATTCCACGTCCTCTCTATTATCTGAAGGAAGACCTCCCTTTACTGAAAATTCTATGCTCCATGACTATGGAAGTGCCTTCCCAGTGTGTTCTTGTGGTTGGAGTGTTTGCCATTGATTGCAGTATTATCCTTGTACCTGTGTTTGGTACTCTTTTGTAACATGCACACACCACTTTTTTCTTGTAACACACTGTTTGCTACCTCTAAAATTTTGTTTGCCTTTGATACTTGCACAAGTGCCACCATTGCCTATGTAACGTTTGTTCTTGTGCCCGAGTGTCTAGCATATATTGCAGTATTATACCTCTAATTGTACTTTGCTTTCTCTTGTAACGTGCACACTTGTCACTTTCTCCTCCTGTGCACTGTTTGCTACCCGTAACTTAACGTCTGCTTTTGTAATCTGTTCACGTGTAATTTTCTCCTTATGTATCAGTTTTGTTCCTATTGTAAAGCGCTCTGACGCCTTCAGGTAAAGTCCGCGTTATATAAAAACGCATAAATAAATAAAATAATAAATAAAATACCCGGAAACTCCTCCTCCTTTATACGATACGAGCTCGATGTGAGTGGGGTCCAGCTGTCCCTCGAGTTAAAACATTGGGCGCAGGTTTCAAAAATGACCACTAGATGGCAGCAAAGCTTCGGCAATCGAGCAGGAAAGTCACCGAAACTGACAATAGAGCCGCCCGCCCAGCCTGTAAAGTTACGGGCCTTCTCACTGCGGAACTACCAAGATGAGTAGAGTTCCCAGCTGAGGTCATAGACCCATCCAGGAACGAGGGCTCGCCATGCAAAACTTATAAAGCCATCTATGTAGGATTCTCCCTAACCTCGCTGCTTCAGCTCCCTATCACCCCTTTAGTTTAGCAGAGATAGGCACTCCTATCCCTTAAAGAGGAGCACATAAACGTGGCTGGATAATCCCCTTCTGGAGAACATAACCCCCATAGAACAGGACCCAGACAAATAGCTGAATGTTCATAGCCGCTTTAGAACCAGTCCTGCCAAGGTTGCCTGCTGCTGTATACAATCTGGCTGGCTGGAATTATCAGCTCCCTCCAACCCCATATTTATAGAGCACGTTCTACTCCTGATGAGGTCTGGGTGACTTTTAGAAATAATGTACTACTTGTAATAAGGTGGACAGGATACCTGTCACGTTTGAGATGGAGTAACCCATCCGCAAACCTCTAAAACTGGCCATAAAATCCTTTTAGCATCCAAATTAATGTACTTTTATTGGCTATATAAATGTAGAAATATACCAATTGCAGCCTCATTTATTAGCAAAATCGGAACAAATCTGGGCAAACACAACTGAACACGAATAAAATTAGCAAAAAAATAAATAAGAGATATAGAAGAATCTAAAAAAAAGAATATACCATAAAACCGAGAGCCAGTTATATTCCATGATATTAGTTTGTTGCATGTAAAAGAGTTATACATCTCAGAAAGCTTAATTGCTCTTTTTTGTCAAATGTCATATTGGATACCTCTACCAACGTGAAGCCAGTATACCTTCCATTTTTTAATAGTCAAGAGCCAGAAAGTCTAGAATAAATGACAGCGGACACTGAGCATTCTTAAGCTCTTTTTTAATTAACTCAAAGACTCATGAGGGCATCTTCTAATCCACAGTCAACGCAGAAGCCAAAATCCGTGGTGCAGTATTTAACTCCTTAAAAACGAGGCCGACAAGGAAAAAGGTCTCAATCTCCTAATGTGGAAAAAAATATTTCAGATGTGCCTCATCTATGATCGAGAGTCCTGGTACCAAATTATCAGCGTAGCCAAGATTGTAGAATTGGGTTGGGTACATAAAAACAATTCATAGGCCTTGACAATAAGCTCTATCTAAAAACCGGTTACGTAGTCGAACAAACAATGAGACCAGAAATAACAGAAGAAAGTTGGTTGGATTCTGTCACCTGTACCAGAGCTGGCAGTGAACCGATCTGGCCTTGCAAGGTCCACAGAAGCAAATTTTACCTTTGCTTCTTCTGCACCGTGCACCCTGATGTTTATGCATATGGAGTGAATTCCATGATTTATTGCAGCAGAACTGGTTTTCCCTTCTAATATGGAAGAATCAGACTGGTCAATCTCGTCCCCTGTAAAACAGCTGATTCGCCTGGATCTGTGATCCGCGGACTGGATGTCCTGCTGCCTTAAAGAGGACCAAATCCCAGCTTTTAAACTTTATCCACCCCGATTTCTTCTTTTCTGCCCTCAGGTGTATGAGGGACTTGGGAACCACCGGCTAAGAAGAGGAGGCCCTCCGTCGGTGCAAATGCCCCCGAAAGAGGATGTGGTACTCGAGACATGCTTGGATGACTTCCTGAAGGAGCTTGACCCAATGGTTTATTTGAGGGCAGTGTACATAATTGGCACCCAATACCATAGGTTTTGTGTGCCCCAAGTTTAAACTTGTTTTTACGCAGCTGCCATCTTTGTGAAAAGTTGAGGAAATACTCTGACAAACCTCTTGTGAACATTTAAAGTGATCACTTCTTTTTTCTCCTCGCCATGATTTCTGCTCCTTGGTGGATGAGATGGAGCTGGCCTCCCTTGAGCAGATGAGATACATCCCAGTCCCTCCACTCTCACCTGTGTCTCCCAGCAACAACCCACCTCTCTGCTGGCCCAGCCCGGGACCGCCTCTAATCCTCAATCTTCCAAGCTTTTCAGATGCATTACCTCGATATGTGACTGACTGTTGCACAACCCTGCTTGCTTTTCAATTGCATCTGCTCAACATATGATGGACTTCCATGCATGTATCGCTGGAGTGCTTCCATCCCAGAGGCGGGAGGGTGGTTACTAGTGACTCGTCCTCAGCCCTTCTGTCACCACCTCTAACACTGTCCCCTTCTCTTTTTCTCTTCGCAGGTCCAAGTCCCGCAGGAACAAAAGGATATTAACAAACATCTGCGTCAGTACCTGGACCACGTCATCTTGACCATACTGGAGAAAGACCCCACATTGCTGGAAGTGAAGATATCTGCCATGTGACTGGTTGTACCACTAGGGAATAGAGAACAGTGCCACCTACTGGCCTCTTTTGGGTTTCTCCATCAGAGGTGTTGGCCATAGACTGTGAGCCCCAACTGATCACAATGATCACACCACGCCAATCAAGATTTCGCCCAAACCATTCCACAGAGTCCGCCCAATTAGAAATATCAGACACATTGAAATTCATCGCAGACAAAGGAAGAAAAGCAGTACTGATCCTGCTCGATTTGTCTGCGGTATTTGATACTATCTCACATGAGATACTTCGGGCACAAATAAAATCAAGTTGCATTGCAAATACCGTCCTGACATGGATCAAGTCCTTTTTGACCAACCGCCGGCAAGCGGTCCCATTGGGCACCTTCATTTCCCCTGAACGGTCCGTCTATTGCAGAGGGAGTACCTCAGGGCTCCTCCCTGAGCCCGCTTCTATTCAATATATATATGACTCCTCTCATCTCCCTCATCTCGTCATTTGGACTTGAAGTTACATCCTATGCCGACAACACCCAGTTAATCTTGTCTTTAGACAAAGACTCTACGTCGGCAGAAGCAAACTTCAAGCTTTGCTTCTCAGCAGTTATCCACTGGATGAAGGATAATCATCTCCGCTGCAATACAGACAAGACAAAGATTCTTTTGATGGAGAAAGATAACCCCTTACAACCCAGGATCTAGTGGCCGGATGAAGCCATAGATCCTCTGGATACATTTGATGCTGCCAAAAAATCTGGGAGTAGTATTTGATGCTCCCCTTTCTTTCAAACCTCATGTTCTAAAAGTGGCAGGAACCTGTTTTGGACTAATTAAAATGCTAAAAAAATTCTTTGATTTAATCCCCCTAACGGATAGGAAAACAGTGACAGTGGCGTTTATTCTCTCACACTTGGACTACTGTAACAGCCTTCTGGCAGGGATCAATAAATCGACACTGAAGAGATTACAGGTGGTCCAGCACACGGCAGCTCGTCTGGTCTTTAAACTCCCATGCAGGGCCTTCGCATCAGCAGCCCCTAAAAGCTCTCCACTGGCTCCCCTACACAAGATAATTTTATTTAAAATCCTCTAATCACCTATAGAGCAGCACACAAACAGGGCCCAACCTACTTATCAGCAAGATTCACAC
The DNA here is from genome assembly GCF_964261635.1 of Lissotriton helveticus. NCBI lineage: Eukaryota > Metazoa > Chordata > Amphibia > Caudata > Salamandridae > Lissotriton > Lissotriton helveticus. The sequence continues at coordinate 1,789,139,924 of NC_136057.1, forward strand.
CCTATACCACAACCAGGACCCTCAAATCTTCCTCAGCGCATCTTCTTAAAATCCCCCACTACAGATGCAAATCCAAGGGAGGAAAATCAGTTACGGTCTTAGGATCCAGAGCGTGGAACCTTTTACCAGTCAAACTGAGATGCCTTGAAACAGAACATCAGTTTAGGAAGGACTTAAAGACCTGGATCTTTGGTATACCAGATGAAATCTGTCATTCTCTCATCTAGGGCCCTCCTCCTTCACCATACCTGACCTGATGTGGATAGCACCAGGATGCTCCTTTCGGAGCAACAGTATGCGCTTTATAAGTTCATATTCAATTCAATTCAATGAGTCTTTCCTAGCCTCTTCTCGGGGGGGAAGCTCCACATCTTGAAAGCTGCCCTGAGTGAGGGTGGGGTGGTGAAGATACGGTACAAGCCGCAGATTTTGATAGGTGATCAGTGATGGGGAGTTGTGCCCAATTCATTCCTTTCCAGTGGGACTTTTACTATAGGATGTGGTATAGCACCACATCCTTGGCCTCTAATGATCTGCACATTGGGTGTGTACAACCCAGAATGTAAGCCTGACCAATGAAGCAGAGCCTTGCCTCATTCACTCCTCTCGAGCGGGATTTTTACTTTAAATCAATCAGAAGATTTGTATAGCTCTTATCACCCATGAGGGTATCCAGGCGCTGGACATAACATGAAACAATCATTGGCAAAGCCAATTGGTCTTGCTTTTGTGAGAGTTAGAGCTATTGGCGTTGTAAATGACAATGCCTTTTACATATGTGTTATGGAGTGGAATGTATGTGGTGTGAAGTGGGATTATTTGGGTTGGATTAGAATTGTTAGTTGTGGAATTGTGTGGCATGGAATAGTGTGGTGTGGAGTGGATTTTGTAGTGGAATTATGTGGCATGCAGTGCAGTGGAATTATGTGGATAGCATTAGGTGGGGCCAAGTGTACTGGAATTATGTGGAGTGGGATTACGTGTCATTGAGTGTAATTATGTGAACTGATATTTTGTGTTATGGAGTGGTATGTAGTGGAGTTTAATTATGTGATGTGCTATTGAATTTTGTAGCATGGTGTGGATTGGATGTATGTGGTGAGGTGTGTTTGTGTTGTTGATTTGAATTATGTGGTTTATTGTGCAAAAATATGGTGTGGATTGGAAATGTGTGTAGTTAAATTGTGTGGCATGGAACTGTGTGGTGTTTAGTGAAATTATGCTGATTGGAATTATGTGGCATGGTGTGGAGTGTATTTATGTGGTATTGAGTAGAGTGTAATTATGTGAAATTGAATCGTGTTGCGTTGAGTGGTATTATGTGGAGTGTAATTATGTTGGGTGGTGTTGAATTGTACAGCCGTGAATTATGTGGTATGAAATTGTGTGGTGTTGTATATTACACTAAACATCCTGGTATGCGACAAGGTACCAAGGTAAATGGAACAATTCTCTTTATTTCCCATGTTCTTCAGACTATTCAGATAGGGTTCACATTAAAGAAGATTATTGGATTTGCCCAAGATTTCACAATGTCTTCAAGTGAGGGAGTCGGGATCAAAACCCAAGTCTACTGGTTTCTCAGTCAACAATTTAACCTCCAAGGGCCAGATGTACAAACATTCTGTTTTGCGTGTCGCCAAATTGCGATTTTTTTGCTAAACTGAATGTCCCCTGAGGACCCCTTCCCATTTGTGACTGGCTTACAACCAATTTGAAATTGGTGGTAATGGCGATTGCTTTAAGACTGCATTTACAGTCGCAAAACATACGCGATTCACTATTAGAAGGGGAAACCCTTGGCACACCCCTTCCTAATAGCTACTTGCAAAACCTATTTTGCGAATCGATAACAGGCTATCGACTCGCAAAATAGGGTTTGTACACGCTACAACCACTGTTCCCTTAAAGGTGCGCACATACGCACGCGCTTGCACCCATACTACCCGTAGCGCACAGTCTCGCATGTGAAGCACGCACACACACTTCATGCAAGAGACCATTTAACAACGCTGCTTTTAAAACACGAGGGGCATGAAAACGGCTAATTGCTTGTTGCAGAAGAGTAGTGGCAGCAATCTTGGTGGAGCCTGGCCTACCCAACACTACTTGCAATGGCACTAGTCAAAGTTAGAAACGGCCGCCACAATAGTGTCAATATCAACAGATGACGGTCAGATTGGTCATGAGGCCCCTTCCCGGTCAGAGAGCCACTTCCATCGGGATGCCACACAGCAAAGATCCAGCGCTCTTAAAAGCTCCTCTGGTATGGACAGGGGCTTAAGTGCCCCAAGTGGCATTTGGCCTCAAACAGGAGGATCACGATTTGTAGCACCTACATGCACTTCCTGAGGCTGCAACATTTCTATCTACTTTTAATATCTTTTTTTAACTTATTTTTGTGGTTCTAAATAGCCTGAAATCGACCAGAGGTCACCGCACAGCAAAGTGACAGTGTTCCTAAAAGTTCCTCGGGTACGAACAGGGGCCCAAATGCCCCAAATGACATTTAGCCTCAAACAAGAGAATTGTGATTTGCAGGGCCAACATGTGCTTTCTGAACTCTCTGATTACATGACAAGGGCAAGAAAAGTGTTTGCTAGACCAACATATGTCAGTTATCCCTATGATCAACAGGCAGCTTCACACTAGAGCGGGGGAGACCCCAGTGCCTCAGTGCTTTTTATGACAAAGTCTTTCAAAATTGACTTATTTTATTAAGATACAACATTCAAAACTATATTCCAAGTTGAACAGACGCAAGTACATTGGAGGGAGACTTGTCCCCGCTTGGTACCAGGTGGTACCAGGTGGGTTGTTTCAGCTGCATTTATCTCCTGTGGACAACGACTAATAGACACCGAAAGCAGCACCTTAAGGAACACTTAATTGTAGCCCGTTTTGTAATTCAAAAAGGTTTGGGTTTAGGGAGGAAGGTGGGCGGAAAGGGATGGTGGGGATGGTCTTTTCCAACTGTTGGGGAGGAGGGTGTTAGGGAGGAGGGGATGGGTTTGTTTTTTCGGTTATGTTTGTTCTTTGTTTTCGTTTCTAGGGAAACTTCCAGGTATGAAGCATTCTTTCTCATTGTCCAGCAACCACAGTACACATGGGAATCCCCAACTTTAGTTGTACTTATTATCAGTCACGGCCCGTGGAGGGAGTTTCGGTGGGGCGGGGGGTGCTAAAAACCGGAGTATGGATAATAGAAGGTAAGTAAACAATTTAATAAATAAAACTAATTTCGTAGCGCACCCTGCATCACATTTTGCGATGCAGGGCGTGCTACGAAATTCGTTTTATTAATTAAATTGTTTACTTACCTTCAATTATCCATACTCTGGTTTTTAGCACCCCCACCCCGCCTCTCTGCCCCACTGAAACACCCTCCACGGGCCGCGGCTGCTTATTATCAAGTATGACAGCATGAACTCGAGCTAACCCTGACCCCGGAAAGCACCCCACAGCTGAGGTGACACCCCTGAAAATGCTTACTTGGAGCGGATATGGTCTGGGTGACAAAATAAAGAGGGGTTTAGTTCTACAGTGTTTGAAGCGGTGCTTCCCAACAGTAGCCCTGCTGCAAGAAACGCACCTTACTGGTACTGCATGCAAGGCCATGGACAAAATAATAGTACACTCTGAATTTCAAGGGGCGTGAGTGTTTTAGTTAAAAAACAATCCCCACTGATAGTGCTTAACACAAAAAAGGACAAACACGGCCGCTTTGCTGGCATAATAGGTCAATGGGAAGGGCGTTCTATAAATATAGTCTCCGTCTACATTCCCCCCGCACTGCATGGAGTAACGCTTCCAGCTCTTAGTAAGTTCTTACTCGATCTTCCGGAGGGAGAACTGTGGATTGGGGGGGACTTTAATGCAACTATGGATGGTACCCTGGACCGACACCCTGCGAGGGCACATGCACCCGGCGTATCCCGCCTTGGGGGTTTTATGGAAGCACTTGGGCTTACGGACGTGTGGAGATGGTGCCACCCCACGACAATTCACCTTTCACTCTGGGGTACACAACAGTTTATCTAGGATAGACTACTACCTCCTCACTTCTGCGGATTGCTTAAAGAATATTGACTTTTTAGAACAACAGCGGTCCCGTGCATTCAAGAATATACGAGACAATAAATATAGACAGAATCAAATCTATATTTGGAACGACATGTGCAGCCGGACAGAGGTCTTTTAAGTTTACTCAATGAACAAATGATCCATACAGAAAGAATACCTTCAACCATTCACCAGTGTGGTACACAAGCCTGTGCCCAGACACTAACAGATCAAATACAGAAGGTAGATTACGAACATAGAAGGGCTTTTTAAGGCAAACAAGCGTTTTCTGTTTAAAAATTCAATTGTACAGAAGTGTCAATAAAGCACCATTACATTACATAGAAATCAAGTTTTGTATAAGGTGCTAGACAGGTCGACGGCGTTTCAGTCCCCCTACTTAATCATGGGGACCATCATCAAGCCATTCAATTAATGCCTTAACGTTATTTAGCCTCTAATTGCCAGGGCAGTGCACTGGTACATGACCGGCAGGGAAGTGTAGCCTGTGTTCGGTTCGGCAGCCCAGAATCAGGCGCGTTTTAGACCGCGTTACAATAACGTAATCCGACGGTGCCAGGATACTGCCGAGTTAGTCGGTAGTTCAGTCTGTTCCCTGGCGTGCTCGGGTGAGCACGCCAGGGAACAGACTGAACCACCGACTAACCCGGCAGTATCCTGGCACCGTAATGTAATGGTGCTTTATTGACACTTCTGTACAATTGAATTTTTAAACAGAAAACGTTTGTTTGCCTTAAAAAGCCCTTCTATGTTCGTAATCTACCTTCTGTATTTGATCTGTTAGTGTCTGGGCACAGGCTTGTGTACCACACTGGTGAATTGTTGAAGGTATTCTTTCTGTATGGATCATTTGTTCATTGAGTAAACTTAAAAGACCTCTGTCCGGCTGGACATGTCGCTCCAAATATAGATTTGATTCTGTCTATATTTATTGTCTCGTATATTCTTGAATGCATGGGACCGCTGTTGTTCTAAAAAGTATGTTCCCCGAGGTCCCCTGCTGACTGAATTGGGGTCCCTTGTTGTTGTTAATATAAAGAATATTGACAACATAGAGATAAGACCTAGTGGTATCTTCGACCACTCCCCAGTGGTATTGCCCCAGTGGTATTGCTGTACACATATCACAAGACTAGGCGACGTACCTACCCCATCTACCCAGGCTATTTACAGGTCCCAACAATCAAAAAAGCTGTCATCTACGCGACAAAACACTACTTCCAGGAGAATGCTATGTCAGTCGATTCCCCAACTACTCTGAGGGAAGCGTACCAAGCTGTTCTCAGGAGGCAGGCCATTGTCTCTATTGCGGGGCACAAACTGGAGAAACAGCAGGAATTGCATGATCTAGAGCTAGCATTACACGACGCTGAAGCCCAACACTCTAGAGACCCAATGCCGGCAACATCCCAGAAATTACATCTTGCGCAGCAACAGCATAGGGCATTCCTCGAAGATCTGATCAGGTCGCGTTTGACGGCCACCCAACACAAGCTATATGAAACCGGGGACAAAGCAGGGAAGCTTCTGGCACAGCTAGATAAAAGGGAACAGAGTAATAGGCGGATAGCGAGGATTCAGACAGAGGAGGGGCAAATCACAACAGACCCGCATACAATAGTACGCACATTGGCACAACATTTTCAACAGGTGTATACGTTGTCCTCCGGAATGACAGTAGAAGAGGCGCTATATTACATAAAAGATATTAACATGCCCAGGCTCACCCGAGACGCAGTCCACACACTTGAGGCGGACCTCACGATAAAGGAGCTGCAAGTGGCAATCGGGTCATTGCAATCGGGAAAAGCGACAGGACCCAATGGCATCCCTGTTGAGCTCTATAAAAAGACGGCGTGGACTATTGCCACACACCTACTGCACATGTATACCGATTGCTTGCAGATGGGAGAGTTGCCGTTGGATCAGCGAATGGCCGCAATAGTGGCGATACCCAAACCAGGAAAGCCTGCTGAAGAATGTACCTCATATCGGCCAATATCATTGATCAACGCGGAGGCCAAAATTCTTGTAAAACTGCTGGCGATCAGACTGACGCCACACCTTACGACCCTGATCCAGCCGGATCAGTCCGGTTTTATGCCAGGCAGAAATGCTGTGCTAAACTTGAGGTGCCTGCACGGAGTGATGGCACATATCCCATACCTTCAAGAACCGGTGGTCGTACTCTCCCTGGACGCTAAAATGGCGTTTGATATGGTTGAGTGGCCGTTTTTGTTCGCGGTGCTTCATCACTTGGGCTTCGGCCCTAAATTTTGCGCGTGGGTCCGTCTCTTATACACCAGATAACGGCTAATGGACACATCTCCAATGACTTTCCGCTGGCACGGGGCCCTGCCAAGGCTGTCGCCTATCCCCGCTGCTTTTTGCGCTGGTACTTGAGCTATTGGCGGCGTGGATTTGGTGGGAGCCAATGATAAAGGGTATCGGATGGACGGAAGGGTGGAAAGACCGCATCTCGTTGTATGCGTACGACGTCTTATTGTATATGGCATCTCCCAAGAGTTCCATACTGGTCCTCCTCAATATATGTGAACTCTTTGGACGGGTATCAGGCTACACTATAAACTGGTCCAAATCTATACTATATGTCTTACGGGCCCACCACCACTGCTTCCCAAAGAATGCCCACTCTTGATCACAAACGACGCGTTCAAATATTTGGGGATCTACATCACATCTAACCTAGACGATTTCTTTAAAAAAAACTGTCGCCACCGCTGGAGCATCTTAAACGGGACTCGACACATTGGGGAACATTGCCGCTAACGCTGTTGGGTAAGGCAGCGCTCTTTAAAATGATGGCGCTTCCTCGTTTTGTGAATGCACTGGAAAATACACCATTCCTGGTGCCTCCAAGCTATTTTAAAGAAATAGCGGTGCAGGTTTCCAGCCTGTTATGGGGACAAAGACCGGCGCGCATAGCGCAGGCCAAGTTGGTTCGCGGCTGGTACGATAGGGGGATAGCGCTCCCGAATATACAGTTATATTAATGGGCGGCGCAACTAAAAGTGGTCAACCAGTGGATACATGCTCCTCAGGCAGACCCTGCATTTAAGGCAGACAGATTGTTATTGGGAACAGGAAATATGTTATCTGCCCTCTACGATAAGAAGCAAACCAAGTCACTAATAGGGCCCGCAAAACATACGGTTACTATATGGCACGCTGCACAGGTAATACTGGGCTGGCAAGGAATAATAACCCAACTCACCCCCCTTTGGGACACAAAACAACTGGGACGGCTTAGGAATAGTAAGGACTTTACTCAGTGGGACGCTATTGGCATTTCCACGGTGGGGGACATGTGGCAAAAGGGGGAAGTAATAACATTTGAACGCCTCCAGCAACAATACGAGTTAGCACCCCCAGAAATCTTTAGATTCACGCAAATAAAGCATGCTCTGACAGTAGCCCTGCCACCAGGTACCGAGGTCCCGGAAGCTTTGCCTCTAGAAGATAGATTGCTGATGGACTGCATGCATAAGCGGGCTACGTCATTCACTTACCGGACATTAATTAACAACCTTCTGGACCCCACTGCATCTCTTAGGGAAAAATGGCCACGCGAGCTAGGTGACATTGACGACACAGCATGGCAGGAGGCACTGGCTTCACCGAGGGAGGTGGGCATACCCTCACGCCTTAGGTTGGTACAGCTTAAAATTCTGCATCGGGCCTATTACACCAGAGTCACCCTGTATAAAATAGGAAACATCACACCCATACTGTTTGAGGCGCTGTGGGGAGGAGGGTACCTTTTATCATACCATATGGCACTGCCCGAAGATAATGGAATACTGGGCAAAAGTGATGAGGACGATATCACAATCGATGGAGGTGTCGTTGACACCAGAACCCATGAGATGCTTGTTAAATATGTGGGAACCCAATGACCTTACACACCCTGCACAAGATTGGGCCACGCTGGGGATAATGATTGCTAAACGAAACAGTGCGCAGAAATGGGGGGCAATGTAAGTGCCGACACTCACCGCATGGTGTAAAAACCTGGTCACGACAATGGTAGCAGAGAGAACGGTATTTATCAATCGAGGTTGTCCTTCGAAAATGGAGCTAGATTTGGGGGGCATGGAATGCATTCAGGGGAAAAATCTGTGAACCACCGCAGGAGCAGGCTGATGAAGGCTTGGCAGATGATCTCTAGGGAGGATGGCATATATGACATGCAGGGTTCTATTTACGAATATGAGGTTTCGATTATCACTGTGAAAAGGTATTGGGAATGTAATTTGCTGGATTTTAATGAGTATGTATACCGGAAGAATTAAGCCTTGTTGCTGTTGATTATCATAAAAAGAATTAAAAAAACAAGCGAAAAAAATAAATATATCCCAATTTTAGGATATCGTTACCAAAGATTCGTAACAGTAGTAAACAAACAGTGCAGTGGTTTTTTTAAGCACTCACTGAAGAGTTCATTGTATATCTTGTAGTTTTCAGGCAATAATAAAAGTGTCAAGATAATTAATGGTGCATAATGTATCTGCTGGACAGCGATGGGAGTTTTGTGTAGTGGCAGGTTTGACTCATCAAAAGTAGCGCAGAAGGTTTATATGCCTGCTGCAAAGGACTTGTACCATGCAGATCACAGAATGTGCATAGCTTAGTGGGTTACAGCTTTTGTCGCAAAGACCCCGTTGTTTTTTTGTTTTTTTTTCCCTCATTCTGCAATAGAGTGTAACTGGAGTTATCAGGAACCCACTTCTCTGATTTCTGTTCCTTTACGACCCTTGGGTAATGTGGCTTGGCTTTGTGGTTTTCAGAGAGTAGTCCCCTTGTCTCCTTAACACTTTCAAGATCGAGCTGGGGGAGCTGACCACCCTGGCCACTCACACAAGCTTGATGTTTGTGTATCTTTTTTTTTTTTTGCCATTGCATAATCATTGGAAATGTACACATTTAACATGTAATGTTCCAAGTGACCTATCAATTTGCATATTGTGAACCTTCCCAGAGCTCCCAAAAGTGGTATTTCTTGCTAGGTCTGCCTTTTCTGTCCCATTTATTTATCTTGTTTATAGAGGCCACCCATTCCAAGTGTGTAGGGGCAACCGGCTTTATCCACTTGATGCATAGATCCCTACGAGCTAATAATATCAGTATAAACAGAAGATTCTGTTCTTTAAGTGTTAAAAAATTCACCCCCTCTTGACTAGTATTAATCCCAAAAATAACAAGATCCATACTTACAATTATTGGCCTCCTCAATACTGTTTCTGTGATTTTACTCACTTCCTGCCAGAAGCCATCGATCTGGGGGCACTGCCAGAACATGTGTACATCATCCACACCTGCTAGTCCACATTTGGGACATGCTTTCATATTTGGACCACTGAATTTGGATAACCGCTTTGGTGTCCAATAGGCTCTGTGGATAGTAAAGAGGTGGTTTCTCCTTAGGGCAGCAGATTTCACAATTGCCCAGCATTTACCCATAGATACTTGCCACATATTTTGGAGATCCAGCGACGGCAGTTCTTTCCCCCAGGTTGCCTCTGCAATTAGGAAGTTCTCCTCCCCTGCTGTAATATGAGCCCAATACCATGATGCTATTTCTTTTTTCATCTGGGGATTCTTTATCATGTATGTTTCTATTGTCTTGTTTCCAGTATTTTTTTCTTTAATTGTTTTTGCCCAGCTCGTGAGCTGGTAGAACTTAAATTTTGAAAGAGATGCATTTGTTTTCTTTGATAAAGTTTCCCAGTCAATTATCTTATTGTCCACCATAAGTTGGCCCCAAACTTGAAAGCCTGATGTTTTCAAAGGTTTAGCCAGATTGTCCTTGAGGCATTCTGGGGTTTCCAGGGAGTCCCAAATTGGGGCGAACTCACTGTAATACTGAATGTTCAAAGTGCTCCTTATCTGGTACCAAAGTTTTGAGGGGAAGATGGCGGCCGGCTAGGCAGCTAGGTCGGGAGCTCCGTGGTGGCTCCAGTGGATAAAAGAAAATTACGGGAAAAATGCCCTTTACACTTTACACTGAAATGTCCAGTCTAATCTATCATCGGTAAAACCAGTCTAGGTAACTAAAAAAAAAAAAACGCCTAAAGCCCTGATAGTACCGACTCCGGTAACTGAGGAAAATAGCGTACCTGCATGCCGCCATTGAAGATAGCAGGACTGTTCAAGGAGCCTCGCCGAGCGGGTGTCGCGAGCTGCCAGCAGACGGGGTCCGGTATTCAGGATCTTGTACCTTCCCTCCTGGAGAAGCAGAAGATTCCCTACAGTGCACACACGGGGGTGTGGTGTGCAGCGCAGGAGGCTCGTAGAGCTTGCCAGAGAGCCGCAAGCAGAATTCCCTTTCTGTTCCGGGGCGAAGGAGGCAGCGTCAGCACAATACCGGTGACTGGAGGCGAGGACTGTAAAGCTTGTGTAAGCTACCGAAGCTGTGGCAGTGCTGAGAGTCCAAACTACCGAGAAAGCGAAACTAGTGAAAAGGAGGTGAGCAGTGCAAGGGTGAGTCACGGAGTGCTGACGGGAGATGAGGAGATTTTTTACCATTCGAGGAGAGGGCAAGGTGGGGGTAAAACAAAGCATTTAAATACTAACACACTAGAAACAGAGGGGAGATCAGCAGTGAAACATATGCGTAGAGGTGAGGGCTCTCAAGGAGTAAATCAGTTTCCTGGCAAGAGAAAGTAGAACAGCGGATGACAAACTTTAGTGGTACCGACACTACTGAGGAGGTGAAAAAGAAACTTGAGAATGGGGTGGTAAAGGGTGTAAATGTTGCAGAAAACAAAGAGGATAGAGGGGCTGTGTCACTCCCACAGCTCGAGGAGACACAGAGCGAGGAAGTGATAAAAAAGAGAGAACTGGAGAGAGGAAGATCAAGCTACTGCCTGAGAAATAGGCAATTTCTTAAATCCTCAACTACAACCTCTACAGATACTAAACAACCTATTGCCCCCCGTAGCACCAAAAGAAAACCTAGGAAGACAATCAAGTCTGATCCAAATAATTTCTATAATAAGAGGAAGACCCCCCAAGAAACAGAGAAGATCGGGAACTCCCTAGACCCTCTACCGTGAGTAACTCCTTCCCTCAGATCGTTTTTTAAAGTACAGGAACAAAATAAGGTGTCATTAACTGGAGAGGAACAAGCCAATAAAGTAGTAACATACTCTGCAGCTATTCCAGCGGCATCTTTGCCAGTAAACACAAAAGAGACCTCGCTTGATAATCTGAGACCGACTCTGCAATATATCTCACTAATGGAGCCTGCTATAGCAGAAGGAGCAAGTATGGAACTTACTCAAAGCAACGACATGGCTACCACATCACAGATACAGGAAAATCCGACCTCAAAAGAAGTTACCTCCTCACAATACCAGCATCCAACAAATCAATTGACCCCTCTCTCAAAAGATAATAGCTCCATGGAAGTGCAAGCTCAAACCTCAGCTCAGGTGCTTGACTCGACAAACCAATTCTTGGAAAAAATGTTAGAGGAAATGAGGGCTAAATTTGCGGTATCAGAACTGAACCAAGGCAAAATTTGCGAGGTATGTGAAGCCCTAGACACCAAAATGGTTTCTCTAAATGATCGGGTTTCTGAGGTTGAGTCCGCAGTCGAGGGGTTATTCAAAAAGGTGGAAAAAAACAAAAAAGACATAAGAGAGATTAGAGAGAGCGGTAGGACCATGAATGAAAAGTTGGAATCTTTAGAGAATCAGGCAAGAAAAAACAACCTGAGAATTGTGAATGTCCCGGAAGGGGAAGAAGGGGCGGATATAAAAAAATGTGTTGTACAACTACTTAACGAACACTTTCCGTGGATGAAGGAAATAGGACTGGAGGATGACATTCAGAGAGTGCATCGAGATCCCTTTAGAAAAAAACAGGAAAGAAAGAATCCAAGAAAAATCTTGCTAAATTTCAAAACATATACAATCAAAGAGAGAATCTTGGGTGAAGCTTTAAAAAATGGGCCCCACTCCAAAGAAAGTTGGACATTCAGGATTCGGTCCGACATTTCCAAAGCTACTCAGGACAGACAATGGGAGCTAGGCAATATATGCAGGAAATAAAAAGCCTGGGGGCTACAGTACAAATGAAATTTCCCGCTGCCCTCCGAATTATGTGGCGCAATAAAATGCATAATATAAGAGAGCCGGCGGAGGTCGCAAATTTCTTGGAGCAAATGAAGGACCACGTGAGAATTGAGTCTGGGGCTCACTCCTAATTCTTTGATTCTAGAAGGTGAGGAGAGTTTGATTTAAAAAATATGCAAGCTTAAATAGTAGGGAGTACAAGCACATAGATAGAAGGGCATTACTCTTAAAAAAAGGGGAAACCGCGGAGCTCAAAAAAGGGGCTAAGATGAGGCCCGAAAGGAAAGAAGGGAGGCTTCCCCAGGGAGGGATATTCTATCACACGAGAAAAATAAAACCAAAAAAATGCACAAGGGTGGGGAGCAAAGTAGGGAAAAAAAATACTGAAAAAATATCCTCAAAAGGCAAGAAGGAAAACGAAAGGAGATATCAGGGCTGGACAAATACAACAACTGGTAAACACGGAAAGATGGCAAGTAAAGGAATGAGGAAAAAATGGGGAAAAACGTAAACATTTTAACTTGGAATGTTAACGGGCTTAGACTACCAAGTAGAAGACGAAGGATCCTGGAATATCTGAGGCTGGCAGACAGTGAGATTATAATTTTGCAGGAAACTCACCTGTTAAAAAAGGAATGGGAAGAAATTACACTGGGTGGATAGCTATGTATGTACTGACCAGGAATGTGTTGTAAAGGGAATTGCTATACTCTTTAAGAAATCTGTAAAAGCCAAAATAGAACAGATAGAGGTGGACAAAAAGGGCAGATGGGCTATTACTAGAGTAAGAATTCACAATAAACCATACACCATAGCAGGCTATTACGGGCCTAATTTAGATGATCCCATCCCATTACAGAACCTATTTACACAATTGTTGTCATTCAATTCCCCAGTTATACTTGGAGGCGACTTTAATCTAATTCCTGATCCTAAGTCAGATCGTCGACCCCCAATTAAACAAGTAAATTTACCCAAAATGAGGGAATGGCTGGGAATTTATAAAAGAGATTTGGGGCTGATGGATGTTTGGAAGGAGAAAGGGGATAAAAGATACCCCTTCACATTGAAAAATAAAAGGTTACATATACAATCTAGAATCGACTACTTTTTGATGGATAAAATGCTTCTTGATAAGACAGACAAAATAGAACACTTGCCAGCATTACTTTCGGACCATTCAGCCGTTCTACTACGAATTCACCTGGGCGGGGGACATGAGGCAGGGAGATGGACTGTGGATCGCTCTACTCTTAATGACTCACAAATCATAGAAACACTTAAAATAGATACAGTTGAGTATTTTGAGAATAATAGAGAAGAAACATCTCTGCAGGTTAGATGGGATGCTTACAAAGCAGTCATAAGGGGGAAAATACTCAGTTTATCGGCACATAAATCAAAGAAATCAAAACAAGAAATCGGAACGTTGGAAACTAAGATCCAAAACTTAGAGCAATTAATAGAAGTTGAACTTGACCCAGAAATAAAACGAGAGTTGGTAGCGGATAAGGAAATTCAAGGGGAAAGGTTAACAGGGGTATTAGAGAACAAAGTAAGAGAGAGATGGGAAGCAAGTAAATTAGCTAACTATGAATATGGTGAGGGGTGTAGCAGACTCCTAGTGTGGAAAACAAAGACCGAAGCCAGCAGGAATAAGATACTAAACATCCTCCCCCAAGATGGATCCAACTTAAGCTCGGAGGAATCGGTAATAAAGAAAGAGTTTACTGATTTTTTCTCTTCATTGTACACGGAAGAGATATTTCCCTCAAGTGAGGATCTAAACGAGTACTTAGACAATCCAGAACTTCCTGAGATAACAAATATAGAAAAAGAGATGTTGAATGCCCCGATTACCAGGGAGGAGGTAGTAGAAATATTGAAAGACTTAAAGAGAGGGAAAGCAGCTGGGCCAGGCGCGCTTCCTAATGAGTTTTATACCAAATTATGGGAGGTTCTGGCCTCCCCTCTCACGAACCTGCTAAATGAAATCTACATAGAGGGGGAGAAACTGCCTGAATCCTGGAACGATGCAACAATAAGCATCCTGGTAAAACCAGGTAAGGACCCAGCAAAATGCGAATCTTATCGCCCTATAAGCCTACTCAACTGTGATTATAAGATCTTCACTAATATTTTAGCAAAAAGGCTAGGAAAAATCGCAGGTAACCTGATAAATAAAGATCAGAAAGGGTTCGTAAGAGGCAGGCACCTGCAAGATTTAACACAAGAACTCATTATGTCTATAGATATTGCCACAAGCGAAAATATTCCACTAACCATAATAACCGTAGATGCAGCTAAGGCGTTTGATAGAGTGAATTGGGCATTTTTGAACGCAACTCTAAAAAAATACAATCTGGGAAAAAAAATTCGGGGAGCGGTTAAAGAACTATATCGAGCCCCAAAAGCTAAGGTCTTAATTAATGGTAACCTTACAGATAATATTCTAATAAATAGAGGGACCAGACAGGGATGTCCCTTATCCCCAATTGTATTCAATCTATACAGCGAACCCCTAGCAACTAAGCTCAGAGCCCACACAGAAATAGTCCCGTTTATATATCATGCATGGGAAAAAAAATAGCCCTGTACGCGGATGATCTGATGATATTTACTACCAACTACGTAGGTTCCTACAATGCAATCGAGAGAGATCTTTAAAAGAGTTTGGGAAGATATCAGGTTACCAATTAAATCTGGCAAAAACAGAAATCATGAGTTGGAATACCCAAGTAAATAGCAGCTTTTCCAGGGAAAAAATCAAATATCTGGGAATAGAACTGGTTAAAAACATAGAAACGGTACCTAGCACAAATTTGGATAAGACAATGGTGGAGGTCAGAAGACTGTTAAAAACGTGGGGAGGCCTTCCCCTGACTTTCCTTGGTAGATCTAATCTAATTAAAATGTCGATCTTAACCAAATTCACATTCCTGTTTAGTGCAATACCCTTAGAATTTAAGAGGGAATCCTTGAAAAAAATACAAGGGGAGCTATCGAGTTTTATTTGGGCGGCTAAAAGCACAAGAATAGCCTGGAGCAAATCACGAAGATGTAAAGCAGAAGGAGGAATTGCTAGTCCTGACCTATTTGAATATTATAGGGCCTTTCAATTCAAGCATATAAGGATCCTGTTAAGCAACTTTGATCTGTATCCTGAACACCTCAAAGCAATGACGGAAAACACTGGGCACTTCCTATTTAAATTTGGTCATCCAAAGTACTTAAAAAAAAATCAAATTGAAGATGTTAAGATCGGCGGCAAGACCCCGTTGTTACTGTGCAGTTCATAAGTTACAATCATTATATAGCACAGTGAGCTATGAAGTGTCATCCAAGAGCTACATCCAAACTACATGGTACAGGTTAGAAAGTTATGTTTGTTTCAAGTCTCATTATCCTAAGGTTGCTAAAAAGGATCTGTTTGAGTAGAAATAAATTCTTATTAGTAAAGACAACCCTAACCACTGTGTTGGGTTCAGAATCCTGAGTTTTTTCTTCTCCATGCCAAGCACTCTTAAAAAACGTCTAGCAGTATGGATGACAGGAATCCAACACCTTGTGATCCCCTTTGTCTAATGCAACATTTTCTATACACTGATACATGTATTATTTATTTATTTTATTTTATTTTCAAAGTTTTATATAGCGCGAACAAGATCTTTGCAGATATCAGAGCGCTTTACAGAACAAGGGGTAGGGGAAACAAGGGAGCGATTAAACAAGCTTTTGGGTACACAATAGTAGTAGGTAGTGTGTGAGTAGCAGAATAGGATAGCAATCAGATAAAAAAAAAAAAATTAAAAGTACAATTAGACATTCATATAATACAAAAAATACAAAGTTGGTGCAATGTTCTGGATATCTCCAAAAAAAAAAGTTCAAGTGAATTTAGCCATAAGGATGGCTTTTACTTCTTTCTTGAAAAATGCAGTGGAGGAGATAAGCCTTGTTTCGGGAGGGAGTGCATTCCAGATCCTGGGAGCCATTCCGGAGAAGGATCGTTTATAGGTTTTTTCCTTCCGGAATCTTTGCAGTTTCAAGAGGAGATTTTTTGTGCTTCTGGTGGATCTCAAGCCCCCTGATATAGTCAGCTTTTGAGTGAGGTAGTTATGTATGATTCATTGTCCCTTAATTTGCGTGTGAAGGTAAAGTGCTCCAACACCTTACACTGGTATGAGAGGCACTATATAACAAATGAAACACATGTGAGAGAGGGGCCATGGAGAGATGAGAGCCACTCCTGGAGAGTAATAGTAAGGGAATCATTGAAGAGCCCTCACAAAGATTGCTGAATCCAGGTACAGTCTGAGATCATCATTTACTATGCTGTAAAAGCTAATGCAAATTAGTATATAATGCAAAATGTGCTGCAGAATGTACCACTTTTGCCAACATTTTCTTTTGGGGAGAACACCCCCCTCCCCCCCCCCAAACATTGCTTGTAATGGTCAGACTTGCTGGCTTCATTCACTATGCACTGTACGGGGTCTGGGTCTGACAAAATTTGCCAAGGCTGCTTTGGGTTCCCAGTCCGGCCTTGTGTAGGATGGGTCTTACAATGGTACAACTATTGAAGTCCTGCGCTTTTCTCAACCCGGAGTGTACTTGCCTGTGTAATCAATTCATGTCATGGTGTGTGTATCTATATTGCAAACCTGTCTTAAGATCCTGCACGTGGTACTGTATGTGTGGAAATGCACTTCTTTTTCCACTTTTTTAAGCAAAACTTTGGAGTGGTGTTTGTCGCTAAACCCGCATGGATGGCCGGGTTCTTGGGGCACATAGCCCCTTGGCTGCAGCGCACAGAGACCGGACACGGCCGCAAACAGAGAAAAAAATTAGAGGGAACATTGGCTGCAACCCTTTTTAGCGGTCACACATGGCCCAATTTTCCATTTGCGACCGCTAAAAAAAGTCGTACATCTGTCCCTAGATCTTTTCTAAGAAATCAAATGTATATATGGCTGATGATGTGTGTCTTTGTGTGCACCTATACTGTTATGCAGTGGCTGTTAGTTTGGTATATTATTTGAAAACTTTGATTTATATTTCCAAGACGTCTGATTGGTACTTAAGCATGAAAAAAAAAAAAAATAAGTTTGCACGACGCTGCATAAAGAGTGGTCTTGTAGTAATGCTGGGCCCTTATTGGAAATAAGAAAATGGGAAGGGGAGGAGAGGAGAGGAGAGGGCAGGGGGTAATGACAAGTGAGGAAGTGAGCAGTCCAGTAGCAGTGTGAAGCCGCTGTGCTATCGTACACAGTATTATTATTTGTTTAAATGAAGCATGAGGGAAGAGGGAGCAAAGGATAAGCAAGGATGGTTGGATAACTCGAACACTTTATGCGACAGTAACGGGACATTTCCTTGTTATTACAGTGCTTGAAGCTCACAGATGCAGCAGAGGCGCTTGAAAGTGAGAAAACTATAGTGAAGAATGCTCACCCACAGATACACCACACTCCACAGACCTAGACTTATGGGAATGGACTCCGAGTTTAGAGATTAATAAACAGAAAGAAGACGCATTCATCGTAACTATAAAACAACCAACGGAAATGTGAAAACAGAGAATTCACAGAAAGGCAAAACAGAATTGCATAACATTTCCTGGCCACTTTTTACACTTTGTTATAAAAATAACAAAAAAGAGCGCCTGGATGCTGCATGGATTCTAAGCAACCATTGCAATCCCGTTGTGTTAGAACATGTGCTTGTGTAAGCAGCCTCAGAAAAGCTTTCAGGGCGGTAAAACGCCCATGAAGCACGTGCTAGCAACTTATAGCTCGCAAATCATTGACCTTAGAGTGCGTTCTTCCCTTTTCGCTCTTATGGCCCATGCAAAGTGCCAGAGCAACAGCACTGCCCATTGAACTCTGCTTTCTGTCTACAGAACAAGTGACGCATGGGATGTACGTGTGCTACAGCCGCTGGATGGAATACTTCTGCAATGTCATGCACATTCAAATCTGGGGCCTCTCTGCTGAGAATGAGATCAAAGCTACAATCGTGGAGGAGAGCCAAGTCATTATACACTTTAAAGACTATCAGGAACTCACCCGCCAAACACAAGGGTTGTTGGCACATATTTTGGTGATTGGTCTTAAAATTGAGGCAAATAAGATTGTTTCTAGTCGGAGAACAAAATGTGGCCTTGTATTGACGTGTGTCTCATCTCTTTCTTCTTTTGAAAGTGCTGTCCTCAAAGCACCCTTTAAAACAAGCATTTGCAATGAAATAGGTCGAGCATTTGTTAAAGTTAGAGCTGTTGGAGTTGAAAATGACAATGTTTTTTACTTTTGCTTTTTATACCAATGGCAATAACGCTATGCAAAAATCATTATTCTACTGCAAATAAATAAACAAAAGTAAAAAACATTCTCATTTTCAACAGCAACAGCTCTGTAGTGTTGCGCTCTAGCCTTCCCGCAGTCACGTGACCTGGGAGAGCTATCGCGGGAGGACGTGACGTGGGAGGCTGGGTATTCTGACTGCGGCACTGGAACATACAGGACTGCTCTCCCCTATAGAGATATATTGTACTTACAATAAAGTAAAAAGTAATGCGCCCCAGAGCCTCTGCTCTTCATTCCGTGGGGGCCATACTTTGCATTCCACAAGCTCTAACTTTAACAAATGCGAGACCTATTGCATTGCAAATGCTTGTTAAATCATGCATTTTAACTAGAGCACTCAAGTTTCCCCGGTCCATTTGTAAGAGGCTCAAACAGTAAGGACCATTTGTTCTTTGCATTCTAGGTGTTGTAGTACTACAATTCCCAGAGTGCATCTTTCGCATTCTTACAAGCTTCAAAATACCAACATCTACTGACCTAAATACAGGATGACAGGGATAAACCTCCAGCGAATGGCAAACTGGCTGCAGCTGAAGACCTGCTGCACACGCTACTAGCTGTCTTCGTCCTTCTTAGCCAATGTTCTGCCTTTAGGTCAGATGGCAGTAGAAGTCCCAAAGGGCAAACAAACAACGAATGCACTGAAAAGGGTAGCAGAACGCTTCTTTACAGCAACTGTCGAAATAGAGTGCTAAAAAGTCAAGCTCGGTAGAGGAGTTTCAAAGAGGCCGAGCGGCAGAATGCATGCACAACCACTGAAGCTGGGTCAAAGGAACATAGCCACATCAGGGCCACAGGAACCCCCCGCCCCAACAATACCAAAACCCGCAAATAACACACAGACACAAGTGTTAGGATTGGGAAAAGTTGCTGCAGGTTTATTACATACAACATATGTAATCACGGTGGGTTATCTTACGGGCGATCCAAGGGCAGGCCGCATTCTCGCCACCTGCCCGCCTGATGAGCCAATCAGCACAGTGGCGAACCACCCAGTTGCTGCACCATTATGGTAATCACACTACTCACGCCCCTTGCGGGGCGTATCTAGGCAAACCCCCGGTTGCACAGGCCCACAACCGCCCGAAGGACTACTGGGGCGCCGACACGAGTTCCTGGACCTCCCATGAGGTTCGAGGTTAGGCTCTGGCACCCCTATGTGCCCGCTGAAGTACAGTGTTGCACTTCTCTGCTTCCGGATCGCCCTGTAACTCCGCCTGCAACGAAAAAAGGAACACATTAAAGCTCCCCCTGGGGCCCCCCCTCAAACTGACACTCTGGGTTAGAGGAAGGGAGGGAAAGAGTGTCCCGAAGATGCAAGCGCGACGTCCGGGGCGACAAAGAGGCCAGCACAAAGGCGATGAGGAGAGATATACCCCCTAGCCTCGCCTAGCCGCCCCGGACGTGCATCAGAGACCCGCCTACCTCCACCGGGCAACGCCTGCCCTGGGGAGGAATGGCTGGGCACAGCCAAGGGGGGGGCGGGGGCAGCCCTCTGTGGTTAAGGGCCCGCCCTCCTGATGGCCACCGGGTGGCCTCGGGCAGGCGCATAGCCACATCAGGGCCACAGGAACCCCCCGCCCCAACAATACCAAAACCCGCAAATAACACACAGACACAAGTGTTAGGATTGGGAAAAGTTGCTGCAGGTTTATTACATACAACATATGTAATCACGGTGGGTTATCTTACGGGCGATCCAAGGGCAGGCCGCATTCTCGCCACCTGCCCGCCTGATGAGCCAATCAGCACAGTGGCGAACCACCCAGCTGCTGCACCATTATGGTAATCACACTACTCATGCCCCTTGCGGGGCGTATGTAGGCAAACCCCCGGTTGCACAGGCCCACAACCGCCCGAAGGACTACTGGAGCGCCGACACGAGTTCCTGGACCTCCCATGAGGTTCGAGGTTAGGCTCTGGCACCCCTATGTGCCCGCTGAAGTACAGTGTTGCACTTCTCTGCTTCCGGATCGCCCTGTAACTCCGCCACAGCCCGGGCGAAGGTCCCCGCCGCCACCCGGGCCCCCCACCACTGCAACTCATTACCTGCAACCTTTGCTCAGAAGTGCCTCCTTCAAATCGAGGAGGAATAGGTCTAAGCCAACAGGCGTGAGATGAACTTCATCCGCCTCAAAATAACCTTTGACTTTGTCCTGAATCATCTCATGTTTGATGAAACCCAGACCCCTCTGTTGGGTGAATTTTTTCATGGCGCTGTTGATTCTCTTCCTGGACCTTTCAACTGCTTGACACGACTTAGCGCCTAGCCAAAATCTACGTGGCACAATTTCCGACCACCAGATCTCACACTCACGCATAAGCCCGCAGATGACCCCTAGATCCACTTTCATTTTCTGCAGTAAGGTAGACCTCCCCAAGTTCGTGAGGTCATTACCGCCCAGGTGAATCACCAGGTGTTGAGGTGTAGGCCCCGCTGTAGCTAGGGCTACCTGTAATCTGTGCAACAGACTATTCCAGCGCATGCCAGGAAAACCAAGCCAGACACAGTCAATGTTCACGAAGCCCTGCGTCCAGTTCCTGATCGCTGCCCACCGGCCCAACCTGGAGACTGTGGAGTGCCCCAAGACCCACACTCTTGACCCTGTCAAAGAAAAGACGCAATTCATTTTGAAA
Organism: Lissotriton helveticus; assembly: GCF_964261635.1. Taxonomy (NCBI): domain Eukaryota; kingdom Metazoa; phylum Chordata; class Amphibia; order Caudata; family Salamandridae; genus Lissotriton; species Lissotriton helveticus. Next base: position 1,789,161,108 of record NC_136057.1, read on the forward strand.
TGTTTATTGACCAAGGGTGCACAAAATTTTAAAGTAGTATCAAAGCCTAAAACTAGGCACACTGCAAACATATGTACAATGATATGGACAGGCCGAGATACCCTGTTCATGGGCGAATATAACGTTTATAGCAGGGGGACTCCCAGTGCCCCACTTTCTGAACACTTTCTGGCTGCATGCCCGCTTTAAACGCAGAGGTGGCTGCCCCAATACGGAATGAATGGCTGGAAAACCTTTTCCCTTGCTTCAACAAGCCAGCTCTATCAAGGCATGCTAACATTATTTTATCCATTTGGTATTTGGTCAGGGGGCTCAGGTCAGCATGGATGAAGAGGTAACCCAGTACCGCTGGGCGCAGGGCGAGGTAAGACTGGAGGGCCGCTATCGGGCAATAACGCAGGTCCCCGAGAGGGGCCAACCTGATGACAGTCCCTTTGCCCGCCTGGTCAGTTTTGGACCGTCTAAGAGAGATAGACAGGCCGTCCTTGACACTTATGTCCGCCACCCCTAAAGTGTCCCCTGTCATATCTGCCTTGGAGCGTGCTACTAACTCGCTGCTCCGGAATGCACCGAAAAAGGCTAGGCAGAAGGCCGCAGAGAAGAGGGAAGCCTCAAAATGCGGGTGAACCACAGTCTGCAGAACCGCCAACATGGCCTGCAGAGTGGGGTACTCAATAGGGGACCTGTTGTCGGGAATCCTAGGAACATCCCGAGCCCACCCCTTCAAAGCAGCCCTAATTGCAAAAGACTTGGTCGGGTCACCTGCCCCTCTCAACCTCGCATCATGGCCAATCGCAGCCAGGTGTCCGCAAGCCCAGGAGTGGGATTTACCCCGTTTCTTGGCCCAGACAACAAAAGCCTGTACTCTGCTCTCCAGTGGCAGGGCTGTGAGACCCAGCTCGACAATTGCTTTGTGGAAGTTGGCTAGGTGACTACCATAGCGCCTCCTCGTACCTGGGGCTAGTGACCTCTCCCCTAACTCTCTCAGCTCCTGCTCCACTCCAAGATGCGCCAAAGTCCTGGTGCGAAGGGGGTCATCTCTGTTCTCGCCAGTGGGCACGCCGCCTGGAAACGGTCCCACTGAAAACGAGAAAGAGCGTCAGCCGCGACATTAGAGACCCCGCAATGTGCCTCGTCCTAAATTCCAAATTGCAGCGCAGGCTCCTACTGGCCAACTCCCTCAGAAGGCAAAGGACCAACGGGCAACTGGCTGTTTGACCGTTGATGGCTTGTACTACAGCCATATTGTCCGACCAGAAAAGGACCTTCCTGTTAGACAAAGGACCCGGCCAGAGATGCAGTGATACCACTATGGGGAAAAGCTCCAGGACAGTTATGTTGGAAGTGATCCAACGCTTACGCCAGGCATTGGGCCACTCCTGCGCGCACCATAAATCACCCAGGATTGCCCCGAAACCCTCCCTGCTGGAGGCATCGGTGAACATGCTGATTTCAGGGCTGTCCACCCACGGGGACCTCCAGATGACAGTCCCATTGAAATCTGACAGAAATTCAGCCCACATTAACAGGTCCTTCTTCAAGCCCGCAGACAGCTTTACAAAATGATGGCGCTTGAAGACCTTTGCAGTAGCCCTGGCTAACCTCCTAGCAAACACTCGTCCCACTGGTATGACTCTAGCCGCAAAGTTAAGTTTGCCCAGGAGACTCTGGATGACCCCCAGAGGTGCCTTGTCTTTTCCCAGCAAGTCCTGAATGTCCCGTTTCAGGTCCTGTACCTTCTCAGCGGGGAGTCTTGACACGCCCATTATCGTATCTAGCTCAATGCCAAGGAAAGTGAGGACCTGTGCTGGGCCCTCAGTCTTGCCAGGCGCCAAAGGCACACCCAGGTGTCCAGCCAAGTCAATGAAAGCATTCAGACCCTCCCTGCATTCCTGAGTGCCCTCCCTACCGATGAACAGGAAAACATCAAGGTAATGGGACACCGCCGTGACACCATACTTCTTGGAGAGGGCCCATTGCATAAAAGTGCTAAATGCCTCAAAGAAGGCGCATGACACGGCGCAACCCATGGGCATGCATTTGTCAAAATAGTACTCCCCTCTCCACTTGAAGCCCAGCAGATGCTGACTGTCCGGGTGCACGGGCAAGAGTCGGAACGCTGCCTCAATGTCTGCCTTCGCGAGCCAGGCCCCTTTCCCTGCCCTCCAAACCAGGTCAATCGCCATATCAAGGGAACAGTAGGAAACGGAACAAGCCCCTTCTGCTACCCAGGAGTTCACAGAATTGCCCTCCGGGAAGGAGAGGTTGTGGATTAGCCTAAATGCCCCCGGCTCCTTTTTTGGGACCACACCCAGCGGGGACACTACAAAATCAGGGAGGGGAGGAGATGCGAAAGGGCCCGCCACCCTCCCTAAGGACACTTCCTTGCAGATTTTCTTGCCTACAACCTCCGGGAGGTCCCTCACTGACTTCTGGTTCTCAGCGTCCCTGCTGACCCTGAGACCCTGGTAAGGAATTCTAAAACCTTCAAGGAAACCTCCCGCCAGGACAGACCTGTCTTTCTCATTGGGATAGGATCTTAGTAAGGGCAGGAGATTAGGGATGATGACAGGAGACGGGCCCTTGGAGTGGCCGGGTGAGACCTCAATGGGAACAGTACAATAATTTTGAACCACATGGCCAGGCGAGGGGGGTGGAGATAGGGTTGGAGCAGCTGGACGTGTGCAGGGGGTGAACGCTTGGAAAAGGTTATTACTTGTCTTTGTTGGTTGTGCTTGCGGAATCGCGATTGTCGCATGCTGACCCAGGGTGTGGCCCACTGCACTTACTGCAAGAGTGCGCAAACCTGCACGCCCGACCCCAGGTGCAATTACCTGCATTGAACAACCTACAAGTTGCTGAGAAACCTTTCCTGCTTGTCTGTCTATTGAAACCTCCACCACCGCCGCGCCCCCCACGAAAGGACTGCTTAAAATTACCTTTCTTCTCTGTGTACAGGCCCTTACCTGTTTCAGCTTTCTTTTCCTGTGTGTTCGCTTTGCCCACATCTTCCAATTTACCCTTACCCATATGCTGCATCCAGAGTCTCACCTCGACCTGATCCCAGTCCAATTCGGGGCAGACCGCCATTTTCTTACGAAATTCACAGTCGTACCTGCACCACCCCATGCCCGCAGCAGCCTCCGCTTCATCAGTTATAACACTCGCGTATTGAAAAAGCCCCTGCGCCTGCTCTGGGAAGCGCTCGGTGATCACTGCCACTAGGATGGAGAAGGCTTGTCTCCAGTTTTTGATTGTTTTCTCAGGCCAAGACTGAAAACGAACTTTCTTTTCTTCATCCTTGGCACCCGCTTTCCTGATGTCAAAGCCATCGGCACCCAACATGAGGAAGGAGAAGATATCGACAAATTCCCTACGCCAAATGCATTCTTTTGCTGCCTGAGGCACCTGCCAGGCCAGGGAACATTTACCTGACAGCAGAGGGGCCATGGTCATCTTAACCGCTGGCGCAGAGGGGACTGACATGGGTGCGGGCGCAGGTGCAGCTGGGAGCGCGGGTAAGGCTGTGGACGCAGGGGATGCGGCAAGCAATACTGGGGCAGGGGACGGCCCAATAACTGAGCTAGGTAGTGAGCAATCCGCCGGCGACGCCATGTCGACAAGGGGACATTCGGGCGCTGCCCTGCTGACCCCACCTTGAAGCCCGCCCCATACCCGAGCTACTAATGCGTCAACTGATGCCGTGGGCGGAGGAGCAATGTCTTGTGGCTCCACTTCCAAGGGGCCTGCTGGCGGCAAACCCGCCAAGGGGGTGGCAAGCAAACTCGCTCTAACCTCTGACATGAAGACAGAGAGTGAATCCGTGAGCTTACCCAAGTCCTCCCTGGTGGCGAAGTCTGCTGTAGAAACCACCGGGCGAGGGGGTGGGGGGGCGCTATTCGAGATCACCGCCGGGGGTGAGGCGGGGGCATGCACGATCACATTCCTGACCAGTTCGGGCGACCCTGGTTTTGGGAGGAGGCTCCGCTGGGAAGTCTTTCACTGTTGGCTTCCGCACACGTTTGGACCTGGTGTGACCAGGCTCTTCCACAATGTCTTGTTCCGGGACGGGGCCGGCCCCGGGGACTCTGGGGGGGTTGGCCGTCAACAGTTCACTAGCCCACGCAACCCCATTCGCCTTGATCAAGTCCAGCAGTGCCTTCATCTGCGCATCCTGCGAGGGTCCTATCCCTGAGTCGTCGACCTGTGACGTCTGCGTAAAAAGCGGAGGGGACCCCTGACTCTCCATGCCTATCTTTGGCTCTTCCCCTGTAAGAAAAAGTCACTGTGAGCCAAAGTACATATATTATATAAATGTTGGGGTAAACAGCTCTGACTCACTACACAACTGAACCTAGCCAGAATGAACGTGACACGACGCTCTCAGGGGATGCATTAGGCTTCAACCACATGCTCACAAATGGAGCAGCATGCGCTACTTTTGCTTGACCTGCTCCCCAAAAGCACTGCCACCCAGAGTCGACCTCGCCCCCATACACTTACCTCACCGAATTGGTCCGATCGCCTGTTGTGCGGGTGGAGGTGGGGGGGGGGGTGCTGCCGGGAACAAGGACAACTCCCAAGATCCTAAGCCTACCGACGAGGGCGAGTTTCTGTATGAGAGAAAAGAAAGTGTGAGACGGGACGGGCCCTGTGGTGGTCCTCGAGCTGCAGGACTAATGACACGCCGACTCGCCACAACTGCCCTGTGAAGGGGCGCTGCAGAGGCAAACGTTAAAAGGCATGGACTGCCTAGACACAAAAGCGCCCCAAGGGCTTGCACGAGACTGTGGCCCCACGTTGCGTGTGGCACGTCCCCCAAGCGAGACACACCTCGGATGACAACAGCTGAGACAGATGCCACCCAAGCGACCAGACCAGCACACTCGCATAATCCCCTGAGGCGCGCCCATCCACCCTCAGAGCATATACATACCTCCAATACTTGCTGTTGTTGCGAAAATGGGTGCGCCCACCGGAAGGAGCGCGCAAGGGAGAGGCCTGAAACAAGCAAGGAAACGCTGTATTAAATAGAAGCTCTAACAAGACAACCATATCCTTGCTGAAATTGCGACATCAGCATCACGATAATGGTCACCACCGCAGCGGAATAAGATCAAACCAAGTTAACAAGCAGCGTGACATCGTACATGCGAGCTGCCGAATGAACACCAATACTCATGGGGGTGAGCCAAGGTGGCACCAGCATTGGATCGCACGCGTGCTCGTATTAGCAGCTGAGAATGTGGTGCGTGAGCAGGCTCTTGGATCGGGTGGGGGAGGGTGGGGCCGAACAAGAGGAAGGGGCCGAACCGAGGGCCCCCCCAACTGCATGTTCCAGCGCTCCAGCTCGGCTTCACTTAACAGCCGGAGGCCCGCCAGACAGCACACTAACACACTGGATCTCGGAGCAGTGGCGAGGCACACCTAAGCTTTTTATGGCCCCCTGCGCCGAAACAAACAAACTTTTGTTCGAGCCTCGCGGTGAAGACCTTCAAAATACTGCCCCTAAGACAGCATTAAAAGTTGAACCTTATACACGTGCTAGGCAGACTCATCCCAATGCCGGTATGAGCACACGAGGGCGATAGAACTACCGCGTAGCAAATGAGCATCGACACCTCAAAACATTTGCCTGCATTAATACACACGAAAACACAGCACAGTAGAACCTTTGCCAGTGTGAGGCTGACACACCCAATTGAAGCTAGAAACAACACGAGGGAAGCAATGTGACGGCGTAGCAGACTGAGCATAGAAAGAAATTTAAAACATTTTACTGCATTATTTACACTCGAAAACGCAGCCTCAACAGTAGATCCTTATCCACGTGTTAGGCTGACTCACCCCATAGGAGATATCGAACACGGGGGGAAGCAATGCGACCGCATACAGCATGAGCATCGACAATTATATACATTTGCCCACATTATTAGACACATGTGCACGGGGAACCCCGCCGCATGCACGGAAACCTTAAATGTGAAGATATGGATTTTCGTAATGAGGCCTAAATCATCACGGCCCTAAGATAAGGCCCGCCAGGCCAAGAATAAGTTATCGAACTACAAAATTGCGATACATGAGAACACATGAATAACACATGAAGTATACGTGCAACCTGGGGGGGGTCACCCGGCAAGCGTACTCATCCGCCTCCGCATCCTCCATGGAAACCCCAGAGGGGGCACAAGGAGCCATGAGACAATGCCTGCCGGTGCTATCCTGTCCTGGGCAGCCGGGGGGGCCGCATGCAAGCGTCTGCACTCCGGGCCCCGTCCTTGCCTCCGAAGACGAACATAAACCGTCACGGATGCTAGGCCCGACTAACGCCCCACACTCTATCTCTCGGGCGGGAACCAGCCGAGCAACACGTGGGCGCTGCACCGTGGATGGGGGGAGTGGATGGGAGGGCCCGGGCGTAAGGTCATGGCGGGGCGCCCCCTCCCCGCAAGGGCAACAATGACGAGCGACACCGCTGCCGCCACGTGGCCCACTTCAGCATAGCATACTGGCAAACTGGGACAAGCAGCCATGGTGACTCCGCTCAGAGCCGCTCGGACCCCGGCGATGCAATGCGGTGACGGGAGGCCCGATAACCCCCCCCTCCCCCGCAGCCCGCCACTGCAGACAAGGAAGCTCGTAACCCCCACCTCCACAGCGGCCCGACGCTAAGCGGGCCGCCTAGCCATCGCTCTGAAATCTCCAAAGGGAGGGAGTAGGCGGAGGGGGGGTAATGCCCGTAGGCCTCAGCCCGTAGGCCACTCACCGCAAAGAGTGTCCCGAAGATGCAAGCGCGATGTCCGGGGCGACAAAGAGGCCAGCACAAAGGCGACGAGGAGAGATATACCCCCTAGCCTCACCTAGCCGCCACGGACGTGCGTCAGAGACCCGCCTACCTCCACCGGGCAACGCCTGCCCTGGGGAGGAATGGCTGGGCACAGCCAAGGGGGGGCGGGGGCAGCCCTCTGTGGCTAAGGGCCCGCCCTCCTGATGGCCACCGGGTGGCCTCGGGCAGGCGTAGAGGCGGCTCCTACGCAATGGCAGAGGAGCATCACCCCACTGCCTGGGTCAGAACCAGCAAATGAAGAATAAAACGATATTGAAGCATGGTTTTATTTTTCATTTGCTAGCTCTGAGCCAGAGAGTGCAGGGAGGGGCAGGCTCGAGGCATGGGATGAGAGGGGGGGGGCTATGTGCACTCCCTAAGTGTGTTTGTCCGGCTGTCACAAGCCGACCAAAACACACATGCGCACTTCAGTTTCTCCTGCCTAGACGCATTAAACAGCCAGGCTGAAAAAAAAACACAGACTCCCTGGCCTGAGTGGAGCGTCTTTCATGACCTCTCAGGCCAATCCCCCTGCTGCTCTCATATCATGAGAGCAGCAGGGGGATTGGATGGGAGTCTATCCCAGGGCTGTGGGACCAGGAACAGCGCAGAAGGCACAACGTGACGTGGGAGGCGGCCGACTTCAGGTAAATTATTTTTTTAAATATAAATTATTACTACCCTCCTCCCCGTGCTCCTCACCTCACCGCGCACCCCCTCCTGCGTTGCCTCCACCCCCCCCCCCCCCCCCCCCAGCCTTTCTTTGTGGCAGCCGCCACTGCAAAGGAATACATAACATTATGGCATTTCAGACTTGCTGGAATGCTCTCTTAAGGACATAACAGAAATCTGGTCGAACAAAGTTTGGAAATTAATTTTCATAAAGAAGAGCGCTGACAATTTAGTTATCTTTTACCTGATAATATTTTGAATCCAATTAAAACATACTTTAATCCACAGAGGCATACTACTAAATAGGCAGGGCAGGGAACTCCAGCAGTTTTCTCAGCGGTAATGCAGCAAAAAGTCAACTTGGATTGTTTTACGCTGTTCTGTAAATGCAGACGGGGAAGGGAGCACCAGCCACAAGGGGGAGTGGGAGGGGCACACAAGACATGGGAGGAGGAGGGAGGGATAAATGCCAGTATTCATTGCAGCCCTCTACAGCGTTAATCCACTGAGGTATATTACTAAATAAGCAGTGCAGGGAACTTGGAGCAGTTTTGTCAGCGGCACTGCAGCATTAAAAGACTGACTTGCATTGTTTTACGCTGTTCTGTAAACAAAGACGGGGACGGGAGCACCAGTCACAAGGTGGAGTGGGAGGGGCATGCAGGACATGGGAGGCGGTGAGGAGGATGTGTTCATTGCAGCTGTATAACCCTTAGAAATCAACTTTAAAATTGATGCTGTATACAAATTAGGATAAAATTAGCGTAATTGGTATAAAAGAGGCAAATAAATAAGAACTTCTGTACCAGACCAGATGTGCCCAATTTAACCTCCACATAACATTTAGTTGGTTGAAAACAACAAAGTCGGTGTAGGGTATACTCACAGAGGTGCTGACACAAGTTTATGCTTCTCCAGGGAAAACAAGCCAGAGCCGCCCTCGTCCCAGTAGAAGATGCCGATGTGGCTGCGTATGGCGTCGTCCTGCTGGGGGCACTTGGGGTCTTCTGAACATAGAGACCAGAGAACTGTTGTGCCATGCTGTCCCAAAAAAAAGAAAGGAAGGCATGCTCCCCCCACCAAAAAATTTTGTTGAAATGGTGCAAGTTGGGCAAGCCGAGCATTTAGAAAATTTGTCACGCTGCCGCCATTACTAATAAAAATATATAAGCGGGTGCCATGATCTATACTACAGCATGGCGCCGGAGGCAGGACACAACGAGGAGCCATTGCGGGCGCCGTGCTGAAACATACAGCATGGCGTCCGAGGCAGGATTCAATGAGGAGCCATTGCATGTGTCGTGCTGAAACCAACAGTATGGCGGCTGAGGCAGAACCCAATGTGGAGCCATTACTAATAAAAGTATAAAAGCGGGGGCCGTGCTGAAACCTATAGCGTGGCAGCCAAGGCAGGAAATGATGACTAGCCATTACTAATAAAAATATAAACGTGAGCAACGTGCGGAAACCTCAAGCATGGTGCCTGAGGCAGGACAGTGATGAGGAGCAGGCAGTCAGAAGGAGTGGAAAAGCAGGCTGCATTGCAGGAAAGCATGTCGTGCATGCAATACGAGAAAATCATTGAAGAAAAAAGTGATCACAGACTGTAAATGAAACATACTGAGTAACAACACAAGTAAAAGGGTCGGTCCTCATGGGAGGTTAAAAAAACAAAAAAGGCGGTACTAAGGATGGACTACTAAGCCTATTCACAAATCAAAAGCCACCATTTAGAATGGACAGCAAGGGAAGCCAATTGAAAAGATGGGAGGAAAATGGGCGGAGCTTCCAGTCAAATACCTGAATACAGCATGTCTCAAATAGACAGCGCAAGCGCTGCATAGGCGAGACCTAAAAAAACAGACTATCGGAGATGGGTAATTGCAGCACACGAACAAATACTTCAAAGTTAATGAACTGAGTTCAGTATAGATTAAAACTCTATAAGGAATTGGTAAATGTAAGGGGACCTGCGTGTAAAGCGTGGGTCCACTGTGGTACAGGTCCAGAAAAATAGGCGTAATGAATATTGGAACTTGTGTCCAAAATCATGGTAAGGTCTACACTAAATACAATCCTCGCAATGGCTCAGCTGCATGGTATTGTACAAGCAGAGGACTCCCTCTGCCAATTCTGCCCCACCCCTCTGGGTGGTAATGACACCCAGCTGCTCACCTGCTGGTTGAGGTTAGCGCTCATCGGCAGCTGCCAGAGAAGAAAGAAGGCTTGCTCCCCACATGGGGACAGATGATTGGAGGACTGCTCCAGGCCATCCCCACCAGAGTTCACTGCGCTGCCTGTCTCCATCAGGCTGCAGGGGCTGTCAAGCTGGGAGGAAAAGGGAAGGTCGTCAGACAATAGCAGGCACTACACCCCGCCCTGATCATGGGTGCACTGCTCTCCGGCAGGGAGCACTTACTTCATTACCGTTAGTTAATAGAGCACGACCTGCCGGTTAACAGCAACACCACAGGTTAGTATATAACAACGACCATTTCAAGTCCATCCTAACACACTGTTCTTTGATAACGTCCTGTGCCTACAAATGCTTTGCAGACAAAGCCTCATAAAGCTTTTATATTGTGAAGCAAGATAACAGAAATGTTGAAGAACGCAACTTGCTGACACTTGGAAGGACCATCCCTCAACTTGTGTACTCCAAAAGGTTTCACAGAATCATTGTGCCTCCCTCAAACTAGATGTTAAAAGGCCAAGAATCCCCCTCATATAAAAGCACTCACTCTCTGCCAGCAGCTGCATCTTGGGTAGGTAGAGGCTACAGAGCCGGAAACAGAAGCACAATGAACACCTGTACCCCAATTGAGTACGTTCTGGTCCCCTGTTAGACCTGGCTATCGCATAAACTGCGCATGTGCTGTGGTAAACTTAACATATGAAACTAATGTTGCTCTCCAGTGGCATTTCACTGTATATATAGCGCAAGCGCATGCTTGCTATTTACAGAACGTACGCATGCACAGAAGGTATGGCTCAAGCATATTCTGATAGATGAATGAACATCCAGACATGGAAAAGGGAAAGGAAAGGGAATGAATGAAATAAACGAAGCTGCATCTAAATACATTTTGAGGGAAATAATTAAGGGAATAAAAAATTAACAGGAGGAGAGCAGCGCACCCGAGTCCAGCCGGTGACCCTGCCAAAGATAGCCCGCTAACCCCCATATGCCTCTCATGCCTACTATCGAGGCGTGAGTGACCTCTTAACACATTGGCCGTAGCAACCGGAGACGTTGTAGCAGCTCTGATCGGAGCACAACGGCTCGCCTTTTCCAGCTTGGGAGGAGGTAGGAAGGACAAATGTTGCAATAAAATGCAAGCAGATACAGGCCTAAAGTTGAACACGCACCAGTAAGGAAATAAAATAATAATCCTCCAAACAACAGATAAATAACCAAACCGTAAAGATAACAGTACTTGGTCCCAGCTCCATGGAAGGAATGAAAGAGAAAAAGGAGGGACAAAGAGGCAGGACTGACCACTAGCAAGCAAGGATTTTTAAAGGACACTGAAACAAACAAATCAAAAGCAGGGGGATGGCTTTAAGCACACAAGAGAAATATATACTAAAGTATATACAAGAGGTCTCGAATGCTCAACCTAAAACGGGGCACAACATGAAATGAAAAAAGGCTGGGACTTTTAGTTCATGTCCTATCGCCAGTAACATAACCTCACTATCTTGAGCCATGATGAGTTTTACAATACTCGGGTATACACAACCACTACGTCACCCAAGACACCACTCCCATACACAACTCTCTCCTGCATGTGGGACATTCCCAAGCTACCAATCCTGTCACACCACTGTCTCCACAGAAACAACCCTTCAAACCCAGACCCTGTTCCTTTACCCTCTCTGAGCACACCTACACTACCACCACTTTCTCTTCCATAATAGGAGGCCCATTGTATGCATCTGTTCACTTACACAACCCCTGCACCATTTGCTCCTTAGAAACAAAATGTACAGGTATACTGTTCCTTTCTCTTTTCCCGATAAAAGACCTGCTGGAGGGGTGGCCTTAGATGCACGACCTCTCCTTAGGGAATTTTTCCCAGATATGGCCCAAAAAAGAGGGCGGTGTAGCATAATTTCTGTTTTCTCTGCAGAGTTCTTAATTTCTGGCACAATATTGAATGCCGATGTCCAGCAACCTCCATCAGGTCACCATGTCCAGTTAATTATGTTGCCCTCTTTACCAGCAGTTTTCTGGGGTTATTTATTTTCTCAATAAACTGTGTTGTTAGAAGACTTCCACACTTGCTGAGTGAGTTATTTTCCCCTCCTTGGAATCTTGTGATCTCTGTGATGCTGAGAGGCTTGCTAATACAAGGTTGTAGTGACATTGTGATACTTGGGGGCCGTCGGGTATGATGCACAAATACATCCCTGGAATAGCTAATTCTCCTTTGTTGTGGTTATTTTTCTGAAGATGAGACCCTTCCAGGTACACATTTGTGGAAGAAAAAAAATCCAGACTGGTTGACAACTTCATGATTTCAATGGATTTATGGATTTTGCGAGACTGTCTCTGGTAATAACTGAACCCTGAATTTGGGGATGGGGTAGATGTGTAGCCTAATTGGGGGGTTTGGACCAGAGACAGGTGAGCAGAATTCTGGGAGTTTGCATGTGTTTGTATGCAAATTACAACTTCGTGGAAAGGAAGACATTGACATGCCCATGTATGTGAGAAGCAATGTCTTTCTGTGAGATTAAGTGATCAGTCCAAGTCTGTGTCTGACTCCATCATCCTGGGTGATGTCATGCACAGCACATGTTCGTTTGTAAGAAGTTGTTGCAGGGGCTCTGCTGGTAAGCAGAACTTGCCTCTGGATGACAGGATGTTAAAATGTAGGGACTGACATTACCATGTTAGTACCTGTTGGCCCAAATCCTGGCTAGCTCACAGTGCCTCACCTGAACTCCTAACCTTCCCAGAGTAGAAGGTGATTATGGCAAACTGTGAAAACAGATCATCACCTTTCGTCTCTCACTCATGCATGCCCGTAGAAAACAAAAGAAACACAAGATAAAAGATTACAATACATTTATTGAAACTGTCATAGTATATTATGAAGCAGATGTGCTGCGATAACTAGGCAAAAACAACTAAGCAATGTAATCAGCATTACTAGCAGGCTGTATACCAGCAGCGGTTTCTTTATTTGGGTGTGGTGGTGTTGCCCCCCTGTTTGTTTACCCCATATTAAATCAGGTTTGCTGACTTTACTGATTTCAATTTTATTTTAGCTGCAGTATGCAGCATGACTGGGGGAAAATGTTCCTTTTACAGGAGAGTGAGGCAGGCAGACATAAAGGGGGGGGGACTGGACGCTTCTTATTGGAGTGAAATGTGCATGTCCGGTTGGACGGATGCCTTGTTCTGTCCAGCCTGACATGCGCACTTGACCCCTTGCCTACATGCACAATATAGGGAGCCTGGGGGATTGAAGCCACAGACACCAAGTCTCCTGTGGAGCAATGGCAGCTCCTGACCAGGCCAATCCTTGTGCTGCTCTCATGATGCTTCCAAACATAAACAGCAAGGCGCAGTGTCTGGATTGACTCAGGAGTCGCGGGGTGGGACCGAGGGCCGAGCTGGTGATCACTCACAATTTAGATGTATGCCTGGAGGTATGATGCACCTAAGGAGCCAACGAGTGTTCTTCGCTGTCTCTGATGGTCCAGGCCGGGACCACCAGACGGTGAGTGAATGTGTGCATTAAATAACTGGCACAGTGGCACTGCTTGCATTGGTCAGAGAACCTGGTCAGATTCCACTTCCGCGCTGCCACATATGCACTGCCCTCGAAGAACATGTACATATAGAAATTGAAACACAACGTGAATGTCGATGAATACCACTTTAAAATAAAATGTAATGTACATGAATGAATGTCTCTTGTAGTCACTGTAGTAGATAATGCAGGCCCGACCGAAACTCACTGGGAAAGAATGTGTATGTTTTGCCCTTATAAGCAACCTTTAATAACTCACTCAAGCTCAGGTTTTTAAGAGATATAGGGCCATATGTATCATACAAATTCGCATTCGCAAAGGCCGCAATTCGCAGAATTTCGGCCTTTGCGAATGCGAATTTGTTAAATGGTATGTATTAAGAAAAATCTGGTGCAAAATAAGGAATCGCAAAATTTGCGATTCCTTATTTTGCAATTGCATTTAAGGAATCGCAAATTTTGCGATTCCTTAAATGCAATGTATGAAGGAAAAAAAATTAGCAAAATGCCCATAAGGAATCGCAAATTACCACCAACTTTAAGTTGGTGGTAATTTGCGAATTACTTGAAAAATGCCAATTTTTGCATTTTTCAAAGTGCCATGTGATGCACATACATGCCCATAAGGCATGTATGTGCACCACATGTGCACCCATGCTTATTTCAGGGGTGCAACAGGGTGTCCTTTGGACACCTCTGCACCCTTGAAATTATTCTCAATTTGCGATTAGCAAATTGCGAATCGCAAATTGAGAATAAATTCCCATTCCTTCCTATGGGCCTCCTGGCCCATAGAAATGAATGGGAAGTATTACTTAATTGCGAATTCACAATTTGCGAATTCACAATTAAGGAATATCAAGAAATCGCTAAAAAATTGCAATTTTCTTGATACATACCAATTTGCGATTCTGAAATAGCGATTTCTTAAAAATCGCTATTACAGAATTACAAATTGGTACCTTGATACATATGGCCCATAATCAGTATAGCTAATCTTCACTCCAAACTTAGGGCCATATGTATCAAGGTACCAATTTGCAATTCTGTAATAGCGATTTTTAAGAAATTGCTATTTCAGAATCGCAAATTGGTATGTATCAAGAAAATTGCAATTTTTTTAGCGATTTCTTGATATTCCTTAATTGCGAATTTGCAATTAAGGAATACTTCTGTTGTAACTTGGTTTTACATTTATATTATATTCATTGCACAAGTTCCTTTAACATGTGCATTCCTTTTATATTCTTCATTGCAGATGTGTTCTTTCTCTTTGCTTGGTGGGGCAGTTGCCTTCTAGCCTGGAGAGGGACACCAGCTGATCTCTGTAGCTTATGAATAAATATATATTATCTCTTTTATAACTCCTTGGTGAACGTTGTATCTTTTCCCCTACAACATTTGGCGATTTTTGGCTAGAAGAGTAAAAGAAGGAAAAAAAAAAGCACAGAATAAGGAAATTGTTATCGGCAGGTGAAGAGGACCACGCGTGATCAAGACATTTTTAAGTGTTTTGGAGGAGTAATTGGGCGTGAAGACTACATATTTACACTCAAGTGACGGAGAAATAAGGACTGAGCATAACCGTAAAGTGAAGAGAAGATTTGCTTATTGAGAATATTTCGAAAAACTGATCTATTCTTCTGGAGATGAAAGAAAAGCGGAACAGTGATGCACAAGGAACTTAACGTGCCTGAGTGAGTAAATAAACTGTGTTGAGATTGGGTGTATGCCTCAAGGAATAATCCATTAATTAAAAGAAGGTGCGTGACTTTTGAAGTTGTTAAAGACGCTCAGCCACAGTGCGACATTTAAAAAATTGAGAAACGCTTACCGCGAGACACTATTACTCTTCAGAACACTGCCATTGTTATTCTCGAGAAAAGCGGAGAGCGCAGCCTGATACGATTCATCACGTCATGGTGGTGCGTACCGACGTGTTTGCGTCCTACATAATGGCAGCCATGTTGAAACAGTGGAGGTTGCTAGGTAACGCCGGACGGTGATAAAGAGACGGGCTGAATACGGAGTGAGAGAATAAAGAAACACGGAGGCAGTTGACCGTATTACTGTGGATATATTGGGAGGAAAACTGTAACGTTTTAAAATGTTATTATACAAGCGAGGGGAAAGATTAATTGACTCTGCAGCATTAGTTTATGCAGCAAAATTGTGACAGTGAAGACGCACGAAGAGAAGAGGTGTGTACTTGTACAAGGAAGGAAAGAAACACCCTTATAAGTAAAATGATGCGATTGTAAGGGGAAAGGATGTGGTTGATGTCAGTTCAGAAGAAAGGAGTTTAGCAAGAAGGGTTAGGAAACCGCCTTCTTACTTACAAGAATATTATTGTGATGATCCATAGCTGTGTACTTTATTTGTTTTCTTTTAATAATTCTCTTTTCACAACAAGTGAAGGAAGGAGGATATGTTGTATCTTGGTTTTACATTTATATTATATTCATTGCACTGTTCCTTTAACATGTGCATTCCTTTTAGATTCTTCATTGCAGATGTGTTCTTTCTCTTTGCTTGGTGGGGCAGTTGCCTGCTAGCCTGGAGAGGGACACCAGCTGATCTCTGTAGCTTATGAATAAATATATATTATCTCTTTTATAACTCCTTGGTGTACATTGTATCTTTTCCCCTACAACAACTTCCCATTCATTTCTATGGGCCAGGAGGCCCATAGGAAGGAATGGGAATTTATTCTCAATTTGCGATTCGCAATTTGCTAATCGCAAATTGAGAATAATTTCAGGGGTGCATGGGTGTCCAGAGGACACCCTGTTGCACCCCTGAAATAAGCATACAAGGGCATGTATGTGCGTCACATGGCACTTTGAAAAATGCAAAAACTGGCATTTTTCAAGTAATTCGCAAATTACCAACAACTTGAAGTTGGTGGTAATTTGCGATTCCTTAAGGGCATTTTGCTAATTTTTTTTCCTTCATACATTGCATTTAAGGAATCGCAAAATTTGCGATTCCTTAAAAGCAATTGCAAAATAAGGAATCGCAAATTTTACGATTCCTTATTTTGCACCAGATTTTTATTAATACATACCATTTAGCAAATTCGCATTCGCAAAGGCCGAAATTCTGCGAATTTCGACCATTGCGTATGCGAATTTGTATGATACATATGGCCCACGGAGACTACTGAGTGCAGGTTACTGGGCTTGCAGTCATGATTTTTTTACTTATTTTTGCGGTGACTCGTGAAGGATTGTGAGGACCGGTTGGTCCATAGGCCGGCTCTTGGCACAATGCCATGTATATCACCCATTAATTTAAAGTGATCTTTATTAAATGCCATAAGGACCGAGCATGAGTACTACTCACAAATGTTTCATTGCTGTGATTAAATTTGCATCGCCATAATTTCCTTTGCTAGCGCTGTGTCTATGCTGTACTTAGACCTGGGCGGTGAACTTCGCTCCGCTCACGGAGTTTGTGGAATTTTCTGCACTCCGGACTCCGCGGAGCTCGCAGAGTGCAGAAAACTCTGCTTCGCGATGTGCAGCAGAGTTTTTTCCCCGCTCACGATTCGTGAGCGCGAGTTGCCGCTCTGATAGAATTTCTAACCGAACGGCAGAAATACCAGCACAAACTGCAGTTCACACTGCACTCCGCCACTTCCGGCTACTTCGCAGAGTTTTTTGGGTAAATTTGCGGAGTTCCGCATAGCAAAACTCTGCAAACTATGCCCAAGCCTGGAAACAAGCTGCTGTCTGACCGATCACCACCTCAGGGGCCCCCGCTCACTCTTTGCGCTCAGATGTGCGCCAGCTAAATCTTTTTCAAGCGAGTATAAATTGGATAATAAACATTTATCTAATATTACACAGTGCACTTTGTGATGTATGGTTATACCTGTCCCACTGAGGGCCATGTTTGTTGAAGGCCACATTTTAATAGAATCGAGAGCTTACTTAAACAGTGAGCCTACATAGGCAAATTTAAAGGGCTGACATGTCTGCCCCTTTGCATTCTGGGACATTAAGCTCTTATAATGCAGTCTCCAGAACACAAAGAAAACTGTAACCCAGCTACTCAGGGACAGATCTGGAAACCTATTTAATTGATATGAAAAGTTATCATTCGGCATAGGGACTCAGACTCAAGTACACTTGTGATGATACGTAGGGTACGTCTTTTTTGCTTAGGTAAAAACACACTGCATTCACTTTGTGCCAGGGACGTATATTTAATAGTAGATTCAACTTGACATTCATACTAGCAGGAGCTGAGATCGGAGTGCTCAAATAGAGGAATACCGCTGATAGATAGGCCAGTGCATTACTTGCCTTGCCATGCCTTCCCGCATCTTTTGCAAAGTGTGGCTGTGACCGTATGATGTGATCTGTATATATCGGTCTCGCTAGACATACTATTGAGACATGAGTCAGCAGAGGACTGAATCGGGGGTGTCTGTTTATGGTGCTGCTAAGGAAGTAATTTTACACAAGCATTTACAATGCAATAGGTCTCGCATTGACGTGAGTTTGAGCTATTGACATTGCAAATAACAATGCCTTTTATTTTTTTTATTTTTCTTAAAACATAAATAAAAGGCATTGTTATTTACAATGTCAATAGCTCCGACTTGTGTCAATGTGAGGCCTATTGCATTGCAAATGCTTGTTTTCATTGGAGTTTAAATTAGCTTCTTAATCTGTAGCTGCACTATTATTCTGAGCCTTACCCAATAGAAATGTATAATGATTACCAAGCCTAAATCACATATTCGTGCACAAATTTCAAAATTTTGCATTTCCTGGACATATAGCCATCTCCTGCCTAGATGTACTGGCATTCCCACAAGCTACATGGTGGCAAATATAATTGTATTCTAGCTCACTATTCGTTTATCATCAAAAAGGGATAATTCGTGACTTTTTTTAACCATCAGATCATGGCGGAAGTGGCAATAAAATATTGAACAGATATAGTCCGTTCAGTTTGCTCTAAATAAAACACTTCGCACAAACCCACCAATGCAGGGCTTCTTACCTATGACAGTGGAGAAATTAAGGATAGGTCACCAAAGATCCCATTCCAATCCATTTTTGCTGGCTCTGTACAATCCATCACAACCTAGAAGTACATAGTTCTTTACTAAACAACAACTATTGTTATTGATAAAATTATTAACTGGAGCCGACGGGCCTCTCAAAGAGGTCTAGTTCTCCCATTTTCCAGGAATGGCAAAGGAGAGATGTGTTGACACCTGCTTCAGGCCCTCATTGCTCCCTTTCACCAAAAAGAAACATTCTTCGCCAGGGTAACCTAAAGGCCACCTCAGGAATCAGGGAAAAAGTTATTTGCTTGCACCAGCTACATCAAAAGCAACAGTAAGGCTACCATTCGTTTCACCTCACATGAGCCACATTGAGTAGCAGGAACGAAACCTTCTACTCCCTATCACTACTTGCAGCCACAACATCAATACCCCCAAGGTTGTCGCTGTCTCCAAGTCGCAGCACCACATGCACTTAGAAAGCTCCACTGGCAACACAGCACTGTCACAAAAAGCAACAATGACAATACCAAGAAACGCCGTCACTATGTGCCAGCTGATGCAGTACCATTTCCTCATCACCATAAGTAGGAGTGCCACCCTCAACACGGACACTGCAACCAGTTATAACACCCTCACTGCCAGCCCGAGTCATCAAAACAACTGCCACCAGCAACAAAACTATGCTCATTTGCCACCGCCAGTGATCCTAATAAATCCCGGAGCACCTGCAGCAGCACAGTCTGAGCAACGCCCTCCAGCCTCCCCCAAGCAGCCGTGCCACCACTGTCAATATCGCCACTACCTCCAAGACCAATCCAAAAGCATGGGGCTAACGCAAGTGGAGGCCGGGGGTTGGTTCTATGTTCGCCGCCCCGTTCTCAGACAAGCAGAGCACCTCTCACCTCCTGCACTGGCCGCCCAACAGAGAATCAGCAGCAGCGCTCCAGGAGCTGCCATATCCGAGAGCAGGGAATGCTGTATTGGAGGTTCCGCTCCCCCCTCTTATTACGCTTCCTTCTTCTCGCTTTGTTCGCTGAGCGCCCGAGGTATGGGTCGGGCACACACACTCTGCGGCGGCCCTTTCACCGCTCTCAGTGCTACACTACCCTCCCACCCCAGCCTGACGTCATTCACCCGCCATATTCCCCCACCCTCAAAGGTTCAAGAGAAGCACCCTATGCACTGCACATGCGTAAAACCAGCGGCCACGTAAGGGCCAGGCAACGGGCCAAGAACGCTTATTTTAAACGGCATGCGCTTTTATTCTGCTCGCCGTCATTTATAATTTTGGGAAGTCGCTGTTGCTGTATAAGGGCGCTGCTTATTATCATGACGACGCTTATTGGTAGTTCATTGAAGTCACCCTCTCTGTAACTGAGGCACCAGACGTAACCACGGTTGTAGCGCAGGAGACGCCATCGCCGTGCGCGTGCACGTTGGCTGTCCCTGCGCGAGCTGTGATGAGAAGACACGCCGAGCCGAGGTAGGGGGTGTGTGTAAGCGCCGGGGGGCCGGGGGTTTCTGTATGTGTGTGTGCGCACGTCGGGGGGGGAGGTTCTCTATGTGTGTGTGTGCGTGCGTGTGTCTATGCGCGGCGGCGGCGGGGGCGGTGGATGCAGGGGGTTCTCTGTGTGTGTGCGTGCGTGTGTGTATGCGCGGCGGCAGGGGCGTCTGTATGTGTGTGTGCGTGCGTGTGTGTCTGCTTCCAAGGAGCCATGGGAGACAGGAAGCGCACGCGACCTGATCCAATTCCGCAAGGTTGCGCGTGCACATCACTTCTCTCCTGTCTCCCTTGACTCCATGAAAGCAGAAATGATCACAATAGAGTCTTGCAGCGACGATCGCTTTGCGATCGATTCGCAGTGCGAGACCTAAAAATGAGGCAGGCAGTGGGACTGTTATCAGAATGTACTTTCAAATCTGCTACGGGCACCACCAAGTGATCCTCAACACTGGAGATGCATAGAGGGGGCCAAGAGACAACCCAGAGGGGGCCAAGAAGGCCATTAAAAAAACCACACGTACCCCTATTTCCTCTCCTCTGTGTATTCTTCTTCCTTCTGCCATCAGCGTAACTGCACCTCGCGGAGCCTTGGGCAAACCCCTTCTGAAAATCCTGACGCTGCTCTCATGCTACAGATGAGCCGCATGAACGCAGCGCCAAGATTGGCTGGAGCAGGCTGCCTCAACGCTCCAGCAGGCACAGGAGGCCTGTGTCTGCTCTCCACCCAGCAGTCTGAGACAGCTAGATGGAGAGGGTTACACTGCACAAGTCAGGCCGGCTGTCGCAAGACAGCCGGCCAACGTGACTTGCGCAGTGTAAACTAAGCACCCCTCCCCTGCTGCCAGTCAGCAGCAAAGCCCCGCCCCAAACACTGTATGGGCTGGGAACAGTGAAAAATAAAACGGTAATTCTTTTTATTACCATTTTATTTTTCACTTTTGCTGCGCTGGCAGCAGGGGGAAGTCGCTTCTCTGCCCTAATGGCGGGGCCCGCCGCTGGTGCCACCACACCTGTCATGTGGGGTCCCGCAGGGTTCTGCGCTATCCCCCTGCTCTTCAACATTTACCTCCAGCCACTGGTTGAAGCACTGGCAAAATTGGACTGTCAGGTGTTTACTTACGCCGACGACACACAGTTAATCGATTGATAGCTCCTCGCTGGCACACGCCAACGTGAAAAATATTCTCCGGCTAACCATGAATTGGATGACCAAAAGTTCATTGAAAGTAAACCCTGATAAGACGGAGGTACTTGCCATCACTACAGGGGTTAACCCCTGGTCTAATGCCTTCTGGCCGCATGAGCTAGGCACAACTCCAACACCAGTGACAGTGGTGAAGAGCCTGGGCATTAGGCTGGACTCCAAGTTAACGCTGAATAATCAGGTGACCACTGTAGTGGGGAGCTGTGGGAGCTTTATGAGGCAGCTCCGGAAACTGGTACTCTTGTTGTCTTTCTCCACCTTGCATACTGTGGTGTCGGCCTAATTGTGTCGTGCCTGGACTACGGCAACACAGTATATTTAGGGATACCTGACAAACTTTTGGGGAGTCTTCAGGACGTTATGAATGACGCAGCAAAAATTATTTTTAAGCTGCAGGGAAGAACACGTGCTACACCCTTGTTACAACAACTACACTGGCCCCCAATCAGGCAGGGGGTCAAGTTCAAGGGGCTGTGCATTCCACACAAAGCCCTCCGTGGAGCAGCACCCGGCTACATCAAAGACCGTCTGAAGAAATATGTGCCAGGGCGATGACTCCGATCGGCTGAGGCAAGCCTGCTGGCATGTCCACGCTTTGATAAAAATACTCTGGGGGGCATGCCTTCTCAGTTGTGATTCGTCAGCTCTGGAATAAACTTCTGGACAGCCTGCGCAGCGAAACTACTTTACTCCCATTTAGGAAGGGTCTCAAGACCTTCCTTTTCACTCAGGCGTTTGGATAGGCTCATCCGTTGATGTGAAGCTTTGGGAAGCATGACTTGGTTTCAGGTTCAGGGTTTGTCTTAGCGCTTAGAGACCTGTTGGTGATTTAGCGCTATATAAATATAAATTAACCACAACAATAACACCTTCTGATTTAAGACAGCGTGGACTGTGCCATCAGCATCAAATTGAGCTCTCTGTCTGGACCTATTAAAAGGCAATGCAAAGGCACATCGCGCTAGCACAAAAAAAGTCTCCCTGCAGCAAAACGCATTTGCCTGTCTGTTGTAAATAAAACAGCGGTATTATTAAGCATTAGCTGAAGCCATAATGCATCAGTCCAAATATCTAGTATAGGGATTTCATTTTGTATTTCGAGTCCACCATTTTCATGCCCTACATTGCCATGTGCTCAATGTTCTGATTGTCCTACCTCTCTGCCAGTTACACTGTGGATTCTACCTAGAAACAGTTATTATTAGTCCTTCTTGAGAGTGTAGCGCATGCTCAGCAGAAGTAACAGTTGTTCCTTATTAGCATAGCCCTCCCATGTTCTAGAAATACTGTTAGCTCCACCCACTGATATATTTGGAAATGTCCTTACGTGGTTGTAACCTCTGTCTAAGCTGTAAGCTGAACCCCTTCCACTGTGTATAAAAGGGGCCATGTGCTTGTATTCAGTGTGCTACTCTGTACAATACTGTAGAAGTGTTGTGGAGGTTGTATCACCACCTTTAAAGGTTTATTAAACTATGTTTTTGTATTTCCAGTTTCCTTGCCAACTTCATTTGTAAGTCTAAGGACTTTGTACACAGAAGGGCGAACCCTTTCGGTACCTTTGGGCCTTGCTGAGGCCTGAACTCATCAATTGGCGCCCGTCACGTGGGGCTCATCGGCGACTCGGAGGCTCGAAGGACTGGTCGTGACAAAGGAGTGGAACTCTGCCGGGGAAGTGATCACTGCCAGCGGCGTCTTTAGTCCTGGCATCCTGAGGTATTTCTTCCTTCCTTCCGATCTGACCATCTGGGTGGCGCCGGTCTTCGACTGAGACCTCTTCTGTCGGTTTGCTGTGGATAAGCTGTTTGAGCAAATTGTGGAACTTGGCAAGTGGAATCTGGACGCTCGTGCTTGGTAAGGACCAATGTATGGTAATTACTGTGAGTGTTTATGGTAGCCAGTGATTAGCAAGGCAGTTTTAGGATACGCTTGCTGTGGCTTATGGATATGGATATGGATATGGAGATGTTTGGATGATCGATCATATTATGATTATGAATATGGGTATATATGCGTTGCAACACATATAGGTAGGCAATGTGGAGATTTTTCTCCAACATATGGTTGTGAGCGGCGCAACGATTAAGTGCCATTTTTCTGTATAATATTGTGTATTTTGCACTATTTCTAGCATGCCTGCTTTTAGCGCACTACGTAAGTGGTGCTGCTGTGGAAACCGGTTAAGTCTTGAAGAATCGCAGCCGGCTCCCCCAGAAGGGACGCCGAATAGGGACATGTATATTAAGTTTGGTCTTTCCCCTATAATGTACAGCACATTGTGGAGGAAGTATACCAAGAAGGATCCTGAGTTGAGATGGCCTTTGTATGGTTCGTTTGATGTGCGCAAAATTGAGTATGTGGAACAGTGCCTGTGTAAGCGCCGAGCGAGACAAGATATGTTTGAGAGTGTGCGAATGTGGGTGAAAGAAGTACGTGAGCGTGAGAAACGTGAACATGCGCTGATTGAGAAAGAGCAGAGGAAGAATGTGCGTGAGAAGGCGCAAGAAATGAGACAACGTGAACAAAAAGATGCGGAAGAAAAACGGGAAAAGGAACGTAGATTGCAGATATCTGGCCAATATCCCATTCGTCGGCCTCTTTATCCTTTCCTTAATAATGCTGATGATGATTTTTCATTACTAGATCGTTCTCCGCCTCCGTATGCTGGCCCGTCTGCTCCAAAAGGGGAAGATGAGGATTCTGGATCATTTAAAGATAAGGTAGACACGCGGTCTAAGCTAACATCTGATCGTATGGCGGAGCTCCGACAAATTTCTTATCGTATTCTTAAGGGTACAATTCCTCTTGCTGAAATATTGTTGTCTCTTGAAAAATGGCCGGACAGGGAAAAAATTTATTTTCTTGAAACCTTTTCTGATGAAGTAGTCGGGGCTTTTCGAAAATATTCTCCTGTTCTTGAACCTGATGACATAATACAAGATAAGAAAGAATTGCGTAAAGGTCTCTTTTCTCCTTCCCAGGCAGCTGATGCAGTTCGATGGTTATTCGTATTGCGGGATGAGGCGTCTCGGTTACGAGAAGAAAAGCGACAAAAGACGGTGGATGACAAAGAGACGGGTTTGAGTGGCGACGGGAAACAATCACCTATCTTTTCTTCAGATAAGGTCGATATTGTGCATGTTAAACCTATGCGAGAGGCAGCGCCTTTGTATGTTCCTCCTAAAGGAGCGGGTACTAGTTCAGATAAAGATTCTGCTGATGCCCGAGGGTATTTTATCTATAATTGGGTATATACTCCTTGGAATAGAGCGGATGTTATGGCCTTAAAGAAAGCGTTACCTGACCCACGGAAAAATCCTGCTGCCTTTTATGAGGAAGTTGAGGGGGCTTTGAATTCTTGTACTATGACATTAGCTGACATTGATTTATTCTTTGGTCTTATATTACCCCCTGACATGTGGAGATCAGTACGGAAAATTGATGATTTAGTGACGTTTAAAGCTAAATGGGAAGACATTGAGGAGGAGGACAGAGCTAGGAAACCTGCGCAGAAACCACCCCAGCTCATTCTAGACCTCCCTGCTGCTATTTTGATTAAATTAAAGACGATTATTCCCCCTAAAAAGATTGACTGGACTATGTTAGCATCTTGCAAGCAAAAGATAGATGAATCAGTTTCTGACTTCTTTACGCGATTTGAAGAAACTTTTCACGATTTCAGTGGTCAGTCTCTGACGGATGACACGGGTCGACATCTGTTTGTAGACAAATATGTTTCGAATTTATTACCGGGAGTAGCAGCTCGGTTGAAAGCGAGTGAAAGCTCCTGGACGACTTCGACTCCGGCATCCCTCCTGACAATGGCTCAGTATTACGAGCGTCAGGAACTAGAAGCAAAAAGTAATGAAGATAAGAAATCTAAGGATTTGAAAACAAAAGTTATGTTAGCACAAGTGTATGGACCACCCCAGAGAGGAAATAATAGAGGTGGTCGGGGTTTTTATGATTCTACATATAACCGCACAGACTTGGCTAAAGATCAATGTGCATATTGTAAGCAACAAGGCCACTGGGCCAATGAGTGTCCTTTAGCGCGAGAACACAGGGCTATGGGACGGGGTAGAGGTTTTGGGAGAAATCGTGGGGGGTTTTCTGGACCACGAGGTAACCTAAATGACAGGGCTAGATTCGAATCTAGGGAGCAACAACAAGGAGGGTCTAATACCTTTGATAGACGAAATCAGTATCAGATGTCTGACTATGTGCACCCCGAAAGTCATGATTCCCAATATGCATAGGATTGCGTAGGATGGGGGGAGGAATCAGTTGAAGTACCAGTAGATCAGAGGGGTCCTTATGTTACAGCACATGTTTTGGGTTCTACTGATCAGTTTCTGGTTGATACAGGGGCTACTCGTAGCGCTTTGTCTAAACAATTGGTTCCGAGAGCTCCCCTGTCTGGCTTAACGATCACATCTGTAGGGTTCGATGGAACACCTTCTCTTAGCCCATTATTCCAACCCCTTGCATTTCATGTCGACAAATTTACAGCACCATGTCCATTCTTGCTTTCCTCAAACACGCCTGACAACATTGTGGGTCTAGACATGCTGAAACATTTTAGAGCCACAATCCGCTGCTCCCCTGAAGGAGTACGCGTGATTTTAAATGACAATTACCCTGCAAAAGAGAGAGTGTGTATGGTCGCTGAAAGTGCTGCATTAGCCTCTTTACCTCACACGTTGTGGGCTACTTCAGACACTGATGTGGGACAGATGGTCATTCCCCCGGTTCGCATTAGTGTAAAGGAGGGACCTGTGTTGCCACGCCTGCCTCAATATAGGATTTCACAGGAGGGTGAGGAGGCGCTCATACAGATTGTGCAGGATCTCATTCGAGTGGGGGGGTGGAAGAAGTCCCATACAATGTTTGTAACAGTCCTATTTTACCAATCTTGAAGAAAGACACTGATACTAGGGTATATCGATTTATTATTGATTTGAGGGAGGTGAACAAGATAGTGGTGCCCCAATACCCTGTTGTTTCTGACATCACGACACTCCTTACCTTGGTCCCACCAACAGCGACAACATTCTTGGTTGTCGGCCTGAAGAACGCCTTCTTTTCGATCCCTATTCACCCTGATAGCCGTTACCTTTTCGGCCTCACTTTGAATAATCGATCGTATAGATTTTGTAGAATTCCACAGGGCTATACTGAGAGCCCTAGTATCTACAGTCAGGCATTAAAAAGACAGTTGGATTCCTTTGTCTTGCTTGAGGGGGTAGTGCTTATTCAATATGTCGATGATATTTTGTTGGCTGCTGACACCCCTGAGCAATGTGAGACTTGTACGTTGTCTTTGCTTTCCTTTTTGGCTTCTCACAATCATAAGGTATCTCAGAAGAAATTGCAATTCTGTAGACCTAAGGTGACCTACCTAGGCCACCTTTTGTCTAAGGAGGGGCGTGCACTTACATCAGATCGTATCCAAGCCATCCTGGACACACCAACACCTTCTACACAGAAAGATGTTCGAGCATTTTTGGGTCTTACGTCCTTTTGTAGGCAGTGGATACTGGGGTTTTCACATATAGTCAAACCACTGTTAGCGCTATTGACAAAAGACACTCCAATTCCCCTTCCTTGGACAGATGAATGTGAAAACGCTTTCCAACAGTTACGTCAGGCCCTTTGTTCAGCACCAGTGTTAGGCACTCCTGATTACACGAAACTTTTCACATTATATGTACATGAGAGAGATGGATGTGCGTCATCTGTGGTAGTACAGATGCACGGGGACAGGCAGCGTCCGTGTGCATATTTCTCGGCATTGCTCGATCCTGTCGCTCGGGCATTGCCGGGGTGTTTTCGTTCGGTCGCAGCGACAGCTGTGTCAATACGTCAGAGTGAGGGAATAGTGTTATCTCACAAGCTGTTAGTGTTGGTTCCCCATGCTGTTGACGCCCTTTTGAATCAAACAAAGACGCAGCATTTAACAAGTGCCCGTCTGACCGGATATGAACTAACGTTGCTGGCTCCCCATATCACATTGAGGAGATGTGCTACGTTAAATCCAGCAACATTGTTACCATTCCTGACGACTCAGCCTGAGGCACAAGAAGCACATGATTGTATTTTTGTGACTGAGGAACAGACAAAGGGTCGTATCGATCTCCAGGATACGCCTTTCTCAGATGTAGATGGAGAATTATGGGTGGATGGCTCCTGCCTGAAGCTACCGGATGGTACGACTTCGGCAGCATATGCCATCACTACTTTGTATATTATCGTGGAAACAGCACGCATACCACAGAAATCAGCCCAGGCAGCGGAGCTGATAGCATTGACACAAGCATGTGAGCTTAGTGCAGAGTTGTGTGTGAATATTTATACAGATAGCCGCTATGCTTTCGGAGTAGCGCACGACTTTGGCCTGCTCTGGAAGGAAAGAGGTTTTCTGACATCACACGGAACACAAATTATGTATGGAGAACTGGTGCACAATCTTTTGACTGCCCTGACATTTCCTAAGAAGATAGCTATAGTGAAATGCAGTGCACATAAGAAAGTTATTGACAAAGTAGGGCAAGGAAATGCTTTCGCTGACCAAGTAGCACGAGAAACTGCAATGAGACCTGACTCCACTTCAATGTATGTTGTGAAGTCACAAGCAGAACGATGGCATGATGCTAGGAAAGAAGTGAGGGAAATACAGAGAGTTGCTTCTGATAAAGAACGAGAGCAATGGTCTGAAAATGGAGAACTGGATGATGAAGGTTGTTGGCGCAACAAACAAATGGATAGGTGGAAGTTGCCCACAGCTTTTGTCCAACCTATGGTTCAAATGGCACATGGGCTAGCACATGTTGGAGCTTCAGCGATTGTGAAATTGCTTGCGCAAGTTTGGGAGCATCCAGAGATTGCTAGCACGGCCAAGAGAGTGGTACAGACCTGTATGATCTGTCTTAAATACAACCCAGGGAAAGGAACACGGACTCCAGCAGGAGGATTTGAAATACCTACTGCACCTTTTGAAGTCCTGCAAATGGACTATATCCAACTTGAACGCTGTAATAATTTAAAGTACGTCTTGGTGGTGGTGTGTGCTTTCAGTAAATGGATTGAAGCCTACCCTACTAAGGACAATACTGCAATGACTACAGCAAAGGTGCTACTGAAGGAGTTCTTCCCTAGGTATGGTGTTTGTAGACTATTATGGAGTGATAACGGGCCTCATTTTATAGCAGACGTTATCAAGTACGTTCTGAGAGGTCTGGGGATAAAACAGAAGTTTCATGCAGTGTTCCATCCACAGTCGGCTGGCTTGGTGGAACGCTACAATGGAACACTGAAGCTTAAACTAGCAAAGATCCAGGCTTCCACTTCTCTGACTTGGCCCGACGCTTTGCCTTTGGCATTGTTGTCAATAAGATCAGTACCACACTCCCGAACCAGCCTTACACCGTATGAAGTGGTGTTTGGTCGTCCCATGAATATTTGGGGAGTGCCCAAACCAAGTTCCGTATATGATGTACCTTGTGTATTGATGAATGACTATCTGGCACAATTAACTGATAACTTGGTTTCTATTCATCAACAGGTTCGAGAAGCACTCCCTGACCAGTCCACAGGTGAGGGTCATAGTCTCCGACCCGGTGACTTCGTCCTCATCAAGGCGTTCGAGAGGACGAGTGGCCTGGAGCCCCGATGGTGCGGTCCCGAGCAGGTTCTGCTCGCAACAAGAACGGCCGTCCGAGTGACCAACCGGAAGAACTGGATTCACTCCCTTCATTGTCGCAGAGTGCAACCCGGATTGGTGGAGCCTGCCGTGTTGACTGACCATCGAGAAATCCTGACTACAGAGAAAGGCCCTGCTGTGGTACCTGATGAGCAAGAGGAGTTCTTCCCGGACCCGACGACTTCTGGAGTAAGAAAATACAACCTTCGACCCAGGAAGAAGTTTTCTGCTGTTTAGACTGCTGTCAGAACGGCCTCTTGGTTGGTGCAACGGAGAGCCGATGAGGCAAGGGGGGGGGATCAGCCTTGCATTAGAGTAGTGACACCCGTCTTGGCCCGTTGGTGAAGAAAACAACAGCCGCCTTGGGGGAAGAGTTCTGACAGCCTTTTTGTTTCAGGAAGATTTGCGAGACATTTGTTCAACATGGAGAGAAAGAAAGTGATCTGCGCCTTCGGATTTATTGCTAGTGTGGCAGTTGTTGCCATTATCACGTGGTTTGTTGAGGATGTAATTCCTGCCCGTGATCTATATGTGGTTTCTACACCGGTGCCAGAGGAGCATTTCTTTTATACGCTCCCCTATCAGGAATCAAAACACCGCTTGTCCTTTGTAAATAACACCTTCATTCAGATGCTACATCATACCCACACTGCTACAAATGAAACAAATTGCTGGATATGTGGTATGATGCCAGCGCACCAGAAGAAGGGGGGAACACCGTTTATACCTCTCCCTTTCTCTCATAATGGTTCTTGTCGTGCCTGGTATACTCTTCTATTTGCCACAAGAAAGCCTGCTGTTGGAAGATTACTTTTTAGACTAAACAAAGAATGTCACCAGAATAAAGAAGGCTATCCACAAGCCAATGGAACTATATGGGAGTGGGAAGAATATCGACCGGACAATGAGTCTACTCCCTACATTTTTACGAACACTAGAGACACTGTCGAAAGTGAAAAATTTGTGATCTCAGTTGCACAAGCACAAGCGGACTTATGCGTACAAAGTGTTGGGTACATCCCTGTAGGTGTTAGTGATTGTATTAAAGTCTTAAATATAGATGGTCTGAATAATAGCACATTTTTAGCATCCCATAATACATATTTTGTATGCAGTAATAGAGGATATTATCGATTACCAGCTGGCTGGTCAGGAGTATGCTATGTATCGTTTTTATTACCACCAGTGTTTTTAGCACCTGCCACTTATCATAAAGACTTGAAATTGTTGAATAATGCCACTGTGAATAGATACAAACGTACTATCGATGATGTGGACCAGACCGACACTAGTTTGCAGCAATATGTAGATTTTAACCTAGGGTTATTCTTTTTTGTTGGAGCTGCCCTAAACAGTAGAAAGATAAGAAGATTAACTAGAGTTGTAGAGGCAGTTACCAACCAAACTGCTGCAGCACTAGGAAACGTAACTGAAGAGTTGCAAATTACTAGAATTGTTGCCCTGCAAAACAGAATGGTGTTAGATGTCATATTAGCAGAAAAAGGAGGAGCTTGTAGACTTATTGGAAGTAGCTGTTGTGTCTTCATCCCAGACAACTCGCCTTCTGTTTATAATGCCATAAATAAACTGCATAAAATAGCTGCTGACATACATGTAGATAATGGTACATGGACCTTCTCTAGTTGGTTTTGGACCTTATTTACTACATGGGGTTGGAAGATCCTCACTGGCCTTTGTATAATAGTAGTAATTCTTTTTACTTGCTGTATGTGTATTCAATGTGGTCCTATGATATGTTCTCTTTGCATTACCTCTTGTATACCCAATAAGAAAGCTGTTTCCGAAGCTGCTTATCAAAAGAGTCTAACTAAAGAGATTTCTAACATTATGAGCATTGACATTCAAGATGAGTTTGATGACTACCCTATGAAATGGAATGGCTTCAGCTAAAGGGTCGTCTGTTGTATAAAAAACAGCGGTATTATTAAGCATTAGCTGAAGCCATAATGCATCAGTCCAAATATCTAGTATAGGGATTTCATTTTGTATTTCGAGTCCACCATTTTCATGCCCTACATTGCCATGTGCTCAATGTTCTGATTGTCCTACCTCTCTGCCAGTTACACTGTGGATTCTACCTAGCAACAGTTATTATTAGTCCTTCTTGAGAGTGTAGCGCATGCTCAGCAGAAGTAACAGTTGTTCCTTATTAGCATAGCCCTCCCATGTTCTAGAAATACTGTTAGCTCCACCCACTGATATATTTGGAAATGTCCTTACGTGGTTGTAACCTCTGTCTAAGCTGTAAGCTGAACCCCTTCCACTGTGTATAAAAGGGGCCATGTGCTTGTATTCAGTGTGCTACTCTGTACAATACTGTAGAAGTGTTGTGGAGGTTGTATCACCACCTTTAAAGGTTTATTAAACTATGTTTTTGTATTTCCAGTTTCCTTGCCAACTTCATTTGTAAGTCTAAGGACTTTGTACACAGAAGGGCGAACCCTTTCGGTACCTTTGGGCCTTGCTGAGGCCTGAACTCATCATGTCTGTCTCTGGCTGTGATGCTGCTGGCCATTAGGCAGTGTGTGTGAAATATTCTTGAGCATGCAATGCTCTACAGGAGGTCTGAGGTGTGACTGGGTTCTCTGAGTCATACTGACATCAAGGCGATGACCACCGCAGCCACGCATTTGCAAGTCTCTCTCTCTGGCTGTTATGCTGCTGGCCATTAGGCAGTGTGTGTGAAATATTCTTGAGCATGCACTGCCCTGCCGGAGGTCTAAGGTGCGACTGGGTTATCTGAGGCATATCGACATCAAGGCGATGACCGTTGCGGCTACGCATATGCCTGTCTCTGTAAAGATTCACTTGAAAGAGGGATGCACACCTGTAAACAATGTTTTTTCTTCACTTATTGTTCCTTTTATCCACGAATGCATGCAGATTGTTTGTATGACATGCCCTAATGCCACAAAGTTAACAATGAACATTTCAAGATGGGACAAACATCTTGCCCCAAAGCCAGTCGCACAGCTGAATGCCACCTATTTCGACGCGCATATTCCCATTTGGTTTCAACCCAGTATTCATGATATTCTAATGTTATTCAATTCTTTAAACTCTTCTTTAAACATCTATTCTGTGTTTTTGCGAATCCACTAGCGAAATATGTTGCCATTTTTCAAATTTCTTATATTCGAACTGTGCCGATCCGTGCCTCTTGTAAGAATACGAATAATGCAGAGTTCATCACAAGCAGTTTTTATTCAATAAAAAACCCAATGCATTTCGGGCTGCCACGCGCCCTTCTTCGGGGGTCACTATAAATAACAACAACAGAATTATTACTCATCTGCTAATCATGAATGCATGTTTCATTTCATCATACAACATAGAGTCATGAAAGTTATACACTATACCACATCATCTCATTGTGTAATCCTTTAAATTCCCATTCCGTATACTTCGCATAGAGCGCCAATCCCTTCTCCCAATCCTTCCTACACCTATATTCTGTTTTCCCCACCATTCCGATATAACTATCAGCCATCACTTGGTTGGCCAAGTATCTATCCCTTCTTTTGCCATTACCATCCCGACTAACCTTTACTAACTGTTCACCCCTCTTTAGGAACGTAAACTCGCAACGTGTTCTCAGGGTTACCCATCGTAATGACATTTGTACTTTTACAGTTATTCTTTCCATGCTCATCTCCTGCCTAGTTCCCAATCATACCATATACCTCCCCTGAGAAGTTGACAGTAAGGTCCTGGTCTCCTATTCGTTCTAGATGTTAGGGCTAGTGTTGTGATTGGATAGTGTTAGGGCAAGGGTTCCCATTGGCTGAAGGGGTCACCTGATTACTAGGGCTACAAAAAAGGCCAGGCTTAGGGCGTCTCAGCCCGGGCGTCGAGGCTAAGGGCAGAGAGGACAAGGGTAGTTGCCTGTTTGAGCCTGTTATGGGCAGAGAGGACAAGGGTAGTTGCCTGTTTGAGCCTGTTAAGGGCAGAGAGGACAAGGGTAGTTGCCTGTTTGGGCCTGTTCGAGACTGGTCGGGACTAGGGCCATAAATGCTGCCCTTTTTCTCATTTAACAATACCCAGCCCACACCATCCACAACGACAAACAGAGCAACACACACACCAAATATACACCACGCACAACACTATGCACAGATTAATGTACCAGCATGCACCACCAACCCAACCAAACCACATCTCCACACCCTACTATCCCAACTACCACACATATCCACCATCACCCACAAACAGTACACAACTCTATCCTATACCACTAACCAATACACTCATTACTAACACAACGCCAATCAACACCATAAATAACTACATCCCACTCAGACACACTCTCCCTGCTGTAATTACACCTAACAGTCCACCTTTTATCACTAAGAAATATATAATGATCCTTCCATCAGTTGTCCAACAAACACCCTCCTCTCCCTTCTACCATAATAACACTAGCACACAACACACACACTGCACACCACCATACTTTGTAACTCTTGAAACAAACCAGTCTAAGATAAACACTCTCACCTCTACTTCATTCCCTCCTACACACAACATACACTTTACACATAAACACATCACCACCCCCTCTACGTCACAACCTCCTCTCACAAACAATACTACACAACCAAATCAGGTGCATGCAACTTATACATCAGCATCCCTTTTCACCACACCTCAAAAGCAAAACATATCACACACGCCGGCACAACAAGATCTTCAGAGCCCAACTTACCATCACAAAATACATACATATACTCACCTCTCAAAGCACACAAAGGAACAAACTCCAATGTCAAGCTTTCACTCTTCCACCACACCTAACACAGATACAGCAATACAGCACCTCTCTTCTAACCGCCTCTCATCTATTGTGCATCTATGTACCTTCCATGTCCTTGGATCTGTGTGTCTGTTACTTTTCTCCTGAAAAAGCATATCCAATGCACTACCCTATTTCTCATCCTGTGCCTCTATCAATATATTTAATCTAAATATACTTAATTCTTTTATGTATCTATATACTTTCAATGTACTTATGGATCTATATATTTATCACTTTCTTCTAATTTAGCATTTCCATTGCACTAGCCTATTTCTCAGCCTATACTTCGCTCAATATATCTTCTAGCCCAACCTTTCTGACTCATCTCAAACTTCTTTCTACTACTCCTTCTAATGCACTACCCTATCTCTCATCCTATAGATCTATCAATATATCCTCTACATCCACTCTCTCATTTATCCCCAAACCCCATACCACTACTATGATCGCCAAAATAACCTTTTCTAGACTCTCTCCTGCTCTACCCCTCCTTGCATCATCTGACACCTCTTTTTACTATACCGATCACCTAAAACAAACATTTCTAAACTCTCCCCTCTAACTCCTTCCCTCCAAAACTCCTTTTTACTCATCCAAAAGCCTCTTCCTACTGCTAAGACTTTAAAAAAAATCCTTCACTCTTTCATCCCTCGACTATCCTTTTTCAATCAAAATTGACAGACTAACATGTTTCACTTCTCAAATTCCATATTCCTTATTCAACTATACTAATATACTGCCCAAATAACTGAATAACATATCTACTACTCAAATTACTTCATATTTATACTATACTCATTTTCAACACTAATCCTTTATGGGTCCGGAGTGGCGTGCTACTCGCCAGAAAAGCGCTTCAACACCCATCAGGGGTAACAATTTATTTTATTTATTTATAGTATTTATAAAGCGCTCTGCAACCCTACGGGCATCCTGGCGCTGTATGAATATAGCTGAAACGCTGTGCATCATGAGTAGAAAGGGTGTCATTTGATTCTGGGCAGTTAGATTTTAGGGGAAAGCCATGTTTTTACCTTTTTTCTAAAGGCCATCAGTTCATCTGTTTTCCTGATGGCGATAGGTAGTCTATTCCACAGATGAGCTGCCGCTATACTGAAGGCTCTGCCACCATAAGTGGCTTTCCTGATCCTGGGTATACTAATGAGGTTAGTAGAGGAGCAAGTGCTATATGAATGCAAATCTTTCTTCCCCTTTTATCCATCCGCTATCCTTCTCACTCCAAGTAACAGACTAATATCCACCACTGAAATTACCTCATATTTCACCATATTAATTCACCACTAATCCTTTATAGGCTCCCTGAATAGCATACGTCAACAAGCGAACGATAAATAAATACAAACCTTTGTCCTACTCTATCCTTCTGCTATCATTCCAAATCCAAATAACTGACTAACCTATCCACCACTTAAAATGTACTTGCATGTTTCACTATACTAATTCAACACTAATCCTCTGTGGGTCCCGGAGTAGCGTGCTACCCGCCAAAAAAGCGCTTAGACGCCTCGTCAGGGGTAGTATGCGCTATATAAATGCAATTACAATTACAATACAATACAATACCAGGCTTTTGGGCTGAATTTGAAGGTGTTTCTGTATTAGGGATCTATCAGGCAGGGACCTGGGCAACTCCTCAACTTTTTAAGGCATTACCAGATTCAGGGTGTATGCACAGTTTTGGTCACAACGTTTTGAAATCAGTTGATGATGGATGATTTATTCTATTACTTTATTTCCTTTTGAATATTCAGTATTACAAAGTGTATTGGCCGTAACAGTGATTTCTGTTAGTAATTTCTGCTTTCTTCTGCCAGTATAATTTGGCATTCCATACAAATAATGATTGCGATGAAGACATAGAATGTAGGGATAATGCCTTTGATTTGGGGAAAGGATGGTGGGCGATTGAGGGGTTAGAGGGGGGCACGTGGGTGTTGAGTGGGGGAGATGGGTTAGGGCACAGGATGGGATGGGTAGGCAGGGGGGGTATTAAAAATAAAAAAATCAATGCATAGTAATGTTTATAGCAAGGTCATATTTGCAAATGTAATTAGTATACAAATGTGGGTAGAAAAGATAAACAGGCTGACAGTGAAACTGGTAGGATATACTGTGCAAAATGGCTGTTAGTGGAATACGTATATGTTCATTTAATATATGTGGTTTAAATAATGTTAATAAGAGGAGACGGGTCGCTGCTGATTTGTGCTTAATGAAACCTGATATTTTGTGCATTCAAGAGACGCATATCCCTTGGGTTAAGCGTAGAGTGTTAGAAGAGCTCGGATATACACTTCTGGCTGCAACCAGCCAGACTATTACTGGTGGGGGGTTTGCTATTCTTGCACGAGGTTGCATTTCTGGGACTGGGAGGGAAAGGACAGACAACTATGGTAGATGGGCGATTGTCGAGTGTAGTTTTGGTGGCAACAAGATGACAATATATACAATATATGGGTCGAATTTTGATGAAGCTGTTATATTAGAGAATTTAAATATGGAATTGGCGCTGTGGGATACCCCTTTGATAGTCTGTGGGGGTTTTAATATACATGCAGAGGGACATCAGTTAGATGATGACAATTACAAATATATGGTTCGGAAACCTAAGGTTTTTAAAGCATTAAGGAAGTTGGTAAAAGACCATGGATTAGTAGATGTATGGGCGGCCTTAAATGATCTGGATCCTGGCTATACTTTCTACTCATATCCCCATCATAAATTAGTGAGACTTGACTGTGTGTTTATGCCTAGGATATTCATTGTTGATGCAAAAATGCAGGTATGGCCTAGGATAACAGCTGATCACGGTCTACTACTTTTAGATGTCTATAGCTTCAGTAAGGTGAAAGCATGCAGGATGTTTACATTTAATAGGAAACTTTTAATGGAGAAGGCATTTATTGATCATATGTTGACCTGGGCCTCTCAATTCCTGGAGGTAAACAGGGGAACTTCTTCTAGCGCGATAGTATGGGATGCCCTTAAAGCGGGAATACGGGCTGAAGCACTTGGATTAGCTATGGATTAGCTAAGCAGAAATTAGGACACACTCTGATACAGCGGCTCCTGGAAGATTTAAGGAATCATGAACAAGAGCTGACATAGGTGCTTAGGCGGGGACAAAAGGTCAGGGAAATACAAACTAAGATTGCATGTTGTAGAGCCAAAATTAATGCGATATGGTGTAAGGAAATTACCTATCAATATAAGCTGTATAAACAAGACAGATACGAATATGGGGAAGCTACAGGACGATGTCTAGCACAAAGGTTAAGAGTTAGACAATCTTCACAGAAAATAAAGGTGATGGGGGACGCCGCTGGGAATACAGTTGAAACGTTGGAGGGGATATTGGGGGCATTTTATATTTTTTATCACGAATTGTATATGCAAAGTGATGTTAATGAGCAGGATATTGAGAACTTTTGTCAACAATTGAACTTAGTTAAGTCAAGAACAACAGCTGTTATTAGATGCAACAATTAATATGGAGGAGTGGGAGGAGGCAATGGGGTCATTGGCGAGGGGTAAAGCGGCAGGACCGGATAAGCTTCCTCTTGAGCTTTATCGATTACTCTTTCAAGTTTTTAAAACAGATATGTTGATCACATTTCAAGAGGGGCAAGCAGGGAATCCCTCTCCATCATGGGATGAGGCTAATATAGTGGTGTTCCAAAAGAAAGATAAGCCCCCAAATCTACCAGTAGCATATAGACCAGTCTTTCTGTTAAATTCAGATGGCAAACTTTATGATAAAATACTTGCCAATAGGTTGGTGCAAGTTATCACGCCTTTGGTGTCTATTTATCGACATGGATTTATACGTGGTAGAAGTACGGTTAACCATATCAACAGAGTAGTTTCTCTTATTGATTATGCTAATGTAAATCATATGACGTTTGGGTTGATTTTTCTCGATGCGGAAAAAGCGTTTGAACGTGTGTAATGGTCATTTTTATGGGCCATTATGCGGGAGACAGGGTTTGGGCAGGGCTATATTGATGCTATACAAAGTATATATAAGTCACCGCGAGCTAGGATCTGTGTAATGGGTAGGGAATCAGAGCAAGTTTGTATAAGCAGGGGAACAAGACAGGAGTATCCGTGCTCCCCGCTGTTATTTGCAAAATACAATAACTCTTTTTAGGTTATGTTGGAGCTGAATGAGCATCTTAAATCTATGAGTTGTGGACAGTATCAAGTGCGTGTTTTAGCCTATGCAGATGACATTGCTGTGGCATCTTCAGATCCTGTGCAAGCAGTAATAGAGATAGAAAGATTAGACAATATATTTGGTGAGGTTTCAGGTTATAAGTTAAATGCCTCTAAAACACAGATTGTATGTACTAAGATGGCATGCCCAGGGGATGTACGGGAAACTGACGAAGCCACATACCTAGGTATTAAAGTTAGAATGTCTTTGCGGGATTTGATAGAAGTGAATTGGTGTAGTATTTTTACGGGATCAAAAAGCAGCTAGATCGTTTAGAAAGCTTGCATCTCACGATGGTGGGAAGATGCAATGCGCTTAAGATGATTATCCTTCCTAGAGTTATGCACTACTTTAGGGCGGTACTGCTGGAATTAACAAAAATACAACTTCAAGGAGTCCAATCTATCTGTGATAGGTTTATATGGGGACAAAGGAAAGCGAGACGGGCGTTAAAATATATGATGTTATCATACGATCGGGGGGTGGTCGGTTCCTAATATTACCTTTTATTATTATGTATGTATACTCCAAAACATACGGATACTGTTGACAGGGGAAGATGTGTTGATAGCGGAATCACTGTCAATATATGAAATGAAATGAAATGAAATTAAATTAAATTAAATGAAAAGGGGTTTTATCAAGCGCAACTGCTGCCCTGAGGCGTCCAGGCGCTAAGAGCTAGGTTAGTGCCTCCCAGTGTGGTCAGCCCGGGAATTAGTCTGGTTTATTGAAAAGAAAGGTTTTGAGTTGTTTACTGAAGGTCATCAAGTTAGGATTAGATCTTAAATGAAGGGGGAGTGAGTTCCATAACTTGGCTGCGTTGTAAGAAAAAGACCGGCCTCCAGCTCTGGATCTCCTAATCCGGGGGACTGTCGCCAGGAAGGCATGAGAGGAACGAAGCTGTTTGTTGGGGCGGTAAGAGGTAATCAGAAAATGATTGATTGCTGGGCCAGATTTCCAGTATGCTTGATGGGAGATGCACATGGACTTGAATTTAATTCTCTCCCTGACAGGGAGCCAGTGCAAAGTTCTCAGCCCAGGCTCCGCCGAAGTTCTGCGTGGAAGACTGAGCAATGTGCGTACTGCACAGTTCTGAATCCGCTGAAGTTTTTGCAGACAATATTCAGGCGCCCCTAAATATAGGGCGTTACTGAAGTCGAGGTGGGATTGAATTAGACCTTGCATAACTACTAGCTTGGCCTCAAAAGGTAGCAGCGGAAGGATGTTCTTCATCATCCTGATGAGACCAAAGCAAGTCGCTGACAATTTAGTTGCTTGAGTGTTGAAGGTCAGGGATTTGTCCAACCACACCCCCAGACTTTTTATGTTGTCTCTGGGTGTGGGAGGCGCGTCCAAGCTGTTAGGCCATAAAAAATCCATGGTGGGGGAAGCTGGTGGGCCAAGGAGCATAAGCTCGGTTTTGTCCCAATTGAGCTTGAGGCACAACTTCGTCATCCAATTCTTGACCTGTTCCAAGCAAGTTGTCAGACTGGTCTGTGGTTGTTGGCAGTTCTTTTGCGTGAGAGAGACCACTAGCTGAGTATTGTCCGCATATGTGATGATCTTAATGCCATATGGGTGAACGATCTCAGCCAGCGGTCTCATGTATGCATTGAATAACGCAGGGCTCAAGGATGAGCCCTGCGGTACCCCGCAGCCCAAGGGCTTGCTTGAGGAGACAGAGGCTCCTTCAAAGATTTGAAAAGTCCTGTCACTTAGAAAGGACTTGAACCAGGCCAAAGCTTCTCCTGATACTCCTAGACTATAGAGACGGCGCAAGAGGATTTTGTGGTTCACCGTGTCAAACGTGGCGCTCAGATCAAGGAGGATAACTGCCACTGATCCCCCCTGATCCAAGATCCGCTTAGCTTCCTCTGTAACCGCCAGCAAGGCAGTTTCTGTCCCGTGTTTGGGACGGAAGCCCGTCTGAGTGACATCAAGTAGATGGTTGCTCTCGAGAAACATGGTTAGGTAGCTGTTAATGTGTTTCTCGAGGATTTTGCTCACCCATGGGAGCAAAGAGATGGGGCGGTAGTTGTTAAGGTTGCCGGGGTCAAAGGTGGGCTTCTTCAGGAGTGCTCGCACCATGGCGTGTTTCCAGGTGGGCGGTACAGTGCTAGTCACTATGGAGGAATTAAGTAGCTCCATGATCATGGGAAGAATGACCTGGCCAGCTAAAACCAGTATGCTCGGGGGGGGGTCACATGGGGAGCCTGACTTTATTTGGTGCATCAGAGGCTGAAGTGTTTCTAAATCTAACTGGAGAAAATGATCTAAAGTATTTTGGGGTGATATGGTTCTTGAAAGGAGGGATCTAAATCCGTATCTGAGAAGGATAACTAAATATTATTTATTTTTTGAAAAAAGAATTCCGCTAAGTCATTACATCTTGAGAGTTGATTGTAGTTGGCAGCCGAGGGTGGTGGAAACCTGGTCAGGCTTTTTACTATTTGGTACATCTCTTTAGGTTTGGATCTGACCAACAAGATTTTCTCACTATAATAAGCCGATTGTGTTACTTTTATTTCAGATTTGTAGGCTCTAATAGCCTCCCTGTATATAGCTTTGTCCGTGGCGGCATAACCCAGGCGCCACTTCCTTTCCAGCTCCTTACATAGACGTTTTTTGCCTCTAAGCTCTTCTGAGTACCAGGGCGCTGTTTTCCGCTGCCTTTTTAGGCTGGGATTACGGAAGGGAAGTATGGAGTCAAGTGACTTCGTAATCCAATTATCGTACTCCTTATTATTGGAGGGGGGGTCATGAGTTAATGAGGGTCTAGAGATTGTAAGAATGCTAGTCCACTGGTCCACTCCAAAGGGAGTCTGGACCAGTTTCTAATTTTCCGCGGGATAGGGGTACTGGGTAAGGGTTTGTGTATGGTTCAAGTGAGGGGAATCAAAAAGTGATCAGTCCAGGAGAGACGACTGATGGCACCTACTTTAAGGTGCGTGCAGTTACTAAATCCAGGGTCCAGAAGATGGCCTTTAATGTGAGTGGAGGATGGAACAAGTTGTTCCAGCTGGACTGCAGCCAGGCTTGCCGTCAACTCTACGGCAATGTTGTCCGAAGTATTATCGAAATGTATATTAAGGTCGCCAAGCAAAGTAAAATTGGAGGGGGAAGAGACCAGTTCGGCCACGGCAGAGGGTAGGTCTGTGTGAAACTGTCTTAGTGGCCCGGGGGGGCGGTAAATAAGGATGCCTGTGAAGCTGTCATTAGGGGAAAATTCAATAACAAAGGGCATACTTTCGCAATCAGCAATGGTCTCCAAAGAGCAGCGACACGTATATATGTCCTTGTAAATGATTGCGAGCCCACCACCTTTCCCGTAATCTGATAGCCTGGTGGGAGGGCTTGCACCAGGTCGGGCTCAGAGTCTTGGGTTAGCCATGTTTCAGTCAAGAAGACTGCGTCCGGCATATAGTCATCCAACAACAGAGACATTTCCAGGCCATGTTTGGGCAAGGACCTGCAGTTTAAAAGGAACATTTTGAAATCCAGCAAGTCATCCTTGCTTCGCGGGATGTTGAGCTCTATATTGCAGTGAGGGCAGACATGGGGTAGCTCCAGAGGGTGGAAAGAGTGACAGCAACTTGTTGGTACAGAGGTGCGTAGTCTGTGAAGAGACCCTGGGCTGTAATGTTTCCTTAATTCCAGAGAAGGGGCAGGGGTCGTGGCCCCTGGCCCCAGTCTGCCGCGGACGGGCGCAGATGGGCGCCCGTCGGCTGCGCGGGTGTTTAATGGCAGCCATAAATAGTGGAGAGGAGAGGGGAGTGTGGGAGACTGGTAACAGCTATGCCGCTACCCCAAACTCGTCCCAATATGGCGTCTGGGCCGCGTGAGTCCCTGTACAACACCTATGCGGCTGCAGGGTTCGCGATGGCACTGCGGGTAAAGGCAAACACCGCACGAGATAAGTGCACAAAAGACAACAGCTAAATCAGTGATTTTAAAAATAGTATTTTAAAAATTACAGTTTATAAACCTAGCTTTCCCGGCTGAGCCTCAGGAAAGGGACAATCAGAACTAGCAAGCGCGCAAGTTTTCAGTGCTGCTTAAGTAGCCTGGGGGGCGGGAGACTGATAACAACTATGCCGCTACCCCAAACTCGTCCTAATATGGCGTCTGGGCCGCGTGAGTCCCTGTACAGCACCTATTCGGCTGCAGGGATCGCGATGGCACTGCGGGTAAAGGCAAACACCGCGCAAGATAAGTGCACAAGAAACAACAGCTAAATCAGTGATTTTAAAAACAGTATTTTAAAAATTACAGTTTATAAACCTAGCTTTCCCGGCTGAGCCTCAGGAAAGTGACAATCAGAACTAGCCCATATGTTGTTAGGGATAGAAGCTATAAACTTCTTAGTCAAGTTTTATGAACCAAACTACTTAAAAAAAAACTTGTTTTAAGGTAGTGCTGGGAGTGTACAAGGTCTGGAAATAGGTACGGAAAATGTTAGACATCTCACGGTTTAGTTATTATACGCCGTTAAATGCATCATCTATTTTCCCCGCTATATTCTGGGATTTTAGGATGCAGAGCTGGAGGGCTAAAGGGATTAGACAATTGGGAGATCTCTACGAGGGGGGGGGGGTATTAGATTCATTTTCAGGGTTAGTGGATAGATATGGACTCCAACAAAAGGAATTTTTTAATATCTGCAAGTTCGGGATTTCTTATTTAAACATCACATGGGCGAGGGAATAACCACACCCTCGATGGTTGAGGCAATTAGAAGGAGGGTATGGCTAGGGGTATTGTATGCTATATTAATTGAGACACAACCAGATGATATGGCTGCACAAACTATTAAATGGAGTGAACGGTTGGGCCAGGAAGGCGAGTAAGTGCAGCAATCAATTGATATGGTAGGGAAGATTTTGTTATCAGCGAACCTGAAAGCCCAACACTACAAGACGATTTTTGATTTCTATCATATACCAAAGAGGATGATGGAGTGGGGGGGGGGGGGCTCTAATGATGAGAAGTGCTTTGGATGTAGTATGGAAAGAGCTGGCATTGTGCATTTTTTTTCGAATGCAACGTGCTTTAGCAATTAAGGCGTCAAATAGACCAGTTCTTTTCGGAAATCTTAGGGCTTCAAATTTACATGACAAGGGATGTAATGCTGTTGGGGGTTGGGGATAATTGGTCAGCCTGCAAATAAATTCAGATATATTATATTCATTGCAGCTGCGGTGGCACGGTTATGTATTGCATCAGTTTGGTTGCAGCGGGACGCCCCTACGTTTGAGATGTGGGAGGCTAAATTTT
The DNA here is from genome assembly GCF_964261635.1 of Lissotriton helveticus. NCBI lineage: Eukaryota > Metazoa > Chordata > Amphibia > Caudata > Salamandridae > Lissotriton > Lissotriton helveticus. The sequence continues at coordinate 1,789,204,140 of NC_136057.1, forward strand.
ATAATATTTTTAATTTGGAATATAAACTTTACTGCCTTAAGTCAATGAAGCGGAAAAAATTGGGTATGCAGATCTGGGGTCAAATGATAGAAACATCTGAATTAACGAAATGATCTAGGTAAAATGTGCCCTGTATTCGCTGTTTTGTTCCTATGATATTTTGTGATATACCTTTCTCTTGACCGTAAACAGTATGTATTTAAATATGTGTTGTCAAATGCTATGGATTGAATAAAAACAAATAAAAAATCACTCACTAGTAACCTTAATTATCCTTAGTTTGTAGCATCTTCATTTAGGTCATTATGGCCTGCCCTTCCTCCCTAAAGCTTTAGGTCTCAGGGGGCTTGGAATTTCAGGAAGGGTTGTGGCCTGGCTATGACTTATACCACTCCTAAGGGGCTAGGCCTAAGTCACATTTTAAGAAAATGCATCATTATCCATGGTCACGCCCTAAGTTTTTGACTGCTGCTGCTGGTTTTTCGACTTTGAGAGTGCATTAAGGCCTGCTAACCAGAACTCAGGTCTACTGTTCTAACCCCTTACAAAATGTGTGTTGAATAGGCTACCCCCAAATGGCATAAGCTAATTTACTTATAAGACCATAGTATATTGTACCAAGGCTACTCAGGGAATGTAAGTTACAGTAACCACCCAGGGCTGCAGCACTAATTGTGCCCCCCTGAGTGTGGCAAAGTACAAAATGGCTCCCAGCCTGCCACTGCTCTGGCTGGAAGGACAGTTTTAAACTACTAATTCAACTTTGATATTTAAACCAATGGCAAAGCCCCCACTTTCCTTAACAATATATATGTCTCCCCTAAGGAAGGCCTGTCGATCACTAAGGCAGGGAGCTGTATATTATTCAGTGGCACAAGTACTTTAATATGTTCTAACAATAAATTGTATTTGTTTCAACAAGTAGAGGCATCATCCACCAACAGTCGATTAACATTACCACAGTGTGTATTGGATACTGTAACATAATATATGCATCTGTAAACTTCAACATCATTATACCAGCAGACCATGATGGGCCCACCACCAACACCCAATCCAAACATGCTTTCGGGGCCATACCTGCCAAATTGTTTATTTTACTGTGGGAAACCTAGTAGCCCCATTGGCTAGTACAGAGCTGGAGATTGACATCTCGGCCCTGCTAACTTCTGAATGGAACTACTAAAATGGGTACTTCAAGGTATCAAATTAATTGTGGCAATTAACCAAACTTTATGCACACGTCAAATTTAATATCACTTTTTTTATATACACAATTTTATTGCTTTTATAATCAACAAAGTAAACAGTACAGCGCTGTGACATATAAGTGAACTGAATACATTCTCATAAGTTTCCCCTTGGGCCATGCAATAGGTAAGAACAATATTGTTCCTCTGAGCCTGCTCACCGGATGCTATGGAGCCCCAGCCTATCAAGTCCAGCCACTTGCCCCATATGCATTCGTGTTTGGCCGGGCAGCCTCTTGCCTCATATACAGTTTTTTCTTGGATGGAGCACCAATCCACTCCTTTACGCCACTTCGTGATAGATGGAGATGCCGAGCTCTTTCAGGCCACCGCAATGTCTCTTTTGGCCACCAAGCTATCTGCTCCCAGGAACAATCTGTCCGAACGAGAACCATCCAACCCCTCCATCACCCCCAAGAAAAGGGGAAGAGGACTAAGGGGGGGCCACCTTAGTCGCTTAGTTCAGCCACAATTGACGCCCAGTAGTTGGAGATGATGATGCAGGGCCAGACCATGTGGTAAAAGTCAGCTGGTTCTGCCTCGCACCGCAGGCATTTGGGGAGAAAGCTCACTATGTGTAGCCGTACATGGATACAATATGCGCAATGGAGATAGTAAATTCCAATGAGGCGGAGCCTGGCCGATATAGTGAGCACCCTAGGGGCCGTCAATGCATCCCTCTAGTCTTCCTCTTCCAGAGGGCCCACCCATTGCTCCCAACGGGTCCTAAGAGAGTCTAATGTGGATGGGGTGTTGTTTATTAGAGACTGACATATTTGGGATATTCCCCCCTTCCCCAGGTTACCCATGAGGAGCTTAGCTTCCAGTGGACTAAATTCTGGAATTGCTGTGCAGTCAGGGTCGGGTAGGGCGAGGGCATGTCGCAATTGGAGGTATTTGTAGAATTGGTTAGAGTGAAGGGAGTACGCTTGCTACAGCTCTCAGAAAGAGGACAAATGCTCACCCCGCCACACGTCCCCCAAGTAAGTGATACCTACAAAGTCCCATCTCTGGAAGCCCACCTGTGTCCCAACCTCCCGTAGCCAGGCACCGTGCCAGAGGGGTGTCTGCAGTGTAATTTTGGCATCCCATTGGGTGTGTCACAGCACAGAACGCCATGCGAGGAGGGCCGTGCGATTGACTGCCGGTAGAATGTGAGGAACTTGAGCCCCATAGAGCATGGCCTGGATCCGGGAGAACTCAAGGCATTCCAGCTCCAGCCAGTAGGCCGGATCCGACCAACCGCCATTAAAAAACTCATGGATCACCAGGAGACGGGTGGCGAGATAGTACAAGAACGGGTTCATCATCCCCATTCCCCATCGTATGGGGCCTGTTAGTAGCACTTAAGGGCCAGCTGTGGTCTCGAGCCACCCCAGAGGAAGGTCGTGATCATCTATCCAGTCTCTGGAACCAGCTGCAAGGGAGGTGAAGCGGAAGGTTTTGGAGTACATACAGGAGACAGTGCAGAACCATCATTTTGAAGAGGGCAATCCTACAGAGGGGCTTAAGGGAAAGGGATTGCCAATGACGGAGGTCGTCTTTTGTGCGTTTGAGCAACTGGGTGACATCGAGGGACCAAGTCAGCTCTGGGAGAAGAGCCACCCAAATACCGAGATATTTGAACGAAAGTCGTCACAGGGGGATTGTTGTTTGCCAATCCACACATTCTCAGGAGGCGTAAAGGGGCACCAAGATGTATTTATCTGGGTTAAGGCACAGGCCCGACGCCCTCTCGAAGGATTAGAGGATCTGGAGGCATCTCGGCCCGGAATGGGCCAGGTCGGCCAGGAAAAGCAGGACATTGTCCACATATCGGGCGATCCGGTCTTCATGGGAGCCCTACCAGCGCCACTCCTGTACCGGCTCTTCAAACCGAATAAGACAAGCCAAAGGTTATATTGCCAGAGCGAATAGGATAGGGGAGAGCGGGCACCTTATAACAGGGAAGGCTTTTGATAGTGCCCCGTTTATGAGGACCCTGGCAGGTGGATGAGAGTAAAGAACTTCCACCAGTTTTTGATAATAGGGGCTAATGCCTGCCCTCTCTAGCACACTCCCTAAATAGTGCCAGTCAACCGTATCGAAGGCCTTCTCAAAGTCAAATTGGGCCAAAGCTAAGTATAGGGAGAGGAGGTGCCGGTGAGCGAGGGCCATGTGGAGATGCCTCAGACAGTGCCTCGTGCTGCAGTGCGGCATGAAGCCACATTGATCTGGATGTATAAGGGTGTGGATCACTCGCTTCAGACAGGTGGAAAGAATCGTTGCATACATTTTTATCTCAGTATTAATCAGGGAGATGGGAACGGTAGTTAGAACATGAGGCTGGGGGGGTGGCGTTTTGGGTATAACCACGACTGTGGCTGTGTTGGAGGAAAAAGAGCCACTTTCTAGAACTTCCTCAACCAAGGTGTGGAGTTGCGGGATCAAGTTTTCCCAAAATGACACGTATTATTCCGCAGAGAGCGGGGAGTCTTACGAGTCACAAGTGAGGAGACTGCTTCACTGATTTCCTAGATCATTATGGGCTCATCCGTGGCCTTGATGTCCCTCTCTGGGAGTTGCATGAGGGGGACACCCTGTAGGAAGAGGGAGCTGGTGACGGACGTGTGTGAGCAATCTGCTGAGTAAAGCACCCCATAATAGTTCGCCAAGGTCCGCGCGAATTTGGCGGGGGTGTGGAAGACTTCTCCTTGCGGGTCTTGAATTTCCTGAACCATCCAGTTGGCTAGGAGATGAGTAGCGAGCCAATAAAGCAACTTTCCATTCTTGTTTCCCCACCCATAAACCAGGGCGACCGAGGAGCGCCATATCAGTATAGCAGATTTGAGAGATATTGCAGTGATCTTTTCGCAAATTAGTTGGGTCCGCCGGCACTCCGCCTCCCCGTCCGCTGTGACCGCAGCCATTTCCAGGCCGAGGGCCCACGCCTCAAGCTGGGAGGGATGGCGATCCAGGCCTTGCTGTCTGTGTTTAAGGAACCCCTTGGCGCAACCAGGCATCGTGGCTTTATCTGCCTCCCACAGCCTACTATGAAGTTGGACAGTGCTTTAGTTAGTGTGGAAGTAGTCCTTCAGTTCTCCCTCCATATAGGGCGCAGAGCTCCTGTGGAGCCCCCTAACTGTAGAAAGAGCGGGTAGTGGTATGAGATGCCTCGCTCCAGTATTTGGACCACCGCAACTGTCCTACAGTCCAGGGCAGGCATGAAGAAGAGGTCAATTCAGGAGTGAGTATGGTGTGCAGCGGATGTGTGAGTATATTGTAGTTGTCTAGGGTGCCAGATGCACCAGACGTTGCAAAGGCCCAACTTGGAGGCCCAATCCCCAAGCCGCTTAGCACCTAGTCCTAGGGAGGATGGCGTGGCCGTGGTGTCTTTTGGCAGGTTCTTGGACAGCAATGAAGTCCCCCCCCAATCACTGTCAGGCCTTGGGGAGGGAGGATAGGGTCTCTACCACAGTCCGGAGAGTGGACTCCAAGTTCGCCGGGGGGGCGTATATATCGACATCAGACTGATAGTGGTGTCTCCAAGGGTACCCGTCAAGGTGACAAAGCAGCCCTGGGGGTCGCTAAATGTGTGAATCAATGTGAAGGGAAGTGAGCACCGCAGAAGGATCGCCATTCTTCGAGCCCCTCGTGAGAACCCCAAGTGCCACACTCTGTCAAAACCTTGTAAAGCTAAAAAGGAACATCGAGTTCCCAACAGGTGCGGGTCTTGCAGCAGAAGGATGTATGGGGTGACCCCGCGTGCATGCTTTAATATTGCAGTTTGTTTCATTTTATCTAAGAGTTCATTGACATTCCAAGAAAGGACTCTAAGGGATTCGCCACCGCTATAGGGTCGTGGCATTGTGGTAGAGGGGCGATGTGTGAGGCAGGAGGCCTGAAAAGCTTAGGCGCCCTAAACAATAGGGCCCCAGGCGCATGAGACTGAGGTCATGTACATTACTTGGACAGCACGGGGACGCAACTTGGACTTTGTACACAGTATTGCAAAGAAACAGAGAAACACAAACAAGAGCAGATAACAGCCCCTATCCAACATCCCAACCCACCCCCCCTTCCTATACTTTCCCTAATGAAGCATCTGTCGTCCGGTAAACAACGACTTAGAGTGAATAGAAACTAACTATTTGGACGTAATAATATAGGGGGATCGTGTTGGTACCCTCTGCATTTAAGGATTGACATTCCTCCAGTTCAGGTTATGAGTGATAGTGGCGCCTTTCAGTGGGCAGATTGGGCACTCCTTAGGCACTGAGGTCCACACCGCCTCCAGCGAGTCGAAGAAGTAGGATTTGTTGTGGAAGATCATCCTGCGACGGGCCCGGAAAAGGAGTCGATAGAGCAGATTGAGGGCTCACAGTTTCTGTTTTACGTGAATATATGATCTTCTTTGGGCCTGCACTTCTTTTGTATAGTCTGGGAAGATCATCATTTTGGCTTCTTTATGGAACAACTCTAGTCAGGAGCGGGCTTCTTGCAGGACGGCTTCGTGGTCCCTGAAATTTAGGATCCTTGCAATTATTGGTCGTGTGTGGCTCCCGGCGGCGTCCGGGGCGCAAGAGCATGGTGAGCCCGCTCCATGGCAAACCATGGTGACTGAGCACTCCGGGTATCCAGGATTTGATCCAGTCTTCAAGAAATGTGGTGCCGGTTCCGTCCCCTCAGGCAGAACCACCAGGTGGAAATTGTTCTGGCGTGGTCAGTTTTCTGCATCTTCAGCCTGCTTGTGGAGGTCAGTCATGTGAGATAGAAGCAGGTTGACCAGCGTTTTGAGGGCTGAGACATCATCTTCCACCTCCGAAAGGTGGGACTCCGCTTCTGTGATGCAAGCGGTTGCATTGTGAATGAGGGCCATGTCCACTCACACTTCCCCGATCCTGGGTTCCATGGATTCCTGACATGTGTTAGTGGCCTGCAGGATAGTGGCGAAGTCACCCTCAGGGTGGCTGGTCGCAGAAGGCGCCGTCCCGCCATGGCTGAAACCACCGACTGCATACTGCTCCATGCGGGTTTGAGTTGGCAGTGGTATGGTCCCTCTGTCTTTCCCCGTGACTGCTCAGAGTCCCAGAGGGATCGGCCCAACCCTGCCATGCAGGTCGTCGTCAAGTTCCTAGGTCGCTGGGTGGCTTTAGGGAGACAGGCGGCGTTACCACACGGACCAGTCTAGTAATCCCTAGAGGAGCCCTGCAGGAGATTTCAGCCAAGTGAGACCCGGATCACGTCCGGGAGCGGGGAGCCTCTGCAGATATGTCAAGATCGCAGTGGTCCATTGAGAAGGTCCCTGGTTATAGAGGTCAGCCGCACTGCGCGCAAGTAGTGGGAGATCCCAGGTGGGATCTCAGAAGAGATTGACCGGAGGCAGAGGGGTGGGGGCTATCTGCCCGCGGTGCTTCTCAGGGGTATGTGGGTTTTTGTGCACCATGAGCACTGACCAGGGGTCAGGAGGTCTATCTGGATCTTTTCAGGGCACCAGATTCTCAGAGCTGTCGCCTTACTATTCTTGCTGAGACCAGAAGGATCAGCTTCTGCCATGTGGTAGCATCCGTGAGCGATTTTAAGTTAATTCGGTCTTAGCTTGGGACATACGACTTGGGCCCCCGGCATTGGGTCGCTCTCGCTGCAGTGTTGCCCCTGGCCCCGATGTGCACGTCCTGGGTGGGGGGCCCCTCTCTTGTGGACAGACGTGAGCACGAGCCGAACAGCACTCACCAACTGGGGGCAACAGACTCCCGTGCCCGGTGGTGTCCAGAATACCACTTGGAACAAGCAGACAGGAGCAGGGAGCAGTCCTGCCGATCGCGGGCCGGGCAGCAAGACCTGGGGCACAGATGGCAGGGTCCGCCAATGGACTTTCCCCAGCAAATCACAGGCCCTCCAGGCCCCCCACTCACTCAGGTTTCAAGGCTACCCTCTGCCAGCGGTCCCCCCGAGGCGTCCAGCCGGCCGTGGGCCGGATGCCTCTGCAGAGTCGAGGGGCGGGCAGCACTCAGGTGGCAGGGGTGGTCGCCTCCGACATGGGGGGACAGACAGTGCAGTGGCTCTGCTGTACCTCGACAGTGCACCCCGCACCCCAGGCACCGCCGCAAGATGCACCAGCCACTCCAGCCACAGCATTAACCACCGCAGCACCGGCGGGGCTCAACACCAGCAGGCCACAGACGTCCGGAGGAGGAGCCAGCCAAGTGTCAGGAACCCCAGAGTGGCCTGCTGTCGACAGCACCCATCACTCAGGGCCCGCAACTGCAACTGCCCTCTGCAGGCGCTCCCTCCTCCCTTCGGGTGCCGCCACAGGATCTAATGGCCTCTTTATTCTCTGGCCGCCGTCTTGAGTTACACGGCGCCGGTAATCTCCCGGCGCCCCGCTTGGCATCAGCAGGGCCAGTGTGGATCACCCCAGGAGCCGGGCAGGAGTCTGAGTCACCAGAGCACCCCACAGTGATCTGCTGCGGACCACGGAGCGCGCCTGGCAAACCCTGCAGGCTACACGGCTGCCATTTTGCTGTGGCAAGGGTTTCTACAGAGATCACCTCCGGCCGCCTCCTCTATCTCAGTCGGCGACTGTTCTGGGAGCGGGACCGCAGTAGGTACAGGAGCCCCAAGGGTAGAGGGGCCTCCACTGGCTAGTATATGGTTGAGGAGAATAAGGATGTTATCAGATAGCATAGGGGTCCAGAGCACTCCTAGAGTGAGACTGCCATCTTGGCATGTCAAGCCACACCTCCCCTTGATTTCACTTTTAAGGAAATAAAACCTTTAGAAAGCTGCCACTCTGTTGCCCAGTTTATCCGGTGGCCATTCGCACCAGACAGCCTTCCGCCCTCTGGGGAGTCATGTAAATGACTCCCAGGCTCAGGAACAATAGAGAACTGCAGTAGAGGGAGGTGTTACTTCTCCTTTGCAGGAGCCACAAAGGGTGTTGGCCCAAAAGGTGAGCATCAAAGGAGAAGCAATCTTTGGTGGGCAAATGGCGATCACAGTCAAAGAGGGCTGCCCCTTTGTCTCAGTAGACGGCCCGGCAGCGGGAACAGAGAGGGGAAACAGGTTGCCAAACAGTTTTTTTCCGTGGGCATGCAGCCCAGTTAGCGCACATCTAGTGTGGCCTACCAAGCTCCTAACAGCTGAGGAACGGTTCAGAAATCTGCAAAGGGGCAAAAATAGGGTACTCTGGGATTTCTGGATGCCACACATACCCAGAAGTCATCACAGGGAGGGGGCAATCATGGTAGCCCATTGGCTAGTGACTGCGTCTTCCCACCAGGGCACTTTCTGGGCTTAAATATAGTACCCCAAGCAACCTGAACCTCCGATCACATCTAGACTGGAGAAAGGATCAAAGAAGGGCTGACTTGCTGACCCCTGGACCTGGCAAGGGAGGCTGCAACAACCACTGTTATTTACAGCAAGGGGTGGTGATGGACAGAGTCTCTGAATTAAGCAGAGTACTCTCACCCAGTCAAAAGATCAGGGCTAGATCCAACACCGTTTTTTAGCTCATTGCACCATCCCAGTTTCAGAACCTGGCTGTATGCAAATTAGTCTGTCCCTGGCCCAGTGCATCATGGGAACAGGGCAGACCAGACTACAAAAGCCAATTCTTACACTGGGAAGGAAACAAGCTTCCGGGGACCGGTTTCTGGCATTACAGCCGTCTTCAGCCCGGCTTGCTTGAATCCTGATGGTGCAATGAGCAAGGGACTCACATCTGAGTATACCCTCCCACGCTTAGGGTGGACAAAATTATTTACAGCAAGGGGTGGTGATGGACAGAGTCTCTGAATTAAGCAGAGTACTCTCACCCAGTCAAAAGATCAGGGCTAGATCCAACACTGTTTTTTAGCTCATTGCACCATCCCAGTTTCAGAACCTGGCTGTATGCAAATTAGTCTGTCCCTGGCCCAGTGCATCATGGGAACAGGGCAGACCAGACTACAAAAGCCAATTCTTACACTGGGAAGGAAACAAGCTTCCGGGGACCGGTTTCTGGCATTACAGCCGTCTTCGGCCCGGCTTGCTTGAATCCTGATGGTGCAATGAGCAAGGGACTCACATCTGAGTATACCCTTCCACGCTTAGGGTGGACAAAATTATTTACAGCAAGGGGTGGTGATGGACAGAGTCTCTGAATTAAGCAGAGTACTCTCACCCAGTCAAAAGATCAGGGCTAGATCCAACACCGTTTTTTAGCTCATTGCACCATCCCAGTTTCAGAACCTGGCTGTATGCAAATTAGTCTGTCCCTGGCCCAGTGCATCATGGGAACAGGGCAGACCAGACTACAAAAGCAAATTCTTACACTGGGAAGGAAACAAGCTTCCGGGGACCGGTTTCTGGCATTACAGCTGTCTTCGGCCCGGCTTGCTTGAATCCTGATGGTGCAATGAGCAAGGGACTCACATCTGAGTATACCCTTCCACGCTTAGGGTGGACAAAATTATTTACAGCAAGGGGTGGTGATGGACAGAGTCTCTGAATTAAGCAGAGTACTCTCACCCAGTCAAAAGATCGGGGCTAGATCCAACACCGTTTTTTAGCTCATTGCACCATCCCAGTTTCAGAACCTGACTGTATGCAAATTAGTCTGTCCCTGGCCCAGTGCATCATGGGAACAGGGCAGACCAGACTACAAAAGCCAATTCTTACACTGGGAAGGAAACAAGCTTCCGGGGACCGGTTTCTGGCATTACAGCCGTCTTCGGCCCGGCTTGCTTGAATCCTGATGGTGCAATGAGCAAGGGACTCACATCTGAGTATACCCTTCCACGCTTAGGGTGGACAAAATTATTTACAGCAAGGGGTGGTGATGGACAGAGTCTCTGAATTAAGCAGAGTACTCTCACCCAGTCAAAAGATCAGGGCTAGATCCAACACCGTTTTTTAGCTCATTGCACCATCCCAGTTTCAGAACCTGGCTGTATGCAAATTAGTCTGTCCCTGGCCCAGTGCATCATGGGAACAGGGCAGACCAGACTACAAAAGCCAATTCTTACACTGGGAAGGAAACAAGCTTCCGGGGACCGGTTTCTGGCATTACAGCCGTCTTCGGCCCGGCTTGCTTGAATCCTGATGGTGCAATGAGCAAGGGACTCACATCTGAGTATACCCTTCCACGCTTAGGGTGGACAAAATTATTTACAGCAAGGGGTGGTGATGGACAGAGTCTCTGAATTAAGCAGAGTACTCTCACCCAGTCAAAAGATCAGGGCTAGATCCAACACCGTTTTTTAGCTCATTGCACCATCCCAGTTTCAGAACCTGGCTGTATGCAAATTAGTCTGTCCCTGGCCCAGTGCATCATGGGAACAGGGCAGACCAGACTACAAAAGCCAATTCTTACACTGGGAAGGAAACAAGCTTCCGGGGACCGGTTTCTGGCATTGCAGCCGTCTTCGGCCCGGCTTGCTTGAATCCTGATGGTGCAATGAGCAAGGGACTCACATCTGAGTATACCCTTCCACGCTTAGGGTGGACAAAATTATTTACAGCAAGGGGTGGTGATGGACAGAGTCTCTGAATTAAGCAGAGTACTCTCACCCAGTCAAAAGATCAGGGCTAGATCCAACACCGTTTTTTAGCTCATTGCACCATCCCAGTTTCAGAACCTGGCTGTATGCAAATTAGTCTGTCCCTGGCCCAGTGCATCATGGGAACAGGGCAGACCAGACTACAAAAGCCAATTCTTACACTGGGAAGGAAACAAGCTTCCGGGGACCGGTTTCTGGCATTACAGCCGTCTTCGGCCCGGCTTGCTTGAATCCTGATGGTGCAATGAGCAAGGGACTCACATCTGAGTATACCCTTCCACGCTTAGGGTGGACAAAATTATTTACAGCAAGGGGTGGTGATGGACAGAGTCTCTGAATTAAGCAGAGTACTCTCACCCAGTCAAAAGATCAGGGCTAGATCCAACACCGTTTTTTAGCTCATTGCACCATCCCAGTTTCAGAACCTGGCTGTATGCAAATTAGTCTGTCCCTGGCCCAGTGCATCATGGGAACAGGGCAGACCAGACTACAAAAGCCAATTCTTACACTGGGAAGGAAACAAGCTTCCGGGGACCGGTTTCTGGCATTACAGCCGTCTTCGGCCCGGCTTGCTTGAATCCTGATGGTGCAATGAGCAAGGGACTCACATCTGAGTATACCCTTCCACGCTTAGGGTGGACAAAATTATTTACAGCAAGGGGTGGTGATGGACAGAGTCTCTGAATTAAGCAGAGTACTCTCACCCAGTCAAAAGATCAGGGCTAGATCCAACACCGTTTTTTAGCTCATTGCACCATCCCAGTTTCAGAACCTGGCTGTGGCAGGGTATACTCAGACATGAGTCCCTTTCTCACTGCTCCATCAGGATTCAAGCAAGCCGGGCCGAAGAGGCTGAAATGCCAGAAACCGGTCCCCGGTAGCTTGTCTCCTTTCTGGTGAAGAATTGGCTTGGTAGTTTGGTCTGCCCTGTTCCCATGATGCACTGGGCCAGGGACAGACTAATTTGCATATAGCCAGGTTCTGAGCTGGGATGGGGCAGTGAGATAAATAACGGTGATGGATCAAGCCCTGATCTTTGGACTGGGTAAGAGTGGTCTGCTTAATTCAGACACTCTGTTCATCACCACCCCTTTTCTGTATCGTTTTTGGCCACTATAGGTGTGGCAGGGTATACTCAGACATGAGTCCCTTTCTCACTGCTCCATCAGGATTCAAGCAAGCCGGGCCGAAGAGGCTGAAATGCCAGAAACCGGTCCCCGGTAGCTTGTCTCCTTTCTGGTGAAGAATTGGCTTGGTAGTTTGGTCTGCCCTGTTCCCATGATGCACTGGGCCAGGGACAGACTAATTTGCATATAGCCAGGTTCTGAGCTGGGATGGGGCAGTGAGATAAATAACGGTGATGGATCAAGCCCTGATCTTTGGACTGGGTAAGAGTGGTCTGCTTAATTCAGACACTCTGTTCATCACCACCCCCTTTTCTGTATCGTTTTTGGCCACTATAGGTGTGGCAGGGTATACTCAGACATGAGTCCCTTTCTCACTGCTCCATCAGGGTTCAAGCAAGCCGGGCCGAAGAGGCTGAAATGCCAGAAACCGGTCCCCGGTAGCTTGTCTCCTTTCTGGTGAAGAATTGGCTTGGTAGTTTGGTCTGCCCTGTTCCCATGATGCACTGGGCCAGGGACAGACTAATTTGCATATAGCCAGGTTCTGAGCTGGGATGGGGCAGTGAGATAAATAACGGTGATGGATCAAGCCCTGATCTTTGGACTGGGTAAGAGTGGTCTGCTTAATTCAGACACTCTGTTCATCACCACCCCCTTTTCTGTATCGTTTTTGGCCACTATAGGTGTGGCAGGGTATACTCAGACATGAGTCCCTTTCTCACTGCTCCATCAGGATTCAAGCAAGCCGGGCCGAAGAGGCTGAAATGCCAGAAACCGGTCCCCGGTAGCTTGTCTCCTTTCTGGTGAAGAATTGGCTTGGTAGTTTGGTCTGCCCTGTTCCCATGATGCACTGGGCCAGGGACAGACTAATTTGCATATAGCCAGGTTCTGAGCTGGGATGATGCAGTGAGATAAATAACGGTGATGGATCAAGCCCTGATCTTTGGACTGGGTAAGAGTGGTCTGCTTAATTCAGACACTCTGTTCATCACCACCCCCTTTTCTGTATCGTTTTTGGCCACTATAGGTGTGGCAGGGTATACTCAGACATGAGTCCCTTTCTCACTGCTCCATCAGGATTCAAGCAAGCCGGGCCGAAGAGGCTGAAATGCCAGAAACCGGTCCCCGGTAGCTTGTCTCCTTTCTGGTGAAGAATTGGCTTGGTAGTTTGGTCTGCCCTGTTCCCATGATGCACTGGGCCAGGGACAGACTAATTTGCATATAGCCAGGTTCTGAGCTGGGATGGGGCAGTGAAATAAATAACGGTGATGGATCAAGCCCTGATCTTTGGACTGGGTAAGAGTGGTCTGCTTAATTCAGACACTCTGTTCATCACCACCCCCTTTTCTGTATCGTTTTTGGCCACTATAGGTGTGGCAGGGTATACTCAGACATGAGTCCCTTTCTCACTGCTCCATCAGGATTCAAGCAAGCCGGGCCGAAGAGGCTGAAATGCCAGAAACCGGTCCCCGGTAGCTTGTCTCCTTTCTGGTGAAGAATTGGCTTGGTAGTTTGGTCTGCCCTGTTCCCATGATGCACTGGGCCAGGGACAGACTAATTTGCATATAGCCAGGTTCTGAGCTGGGATGGGGCAGTGAGATAAATAACGGTGATGGATCAAGCCCTGATCTTTGGACTGGGTAAGAGTGGTCTGCTTAATTCAGACACTCTGTTCATCACCACCCCCTTTTCTGTATCGTTTTTGGCCACTATAGGTGTGGCAGGGTATACTCAGACATGAGTCCCTTTCTCACTGCTCCATCAGGATTCAAGCAAGCCGGGCCGAAGAGGCTGAAATGCCAGAAACCGGTCCCCGGTAGCTTGTCTCCTTTCTGGTGAAGAATTGGCTTGGTAGTTTGGTCTGCCCTGTTCCCATGATGCACTGGGCCAGGGACAGACTAATTTGCATATAGCCAGGTTCTGAGCTGGGATGGGGCAGTGAGATAAATAACGGTGATGGATCAAGCCCTGATCTTTGGACTGGGTAAGAGTGGTCTGCTTAATTCAGACACTCTGTTCATCACCACCCCCTTTTCTGTATCGTTTTTGGCCACTATAGGTGTGGCAGGGTATACTCAGACATGAGTCCCTTTCTCACTGCTCCATCAGGATTCAAGCAAGCCGGGCCGAAGAGGCTGAAATGCCAGAAACCGGTCCCCGGTAGCTTGTCTCCTTTCTGGTGAAGAATTGGCTTGGTAGTTTGGTCTGCCCTGTTCCCATGATGCACTGGGCCAGGGACAGACTCATTTGCATATAGCCAGGTTCTGAGCTGGGATGGGGCAGTGAGATAAATAACGGTGATGGATCAAGCCCTGATCTTTGGACTGGGTAAGAGTGGTCTGCTTAATTCAGACACTCTGTTCATCACCACCCCCTTTTCTGTATCGTTTTTGGCCACTATAGGTGTGGCAGGGTATACTCAGACATGAGTCCCTTTCTCACTGCTCCATCAGGATTCAAGCAAGCCGGGCCGAAGAGGCTGAAATGCCAGAAACCGGTCCCCGGTAGCTTGTCTCCTTTCTGGTGAAGAATTGGCTTGGTAGTTTGGTCTGCCCTGTTCCCATGATGCACTGGGCCAGGGACAGACTAATTTGCATATAGCCAGGTTCTGAGCTGGGATGGGGCAGTGAGATAAATAACGGTGATGGATCAAGCCCTGATCTTTGGACTGGGTAAGAGTGGTCTGCTTAATTCAGACACTCTGTTCATCACCACCCCCTTTTCTGTATCGTTTTTGGCCACTATAGGTGTGGCAGGGTATACTCAGACATGAGTCCCTTTCTCACTGCTCCATCAGAATTCAAGCAAGCCGGGCCGAAGAGGCTGAAATGCCAGAAACCGGTCCCCGGTAGCTTGTCTCCTTTCTGGTGAAGAATTGGCTTGGTAGTTTGGTCTGCCCTGTTCCCATGATGCACTGGGCCAGGGACAGACTAATTTGCATATAGCCAGGTTCTGAGCTGGGATGGGGCAGTGAGATAAATAACGGTGATGGATCAAGCCCTGATCTTTGGACTGGGTAAGAGTGGTCTGCTTAATTCAGACACTCTGTTCATCACCACCCTCTTTTCTGTATCGTTTTTGGCCACTATAGGTGTGGCAGGGTATACTCAAGACATGAGTCCCTTTCTCACTGCTCCATCAGGATTCAAGCAAGCCGGGCCGAAGAGGCTGAAATGCCAGAAACCGGTCCCCGGTAGCTTGTCTCCTTTCTGGTGAAGAATTGGCTTGGTAGTTTGGTCTGCCCTGTTCCCATGATGCACTGGGCCAGGGACAGACTAATTTGCATATAGCCAGGTTCTGAGCTGGGATGGGGCAGTGAGATAAATAACGGTGATGGATCAAGCCCTGATCTTTGGACTGGGTAAGAGTAGTCTGCTTAATTCAGACACTCTGTTCATCACCACCCCCTTTTCTGTATCGTTTTTGGCCACTATAGGTGTGGCAGGGTATACTCAGACATGAGTCCCTTTCTCACTGCTCCATCAGGATTCAAGCAAGCCGGGCCGAAGAGGCTGAAATGCCAGAAACCGGTCCCCGGTAGCTTGTCTCCTTTCTGGTGAAGAATTGGCTTGGTAGTTTGGTCTGCCCTGTTCCCATGATGCACTGGGCCAGGGACAGACTAATTTGCATATAGCCAGGTTCTGAGCTGGGATGGGGCAGTGAGATAAATAACGGTGATGGATCAAGCCCTGATCTTTGGACTGGGTAAGAGTGGTCTGCTTAATTCAGACACTCTGTTCATCACCACCCCCTTTTCTGTATCGTTTTTGGCCACTATAGGTGTGGCAGGGTATACTCAGACATGAGTCCCTTTCTCACTGCTCCATCAGGATTCAAGCAAGCCGGGCCGAAGAGGCTGAAATGCCAGAAACCGGTCCCCGGTAGCTTGTCTCCTTTCTGGTGAAGAATTGGCTTGGTAGTTTGGTCTGCCCTGTTCCCATGATGCACTGGGCCAGGGACAGACTAATTTGCATATAGCCAGGTTCTGAGCTGGGATGGGGCAGTGAGATAAATAACGGTGATGGATCAAGCCCTGATCTTTGGACTGGGTAAGAGTGGTCTGCTTAATTCAGACACTCTGTTCATCACCACCCCCTTTTCTGTATCGTTTTTGGCCACTATAGGTGTGGCAGGGTATACTCAGACATGAGTCCCTTTCTCACTGCTCCATCAGGATTCAAGCAAGCCGGGCCGAAGAGGCTGAAATGCCAGAAACCGGTCCCCGGTAGCTTGTCTCCTTTCTGGTGAAGAATTGGCTTGGTAGTTTGGTCTGCCCTGTTCCCATGATGCACCGGGCCAGGGACAGACTAATTTGCATATAGCCAGGTTCTGAGCTGGGATGGGGCAGTGAGATAAATAACGGTGATGGATCAAGCCCTGATCTTTGGACTGGGTAAGAGTGGTCTGCTTAATTCAGACACTCTGTTCATCACCACCCCCTTTTCTGTATCGTGCAACAACCACTGGACAGCACCTGCTGCTCTTTGGGCTAGGGAATTGTGGACTGTGCCTATGTTGCCTGACTCTTGTAAAAGTCGCTTATGAGCCCAGACAGAAAAGGGGAATTCCAAGGGTCAGTCGTCTGACCACCAGGATCCTAAAAGTGGATCAAAAAAGCTGGAGCATCAACAATAGATAAAAAATTAATCTACAATATGCTGGATCCCCTGATACTCATGCGCGCAGCTTGGGAGATAGATTTGGGCACCGATAGCGATCAGGTCTACATTTAGGCTGATACAGCTTAGAATTCAGCACCGCTCATACTATCCTCGCACATTATTATACAAATGGGGCAAAGTACAGACAGCACACTGCATATAAGGATGCCAAGCTGAGGGATCATTCTTTCATATACTTTGGGAATGCCCAGTGGTCGCACGGTATTGGCAGAGAGTGGTGGCGACAATGTCCAGGGTAACGGGAGTAGAGATACCTTTGGAGGCCAAGGGGCTCCTGCTGATGGTCAAGGGAGAGGAAGACTGTCCTCGACACATGAGAACCTGGCTCGCCCTTGTCGCTGGAGTGGCAAAGCATAACATAGAGCGTAAATCGGGGTCATGCATCTCCCCAACTGTGACTGAATGGGAGGTTGATCTTGACTGGTGCTACCAGGTGGAAAAAGTTATACATGATAGCAGGGGGTGCAAGAAAAAATGCCATATCGTGGTAATTTCCTTCAATAGACAAGAAATATAAAACATTGGACCAAGTCCCACACAACCAAATTAGTACCACACTAAAACCATCAGACATTCAACAATTCAACATAGCTCATACATCAAACATACATGTGCTCCAAATAGTACATAGGCGCAACTGGATGATTAGATGACAAATGGAAACAAATCATGGGGGAGGTGGGGGGGAAGCATATAGGTGAAAAAAATACAGGAGAAAGACAATTGGAGAAGTCTGTTTCTGGCTAATCATTAGACACTAGCCATTAGACACTCGCCAAGAATCACAGTTTACCACCAAAATGCAGCCAAAAGATCACCCCTCAGTGCTCAAACGCACCCATGTCTGCCGGACCTGGGAGAGTTGTCAGAGTGCAGACTGGTCACCAAAGATGGACAGTAGCCCTCACCAAAGGGAAACGTTGGACCTGCTGTGAATGGAGATCGATACTTCAGACGCCACTGGAGTTCTACTGGCTCAAAGATGTCTTTGAAGGACCCCGACTCCTGTGACCAAAGTCACCCCAACTTACCGGTGGACCAAGGAATAACAGTAAGGAGACCCCCTTTAACTACACAACACCCAGAGCATCTTTCAGCATCTCAGGATCCTGCATCCCTAGGATCAGTACTGGCATGTTGTTCCTAAAAATACATAGGATCTGCGCGTTTGTAGGGTGCCGCTCGTAGTTGTGTGGCGTGTGGCGTGGTGTAAAACAGTGGACTTGGTTGCCTACCTGTGCTCAGCATTGAACCAACATTTGGGGCGCTAGAAGTCGGAGTGGGACTGCAAGTCCCAGGAGTGTTTGCGGCGTCCTCAGCAGCCGCACCTGGAGACTCTTCCCGCCCGACCCCGCCTCCCGGGTGCTCTTTACCATGACTCGCGGCCCCCGCTCCGCGGGCGCCGCTCGTAGTTGTGTGTCGTGTGGCGTGGTGTAAAACAGTGGACTTGGTTGCCTATCTGTGCCCAGCATTGAACCAGCATTTGGGGCGCTAGAAGACGGAGTGGGACTGCGTGTCCCAGGAGTGTTTGCGGCGTCCTCAGCAGCCGCACCTGGAGACTCTTCCCGCCCGACCCCGCCTCCCGGGGGCTCTTTACCACAACTCGCGGCCCCCGCTCCGCGGGCGCCGCTCGTAGTTGTGTGGCGTGGTCTAAAACAGTGGACTTGGTTGCCTACCTGTGCCCAGCATTGAACCAGCATTTGGGGCGCTAGAAGACGGAGTTGGACTGCGAGTCCCAGGGGTGTTTGCGGCGTCCTCAGCAGCCGCACCTGGAGACTCTTCCCGTCCAACCCCGCCTCCCGGATGCTCTTTACCACGACTCACGGCCCCCGCTCCGCAGGAGCCGCTCGTAGTTGTGTGGCGTGTGGCGTGGTGTAAAACAGTGGACTTGGTTGCCTACCTGTGCCCAGCATTGAACCAGCATTTGGGGCGCTAGAAGACGGAGTGGGACTGCGAGTCCCAGAAGTGTTTGCGGCGTCCTCGGCAGCCGCACCTGGAGACTCTTCCCGCCCGACCCCGCCTCCCGGGTGCTCTGCCCGCCCATCGGCTATAAGATCACGCCCCCTGACGCGCATCGCGGAATGGCGCCGGGCGAAGCCCGGGCCAAGGGCGGGCCCGTTGTAGCCCGTTGTAGCCCGGGAGAGACCGGACCGGGCCACCCCTCTAAGTCTGTGCCCAGTTGCCCTTGGTCTGCGTGAACCACACTTTTATAACTTGGTCTGGACTTGTGTAAATCAGGAACTGATCAACATGGCAACGAGGGAGACGAGGAGTAAAGCGGCCACCTTGGTATCAGGTACTTTGGATAGTTTTCTCATTAAAGCAAATACTGTGGTAAATAATGGACAGCCCTAGAAAAACAGTTAGCAGAGGGAATTGAAAGTACACAGCGATCTTCCCTGGGCTCAACCACGAATGCCAGATCCCCAGATTTATTGGATGTTACCCACCTATCCCTTCTGGATAGTATCGATCAAACAATCGAATCAGTGTTACAGCAGCTGAGGACACCCTCCAATTCACACCGAGATTGAGATTCACTCCTTACTATTCCTGAGACGACGTCACCTCCAATCTCCCATCCACTTCTGACACGGGAAGGGGGGAGTGATACTAACTTCACACATCTACGGGGTCACCGGGAGGGCGCAGTCCCGAAAAGAAAAAGATCTAGGCAGTCAAAGGGTGTAAAGAGGGCAAAATTGGATCAAATCCCAAACAACACTGTCAACATCACTGATGTCACGGAAACTTCCTCCGACGTGATTGCCAATGAAAGGGTGAATCCAATGCACCCTGCCCACACTCAGACGCCAATACAGCCTGGCCCGTTTATTTTTGGAGAGGGGTCCTGTAGCAGTATGGACCGCTCCATAAACTTCATTACTAATATCCTCAAAAGACTGCTAGACCCCCTGTTGGTTAGGCTTGATTGTATAGACGCCAGACTTCTAGCAATAGAAAAAGCAACCGGGGGTAGGGATGACCAGCAAGGATTGCGGACCAGCACCCAAGGAGTAACTGCGACAAATACTGGGATCTCCCCTCCCCTTAGTGTTCCAAGCACTGTGACTCCAAATCAGCCCACTTCCACTGTTATTGTGAATGCTCCCATAGCTATCCCACCTCAACCTAACCGATTACCCCTTCCAAGGCAACTCCCTCCCGTGCCTTTAGTTCGGAAGTCAAAGTTGCCTATTCCGACTACTACAACGAGGCAGGAAAAGTTGCCCATCAGAATGGCTGACCGTCCTCATTGGACTGGCAATAGCCTAACTCGGCCAAATGTAATCAATCTGCCTCCAGAGGCGGCGGCCCACACTGTAATTCTGACTGGGGTACCTGAGCTTTCTAACTTTGCGGTGGAATCTTTTGACTCCCTACGCAACAGTTATTAGCTTGTTGAACATTCACAGGCCACTACCATCAAATTTGAGAGGGGAAGTATTGATGGTTAGGAGGGTTCCATGGGTTGGGTACACTGAAAAGAAAATAGGGGGTGACTGTATCCTTGTAAGTTTTAGGAATTCCCAGATTGTCCCCAATATCTGCAACTGGTTGGGGTGCTCGGGGAATACATCCATTGAATTGGTCCCGCTGTCGTTATTTTACCCTAGAAGCGATGACTCGCATCTTGGGGCAAATGACGGCTGGACTAGGGTGGGATTTGCCATTGATGGCTCAAGGTATAGGCCCCCACGTCATGACACATTTACACATAGTAATTATGTTCATGCTAACAGATATAGCTGCCTTGACCAGGTTGACTGACTTGCGAGGGCTGTACGCACTAGGGGCAGTGAAGTGGTGGTCCCCTACACTGTTCAGCTTGGGACAGGGACAGTTGTCACCGACACTGGCAATTGTAGCCCTGTCCCCCCATTATCAGAGCGGCAAATTACCATTAGTACGCAGGGCTTCCCTTCTGATCAACCACCAAGAATACTTCACCAGAATATAATATCCCAAGAAGTAACTGATTTGGTGGTCCAAGATGGGCAGGTAATTCTGGACGGGTCTCTAGTGCCATGCACAGATATAGATGGTGAGAGAGTGAGGGGAATGGTATCCAAGCCAGGTCCGAAAAGGATGAATGTCCTTTCATGGAACGTTGCAGGCATCGCGAATAAAATAGATTCTAGTGACTGGGGGTCTCTGGTAGATAGCAACGACATCTGTCTCTTTCAGGAGACTTGGGCTAGGGAAGCTTACCCCAGGCTGGGTTATGCAACTTTCTATGTCCATGCTAGGTGGGGCGGCAAAGGGAGGCCTTCTGGTGGACTCGCTATCTGGGTGGCTAGTCACATAGGTTGTACAGCGGAGATAATACCAACCCATTCGGAGGACATACAATGTGTTCTGCTCAAATGGCCAGATGCCTACAACCTGGCGATTGTCAATGTGTACTCGCGCCGAGTGAGTGTGTCCATGGAATCATCTACCCTAGATGATTTATGTTCATTTCTGGGACAACTACCCGTTGATTGTAAGATACTGATGGGTGGGGATTTCAACTGCCACTTTGAACCACTAAAAGGTTTAAAGGAGGATGCCTTAACGGATGAGGATGATTACTGGGGGATTCCACCCTGTCAATCTCCAAACCCGAAATCATGGTCCCTCTTAGCGTTGCAGATTACGTCCCTTACCTTGAACTATGCTCTGAGGGCCTGTAATGGGCACACACCATCTGATGCCCCTTCAGTGTGTACCTTCAATAGGAAGGACCACGAATCGCGTCTGGACTACATTTTTGTAGATACAAGTATGTGGCCCACGGTTTTGGACTTCAGGGTGATTGAAAGAGCAGAAAGCGATCATAATGCTCTTTGCTTGGATATGGTACACCCAGGGCCCAAAGAAGGTACGCCAATCAACGACCCAAAGCAAGACACAGGGACCCTAGTTCTATCTAATAACAGACGTAGGGTAAGATAGGGTAAATTAGTTAGTTCAACAGAGTGCATTACGAAAATTTATGACCTGGCGCTCCCAAAGCTAGTTGAATTGGATGAACTGATTAATAAACCCAAAGTCACTGACTTTAATGAGAAACTAGGTCAAATTCATGCAGACCTAGTGGGAAGCTTAGGAGAGGTTTTCTACCCTGAGACCGTGAGCAGGAAGAAGAGGACACCAACCTCAGCTTGGTTCAATTCCACGTGTAAAAAGATAAAAACAGAGTTGATCTTTATGGTCAAGTCCGGCACCGATAAAAATAAAGTATCTGAGCTGAGACGGAAATATAGGGAAGCCATCGCCCATGCAAAGTCCGAATGGGAACCAGGGATTCAAGAAAATTCTGGTCACTAGTCCACACAGGTGCAGGGGAACCGAAATCAGCTGTGGAGCCATACATCGCTGCCTCAATATGGGACTCCCACTTCAGTAAATTGTATCAAGATACTTCTGCAATTCCCATAGAGGCAGTTGTTGATAGCCCCTCTGAGCCCAATGAAAAACTAGAGTTGACATTGGGGCGTTTTTGGCCACTATAGGTGTGGCAGGGTATACTCAGACATGAGTCCCTTTCTCACTGCTCCATCAGGATTCAAGCAAGCCGGGCCGAAGAGGCTGAAATGCCAGAAACCGGTCCCCGGTAGCTTGTCTCCTTTCTGGTGAAGAATTGGCTTGGTAGTTTGGTCTGCCCTGTTCCCATGATGCACTGGGCCAGGGACAGACTCATTTGCATATAGCCAGGTTCTGAGCTGGGATGGGGCAGTGAGATAAATAACGGTGATGGATCAAGCCCTGATCTTTGGACTGGGTAAGAGTGGTCTGCTTAATTCAGACACTCTGTTCATCACCACCCCCTTTTCTGTATCGTTTTTGGCCACTATAGGTGTGGCAGGGTATACTCAGACATGAGTCCCTTTCTCACTGCTCCATCAGGATTCAAGCAAGCCGGGCCGAAGAGGCTGAAATGCCAGAAACCGGTCCCCGGTAGCTTGTCTCCTTTCTGGTGAAGAATTGGCTTGGTAGTTTGGTCTGCCCTGTTCCCATGATGCACTGGGCCAGGGACAGACTAATTTGCATATAGCCAGGTTCTGAGCTGGGATGGGGCAGTGAGATAAATAACGGTGATGGATCAAGCCCTGATCTTTGGACTGGGTAAGAGTGGTCTGCTTAATTCAGACACTCTGTTCATCACCACCCCCTTTTCTGTATCGTTTTTGGCCACTATAGGTGTGGCAGGGTATACTCAGACATGAGTCCCTTTCTCACTGCTCCATCAGAATTCAAGCAAGCCGGGCCGAAGAGGCTGAAATGCCAGAAACCGGTCCCCGGTAGCTTGTCTCCTTTCTGGTGAAGAATTGGCTTGGTAGTTTGGTCTGCCCTGTTCCCATGATGCACTGGGCCAGGGACAGACTAATTTGCATATAGCCAGGTTCTGAGCTGGGATGGGGCAGTGAGATAAATAACGGTGATGGATCAAGCCCTGATCTTTGGACTGGGTAAGAGTGGTCTGCTTAATTCAGACACTCTGTTCATCACCACCCTCTTTTCTGTATCGTTTTTGGCCACTATAGGTGTGGCAGGGTATACTCAAGACATGAGTCCCTTTCTCACTGCTCCATCAGGATTCAAGCAAGCCGGGCCGAAGAGGCTGAAATGCCAGAAACCGGTCCCCGGTAGCTTGTCTCCTTTCTGGTGAAGAATTGGCTTGGTAGTTTGGTCTGCCCTGTTCCCATGATGCACTGGGCCAGGGACAGACTAATTTGCATATAGCCAGGTTCTGAGCTGGGATGGGGCAGTGAGATAAATAACGGTGATGGATCAAGCCCTGATCTTTGGACTGGGTAAGAGTAGTCTGCTTAATTCAGACACTCTGTTCATCACCACCCCCTTTTCTGTATCGTTTTTGGCCACTATAGGTGTGGCAGGGTATACTCAGACATGAGTCCCTTTCTCACTGCTCCATCAGGATTCAAGCAAGCCGGGCCGAAGAGGCTGAAATGCCAGAAACCGGTCCCCGGTAGCTTGTCTCCTTTCTGGTGAAGAATTGGCTTGGTAGTTTGGTCTGCCCTGTTCCCATGATGCACTGGGCCAGGGACAGACTAATTTGCATATAGCCAGGTTCTGAGCTGGGATGGGGCAGTGAGATAAATAACGGTGATGGATCAAGCCCTGATCTTTGGACTGGGTAAGAGTGGTCTGCTTAATTCAGACACTCTGTTCATCACCACCCCCTTTTCTGTATCGTTTTTGGCCACTATAGGTGTGGCAGGGTATACTCAGACATGAGTCCCTTTCTCACTGCTCAATCAGGATTCAAGCAAGCCGGGCCGAAGAGGCTGAAATGCCAGAAACCGGTCCCCGGTAGCTTGTCTCCTTTCTGGTGAAGAATTGGCTTGGTAGTTTGGTCTGCCCTGTTCCCATGATGCACTGGGCCAGGGACAGACTAATTTGCATATAGCCAGGTTCTGAGCTGGGATGGGGCAGTGAGATAAATAACGGTGATGGATCAAGCCCTGATCTTTGGACTGGGTAAGAGTGGTCTGCTTAATTCAGACACTCTGTTCATCACCACCCCCTTTTCTGTATCGTTTTTGGCCACTATAGGTGTGGCAGGGTATACTCAGACATGAGTCCCTTTCTCACTGCTCCATCAGGATTCAAGCAAGCCGGGCCGAAGAGGCTGAAATGCCAGAAACCGGTCCCCGGTAGCTTGTCTCCTTTCTGGTGAAGAATTGGCTTGGTAGTTTGGTCTGCCCTGTTCCCATGATGCACCGGGCCAGGGACAGACTAATTTGCATATAGCCAGGTTCTGAGCTGGGATGGGGCAGTGAGATAAATAACGGTGATGGATCAAGCCCTGATCTTTGGACTGGGTAAGAGTGGTCTGCTTAATTCAGACACTCTGTTCATCACCACCCCCTTTTCTGTATCGTGCAACAACCACTGGACAGCACCTGCTGCTCTTTGGGCTAGGGAATTGTGGACTGTGCCTATGTTGCCTGACTCTTGTAAAAGTCGCTTATGAGCCCAGACAGAAAAGGGGAATTCCAAGGGTCAGTCGTCTGACCACCAGGATCCTAAAAGTGGATCAAAAAAGCTGGAGCATCAACAATAGATACAAAATTAATCTACAATATGCTGGATCCCCTGATACTCATGCGCGCAGCTTGGGAGATAGATTTGGGCACCGATAGCGATCAGGTCTACATTTAGGCTGATACAGCTTAGAATTCAGCACCGCTCATACTATCCTCGCACATTATTATACAAATGGGGTAAAGTACAGACAGCACACTGCATATAAGGATGCCAAGCTGAGGGATCATTCTTTCATATACTTTGGGAATGCCCAGTGGTCGCACGGTATTGGCAGAGAGTGGTGGCGACAATGTCCAGGGTAACGGGAGTAGAGATACCTTTGGAGGCCAAGGGGCTCCTGCTGATGGTCAAGGGAGAGGAAGACTGTCCTCGACACATGAGAACCTGGCTCGCCCTTGTCGCTGGAGTGGCAAAGCATAACATAGAGCGTAAATCGGGGTCATGCATCTCCCCAACTGTGACTGAATGGGAGGTTGATCTTGACTGGTGCTACCAGGTGGAAAAAGTTATACATGATAGCAGGGGGTGCAAGAAAAAATGCCATATCGTGGTAATTTCCTTCAATAGACAAGAAATATAAAACATTGGACCAAGTCCCACACAACCAAATTAGTACCACACTAAAACCATCAGACATTCAACAATTCAACATAGCTCATACATCAAACATACATGTGCTCCAAATAGTACATAGGCGCAACTGGATGATTAGATGACAAATGGAAACAAATCATGGGGGAGGTGGGGGGAAGCATATAGGTGAAAAAAATACAGGAGAAAGACAATTGGAGTAGTCTGTTTCTGGCTAATCATTAGACACTAGCCATTAGACACTCGCCAAGAATCACAGTTTACCACCAAAATGCAGCCAAAAGATCACCCCTCAGTGCTCAAACGCACCCATGTCTGCCGGACCTGGGAGAGTTGTCAGAGTGCAGACTGGTCACCAAAGATGGACAGTAGCCCTCACCAAAGGGAAACGTTGGACCTGCTGTGAATGGAGATCGATACTTCAGACGCCACTGGAGTTCTACTGGCTCAAAGATGTCTTTGAAGGACCCCGACTCCTGTGACCAAAGTCACCCCAACTTACCGGTGGACCAAGGAATAACAGTAAGGAGACCCCCTTTAACTACACAACACCCAGAGCATCTTTCAGCATCTCAGGATCCTGCATCCCTAGGATCAGTACTGGCATGTTGTTCCTAAAAATACATAGGATCTGCGCGTTTGTAGGGTGCCGCTCGTAGTTGTGTGGCGTGTGGCGTGGTGTAAAACAGTGGACTTGGTTGCCTACCTGTGCTCAGCATTGAACCAACATTTGGGGCGCTAGAAGTCGGAGTGGGACTGCAAGTCCCAGGAGTGTTTGCGGCGTCCTCAGCAGCCGCACCTGGAGACTCTTCCCGCCCGACCCCGCCTCCCGGGTGCTCTTTACCATGACTCGCGGCCCCCGCTCCGCGGGCGCCGCTCGTAGTTGTGTGTCGTGTGGCGTGGTGTAAAATAGTGGACTTGGTTGCCTATCTGTGCCCAGCATTGAACCAGCATTTGGGGCGCTAGAAGACGGAGTGGGACTGCGTGTCCCAGGAGTGTTTGCGGCGTCCTCAGCAGCCGCACCTGGAGACTCTTCCCGCCCGACCCCGCCTCCCGGGGGCTCTTTACCACAACTCGCGGCCCCCGCTCCGCGGGCGCCGCTCGTAGTTGTGTGGCGTGGTCTAAAACAGTGGACTTGGTTGCCTACCTGTGCCCAGCATTGAACCAGCATTTGGGGCGCTAGAAGACGGAGTTGGACTGCGAGTCCCAGGGGTGTTTGCGGCGTCCTCAGCAGCCGCACCTGGAGACTCTTCCCGTCCAACCCCGCCTCCCGGATGCTCTTTACCACGACTCACGGCCCCCGCTCCGCAGGAGCCGCTCGTAGTTGTGTGGCGTGTGGCGTGGTGTAAAACAGTGGACTTGGTTGCCTACCTGTGCCCAGCATTGAACCAGCATTTGGGGCGCTAGAAGACGGAGTGGGACTGCGAGTCCCAGAAGTGTTTGCGGCGTCCTCGGCAGCCGCACCTGGAGACTCTTCCCGCCCGACCCCGCCTCCCGGGTGCTCTGCCCGCCCATCGGCTATAAGATCACGCCCCCTGACGCGCATCGCGGAATGGCGTCGGGCGAAGCCCGGGCCAAGGGCGGGCCCGTTGTAGCCCGTTGTAGCCCGGGAGAGACCGGACCGGGCCACCCCTCTAAGTCTGTGCCCAGTTGCCCTTGGTCTGCGTGAACCACACTTTTATAACTTGGTCTGGACTTGTGTAAATCAGGAACTGATCAACATGGCAACGAGGGAGACGAGGAGTAAAGCGGCCACCTTGGTATCAGGTACTTTGGATAGTTTTCTCATTAAAGCAAATACTGTGGTAAATAATGGACAGCCCTAGAAAAACAGTTAGCAGAGGGAATTGAAAGTACACAGCGATCTTCCCTGGGCTCAACCACGAATGCCAGATCCCCAGATTTATTGGATGTTACCCACCTATCCCTTCTGGATAGTATCGATCAAACAATCGAATCAGTGTTACAGCAGCTGAGGACACCCTCCAATTCACACCGAGATTGAGATTCACTCCTTACTATTCCTGAGACGACGTCACCTCCAATCTCCCATCCACTTCTGACACGGGAAGGGGGGAGTGATACTAACTTCACACATCTACGGGGTCACCGGGAGGGCGCAGTCCCGAAAAGAAAAAGATCTAGGCAGTCAAAGGGTGTAAAGAGGGCAAAATTGGATCAAATCCCAAACAACACTGTCAACATCACTGATGTCACGGAAACTTCCTCCGACGTGATTGCCAATGAAAGGGTGAATCCAATGCACCCTGCCCACACTCAGACGCCAATACAGCCTGGCCCGTTTATTTTTGGAGAGGGGTCCTGTAGCAGTATGGACCGCTCCATAAACTTCATTACTAATATCCTCAAAAGACTGCTAGACCCCCTGTTGGTTAGGCTTGATTGTATAGACGCCAGACTTCTAGCAATAGAAAAAGCAACCGGGGGTAGGGATGACCAGCAAGGATTGCGGACCAGCACCCAAGGAGTAACTGCGACAAATACTGGGATCTCCCCTCCCCTTAGTGTTCCAAGCACTGTGACTCCAAATCAGCCCACTTCCACTGTTATTGTGAATGCTCCCATAGCTATCCCACCTCAACCTAACCGATTACCCCTTCCAAGGCAACTCCCTCCCGTGCCTTTAGTTCGGAAGTCAAAGTTGCCTATTCCGACTACTACAACGAGGCAGGAAAAGTTGCCCATCAGAATGGCTGACCGTCCTCATTGGACTGGCAATAGCCTAACTCGGCCAAATGTAATCAATCTGCCTCCAGAGGCGGCGGCCCACACTGTAATTCTGACTGGGGTACCTGAGCTTTCTAACTTTGCGGTGGAATCTTTTGACTCCCTACGCAACAGTTATTAGCTTGTTGAACATTCACAGGCCACTACCATCAAATTTGAGAGGGGAAGTATTGATGGTTAGGAGGGTTCCATGGGTTGGGTACACTGAAAAGAAAATAGGGGGTGACTGTATCCTTGTAAGTTTTAGGAATTCCCAGATTGTCCCCAATATCTGCAACTGGTTGGGGTGCTCGGGGAATACATCCATTGAATTGGTCCCGCTGTCGTTATTTTACCCTAGAAGCGATGACTCGCATCTTGGGGCAAATGACGGCTGGACTAGGGTGGGATTTGCCATTGATGGCTCAAGGTATAGGCCCCCACGTCATGACACATTTACACATAGTAATTATGTTCATGCTAACAGATATAGCTGCCTTGACCAGGTTGACTGACTTGCGAGGGCTGTACGCACTAGGGGCAGTGAAGTGGTGGTCCCCTACACTGTTCAGCTTGGGACAGGGACAGTTGTCACCGACACTGGCAATTGTAGCCCTGTCCCCCCATTATCAGAGCGGCAAATTACCATTAGTACGCAGGGCTTCCCTTCTGATCAACCACCAAGAATACTTCACCAGAATATAATATCCCAAGAAGTAACTGATTTGGTGGTCCAAGATGGGCAGGTAATTCTGGACGGGTCTCTAGTGCCATGCACAGATATAGATGGTGAGAGAGTGAGGGGAATGGTATCCAAGCCAGGTCCGAAAAGGATGAATGTCCTTTCATGGAACGTTGCAGGCATCGCGAATAAAATAGATTCTAGTGACTGGGGGTCTCTGGTAGATAGCAACGACATCTGTCTCTTTCAGGAGACTTGGGCTAGGGAAGCTTACCCCAGGCTGGGTTATGCAACTTTCTATGTCCATGCTAGGTGGGGCGGCAAAGGGAGGCCTTCTGGTGGACTCGCTATCTGGGTGGCTAGTCACATAGGTTGTACAGCGGAGATAATACCAACCCATTCGGAGGACATACAATGTGTTCTGCTCAAATGGCCAGATGCCTACAACCTGGCGATTGTCAATGTGTACTCGCGCCGAGTGAGTGTGTCCATGGAATCATCTACCCTAGATGATTTATGTTCATTTCTGGGACAACTACCCGTTGATTGTAAGATACTGATGGGTGGGGATTTCAACTGCCACTTTGAACCACTAAAAGGTTTAAAGGAGGATGCCTTAACGGATGAGGATGATTACTGGGGGATTCCACCCTGTCAATCTCCAAACCCGAAATCATGGT
Source organism: Lissotriton helveticus (assembly GCF_964261635.1). Taxonomy (NCBI): domain Eukaryota; kingdom Metazoa; phylum Chordata; class Amphibia; order Caudata; family Salamandridae; genus Lissotriton; species Lissotriton helveticus. Next base: position 1,789,233,458 of record NC_136057.1, read on the forward strand.
CCCTCTTAGCGTTGCAGATTACGTCCCTTACCTTGAACTATGCTCTGAGGGCCTGTAATGGGCACACACCATCTGATGCCCCTTCAGTGTGTACCTTCAATAGGAAGGACCACGAATCGCGTCTGGACTACATTTTTGTAGATACAAGTATGTGGCCCACGGTTTTGGACTTCAGGGTGATTGAAAGAGCAGAAAGCGATCATAATGCTCTTTGCTTGGATATGGTACACCCAGGGCCCAAAGAAGGTACGCCAATCAACGACCCAAAGCAAGACACAGGGACCCTAGTTCTATCTAATAACAGACGTAGGGTAAGATAGGGTAAATTAGTTAGTTCAACAGAGTGCATTACGAAAATTTATGACCTGGCGCTCCCAAAGCTAGTTGAATTGGATGAACTGATTAATAAACCCAAAGTCACTGACTTTAATGAGAAACTAGGTCAAATTCATGCAGACCTAGTGGGAAGCTTAGGAGAGGTTTTCTACCCTGAGACCGTGAGCAGGAAGAAGAGGACACCAACCTCAGCTTGGTTCAATTCCACGTGTAAAAAGATAAAAACAGAGTTGATCTTTATGGTCAAGTCCGGCACCGATAAAAATAAAGTATCTGAGCTGAGACGGAAATATAGGGAAGCCATCGCCCATGCAAAGTCCGAATGGGAACCAGGGATTGAAGAAAATTCTGGTCACTAGTCCACACAGGTGCAGGGGAACCGAAATCAGCTGTGGAGCCATACATCGCTGCCTCAATATGGGACTCCCACTTCAGTAAATTGTATCAAGATACTTCTGCAATTCCCATAGAGGCAGTTGTTGATAGCCCCTCTGAGCCCAATGAAAAACTAGAGTTGACATTGGGTGAGGTACTAAATGCTATAGGGAGATTAGTGTCGGGGAAGGCTCCAGGTCTCGATAAACTCCCTGGAGATTTGTTTAGACACCAACCAGAGATCTGGGGTCCCTACTTGCTTATTATTTTCAACTCTATTTTAAAAGGGATGGAGATCCCCTGTACTTGGCTGGGGGCAGAGATAGTACCGATTTTTAAAAAGGGCTCTCCCCTGCTCCCAGTCAACTACAGGCCGATCAGCCTTATAGATGTACCTCAAAAACTCTTTGCCCGTCTTCTGCTGGACCACCTCCTGGACTGGATGGAGGACAACGCGATCCTTAGTCCGCTTCAGGCGGGCTTCAGGAAAAACACGTCCACCATGGACCAGATTTTCCGCCTCGTTCTCCTCTACTGGAAAACGGTGTGGATCGAGGGGGGAGTCTATACATGGTGTTCGTGGACCTGAGGTCCGCATTTGACTTGGTACCACGCAAGAAGTTATGGGCGGTGCTCAGGGAGCTAGGTGTTCCTCCACAGCTACTACAGGCAATAATCAGGCTCCACGATGGAAATTTTGCCCAGGTCAGGTGCGGGAGGGAGGGGGCGCTGTCATCTAGATTTCCAGTTCTCAGGGGGGTAAGACAGGGCTGTGTCCTTGCACCGACCCTGTTTTGCCTCTTTGTTAACGGTTTAATATCTCATCTTGACAATGTCATGAACAACAATGCCCCCAGGTTGGCAGGCAGGAGGGTTCCGGCAATTATGTTTGTCGATGATACCCTCCTGCTCTCCAAATCACTGATGGGGATCCAAAGCATACTGGATGTGTTTGGGGATTTCTGCAGGGCGCATGGCCTTGAGATCAACACAGAAAAAAACTAATTCATGGTATTCAACCCCTCGAAAATAACTAGGCCTAATCCAACCCTGGCATCCGATAGGCTGGAAAGGGTTAGAGCGTTTCAGTATTTGGGGGTAACTTTACATGAAAATCTATCCTGGGGTCCACAGATAGCAAGATCCCGTCTAAAGTTATTTCAAATGGTGGGGGCAATTCTGAAGGTCTCGAATTCATCAACCTTCAAACCAGTTAGCCCAGCCTTGGAGATGTATAAAACCCAAGCCAGAGCAACCTCATCCTATGGTGGTGAGCTGTGGGGTCACAATGCCGGGACAGAACTCGTCAAGGTGGAAAACAACTTCCTTAGACGTTTGTTGGCTCTACCACAAGGTGTACCCCTGCTACCACTGAGACTAGATTTGGGGCTCCCTTCAATAGGGGATGAACTGGCTCTAAAGCCACTGAGGTTTTGGCATAGGCTCTGGTCTACTAGTGAACTCTCCCACTACAGGCAAGACCTGAAGCATGTTCTGAGTCTTAACTGTTGCGACAGAATTCCATGGGTGGCATATGTAAAACGAGAATTCTATCGATTGGGACTGGCTGTTCTGTGGGATGATCCCGAAAGAGGTTGTCTAGGGGTGTGCCGCAAAACGCTCACCAAGACTTTTAAGGACAAGAGCCTAACTTTGCTCGTGTGTGCTCCAAACACCGGCACCCTCACTGAACAATTTCTGGCCACCAAAAATTCTTTTTACTTTGAAGGATATATGGATGTTATATTCTCTATCACTGCAAGGAAACTTTTTATCCAGTGGAGGTTTGGCACACTGCCCCTTAAAGCCTTTACAAGTAAATGGACAACGCCGGACGACAAAACTTGTCCTGGGTGCAGCATGAACGCGGAGGATGAACGACACGTGCTGTTTTTTTGCCCTGCTTACAAAAGACCGAGAAAGTACTGGCTAGTGCCACTGTGTAGGAATCTGGGCTTCAGAAACTATTTACAATCATACAGAATTCTGAAGACAAGTACCCTGCACTATATTGTCTTTGCTGTACCCAAGTATCTAATGGCTATGTGGCAGATAAGGTGAAAAATACTGAAAGGGTAACTTCTAACTTCCAAATGTGCAATGAACTGAAACGAACTGTAGTTAACTGGGCCTTTAGTTTTCCAGATTCTTATATGCACTGAATTAATTAGTCCTTCGCTTCCTTGCACTGTTTTTATATTGTATGTTCGCATGTGTTTTATATGTTTTTAATGTATCTTTTATGGTCTCCAAAGGCCGAAATAAAGAATTTTTGGATTGGATTGGATTGGATACATAAGCTCTCTATCTCATATAGATGAATACAAACAACCTCGGTAGGAGAGTGAAATAAACCGTCTCTATGAAGGGAAGGGTGACATATAGAAACATAGGTGAGATATTGACAGTCTGCAAATCAGGGGTGTTAGAACTGGCTATTTCTGGTAGGCTAAGGCTGACGCCAAAGCCAGGCAGAAACCACCATTCTAGTCAGGGCGAGGGAGTCACACGCCAAGATAACCCCTGCTCACCCCCTTGGTAGCTTGGCACGAGCAGTGAGGCTAAACTCGGAGGCAATGTGTAAAGCATTTGCGCCAGCACACAACAGCAACAACATCCTAGGCACACCACAAAAGGAACTCCACACAAGGTTATATGAAAATAACTTTTGTATTGTCAAAACACATCAGATAAGGGGGGGCGTGGCTTGGCGGGCGAAGATGGCGGTCGCAGCGTTGTAGAGCTCCCGCCAGCCCAGACATAATTTGCTTATTTATCCTGGCCCCCGAGCCCGCTAACTGTCCTACCTGTGTGGCGATTGTTCCTGGCAGCGCCTAGATCTCACCGGTGTGCCGAACTATCCCTCCTGCCGTTCTGGTGAGCCGAGATCGTCTGCGACGAGGTGCGGCCTAGTATCTGTAGGCGGCGCGGGGACCTCGATTTTCAGGGTCAGCGGCCGGCGGCCGGTGGTCGGGCCAGCCGGGCGATTCCCTGACCGGTGATTGCAGCGCCGGAGGTTGGGGGAGCCACTGGGGTGTCCTGTGGAGCTGCCTTGCACACCGGGGTGGCCTCTGGACGACGCAGAATCGCTGCGGCCTGTGCGGACCCCGAGCAGCCGGGGCCTTGAGTTTCGCGACCAAGGGCTGGCCCGGGCCCGGATTGCGGTGAGTCGGCGCTGATCGTCCCTGGTGTTGGTGGGGCCGTGGCCGTGCCCTGGGAGACCATCCGACGAGTGGAGGAGGTGCCTGGGGAGACGACTCACAGCTGAGGCCCGTCTACACTGTGGGCTGGATTTCTCTGGTGGCGTGGGGACCGGCGGCGCACTCCCTTTGCCTGTGCCGGGGGCTGCCTGGTACCAGTGGCGCGACGAGGGAGACCCCTGACCGACTCTGCTGTGGCGGCGGAGTGAATTAGTGCCCTGAGGACGCCGGTAGGGAGCTGCGGCCTGCCTGGCCTTGGGGACGCCGGGGCCTCAAGTTTGGCGATCCCCGCCCGGCAAAACCATCATTGGCTCTCAGACAGGGGAGCGAACGCTGTGCGGCCCGGGGTGCAGGAGGGTCGAGTGCCGCATCAAGATTGGATCGCTGGGACTATTACAGCTATGCTCGTTGGGGCTGTGGATTAGAGGCATGTAGTACGGTCCAGTGGGGCCCGTCTCCGAGCCTGGAGGGCCTGAAGGGACACACCTGCTGCCCTGGTGTGGACCGGGGGCTGACCCAGCGACGGTGCACGACGGACTGTGAGTGCCTCCCCCCCCACTCTGGTGTGACTGCTTGTGAAGTGGAGAGAAGAGACCCGTGGCCCTGGGAGTGGCGTGGTACCTGCGCCATTCTGGGGAGTGCTTTGCTGCCGGATCCACTAGAGGAGCCTGGAGCCTGCCTCGCATTTGCTGCATTGGAACCCGAGTAAGGACCGGGGCGGCCTGGAGAGACGGTGTGGCTTGGTTGCCTTGTGATTTGGGGCCCTGCTGTGCCCGTCCTGGTTCGCAGATCTTGGCGGGGACCTGGGCTTGGACCTTCGGGACCCCGTGAAGGTGAGGAGTCGGATCTAGATTTGCACCTTTGGTTGGGGGGGAAGTATCCTGCCGGAGGCCCGAGGCCCGGAGCCTTGCTGTGGCCTTAGCCCTGAGTGACGACGGGAACACCTGCTCGCTGGGTGCCTGGCCTTTGGGGGTGCTCGGTGGTGACGGCCCGGTGTGGCCTCCCGGCCTTGACTGCGGTTACCTTAGGCCCCCCGAGTGGACTCTACCTTTGAACTGTAGTGGGTGGAGGGCCTGCTGTGGGCGCGGAGCGGCCCGCCCAATTTCTCCTAACCATGACAAGAGGCGGGGGCGGCGCTGGATCCACCAAGCAAGGACCGATCGACAAATTTACTGGACCCAGCGGGGGGTCCGGGGCCTCTGGGGGCGGCCAGGGCACGGGACCTGATAACGCGGCCCTGATGGCCGCCATCACGCAATCCAGGGACATGCTGGATGCCAAGATCGGTGCGGTGGGAGCCGTTGTCATGCTACTACGCCAGGACCTCCGCAACGCTGTTGCTCGCATCACGGAGACCGAGACCAGGATCACAGGGGTGGAGGATGATGTAGGTGCCCTGAAGAAGAAAGTGGCAGAGATGGACAGGATCCAAAGGGGACTGGCACTCCGCGTCGAGGACGCTGAAGGGCGAGCGCGCAGGAATAATCTGCGTTTCGTGGGCTTTCCGGAGGACTGCGAGAAAGGGCCCATGGATGCATTCCTGACGCGATGGCTGGAGAGCTGGCTTCCCCCGGACGTCCTGTCGCGCTGCTTTGTGGTGGAACGCGCCCATAAAGCCCTGATGCAGAAACCGCCAGTGGGAGAACGACCGCGTCCGGTCATAGCTAAAATCCTCAACTTCCACGACAGAGACACTATACTCCGCGAAGCGAGGGCCAAGGAGACTTTGCTGTTTGACAATCACAAGATTATGATTTTCCCAGACTATACTAAGCAGGTGCAGCAGCAGCGCCGTTCCTTCCAAGATGCGAAGGCCAAACTGCGTGGTCTGAAGATCCAATATTCGCTGCTGTACCCGGCTCGTCTTCGAGTCGTCTATCAATCCAAGACCCACTTTTTTGATACCCCGGAGGCAGTGTTTGGTTGGACCGACGAGACGACCAGGCTCCGACCGAACGCCCAGCCGGGCTTGAACCCCGGACCATCGCGTGGATCGTCGCAGGAGAGGGGCGACTCTTCCATCAGGGGTAAAAGACACAGGAAATCTCGGTCACGGAGACTCTCCCGATCCGGGGGCGGCCCCCTGGATGGCGCACAGTCCGACACTGATCAATCCGGGAAAGGGATTTGAAGGCCGTGGGAACTCTATCTTCCTTACCTGACCTCTCTCCGTCATTGGACTCGGCGGGGGGCCTGGAGCGGCTGCCGCATCGGTCGAGCGACTAGCATCTGGTGTGGTGAGACCTGGAACTTGGCTTGACTCAGGGGGGGGCGATATTGGCGGTGTCTGACTGCCTCGCTCTACTCGAGCTATGGGACAACTGTGGTTCAATGGGGCTCGGGGTACTGACCCATGGGCAGCCTAGTCCTCTCACGTTAGGGGGGCGGCCCTAAGGGAAGGTCCCGTTAGTTGGGGGGTGTAGTGGGATCCATTGGTATGGGTGGCTTTGGGCACTCTGTTTTGGGCCCAAAGCTCCCCATGCCGTGACAGATACTTCAGTGTTTCATGAGGTATAGGGGGGGGGAGACGGGAGTTGGGCAGTTGGGGGGGCAGTGTTAGTGGGAAGGGATGGGGGGGTAGGGGGTGTTTTGAAAGGGATGCACGTGATTTTTGCTACAGTGACATACATGGTACTGGGTGCCTGGGCTGGGTCCTGGGGTTTTCAGAGACTTTCCCATCGAGACTATGGTTGATTTCCTGAAGAAGGCACTCGCTAGTGGCTCTATGCGAATCTTAAGTTGGAATGTGAGGGGGATGTTGGACAAAATTAAGCGTGGGGCGGTGTTGCGCTGGGGTAAGAGGGACTCAGCTGATGTCATGCTATTGCAGGAGACGCATATGTTGGGAACGAAGGTACTGAGCTTACAGCGCTTTGGATATACCCAGGTGTTTCATGCAGGGTTTTCCAGGGGCTCGAGGGGGGTGGCCATCCTTATTCATCGACGACTGTCATATACCCACGAGCGTCACTGGCTCGATCCCCAAGGTCGGTATGTGTTTATTAAGGATATGGTTGGTACGGAGCCAGTGGTATTTGGGAGTGTGTATGCCCCCCCTCCTCTACAATGGTCCCTGGCAGAGCGCCTATTTGAATTGTGGGCCGAGATCCCAGACTCCTTGGCTGTGATAGGTGGCGACTGGAACGATGTGGTGGATGTGTGCCTGGACCGAAAGAGGCTGCAGGGGACCGCGGTGATCACCTCCCCTACACGTTTAAAAGCGATGATTGATGGGTTGGGCTGGTTGGATGCCTGGAGACATTTGCATGTCAGGACGCGTGAGTACACGTATGTGTCTGCTGTGCATGGCTCCTTCTCCCGGCTGGACTGTGTGTTTGTACCAGGGGCCTTTCTCGACAGGAGCAGGCCGCGATTCAGCCTCGGGGGCTGTCTGACCACTCCCCGGTCGTAGTACGGATTGAACTGCACAAGTCGCGCCAGCCATTCCGGTGGCAGATGTCCTCGTGGCATCTCCAGCAGGCAGATTATACGAAACACATGCGCGGAGCGATTGCCCACTACTGGCAGGAGAACCTGACAGAGGGGGTTGATGGAGTGACGGTCTGGGAGGCCATGAAGCCCACATTGAGGGGCGTTGACATAGCTTGGTGTGCTGCTGCCCGTCGAAGTCGCCGAGAGGCCACAGTGGCGGCTGCGGCTAGAGTGGGGGTATTGGAGAATCGGTGTCGGGAGGACGGTGACGGTGTAGCGCTAAGACTGCTCCTGCAGGCGCAGCAATCCTACGCCTTGGTCTTGCTGGACGAGGCTCGACAAGCCTGGCTGGCCACACGGAGCAGGGTTTACCAGTGGGGTGACAAGTCCTGCACCATGCTCCATAGACTGTGTCAACAAACTCTGCAGCCGATTACTCTAATGGGCCTCACGGACGGAGAGGGGACTGCCATAACGGATCCTGCTACCCTTGCGGCGAGCTTTGCTGGCTACTATGCGGTACAATACGCCCCTCGGGACAGTCTCCCGCCGGAGGCAATTGACAAGTTCATTGCTGACCTTCCCCCCCGTGCGATATCAGATGAAGCCAGGACAGCCCTAGACCTTCCCTTGACGGCGGAGGAACTGGGTGATGCGTTGGGACAACTCAACACTGGTAAGGCGCCCGGACCGAGCGGATTTCCCAGTGAATTCTACAAGAAATTCCACCTGCAGCTGGGACCGCACTATAGGCGGGCGTTGGAGGCAGCGCGGGAACGTGGTAGCTTACCGGCGGACTGGCGTCAGGCTGAAATCGTAGTCTTCCAGAAGCCGGGCAGGCCTCCCGACAGACACGAGTCGAATCGCCCCATATCTTTAATCAACTTTGAAGCCAAATTGTTGGCCAAAGCGTTGGCGAACCGCCTCCTCCCGTAAGTCGCGGACTTGGTCCACGCGGATCAAGCGGGCTTTATGCCGGGTAGGGCGACAAGACACAATATCAGACGTGCGCCGGTGGCGTTCGACACGATGGGAGCGACTGGAGAACAGGCGGCGCTACTACTGGCTGACATTGACAGGGCGTTCGACTCGGTCAGCTGGACTTACCTCTTCGCCCTTTTGCCGCGCCTCAACCTGGGTCCGGTTTTTGTCTCGTACGTCAGGCTGTTATACACGGACATCACCGCCTCGGTGCGTATTTCAGGAGCTATATCGGAGAGGTTCCCGGTCGCTAGGGGGACCCGACAGGGATGCCCCCTATCCCCTTACCTCTTTGCATTGGTCATGGAACCGCTGGCCGCGTGGGTGCGCATTGATGCGCAGCTTCGTGGCTTTGTGAGGGGAGCGGGACTCTCGGACAGGATCGCGCTGTACGCGGACGATGTCCTCTTCTTTATGACAGACCTTAATCGCTCTGGCCCTCGAATCTTGGAAATAATGCGTATTTTTGGAGACGTTTCGGGACTCTTCCTCAACCCGCGCAAATCGACTCTGTGGGTACTGGGTGGAAAGTCCGAGGCATTCTCTTGGGCCTCGGCTCTACAGGTGGCGGTTGGTGGTCTAAAATATCTGGGAGTTTTCCTATCTGAGTCTGCTGCAATTGCATGGGAGCGCAACGTGCAGCCGGTATGGGACAAGGTCCAATCGGACGTCAAAACTTGGTCTCGCATGCCTCTTAATATCTATGGCAGGTCCGCAATCTTCAAAATGGTCGCCCTTCCTAGACTCCTGTACCAACTGCAGAACCATCCACACAGGGTCGACCCGCAATGGTTCCGTCGAGTAAATTCGGTGCTGGGTCGCTTTTTATGGGCGGGGGGTGCTTCCAGAGTGGCGCTGCGGACTTGCTTCTTGTCCACGTACTGTGGAGGTCTCGCTACATCGGACATTCTATCCTACTATCAAGCCTCCCATTTGTTGGTTCTGAATGAGTGGTGGTACGGCGGACACAGTGACCCGGCATACGCCCTGGAACATCTTCTGATGGGGGATGCCACGCTTCATACTCTGTTGTACTCGGCCGGGCGGAGGAAGAAACTGCCGCAGGCTACTCAGGTGGTCTTCATGATTTGGAGACAGGTGCTGCGCCGCATGGGCTGGTGGGGTCGGCTGACGGCGGAAACTCCACTTTGGAACAATGGACAGCTCCCTGCACTAGCCTCGCTGCCGGGGTTTGGTGGCTGGGACTCCATTGGGATCTCGTCACTTGGCCATGTTCTTACTGGGACTACCCTCAAATCCTTTCAGGCCCTCAGCGCCGAATTTGACATGCCCAAGACCCAATTTTTTTAATACTTACAGCTTCGTCATGCTCTTGCACCGAGTCTGGTGGGGCTGGACCGACTTCCTGAGTTTAGCCCCGTGGAAGCTAAGCTTTTCATGGGAGACCTGGGAGATAAAAAAGTCTCCAAAATTTACCAAACGCTAGTCACTCATTGCTCCTCTTCCCTCCTGTCGTTGAAGGCCTCCTGGGAGACGGATATTGGCCCTTTGGATGAGGATGACTGGAGGGAGGCCCTGGAGTCCCCCCGTGGGGCTGCAATAGCTGTGAGACTCCGGTTTATACAGTTCAAATACCTACATAGGGCCTATTACACCAGAGAGAGACTGTGGAAGGCTGGCCTCATCGCTACCCCAGAATGCCTGCGTTGTGGGACTGAGAGAGGTACACTGTTGCATACTGTGTGGTCGTGTGTGGGTCTGACCCGGTTCTGGAATGGAGTATGGAATTGCTTGTCAGAGGTGCTGGGGTGGGACCTTCCTCGTACGCCCAGACTGGGTCTTCTGCATATCCTGGATCAAGTGGGTGGTAACATTTATAAGCGTCACCTCCTTCTGCTGGGCCTAGTTGTGGCCAAGCGGGATTTGGCAAGGGCATGGAAGAGCGACCGCGCCCCCCCACTTAGCGCCTGGAGGGCGGGCTTGGATTTTCTTATGGGGCTGGAATTGCCAGTGTTTGAGGCCAGGGGCTGCCCCCGAAAACATTATAAGATCTGGAAGCGGTGGGCGGACTACAGGGAGTTGACCTTGGAGCCTCCCATTGACCTGGATGATGGACTACCTACCGGTAGTGACCTCGGGGCCTAGGTGGCTCCAGGACGCCTATTTTGCTTTAAACTGTATACTGCAGCTGATAGTGATCACGTGCACCGGGCTAGGGTGGGATAAGGGATGGGTAGTGGGGGATTTTGGGGTTGTTGGCGGGGGGAAGGGGTGTGGGAGGGGGGCCAGTTGAACGTTTAGGCTGTTCATGCATTCTGTTGTATGTTGACCACTGACAGTGTCCTCCTGACTATGGAGAACTGTACATATGATATGCCTAAACATTTAATAAACACAGTTGTGAAAAAAAACACATCAGATAAAAATCACACATGTACATTGTGCCAACTGGCACGAGCAATATTCATAAGGGATTATTTACAGGACAGGGCCACATGGGCCACTGTCAGAATCAGCACTTAGTAGAAATGAAATACTGTCAGAAATTAGAATAAAAGGATATAAAATCACTGTAGCACAAAATAACAGTTATAAATCACAACCAGTAACTACTGGTAAAGGTAGGTACACACTACGCAATACTAATAACCATAGGCCTAGATCACGCATGGACACATAACCTCTCTAGTATAAACTATACTAGGCAAAACACAACCACCTAAGAATAAAATACATTTAGGGGTAGAAGCAAGAACACATTACACATGATGCATCAAACATTCAGAGGTGTAGGGAAGGAAAAACACATGATGCATAAAACATACATTCAGCGGTGTAATAACAAGGCACATGATGCATCAGAAACACATTCAGAGGTGCAGGGAAAGAAAAACACATGATGCATACACCAACACATTCAGAGGTGTAAAATCAAGGAAGACACATGATGCATTAAAAACATTCAGAGGTGCCAGGAAAGAAAACACAACTCAATAGCGCAAAGACACATGATGCCTAATACATTCAGAGGTGCAAGGAAAAAACACACAATTGCGCAAAACCTTACATAAGCCACCACCTGTGGCAGTCCCTAGGCCAACTGGCCTTGTTGGGGCTAAGACGCCCTGTGTCTCAATGTCAGGGGCCTAAACGGTGCAGGTGCCCACTACTTGCTGGGCAGCTGGGAATCCTCAAAAACGGTGACAGGGCCCTCACTGACCCTTAGGGGCCAAAACTGCGCCAACTGTGAGCCTTCTAGGCTCTTCACACACTACATGGGCCCTCTGGAGCACTCTGGCTCCTCAACAACATAATGCCCCCAAGTCCCTCGTGGGGACTCTAAAATCACTGTGGGCCTTGGAGCACCCTGGCTCCCAAAACAAATATGGCCCGGTCGTTGGAGTTCCCCCTCTGGGGACTCGTGCTCCCGAGAAATGCCCCCTAGAGCCTCACTAGGCTCTCTGCAAATAAACTGTCCATGAGCCTCTCTCAGGCTCTCAGTAAACACTGCCCCCGGAGCCTCATGGCTCCTACTCGAAGTCAGCACTGGCAATAGGGGAGGGGCGGGCACCGGCAATGTGCCCCGACGCCCCCTGCCCAGCAATACACACTGAGGCCCCACTCACCAGTCTCTTGACGCTGCGGGCCGGCATCACTTCACTTCTGCAGGGCTCTCACCGGGATACGGGAGCCCTGCCTGGTAGATGCCGACATCTTCTCTCTCGCCCCTTCTCCTCCGGCGGGCGCTTCTGGCGAGCAGCGCGGAGGGGCAGGCACCGGCATTGTGCCTCCCGCCCCCCTCCGCAAGGCAACAGGCGGTACATCTTCTCCCGGGGCTCCCTCAGCACACGGGAGCCCGGACCGGCCGCCATGCTCTTCCTCTCCGCTCTCCCTTCGAGCACGGGAGACCGGCCACACCGGCAATGGCTTCCCCCAGGCAGGTGGAAGCGGAAAACACCTCCTCTGCCGCAGGGCTCCCTCCGCTCATGGGAGCCCTGCAGAACCGCCATACTTCTCCTCTTTCTCCTCTCGCCTCGCGGCTGCCATTCCTCGGCACCCGGGCTGCGGGGGCGGGACTTCCAGCAGGTCGCGCCAGGATTGGCCGGCCGGCCAACTACTTCCGGGTCGCTGCGGGCAGCGCAGCGGCCCCACTTAGGCAGGCAGGCGGGGGATCACTTCACTGAGGGGTGGGCTCCCTCGAGGTGAATTTAAAAATTAAGATTAGCGGCATGGCCGCGGGGCAACTGCCGGGTGGGCACCGGCTTCAACAAATAAAGCGCTCCCCAAGCGCTAAAGGAAATTGAAAGTGCTCCATGCGCTAAAAATAGCAATTCAAGCGCTTCCAAGCGCTACAACAGAAAAATAAAGCGCTCCTAGCGCTAAAAGGCAACCAAAGGTCACCAGTCCAGCAAAAAGCACAATCAAAGCGCTCCTCAGGCGCCAGTGCCCCAAAAGTCCTCCACAAAGTCCTTCAGGAAGGTGAAGCAAAGGGGACCCAGCAAAAGGGTCTCCAGAGTCCAGGAAAACAGCAGGAATCCAGGGCAAAGCCAAGTCCCCCCATCAGCCCAGGCAGGGCAGAGGGGTCCCCCAGCAGTCCTCCAGGCATCCAGGGGCTGGGCAGCGCCTGCCCCTGGTAGATTCAAGTCAGAAACAAGAACATTTTGGAAGGGGACACAGCCCCTTCTTATACACAGAAAAGTCTTTGAAGTCTTTGTGCAGGCAGTGTGAGAACCAGCTAGAACTGGTTATAGGGAAGCCCTTTCAGTATCAGGGACAGAGGTGACAGTCGCCCAGCGGGGAGGTGGAGCCAGCATTGTGGCAGGCAGGCACAGCCTCATTCACACCCAGGTGCTATCTCCACCCACTTCCCTGGCAGCAGATGCTGCCTTTCATCCACAGGCTGACTCAGACAACCTCCTGGGGGCTCTGCAGCCCCTGTCACCCTCAAACCAGACAGTCAATCCACAAGCAGGCCCAGGCACTCTGGGCCAGGCTCACCAGCCAATCACACGCCAGCCACAGACTACACAAATATGCCAACTTCTAAAAGTGGCACTTCTAGACTAGACACAACCATGCCGCATACACCATTACGCAGCATTCAATCTCACGAGTTCGCACATATCAAACTCGACCCTGCACTCCCCACACATCAGGAACTACCATGGGCATACATATTCCCCATTCATTCCTATGGGAGGGCATGTCACTCACCATACATACACAGAGAGCACAAGCACTTTACACTGTACCACAGTGAAAAAGTGCGCCAAGGCCTAAAATCACCAACACCAGGTTCCAGAAACAGGCTAGGAAAAAGCAAAAAGTCTCAGGGTGAACCTGCCAAAAGGGCCAGGTCCAACAAGGGGGAATAGGCGAAATTTATGAATAGAGGCAAGCCAGAGTCTTAGACTGTTTGATTAGACCAATGTTAAGGATGTGATAACCTGACAAAACTGGGTTGTACTTTAAATGTTGTGCTGGCTATATGCTGAAACGCTATAGGGTACCAATGTATCGAAACGGTCAATAATGTGTGCTTGTAATACAATGTATGCGATATCATGAACCTGTTTAATAAAAAAGATGTTTAAAAAAAAAAGCTGGAGTAGTCTGTTTCTAGCTAATCATTAGACACTCGCCATTAGACACTCACCAAGAATCACAGTTTACCACCAAAATGCAGCCAAAAGATCACCCCTCAGTGCTCAAACGCACCCATGTCTGCCGGACCTGGGAGAGTTGTCAGAGTGCAGACTGGTCACCAAAGATGGACAGTAGCCCTCACCAAAGGGAAACGTTGGACCTGCTGTGAATGGAGATCGATACTTCAGACGCCACTGGAGTTCTACTGGCTCAAAGATGTCTTTGAAGGACCCCGACTCCTGTGACCAAAGTCACCCCAACTTACCGGTTGCCCAAGGAATAACAGTAAGGAGACCCCCTTTAACTACACAACACCCAGAGCATCTTTCAGCATCTCAGGATCCTGCATCCCTAGGATCAGTACTGGCATGTTTTTCCTAAAAATACATAGGATCTGCGCGTTTGTAGGTAACATAAACTGAGGGATTGGTGTCTAGACTAATTTCGGACACCCCCAAAGGATATGTCAGCCTATAGACCAGCCAGCTCACAGTGCCACCATAAGCCCCCTACCCTTACCAAGGAGCGAATGGTTTCTGGAAACCATTGAACATGACAACCCTAGACCCTTCAGGGATCGTGGAAACAGTACAGTACTTTTCGTTCCAGTCAATCGTGCTCAGGCCCGGACTGGCCATAGCGGGCACGTGGAAATCCCCCGGTGCGCCGCAAGGGTGGGGGCCGTTTGATCGTGCTCACTTAGTCTCACGCAGAATAAACGTTGGGAACATTTTCAGTAAGCATTTATTGAACCAGCACCATTCTAGTATAAAACATGTTTGCTGCGACAACCACTAGACAGAAACAAATGTAAAAGATTACAAGCACCTACAGAGTAAATAGAAGGTAGAATTCTAACATGGTGCTAAAACAGTAAATATATGCAGGCTGATTGAGCAAGGATTCGCACGTACAGCGACTTGCTTGTATCAAGAACCTCAAATAATGTTGCAGGCTTATAAACATGATTGTAAACAAGCGAACTCCTATGATGTGGACCCTACCTAAATGTACCTAAGGTAACTAGTATGTATGTGGGTGTAAATACAAGAATCCACTAGGAAAGATTCCACCCCATTATCTGATGGGAGAAAATCAAGGACCCCATTTTGGACACGAGTTAGACACCTCGCAAGGGATGTCAGAGCGCTACGTGTTGAAGCTTCAGAAGGCCGGGACCCCAGTGTCTGAGTCAGAGGGGAAGCATCTCCTCTATCTAGAGAAGGTATGGTTCTTTTATACCATAAAGATAGCCTCTGGGTCCCTACCACAATTGATATTTTGTGAGTATGATTCTGTAATGGGTCTAAATCAATACTTGCAATTATGCAAAATAGCTCTGTCGCCCTAGAATGAAGATGACCATGACTTTTATACAGAGTATGTTAATCTGGTTATATACGTCATGCGCAGGGGACTTTTCTAAGAATCCTCATGTATAATAAATGAGGATAGTTTCAAGGAAACCAATCGACATTTATTAAGCACATAATTGGGTAAAAGGTCAGTGCTAGAACCGTTATGCAGAGCTGTGGTGACCTGGTAACTGTCCAAAATCTACTTTCTGGCCCTCTTGACCTTCTCCCTGTCAGAATTGGTCGCCCATCTTGGGCCGAACTAGTCAAACACAATTCTTTTAAACCATTCAACTGTTTTCAAACTTTACAGTTACCAATGTTTGTTTGCACTTTGGCCTGAAAAGCTGAGCTTTACATTTTACTTAAGAATCTATATCGCAGTGGATTTTGCTCATCATTGTGTCTAAAATTTTCTAAAAATATAATCTACTTTTAGAAATTAGTGTCAGATTTCTTTTGTGTTGTGTGACTTTCTTATTCTGTTGTTTAGTACGTCTAAATGCTTTAGATTAGTTCCTTTGTTTCAGCCTTGCTGCTCAAAGCCACATCTACTCAGGTTTATTACACGGTGCGATCGCACAACCACATCACAATCCTTACACATATACACTCCTACTTCCTGGTTTTAGCCCTTTGGATGAGTTGGATGAGGTGGGATTATGTAACATAATAACTGTGACGAAGAAGCTACGTACTAATGTTATGTTATGTTAGGGTTTACTTGTATAGCGCATATCACCGCCGGTCTCTAAGCGCTTACCAGAAAAGACATAACACACTAATGACCCTGGAACCTCAATTGTTACTCCTCCTATGATGTCATAAAGGCCTTTCTGAAAAGATAGGTTTTTAGTTTCTTTCTGAAAGGTAGAAGCTGCGATTCCTCTTTCAGGGTAGGTGGGAGCTCGTTCCACAATTGTGGAAGGAGCACAGACAAGGCCCTGCCTCCTTTGGTCTTTAATTTGAACCTAGGTTGAAACAGGTTAGAAATTGTTCCTGAGCGCAATGACCTCCCAGGAATGTACCTCTTTAAACGTTGCTTAATGTACTCTGGGGCTTTCCCAAAGAGTGCCTTATGGGCCACACAGAGACATTTGAACTGCACTCGGAACTTCACTGGGAGCCAATGCAGCTTCTGCAGCAGTGGGGTTACGTGCGAGTTTCTCGGCAGAGAATAGATCAACCTGGCTGCATCGTTTTGTATTACCTGCAGCTTCCTCAACAGCTTCTGTGGTAAGCCTAGGTATAAGGCATTCCCATAATCAAGTCTCGAGATAACTGTGGCGGATACGATCGATTGCAGGGTGGAGGCGGATAGAATGGGGACTAGCTTTCGCAATTGCCTCAACACACCAATGCAGGATCCGACCACAGCAGAAACTTGAGGGGCCATTGAGAGATCTGCATCAATCCTTAAGCCCAAGCTTTTTACCACAGGGCCAGGAGATGGAGTGGTTCCTAGCTCGGGGGGCCAGTACAGGTCACTCCAGGGATCCTCTTTGTTGCTAATCACCAGCACCTCCGTCTTATCAGCATTCACTTTCAACAGATTGTTAGTCATCCAGTTGACTGTAAATGAGAGCAGATTCCTCACTGATTCCTGGGCCTCTTTGGTGTTATCCAGCCGGACTAAGAGCTGAGTATCATCTGCGTAATTGAAAATTTCGCAGTTCATACGCATGAGCTCCTCCACCAATGGTTGTAAATAGATGTTAAAAAGCAGGGGGGATAGTGCCGACCCCTGGGGCACTCCCCAGGTCACGTCACGAATCTCAGACAGTTGGACTCCTAGCTGCACTCTCTGGGTTCGACCTGACAGGAAGGATTCTAGCCACGTTAGCACCTGTCCTGTGATCTCCAAATTCGCGACACGGTCTAGCAGGATGGTGTGGCTGACCGTGTCGAAGGCCGCCGAGAGGTCTAATAGAATCAAGGCACAGGGCTGTTTGTTATCTGCCCTGACTCTCAACTCATCGGCGACCGAGGCCATGACTAATTCTGTGCTGTGTTGGGGCCGGAACCCAGCCTGCCTGGTGTGAAGGAGATGGTGTACTTCCAGATGGCCGGCTAGAGTATTGAGAATATGCTTTTCTAGGATCTTGCTTAGAAAAGGCAACTGCGAGATGGGCCTATAATTTTTTAAGGCTGTCGTGTCCGTTCCTGCTTTCTTCAGAAGTGGAGAGACCCTAGCTTCTTTCATCTGAGTCGGCAGATAGCCATAATTGAGTGAATTATTCAATAGACTCAGTACCTGGGGCTGAATGCCTGGCAGAGCCATTTTGTAGATTTTGGGGGGACATGGATCAATGCTAGAGCCTGATTTAATTTGACCGACAAGTTGCATTAAGCATCTGTCGTTAATGGGAGGGAAACCATCCAAAGTCATGGATGGCATCTGAACGTTCTGGCTAGGCAACATGGGTGTAACTGGCCGTGCCCTGATGTCAGTGATGATGTCCTGTACCTTCCGGAGGAAGAAGGATTGAAAGGAGTCACCGTCAGGTTGGTCGCCCACTGATATATTCCCTTCACGTTGAGTGAGTTCCCTTAGAATGGTAAAAGTCTCTCGCTGTATGTTAATAGCCTCCCTAATTCTGCCCTCATAAAAAGCAGCCTTTCTTTCCAAGATGTCTGCCTTGTATTTTGAGAGCAGGATTTTGAAAATTTCTGCGTCAGATTGGCAATAATGGAGTCTCCACCTTCTCTCTGCCTTACAAAGGGCTTGCTTCTTTTGTTTTAGGGAGGCGTCAAACCAGGGCGCTCCTCTCCCTTTGGTTCTAGTACTTTCCAACTGCTCAGGGACAAGTTTGTCCAAGGCGGCGAGTAGCCAGGTATTCAAGGTCCTAAGATCATGATCCAGATCTATGCCATTCATATTGGGGGGGGGTAGAGGAGAGCAGGGTTGAAATTAGGAGGTTTGCTTCCATCTTACTCCAGGATCTAATTTTTTTCCGTAACTTTATAGGGACAGCCTTCGCAGGGTCGCCTGAAATCCGGCACTTTATCATAAAGTGATCT
This sequence comes from Lissotriton helveticus, assembly GCF_964261635.1. Lineage (NCBI taxonomy): Eukaryota > Metazoa > Chordata > Amphibia > Caudata > Salamandridae > Lissotriton > Lissotriton helveticus. The sequence continues at coordinate 1,789,251,765 of NC_136057.1, forward strand.
GACCAGATGCACGGGCTTATCTCCGTGATTTCAGTATTGGGTGCAGAAGACCAAACAAGGTCCAGTGTGTGGCCTTTCACATGAGTAGGACCCACCACTAGCTGTCGCAGATTTAGCAGCGAGAGATTAGCCTCAAACTCAGTCTCTGTGGGGCCTCTGGGTACCTTGTCCCAGTGGTAATTGAAATCGCCAACCACCAAGAGGGATTTATATCTGGTGGCCAGGTCCGTTAAAAGCTCAACGAAGGCTTCATTGAAATCCGGAGAGCTTTGTGGCGGGCGGTAGACCACTATTATTGTAATACATGAGGATTTGAATGAGACTTTTTTTCCTAACAGCTCTGCGCTGGCACAATTTTGTGCCAAAATCTCTTTTACTATAAGACATTTCTTAAACAAAAAGGCCACACCCCCTCCTCTACCATTGTTTGGACGGTTATGCCAAATAGCGTCATAATCTGGGGGTAGAGCGGCCAAAATGTCAGGTAGGGAGGCAGAGCCCAGCCATGTCTCAGAAAGTGCGAGGATGTCAATGTCTCCATCGAGCAGTAGAGAAAAAGCCTCCAGATGGTGCTTTTGTAAGGAGCGCGTGTTGAGTATCGCTAATCTGAGGCCATATGATTGCTGGCTAGCAACAGAGGGACAAGTTCTGGGGCATGAACCTGTATTATCCACCAGGGCTTCAGCTAACAGATTAGCTAAAGTCATATCATCAAGACGGGTGGAGTCTGTCTTAAAAGCCCAGAGAGCCTCAGGCGAGTAAGTGCGAATTTGACCAGAGGTTTTGGCCCCTGGGCCCGTCCTGGCACGGACGGGCACAGACGGGCTTTCCTCTGGCGCTCCTCCGGCGCAATGCTGCGCGCAATCGCTGCGCGCCTGCATTCTGGCTGACAGTTATAGAATGTGGCTGGGGCGCTTGAAAAGACTAGCCCGCTAACACACAGAGCGTGGTGTCAGCGTCTCTAGCTCACCTCCAAGATGGCGGGCGGCGTGAGGCGGTAGAGGAATTACCCAACTGGTGAAGTATGCTGTTATTCCCTATATTATTGTAGTGCTTGCAATGTGAAGGCAAAGGGGAGCGTGGTGTCACTGTGCAATATTAAAGCAGACTCGGCTTTTCTAAAAACGATTTCAGTCTCCAAATGATTTCGAGCAACAATAGATTTCTCAGCAATACAATTCTACAAGAATGCAATTTTACAGGATAACAATTTTTAAAAGGAACAGGGCTCCAAACATGTTTAAGCAATTTTAAAAACGATAGCGATTCTGTGAGTGCATCAGCACAGTGTCGTTCTGGGTCTAATCGGCGCGCTCGCCGAAGGGCTCCTAAATAGCTTTTGCCTGGGGCGCTTGAAAAGACTAGCCCGCTAACGCACAGAGCGTGGTGTCAGCGTCTCTAGCTCACCTCCAAGATGGCGGGCGGCGTGAGGCGGTAGAGGAATTACCCAACTGGTGAAGTATGCTGTTATTCCCTATATTATTGTAGTGCTTGCAATGTGAAGGCAAAGGGGAGCGTGGTGTCACTGTGCAATATTAAAGCAGACTCGGCTTTTCTAAAAACGATTTCAGTCTCCAAATGATTTCGAGCAACAATAGATTTCTCAGCAATACAATTCTACAAGAATGCAATTTTACAGGATAACAATTTTTAAAAGGAACAGGGCTCCAAACATGTTTAAGCAATTTTAAAAACGATAGCGATTCTGCGAGTGCATCAGCACAATGTCGTTCTGGGTCCTAAGGATAATGAAGTTTACTATTAAGTAACTAGAGCATTACTTTAGTGCTACCCAAATCTGGGACATGACCTAGGACTTCAACTATTAGAATGTATTTAGTTACAAATAAAATCTCACAACTGCAATATGGTTTCGGGTGACAGTGTGTGTACATTTTCTATTGCATTGTTTTCCTGTGTATAAATAATGAAATCTCTTAACTGCCATCTTCTACATTAAGGGACACATGTACTAAGGTTTCTAACCCTTTTTCAAATGTACTAAGCCCATTTAATAATTCAAAAAAGTTTTTCCAAAATTCAAATGAATTAATACGTAACTTACCTTTGGTCACGCCTTATCTGGTGGAGACAGGATTCAGCTGCAGATTCCTTACCCTTGAATTCTCCCGAGGCACCAGGCTGGATCCTAAAATTAACCTACAACACTACCTCTTCGTGTCGGTAGAGGGCGTGGAGTGACTCCATGGCGACGTCATCTACTGGATGTGATGTCGGCCTTCTCCTGACACGCTGACGTCAATTTCTTCTGTGATTATTTTCTGCCCCAAAAACGCATGGCAACGTATAGAAACTGCCTATGGAAAGAGTGTGCCCAAAAAGAGACATCTTTCTGTCAAGATAATTATGAAGTCCTCATAAAAAGCATAGAATACAGGGGCGTAACACAGGCCCCTGCAGCCCCCCGCGGTGCGGGGGTGGCCCTCACCCTCCAGGGGCCCCGTCAGCACTGCACTTCTGCTGGGGAGCTCTAGATTGAGTCCAGAGGGGGCCCCTTCACTTAGCCTGCAGGGGGGCCCCCTCAAGGTTCGTTACGCCACTGATAGAATGTCCAGAAAGGGATCTTGTAGACAAATGGAACAACCAGTTCACAGAACGGGGAGGAAGGGAGGGCCGGTAGGGAATCTGTGGCTAGATCCTATCTCTACCAAATAAGGCATTACTGAAGGTAAGTAACTTATTCATCTCATAGAGACTTCTAGCCACAGATTCCTTACCTCTGAATTAGATACCCAAGCAATAACAACCCAGGAGGAGGGTCTGCGAACTATTCCCACAAAAGATCCCTGAATAGGACTAGCCGGTCTATTATAAGACAGAGATTCCGGGCTGTCTAGGAATGTAGGTGAGGAAAGGAGAAGTCCAACCAGAAGAATTGAGGTAAACTTAGGCAACTGAAATCTGTAAATGATGGGGAACGACACACATGGCAGTGTAATAAAAAAGCATTGGAAAAGAACACTTCATATAAGCATAATACTACATAGGTTCCCCCATGGTATCTGGACTATTAGTGGACGGGTCTGAAGGCCAAGGACAACAGCCAATGTCACTGAGCCAGAGCTCCTTGCCGTAGAAACAAGCATGTGAGCCAGACCTGCCCTGAGAAACACAGGAAAAAAGAAGGGGGTGGCATCTCAGAACACATCCATGATGTAGAGAAAACCAATCAATGTCTCAAGAGAAGCTTTGCGAAACAATAACAACAAGTATTGGCATAGACCACTCGTGGTCAGAGAAAACACTCTAGAGGGAACTGAGCCCCTCGGACTATTTAACATATAAACCACAGGATAGGCTAGCAATTGCATATGCAATGATTAAGTGATGGTCCCACTAGGATACAAGAAAAATCTCAGCGACGTAAGCATAGACGTACGCCCTCTTAAGAAAGACAGAAGCAAAAGACTTGCAATATAAACACATAAAAATCAATGCATGTATATAAATCTCACAGAAATACTTATAGAAAGGTACATATAATTATACACAAACATTCGTAATGGACAGAAGATTTGATAAAGGCAGAGCAAAAATTATAGATATATTAGGACGGGGAACATCCTTTACAACGCAACTGTTACAATGAAGTACCTTTACGACGAAACCATTACAACGCAACTTTTACAACGACTTGCGCTGGGGGGCGCTCTAGGATAGGGAATAGTTTCCAACACCTTCCCTACTATCCACGGGGACTGGAGTTGGAATAGTAAATTAAACTATTCACTATTAGCACCCCCCAACGCAAGTCGTTGTAACGACTTGCGTTGTAAAACTTGAGTCGTAAAGGCATGCGTTGTAACGTCATACATCCTATTAGGACCGAGCTGGCAATCAGCAACATGGTACCGTATGGGAGTGGAAGTTATTACATACCCCAGAAAAATTATGGCAATCGAACATGAAACAACTCTACCGACTGAATGGCTACAATTAGGCGGCTGAAAGATAACTGAAAAAGAAAACAGGAGGTGTGAAAAAACCCTAGAAAAGAGAAATGAAGACCACTATCTGGGTCTGTAGAAAGATCAATTTGAACACACAGAAAGCTTATAAAGATAACCAATCTCCATCCCAATAGAAAGAATATCAAACAGAAAAGGGGAGTCCGGCTGAAGTAGCGGATAAAAGACAGATTAAATAGTCATGTAAAGAATAAGCCCCACGAAGTTGAGGTCTGAAACCAAAAGATCAGTATGAAAAACTGAAGCAACAGATGACGTTGCAGTGCATAAAAGTACAAGTGTTGAGGCCAGGTAATACATGTCTAAACAGGAGACAGGACCCATAAAGTGACCTGAAGGCATAATCTAAGCACATCAAAAAAACCTTTATTATACCACAACTATGGAGGAGAAAAGACCCCACATCTTCCAAAAGAAGAAAAAGGAGGGAGAGAGAGAGAAAAAAATCCAGAAGCAAAGGAATCTCCAAATAAGGAATACGTGGTACAAAAAAAACAAGTGTTGAAACCTCACCACGGCCTGTGAGGAATGAGAGAAACTCTTAACAATAGAATCGGAAAGACTCACCAAACCTCCTTATCAACCAAACCGATGAGAGATGGTGGTCAAAGAACACATGTTCGAGAAGAGAACAGGATGAAAGACAGCCATGGGCCCTGATAAAGGGCAGAAGGCGACATCTGAAGAACAACCAGTTAAGTAACTAAATGTTGCAGTTGTTATCTGATCTGTCATAGAAGTGTTTCCTGTTTGAACAAAGGTACAATTCATTTCTCAAAAGCAAAATACAAAAAACAGCTCCACGCAGGGTAGAAGCAGATTAAAGAGAGCAAAGGCAGTGGCACAGGAAAGAAAGGGTTGGAAGAGTAACCCACCCATAGTCAAGATACGGACAAGGTACTCCCACATGGAACCTTGAAAGAAAGAGAAGTGGCAGGAGCCCTTCTTGCCAATGCATAGTGAGAGCTAGTACAACAAGCATTTGCAATGCAATAGGTCTCGCATTATTTAAGTTTGAGCTATTGGCATTGCTAAATAATGCAACACCAATAGCTCAAACTTTAATAATGCGAGACCTATTGCATTGCAAATGCCTGTTTCTTAAGGAGGAAGGATTTAATGATGTTTAAGCCAATTAGAGTTCACGTATGAACAAGCTGAGCAGCGACCAATGAGAATATTGCCTGATGGTCTCAGTTTGACCATGAACATATTGCAAGCCCCTGTCTTAGGCTGCAGCAGTGACTCCTGGGTAAACCATTTGTACATATAGGAGTAGATTCATCACTCAAAGAACACGTGCAAGTGTATAGAGCTCGCTGGGCCAGGTGACGGGGTGTGGAGCAGTGCACATTATCCTGAGATCTATAGGGGAGGATGTGTGTTCCCAAATGTACAGTGGTGCAAAGTACCCTGAAGTCCGGCGTGAAGGGTGTGTGCACACACTACAGTACTGCAGCGTACAGTGTGGCCTGGAGTGGATGGGATGTGAGCATAAATGTGCAGGAGTGCAGAATACACAGACCAGGACTGGCTGATATATGTGCATACATGTGCAATGGTGGAGAGTACAAAGGACTAGAGTGGATGATGTATGTGCATACATATGCAGCACTACAGAGTACACTGATGCCTGTAGTGGCTGGTACATGTGCATAACTGCACACATGTGTAGTACTGCAGAGTACACAGGGGCCTGGAGTGGATGGTATATGTGCATACATGTGCAGTACTCCACATTATACTAAGGCTAGAAGTGAGTGGTATATCTGCATACATGTCCATATATGTGCAGAAGTGCAGAGTACACTAGGCCTGGAGTAGATGGTGTATGCGTACATGTGTAGTAGTGATACATACACTAAGGCGTGGTATGGATGGTGTATGCATGCTTGTGCAGGAATGCAGTGTACACAGGCCAAAAGAGGGTGGTGTATGTGTACATGTGCAGTACTGCAGAGTAGATTGAGGCCTGGAGTGGCTGGTGTATGTGTATACATGTGCAATGCTTCAGAGTACACTGAGGCCTGGAGTAGATGGTGTATGTGTACATGTGCAGTAGTGATACGTACACTAAGGTGTGGTATGAAGAGTAAATACACACAGGTGCATGAGTGAAGGGGTGTGCATAAATGTGCAGTACTCTGAGGCCTGGAGTGGCTGGTGTATGTATATACATGTGCAATGTTTCAGAGTACAGTGAGGCCTGGAGTAGATGGTGAATGTGTATAAGTGCAGTAGCGATACATACACTAAGGTGTGGTATGAAGGGTATATACACACAGGCCAGAAGTGAAGGGGGTGTGCATATATGTGCAGTACAGTGAGGCCTGAAGTGGGTGTTATATGTGTTTACATGTGAATTACTGTTGACTACACTGATGCCTAGGGGTGGTATATGTGTATACATGTGTAGTACTGTAAAGTACACTGAGGCCTGGAGTGGCTGGTATATGTGGGTGGTATATGTGTATACATGTGCAGTACTGCAGAGTGCCCTGAGGCATGGAGTGGGTGGTATATGTGTATACATGAGCAGTACTGTAGAGTACACTGAGGCCTGGAGTGGGTGGCATATGCGTACATATGCAGTACTGTAGAGTACCCTGAGGCGTGTAGTGAGTGGCATATGTGCATACATGTTCAGTACTGTAGAGTACACTGAGGCATGGAATGGGTGGTATATGTCTACATGTGCAGTACTGTCGAGTACACTGAGGCTAAGAGTGAGTGGTATATGTGCATACATGTTCAGTACTGTAGAGCGCCCTGAGGCGTGGAGTGAGTGGTATATGTGCATACATGTTCAGTACTGTAGAGTGCCCTGAGGCGTGGAGTGAGTGGTATATGTGTACATGTGCAGTACTGTCGAGTACACTGAGGCTAGGAGTGAGTGGTATATGTGCATACATGTTCAGTACTGTAGAGTGCCCAGAGGCGTGGAGTGAGTGGTATATATGTACATGTGCAGTACTGTCGAGTACACTGAGGCTAGGAGTGAGTGGTATATGTGCATACATGTTCAGTACTGTAGAGTATCCTGAGGCTAGGAGTGAGTGGTATATGTGCATACATGTTCAGTACTGTAGAGTACCCTGAGGCTAGGAGTGAGTGGTATATGTGTACATGTTCAGTACTGCAGAGTACACTGAGGCTAGGAGTGAGTGGTATATGTGCATACATGTTCAGTACTGTAGAGTGCCCTGAGGCGTGGAGTGAGTGGTATATGTGTACATGTGCAGTACTGTCGAGTACACTGAGGCTAGGAGTGAGTGGTATATGTGCATACATGTTCAGTACTGTAGAGTGCCCAGAGGCGTGGAGTGAGTGGTATATATGTACATGTGCAGTACTGTCGAGTACACTGAGGCTAGGAGTGAGTGGTATATGTGCATACATGTTCAGTACTGTAGAGTATCCTGAGGCGTGGAGTGAGTGGTATATGTGCATACATGTTCAGTACTGTAGAGTATCCTGAGGCGTGGAGTGAGTGGTATATGTGCATACATGTTCAGTACTGTAGAGTACCCTGAGGCTAGGAGTGAGTGGTATATGTGCATACATGTTCAGTACTGTAGAGTACCCTGAGGCGTGGAGTGAGTGGTATATGTGCATACATGTTCAGTACTGTAGAGTATCCTGAGGCGTGGAGTGAGTGGTATATGTGCATACATGTTCAGAACTGTAGAGTATCCTGAGGTGTGGAGTGAGTGGTATATGTGCATACATGTTCAGTACTGTAGAGTATCCTGAGGCGTGGAGTGAGTGGTATATGTGCATACATGTTCAGTACTGTAGAGTGCCCAGAGGCGTGGAGTGAGTGGTATATGTGTACATGTGCAGTACTGTCGAGTACACTGAGGCTAGGAGTGAGTGGTATATGTGCATACATGTTCAGTACTGTAGAGTATCCTGAGGCGTGGAGTGAGTGGTATATGTGCATACATGTTCAGTACTGTAGAGTATCCTGAGGCGTGGAGTGAGTGGTATATGTGCATACATGTTCAGTACTGTAGAGTACCCTGAGGCTAGGAGTGAGTGGTATATGTGCATACATGTTCAGTACTGTAGAGTACCCTGAGGCGTGGAGTGAGTGGTATATGTGCATACATGTTCAGTACTGTCGAGTACACTGAGGCTAAGAGTGAGTGGTATATGTGCATACATGTGCAGTACTGTCGAGCGCACTGAGGCGTGGAGTGAGTGGTATATGTGCATACATGTTCAGTACTGTAGAGTGCCCAGAGGCGTGGAGTGAGTGGTATATGTGCATACATGTTCAGTACTGTAGAGTATCCTGAGGCTAGGAGTGAGTGGTATATGTGTACATGTTCAGTACTGCAGAGTACACTGAGGCTAGGAGTGAGTGGTATATGTGCATACATGTTCAGTACTGTAGAGTGCCCAGAGGCGTGGAGTGAGTGGTATATGTGCATACATGTGCAGTACTGTAGAGTACCCTGAGGCTAGGAGTGAGTGGTATATGTGCATACATGTTCAGTACTGTAGAGTATCCTGAGGCGTGGAGTGAGTGGTATATGTGCATACATGTTCAGTACTGTAGAGTATCCTGAGGCGTGGAGTGAGTGGTATATGTGCATACATGTTCAGTACTGTAGAGTACCCTGAGGCTAGGAGTGAGTGGTATATGTGCATACATGTTCAGTACTGTAGAGTGCCCAGAGGCGTGGAGTGAGTGGTATATGTGCATACATGTGCAGTACTGTAGAGTACCCTGAGGCTAGGAGTGAGTGGTATATGTGCATACATGTTCAGTACTGTAGAGTACCCTGAGGCGTGGAGTGAGTGGTATATGTGCATACATGTTCAGTACTGTAGAGTATCCTGAGGCGTGGAGTGAGTGGTATATGTGCATACATGTTCAGTACTGTAGAGTATCCTGAGGCGTGGAGTGAGTGGTATATGTGCATACATGTTCAGTACTGTAGAGTACCCTGAGGCTAGGAGTGAGTGGTATATGTGTACATGTTCAGTACTGCAGAGTACACTGAGGCGTGGAGTGAGTGGTATATGTGCATACATGTTCAGTACTGTAGAGTACACTGAGGTGTGGAGTGAGTGGTATATGTGTACATGTTCAGTACTGTAGAGTACCCTGAGGCTAGGAGTGAGTGGTATATGTGCATACATGTTCAGTACTGTAGAGTGCCCAGAGGCGTGGAGTGAGTGGTATATGTGCATACATGTGCAGTACTGTAGAGTACCCTGAGGCTAGGAGTGAGTGGTATATGTGCATACATGTTCAGTACTGTAGAGTACCCTGAGGCGTGGAGTGAGTGGTATATGTGCATACATGTTCAGTACTGTAGAGTATCCTGAGGCGTGGAGTGAGTGGTATATGTGCATACATGTTCAGTACTGTAGAGTATCCTGAGGCGTGGAGTGAGTGGTATATGTGCATACATGTTCAGTACTGTAGAGTACCCTGAGGCTAGGAGTGAGTGGTATATGTGTACATGTTCAGTACTGCAGAGTACACTGAGGCGTGGAGTGAGTGGTATATGTGTACATGTTCAGTACTGCAGAGTACACTGAGGCTAGGAGTGAGTGGTATATGTGCATACATGTTCAGTACTGTAGAGTACCCTGAGGTGTGGAGTGAGTGGTATATGTGCATACATGTTCAGTACTGTAGAGTACCCTGAGGCGTGGAGTGAGTGGCACTTTACCCTGTAAAAACTGCCTTCACCGAGGCATTTCAAACCGCGAGATTAAAGTTATATTATGCTTTCCACAGATCTCCATTTGAATCGTGCACTCCATAGTGCACCTGTCTTCCAGTATTGTACCGGCGCCCCTTCCCTCCCGAAATGTAATTTAAGATTTTTTAGAAGCTTGTATAAAGTTAAATATGTCCTGAATATGTTGTCCCTCAGCTGCCTGCCGCTCGCCGCCCGGTTGACTGTGCTTCTTACCTCGCCCCAGGCGCTCGTTAGGAAACGAACTAGTTAATGCTTTTATCTTTCTATTTTTCTCTGCATGCCTTTTGTTTTTGCTTGTTTGTTTGCTTTGGATTGCAAAGACAATTGACTGTGACAAGTAAAAGCACACTGTGGCTATAAACTCAGGAGTTTGCATATTCTCCTTGGATCTTTCCCCTTTGCTAATTATTGTGTTGTTTTCAGAGCAAATATGTCATGTCTATGGCGACCAGGCAGGTTTATTGTCTTTCTGAAGCAATAGCTCACATAAGTATTTAATGACTCCTTTTTCAGGTCTCGGCTAGCGTAGGCTGCGCACATGTGCAGTTTCGCCAGCGAGACTTAATGACTCTGAGTAGAGGGTAAACCCCGCCCCTCTTCTCCATTGGCTGGCCTCCTAAACGGGGGGCAGCCATTGGAGAAGAGGTCTCAGTGATGTCATTCTTTCCATCTAAGCCCTGTCCTTTTCGGTTTGGGGGGCGTATTTTTTAGTTTTGTTCTACCCTCTTCTCCATTGGCTGGAATGTAAAAATAAGTCAAAAACACGCCTGTTGTTTACATTCCAGCCAATGGAGAAGAGGAGAGAAAGAAAAACACGCCCCAGGCTGAAAAGGACGGGGCTTAGTTCCTTTGTGTTTACCTCATCCTCGTCGCCTCCTCTCCCCCACCCCTCTTCTCACCTCTCTCCTCCTCTCCTTTTTCCTGGGCTCTCCCGTCCCGGCCGATGTGCTCCCTGGCTGCCGTTTGTGCTACAATCCCCTCTCCCCGCCCCCGGGTAAACAATTTCTAATACATATATGTACCCAGTAGTGCATTGTTGATATAAACTTAGAATTTTTTATCGCACATACGAGCCTTGGTGCCTTCATTTGATGCAACTTTTCACTGCCTTAAGATGGCGGACATGTTTGCATGGCTGAGAGCTTCAGATTATTTTACTTCATATTTGCGGTCCAAGCGCATCGGTTTCATCCTCCGATTCGCGCTTGACTCCCAGTGGGGAAGTCATACAGGGTTGAATATGCCGGTCTTTAGAGCATTATTCTGCGCTCGTGGGACGGCTAGGGGAGATGCGTTTGAGTGCGCCTCACCGTTTCTATAGACCTTTGACACCCTTTCAAAATGGCCGATACCCGTACACACCACATGGCTTCACCTCCCGAACACTTGCTGCAGAGCTCGCAGGGAAAGTAAACGGGCACAACAAGCTGACTTGTACAGTGTCGTGAGTCTGCCCGTGACTGCCGGACTTTACTCATTTCTATTTGAGATGAGGTGTATGTAGAAAGGGTTGGAGGTGTCATTAGGATCCGTTTTTTAGGCTGGTGTTTTATACCTTTTGTAACAGCCTTTGTTAAACATTGAGATTATCCTAACCAAGAATACTGTGATGGATGTTGACCATGTCACGTTACGTGTCCTACTTGTCCCAAGTGACATAAGGGGGACCTTGTTACTCCACTTAGGGACATATTATGATAGGGTTCAGTGAGTCTGATTGCCCACGGCATATTTGAAGTAGTGTTGAATTCACCACTCTTCACCCGATCAGTGCTGGATTTCCCTTCCCCCTTCCTGTGGCTGCCTTGTCTGTTCTCCAGCTCTGCGGGCTTGCTGCTGCCCTGGGCGTGGACTGGCTCCAGTCCCCGCAGAGAGCGGCTCTTACCCCGCTCCTCCATCCCGCTCTCTCTGCTCTGCCTCCCCCTCTCTTCCAATCAGCCAGCGGGCTCCAGCCTGCGCCAATCTCACAGCAGAGCAGCGGAGCCAGGCGGACGGAGAGGGAGGGCTGTGCTGCTGCCTGCCTCAGAGCAGGGGGCACTGCTGTATTTGCCTGCTCCTCGCGATCCGGAGTGGAGACAAGCACGAAGGGTTTACTGTTTGGGTCGGGTAGCCAAAGATGGCAAAATCTTTGGGGGTTCAACATCGCTACCTACCACACGCCTGGTGGCTTACTGCAGTTCGGTCTCCAGCTTGGGAGGACATGGGCTGCTGCCATCGAAAAGCATTCTAAAGGCTTCCTACTCCTATTTTCTGTAGTCCGAGCCAACAGGCACACCTAAACTTTCTGGTGGTTGTCCTGGAATAGAGTGCCAGGCACAAGGGGGAGCTACCAGTGCTGCCTGCCTTAGACAGAGAAGGAGGGCTTCACACATTATTGCAGAACTCTGTGCCTGCCCACACCAATCAGAAGCGAATCCCTCAGAAGTCTTGCATAATAACATCAAGTATGAGCTGTTTGTTGCTTGTCACTGTTGGCTGTCGGTGGCAGTGAGCTCCTACCAGCAGAAAGAGTCATACCAGCTGAAAGAGTCATGACCACTGGTGCCAAGACATCCTGTGCCACAGAACACCCGTAATCAACGCCCTGTTTATAATGCTTGCTTCTGGACTCTCACAGACATTACTATTTCTACGCCCGCTATTTAACAGGATCCCACACATCAGTTGCCCGACCGTGCTAATCCTGACTGCACAAATAAAAGCCAGCACAGGCAAATACACCCCCTTCTCCTACTGTAACTTCGATATAACTCGCAGGCTCGCCACCTCACCCAAACGTGCTGTCACAACACAACGCGGCCTGCCACGCAGGGACATCAAGCTTGGTTGCCCCTACAGCTGCTTGTTCTGAATGCCACTGTTTTAATAAAGCGTCTGTGCAATGTTTTGTACGTCTTTATTTAGAATCTTACTTATTTTGCATTGCGTGACCCTTGTGCACAATTTTTTGTACAGCTTTGTTTCAATATGTTTTGGGAAGCTTGCCTCTGTTTTTATGAAACTAATGTGCAATGTTTTGGGCGGCTTTCTTTCTATAAGTCTTCTGAAGGTGGCCATTGTTTTTGTGAAGAGCTTATTTCAGTCACAGAGCTCTCTGCCTGCAGCTTCCAGACAGTCTGCCTGTTGCGCACTCCCTGCCCGTCCTCCTCCTCCCACTCCCTATTCCTCTCCCAGCAGCTTGTTATTTGATCCTGTGATAGCGCCCCTGCTCCTCCATGACATGAGTGGCTCTGTGTGTGTGTGTGGCTCTGTGTGTGTGTGGCTCTGTGTGTGTGTGTGGCTCTTTGTGTGTGTGTGTGTGGCTCTGTGTGTGTGTGGCTCTGCAAATGCAATAGGTCTCGTTTAGGGAATGAAGTAGGTCTGTGTTGAGCATAGGAGAGCTACATTTTATTTAGCCGCAAGTCTTCCTGTATGTGTGGCTCTGTGTGTGTGGGGCTCTGTGTGTCTGTGTGTGTGTGGGGCTCTGTGTGTGGGGGGGGGGGGTTCTGTGTGTGTGGGGGGGCTCTGTGTGTGTGTGGGGGGGGCTGTGTGCGTGTGGCTGTGTGTGTGTGTGGCTGTGTGTGTGTGGGGCTGTGCGTGTGTGGTTCTGTGTGTGGCTCTGTGTGTGTGTATGGCTCTGTGTGTGTGTGGCTCTCTGTGTGTGTGGTTCTGTGTGTGTGTGTTTGTGTGGCTGTGTGTGTGTGTGGCTCTGTGTGCATGTGCCTCTGTGTGTGTGTGTGGCTCTGTGTGTGGCTCTGTGTGTGTGTGTGGCTCTGTGTGTGGCTCTCTGTGTGGTGTGTGTGTGGCTCTCTGTGTGTGTGGCTCTGTGTGTGGCTCTCTGTGTGTGTGTGGCTCTCTATGTGTGTGTCTGTGTGTGTGTGGGGGGGCTTTGTGTGTGTGTATGTGTGGCTCTGTGTGTGTGTGGCTCTGTGTGTGTGTGTGGCTCTGTGTGTGTGTGTGGCTGTGTGTGTGTGGGGGTCTCTGTGTGTGGGTGCAAATGCAATAGGTCTTGTATTTGCGAGAGATTAAGCTATTGGGATTGTAAATGACAATGCCATTTATTTATCTGTTTTCAAAACCAACACATAAATAAAAAGTTTGTCATTTACAATGCCAATAGCTCTAACTTTTCCGAAGGCCAAACCGTTGCATTGTAAATGCTTGTTTCCCTCTGGCTTAGGTTAAACAGATCATTCAAGGAAAGTCATATCTCTCACGCTTTTTTCAGCTCACTGACATAAGAACATGAGTTAGAACAAGAATATACTTTAAGCGAGGAGTCAACAGCGTATTCCCTCCATTTCTTTTAAAAGCTGTAGTGTCGTTTTACAGACAGATAAGCCTGTCATTCTCCGGCCTCTAAGCCCAGCGATCTGTGTCCTCTGAGCGGGGCTGAGAGCCAGGAAACCAGCGCGCGAGGAAAACCTCCCCAAACCTCACGAACCCCAAAACACCTGCAGGCAGAGGGGCGTGTTAGAGAAATGTCCCTCAAACACACACAACCGAGATGCAGGAAGAGGGGCAGACAAGGGAAATGTCCACAACCACCACCCCCCAGAACAGGTGCAAGGGAAATGTCCCCCAAACCCCACAAGGGGCGTAGTTAATAAAGATGCAATGGGTGCAGTGGCACCGGGGTCCAGCGGTTTGAAGGGCTCACTGTACCCCCGCTATTGGGGGGGGCGTCTATTTTCCATATGTGCATCAAGGCATACTTCAGCCTGGTTTTCTACTGCCAACCCGCCCCCCCCCCCAAAAAAAAAAAATACCTCGGGCAAGCGAACTATCTTAAGACCACACTACACCCCTTCACTCACAGGTGTATGAAAGGACCACGCATGGAAAAGTCTACCAGTCACGCTAACCCTCCTCCCCTGCCAAACAGTTGTTGGCTAGGCGAAGCAATATACAGGGATAATATCCCCCCAACGACCCTCTCCCCCCCACACACACACACAAAAAAATGCCCACAAGTAGGTAGGTGGCCTTGCAAGAGATGCATAAAAGGACAATGTGTGTGGGGTGGAAATAACCCCCAACCTCATTATTCTTCTAGACCGGGTACAGGCAAGATCATATAGAGAAACAGAATATCCCCAACCCACACTGAGCCCCCACCCCTAGAAAGATACAGGCATAAGTAGGAAATACTGCCCCCCACACACACTACACAATCAGAGGCGAAGTGGGTATATGTGGAAAAAGAACTCACTGAGACCCCCAGAAAAGGGGTATAACATAAAAATGTCCCCAAAACGGACTTACAACCCAAAGGTGTACAGGAGAAAGCACCGTGTAAAGAAAATATGCACAAACGACAGTAATACTCTCAAGTTAAATTAGCCTCCTAATAAAAGTGGGGGAAGGGCAGTGTGCATGGAAACTAGTCTCAACCCTACTACCCCTACTGGGAGTACTGAAAAAGCCACAACTGTAGGCATAGTTCCATCACCGTAACTCAGAGGTCTTCAAACTTTTGGATGCCGAGACCCCCTGTCAATATTTACAGGCGTAAGGACCCCCTCCTGACAAAAATTTCTAAACCTCTAGGCAGGGCTACTGGAATTATGAGGCAGGTGAGGACCAAATTATGCGACAGGCTTGACTAAATTGTGAGTAGAAAAGTTAAATAATGTTCTGTGATGCTGCGTATTTTGGGATAGCATTGCTTTATTATTTTGACATTTTTTAAACACAGTAACACTGAGGAAAAATTTCACCCCATCAGTACCAGTTTATAACCAAAATGCAGCAATTAACATCAGAAAGATGTCTAGTCAACCTTTGTGAAGGGCCTCCCACTCCGCAGGAATACACGCTGCCACATTAGAAGCTCACCTTGCCATGGCAGGGAGCAGCAAGGGTCCCTTCAAACCCTGGCGGTCTTGTGCAGAGTTAAGCAGTTTACCCATGCCCCTTTCCTCTCACCCCTTCCTTCCATCCCTCTCTTCTCTCCTCTCCCAACCCCGGATCCCGCTCTCACATTGCAGGCAGATGGTTATTAGCTTTTGGTAACAGTAGCGCACTACAAATGTAAATAATAATAGGCAGAAGAAGGGGATCCACTAGACCCGAACTTCGGGGGGGTTTAACACTCCCAGCCAGGGCTGGCCCTAGCCCTGGTCGCACACGATACAACAGTCTTTCCACCTTCTCCATGAATTCCCTCACTACCACTCACCAACAATACACCTCATCTCTCTATAGCACCTGTCTGACAAAATACTTATAGTTTACTCACACTCAGTTCTGTGATGTGAATGGTGCATCTTCTGTGTACCAGGTACTTTAACCTTCTGCACTGTGTGGGTGACAAGAGTGCCCATGTGACTGCACGGAGAGCAATGCAACAGTGTGAGAGTAGGGTAACAGGTTGAGTGAGGTGACCATATGAATTTGGGTTCAGCTGTAAGTGCAGAGTGGGACGAATTAGTGCATGGTTGGTGATGGCCTTGTTTGAGTGAGCTACAGATTGAGCAGTGAGGAGGGAACAGGTGAGTGAAGTGTCACATGAGTGCAGGATGAGAAGTGTGCTTGTGTGACTGCAGGGTGAGGTACAGAGTGAACAATGCAAGCACATTTTTAGTGCAGAGTGATCACTGTGAGAGCAGGGTGAGCGGGTGAATGTTGTGAGTGCATGGTGATCAGTGTGAGTGCATTGTGATCACTGTGAGTGCATTATGATCAGTGTAAGTGCAGGGTGAGCGGGTGAATGGTGTGAGTGCATGGTGATCAGTGTGAGTGCATTGTGATCACTGTGAGTGCATTGTGATCACTGTGAGTGCAGGGTGAGTGGGTGAATGTTGTGAGTGCATGGTGATCAGTGTGAGTGCATTGTGATCACTGTGAGTGCAGGGTGAGCGGGTGAATGTTGTGAGTGCATGGTGATCAGTGTGAGTGCAATGTGATCAGTGTGAGTGCATTGTGATCACTGTGAGTGCAGGGTGAGCGGGTGAATGTTGTGAGTGCATGGGGATCAGTGTGAGTGCATTGTGATCAGTGTGAGTGCATTGTGGTCACTGTGAGTGCAGGGTGAGCGGGTGAATGGTGTGAGTGCATTGTGATCAGTGTGAGTGCATTGTGATCGCTGTGAGTGCAGGGTGAGCGGGTGAAAGTGATGAGTGCATTGTGATCAGTGAGAGTACATTGTGATCACTGTGAGTGCAGGGTGAGTGCATGGTGATTGGTGTGAGTGCATGGTGATCAGTTTGAGTGCATGGTGATCAGTGTGAGTGCAGGGTGAGTGCATGGTGATTGAAGTGAGTGCATGGTGATCAGTGTGAGTGCATGGTGATCAGTGTGAGTGCAGGGTGAGCGGGTGAATAGTGTGAGTGCATGGTGATCAGTGTGAGTGTATTGTGATCGCGGTGAGTGCATGGCGATCACTGTGAGTGCATGGCGATCAGTGTGAGTGCATTGTGATCGCTATGAGTGCATGGTGATCAGTGTGAGTGCATTGTGATCGCTGCGAGTGCAGGGTGAGCATGAAAGTGAAGGCGAGAATGAGAAGTGAGTTGTCTGAAAGCAGGGTGCATTCCCAGAAACTTGAAGTGTAGGGTTTCAGATATAAGTTAAGCTATTGCTATAATGGCATTTACCAGGGATTGAGGGTGGAGGAAATAAATAATGTGCTGATCCTGCAACAAACTTCCAGTCTTATGATTAGGGTTACCAGCTCATTATTTTGATGGCCCAGAAATAAGCAGTCACCTAAAGCTGTATTTTTAGCACTTATCTGTGAATACTTAGAACAGCAAATATAAATAGAAAGCACTTTTAATTGTGTCACTTTTAATTGTGTTCTAGGGCTGCCTCAATGATCCATGACTGAAAATTAAAGAGCACAAAGACAGAAAAGTCACATAACTAATTAATACATACTTTTTTACTTATAACTCTATTTAGTGTCAAGAGCAGGCATTTCTCTTTTGGCAACCCAACTTTATATTCCTTTTCATTAAATGCATTCTCACACTACAGCAGTAAGTGTAAAAATACAAATGTAAGGAATAGGCAGTGTGGGGCCCCGGGGGTGGGGGGGGGGTACTGGAACCATAAAAAACATTAAGCCTCTTTAACCAGTTTACAAAGGTATGTACATTTGCTAATGGTCTCTAAAGACCTGTGAAAAACTCGGGCATGCCAGAGATAAGACTCCAGACACTGCCAGCCAAGCCCCCAGCAGCTCGAGTTTCACTGCAGCAGCCCGGGCTGAGACACAGGATGGCGGAAGAGGAGGGGCTGAAGCCCTGGAGGCCAGGGCAGAAGTGTGACTGTGAATGCCCGACCCCCTTCACACCACTCCACGGCCCCCCTGGGGGTCGCGACCCACAATTTGAAGACCCCTGCTGTAACTCAATATCTGGGAGAAATATCTACTAACCACAATACCCCCCAGAGCAAGCACAGGAAAGCACAGCATGGTAACAGTAATCACCACACCATGCTTCACACCTCACTAAAGCAGGTTCATGAAACTCACCATCTAGATAGAGCAACAGCCACAAAGAACCCTACACCCAAAAAAAGGGAGCAGAAAAACAGAGTGCCTAGTCTAATTATCCACAGGGAACATTTTCACCTAAAACTAGTCTTCGCCTAGAAAACTGGCGCTGGAAAAAAAATGTCTCCAGGAATATATTCAAACCACACCTACACCGAAAGGGGGTGCAAGAAAAGAAATCCTGTACAGAGAATTTCTGCAAGCGACACCAGAGAAGTTAGCGTCTTGATAATATTTCCCCAGGTGCTTACAATCCCCCAGGTATATCTCACCTCCATACCGGTACAGCAAATGAGCATGTAAGGGCAAGACACTCAAACTGTGTTCCGGTCTACCCCAGTGCAGTGAAAACAGCACTCGAAAAATCAATAAAACTACACCAGCCACCTAAAAACAGGTGCAGGTCAAACAGAACTGGTAAATAAAGTACCAAGCCCACCGACACCCAAAATGGCGCATGACAGACGCTGTCCGAGGAAAATATCCCCACGCAACCTGTTAATCAGTACAGCAGCACAAAAAAACATTTTAGGAAAAAATTGTCAACCCATCTGTAATGACGGAGCCACCCGGCCCGTCCACACACGCACGCACACACACCCCGAGGGCGGGCTCGCCCGAGGGTATAAATAAAAGGGGCGCAAGACCGCACAAGGTCTTTGGCCCAGATATACAGAGAGTGTCCATGTGTTTTCATTTTATAAGTAAGGCCCGAATCAGAGGCTTAGGCACTCCCTTGCCCCGGTGACCCACGTCACCACACTGGCGACGAGGCGGGTCTACCTCACGCCTCGACCCTGCGGACCTGTGTCGGCCCTGTGCGCTGTGTCCGCAGCACTCGCGCTGCCCAGCGCTCGAGCCACCGCCAAGACCGTGTCGCGGGTGCCTACCCCGCTGGGCTCACCTCTGGCTGGTGCCTGCGCCCGTGTCGGCGCTCCCTGGAGTCTTCGGGTATTCCCTAACACGCCGGACGTGGCGCAAAGGTGAGACGTTCTGATTGCAGAGGCAGCCGCAGTGTGCACTGCCCTCCCCGCGCCGCGCCGCATCTGCCTGCAGGCCCAGCCGCTTCTCATCTCCGGCCGCGTGCACACCCACGTGGTGCGTCTGACGCAGAGGACATCGGTATGCTCACGCGGAGGGACTGTGTCGGCCCTCGCGCGCTGGGAAGCCGGTGTGCTCGGCACCCCACCGCTACGTGCATCATGCTGCCCTGCTCAAGCCCTAACTGAGCGCCGCGCTGGTGGAGAGGCACAGCCTGCTTCCAGGCCCAGAGACTCGAAGTGCTGCACATCAAAAAAAAAAAAAGGGAAAAGAAAACAAGCAGAATCCACAAGAGAAACTACCCAAAGGCCCTGGGGAGGGACAGCATTCGTGTGTGGCAAAGGAAGAGTTCTGAGGCTCAATTGACTACACTGGAAGCCCCTCAGTAAGCCGCCCAAGCCTACACGCACCGCAGGAGAGACAGCGCCGCGAGCACATTCAGGCGCCCAATGGCCCACACTGCACAACGCCACCAGCCACCCCCCGTGACGATGAGCGTTCAAGCCGCCCCTGGTGGCGCCGCTCTGCAAAATGCGCCGGCCCCACAACAAGCTGCGGTCCATGCTCACGCTCCCGCCCAGGTTGCCCAGCACGCTCCTACCCCTCCGGGACACGGAATTGCTGCCCCACTGCCGCCTTTTAGCGAGCTCTCGGACCCGTCCACCGCTGCGACAAGATGGCGCTCCTGGATCGGTCGCCTAGATCACTATTTCATTGGCGTCAGGGAGACGGACGGGAAGGTAAAGAGGTCGCTCCTCATGTGCTATGGCGGAGCTGAACTTTATGACCTATTTGAGACGCGGCCAGACAGGGGCAACGATGATGACTACGTCGGGGCGGTGGCCGCTCTGAATCGCCACTTTGATCCGCAAACCAACCCCGACTACGAGTGGTTCAAACTGCGACAGGTGCGGCAAGGAGACCCGGAGACCGTCGGCGCCTACTACGCCCGCTTAAGGAAGCTTGCCACCTCATGTGAGCTGCCAGATCAGAGACTGGAAATTCGTGCCTAACTCATTCAAGGCTGCAGGTCCGTCCAGCTCAGGTGCCTCATCCTCCGGCAGCCCCACATTTCCCTTGACGACATTCTAGTGCTCGCAAGGTCTCATGAACTGTCCAACACGCGAGCTGACGAGATGGAGTCAGCCCTGAATCGTCCTGCGGCGGCGGCACGTGCACCTGTGATCAAGGAGGAGAGGGTCGACGTGATCCGCAGAAGGCCTCAACAGTCGCGGGGAGGTGCAAAGACTCCGCAGACCCCCATGTGCGGCAACTGCGGCATGGACCATCCCGCAGGTGGGAGATGCTCTGCGAAGGGGAAAACATGCTCTCAGTGCGGCACACTCAACCACTTCGGCAAAGTGTGCCGAAGCAGTGGTGGACGACGCAACAATCCTGGATCACACGGGCTCACGCAGGGAGTGTGTCAGCTGACGCTAGAAGACCCAGGACCCTGCAGGACACGGCTCGATCAGCTTTCAATCTTGAAGACGACGACGATGATGAGTTTTTTGTGTCGTTCATCGGCAGGGAAGGCGACCACCACCAATGTGCGACATCACCGTTGCAGGTTCCCCGGTATATGCCCTGATAGACACTGGGCCTCGGTCAATGTAATGGACAGTGTTCAATACAACAAATTATCTCCTCGTCCCCCCCTTCGGCCGTCCATAGCAAAGATATACACATACGATAGTGACGAACCACTCCCCTTGCGTGGAGTCATGGAGGTCGATATTGCCAGCAATGGCCAGGCCATGAAAACAAGATTCCACGTCACGGAAGGACGGAGAGGGACTCTCCTCAGCTGTCATACAGCGGAAGACTTACAGCTAGTGTTCTTCGCGAAGCAGATACACGAACTACATGTGGAGGAAATGCTGAAGGATTTCCCCATGCTCTTTCAAGGTCTAGGCTGCCTCAAAGGAAAAACTTTAAAGCTACATGTGGACAATACAGTCAGGCCCACAGCGTTGAGACATAGGAGAGTGCCGTTCCACCTGTGGCCGCAGGTAGAGGAGGAACTTCAAAAGCTGGAAGAATTGGGGGTCATCAAAAAAGTATCAGGCCCGACACCGTGGGTTTCGCCCCTCGTGGTCGCCCCTAAACTGAAGCAGCCAGGAGCCGTTCGACTGTGCGTCGACATGTGCCTACCAAACAAGGCCGTGAAGCGAGAACGCCATCTTACACCTACGATGGATGACATAGTCGCAGACTTAAATGGGGCCTGGTGGTTCACCAAATTAGATCTCAATGCGGGATACCACCAACTGGAGTTCCACCCAGACAGCCGCAACATCACCACATTTTCTACACACGTTGGTCTGCGCCGATACAAGAGGCTTAGCTTCGGGGTCTCTTCCGCAGCAGAAGTTTTCCAAAACTCTATAAGGGAGACACTCTCTGGGCTATCAGTTGTAATCAACTTGAGCAATGACATTTTGGTCTTCTCTAAGACCCTCGAGACCATCACATCCATCTCAGGGCCACTCTGCAGCGCCTGGCAGATCATGGGCTCACCCTGCACCGAGCCAAGTGCTCCTTTTACCAGGAATCAGTAGACTTCTTTGGCTACATTTTCTCAAGGGACAGGCTCCGCGTTGACCCAAGGAAAGCGGAAGCCATTCGCTCAGCACCAAGGCCGACAACAGCAATGGAGGTCCAGAGTTTCGGTTCGTCCCCAACCTTGCGTCCCTCTCAGAGCCCCTGCGGGTCCTGACCAAGGCTGGCCGAGCATGTGCGTGGTCAGCGAAAGAAGACGCAGCATTTCAAGCGGTCAAAAGTGCTCTCATTGACGACAGGGTGATAGCATACTATCGCCCGAACAGGCGCACGGAGGTTGTTGTCGACGCAAGCCCCATCGGCCTCGGAGCTGTTCTCATGCAGGAGACGGAATCAAGAGAGTGGGTGCCCACTGCGTATGCCAGCAGGGCACTGACTGCCACGGAAATGCGCTATGCCCAGATTGAACGCGAGGCATTGGCGATAAAATGGGCATGCCAGCACTTTCATCTATACCTGTACGGACACGAGTTCCGGGTAATCACAGACCACAAGCCACTTGTGCCGCTGTTTGCTGGGACCGCGAGGCTTGCCCCTCCCCGGATAGAAATGTGGGCCGTGCAGTTGCAGACCTATCGCTTCGAAGTACACTTCAGACCTGGAGCAGACAATCCGGCTGACTTCCTGTCGCGCCACCCGAGAGCAGCCCCACCAGCTCCCTTCGCAAGACGAGGCAGAGGAGGTCGAAGAGCTTGTGCAGATGATATCAAGGAGACCTGCCCAGTTGCCCTCACGCTGGACGACATAGGAAAGCCACAGAGTCGAACGAGTGTCTTATGAAGGTGGCCAATCGGAGCTGGAAAACCTTCCTTGATGGCGTCAGTTCCCTAACAGCAACGGAGCAAGCTTTTAGGCAGCAAGTCTGGAGAGCTCAAAGCGAGCTCAGCGAAGGCCCCCATGAAGTAGTGCCTAGAGGCACGTCGCTTGAGATCCCAACAAGCCTGCAAAAGGAAGTAATTCGACTGGCGCATCAAGGCCATCAAGGAGCGTCCAAGACCAAGGCCCAGTTAAGAAGCAAAGTATGGTTTCCCGGGGTGGATGCCATGGTGGAGGAGGAAGTGCGTAACTGTCACTCGTTCACCATCACAGGCAATTATCCGGTGCCACACCCTGTAATCACGGAAGAACCGTGCCTGGAGCCATGGTCTAAATTGAGCATTGACTTTGGATCATTCCCGGACGGCAGGAATACCCTTGTGCTAATAGACTCGCACTCATGTTTCCCTATAGTGGAGGTGGTACCCTCCACGGCGTTCTCACACGTCAAAACGATACTTGATCGGACATTCGCAATGATGGGTCTACCGGAGGAGATCCGGTCGGACAACGGGCCACCATTCCAGGGCAAGGACTTTCAAGCCTATCTGACATCCTGGGGCGTCAAACACCAAAAGATCACCCCGCAGTGGCCACAGGCAAACAGAGAAGTCGAGCGATTCATGCGAACATTGAACCATGCTCTTCGAATCGGGGTGGAGAAAGGAGATGATGCCGAAGAGTGTCTCTCTCAGTTCCTTAGTGCATACCGCCAAACACCCCATTGCACCACCCGGTGTGCCCCGGCACACTTGCTATTCCGGAAAGTCCCCAGGGACTGTGTGCCGGCTGGCCCATCCTGGTGTCCCCCGGAACTCGATCAGAACGCCACCCAGAATAGGAGGAAACTGGCAAATGACAAAGCGAGTCAAGCTCGAAGAGCCCGACCCATGTCCATCGTGGTTGGGGACAAAGTGATGCTGAAGGACCGGCATCCAAACTGGAAATACCGCACCGCTTATGAGCCAGAGGTGTGGGAAGTAGTCAACATCCACGGAACCATGGTGTCGGTGGCACGAGGTACCCGAGTGGTCACGCGGAACACATCATGGTTCAAGAGAGTCCCTAGAGAGCGGGGAACAGCTGAACAGCAACCCGAAGATACCGAGCACGGAGAAGGACCAGCCTCCGCGGAAAACTCCCAGTGCCAAGGTGAAGAAATGCCGACACAACCAAGGACCGAACTCGAGACAACAGCCAACCGGAGGAGCGCCACAGAGAGTCAAAATGTCCCTGTGTCCCGAAGAGTCGGAAGCAAGTGAAAATCCCCGGAGCCAGAGGTACAGTCTCATGTCAAACCCGACTCCCAGCCAGAGACTAAAGGACTATGCTTGGCGCATGAACAAGGCCTAAAGCTTACCCCATTTGGGACTACGTGTCCGTAAGATTGGAGGGATGTAATGATGGAGCCACCCAGCCCGTCCACACATGCACGCAGACACACACACCCCGAGGGCAGGCTCGCCCGAGGGTATAAATAAAAGGGGCGCAAGACCGCACGAGGTCTTTGGCCCAGATATAGAGAGAGTGTCCGTGTGTTTCCATTTTATAAGTAAGGCCCGAATCAGAGGCTTAGGCACTCCCTTGCCCCGGTGACCCACGTCACCACACCATCCACCCCGAGACATGTGAAAAAAAGGAGAAGTACAAGAAATATCCTCAAACCACCCATACACTCCAAACTAGATCCTTCCCTTCTAATTTTTCATGTTCGGTCAGCTGTAACCTTAGCAGGGCGGGCACAGCTATATATATTTATGTTCAAAACGCTAAGACCAAGACATTTTATGTGGGTTTACAGATGCATGCTCCTCAATATCCTGCGAGTGCTTTCCATGCCTTCCCTTGCCCCCTCCCTCCCCTGCCCCCACCCCCCATCTGCACCAACACACACACACTTTATTTCCTATTATACCATGGTCGCTTATTTCTAAACTTGGGGATTGAGCAGCCGGGAGATGAACGCTCTCTTTGTACTTGGGAGCGACACTTTTTATTGGGTATGATATATTTATTTTTGGAGGAAAATAGTGCCTTTCTCGGGGCGATAAAATCTGCCAGCAGAGACATTTGTTTTGGTTGTTTGAAGGAACATTGCGATGTTGGAGGCATCATGTCCCTTCATATTCGTGGGGAGAAGGATGTTCCTTATGGGTACTGCTGGAAGGGGCGTGGGTATGAATGGGGGCGCTGTGGGGATGGGACAGTGTAGGGCCTGTGAAGTGACTGGCCCGAGCTCCCCGGGGCGATGTGTGCAGGGGCCCGCTGACCGCCTGGCCACTCTTCTTTGCCACTTCCTAGGGCTGTTTCTTCTTAAACGGAATAGCTTTCTTTCCTAGATGGATCCGGGCGGCGGCAGATTGTTATAATCGGCCCACCACACAAAATATAGTTGTGAAAATGAGATTCAAGAAGTGCCGATATTACAATAAACGGGGGAAGGAGAAAGGCTTGGATCCTGTCACTGACTGGCCTGGACCACTCAAATTCAATAAACAACAACAATGGCCAGACAGGTTCTATTTTATATGTTACCACACCTAGTATACAAATTACTAGATTGGACGACTATCTGATTTAGTTATTTGTACTTTATAAAAACTTTTTGAAAGTTCATTCGTATATCGAAGAGATACGAATGAACTTTCAAAAAGTTTTTATAAAGTACAAATGACTAAATCAGATAGTCGTCCAATCTAGTAATTTGTATACTAGGTGTGGTAACGTATAAAATCGAACCTGTCTGGCCATTGTTGTTGTTTATTGATATTACAATAAAAGCGGGGTTCCCTTAACGGGAGAGAAGGGAGC
Source organism: Lissotriton helveticus (assembly GCF_964261635.1). Taxonomy (NCBI): domain Eukaryota; kingdom Metazoa; phylum Chordata; class Amphibia; order Caudata; family Salamandridae; genus Lissotriton; species Lissotriton helveticus. Next base: position 1,789,277,189 of record NC_136057.1, read on the forward strand.
CAGGCAGCGCGCTGCCCAGGTCCTGGACTGGTAATTGAGCCTGAGTCGGTGATGTCTAAATCAGGCGGGGAGACGGGGAGGGAGTCAGAGAGCGGCAGAGCAGCTCCCCAGGCCGGCAGGAAGGAGCCGCACAGCCCCTCTTCATTTACACGTTTTACGTACTGAGGGCACAACCATTCTTGCCCAGGAGCACAAACGTGCGAGCAGAGCAGACAGTGCTGCAATCTTTTCATGTACAACTGGAACCCACTCTGAGTTACTTTTCAATTCAGAAACTTTTAATACACGGGCTGCCAATATTTACAAATACTGAGAATTTAACTGTACGTTTGTCCGAACTTCAACTGCTTAAACACGTTTGCTGCAGGTTGTTTGCGCATATTTAAGCATGTCCGCAGATTGTGTGTTTTTGTACGTGGACAACAGCTGACTGAACGTCGACAGGGGTCTTATCTGTGCAGACGAATATTGCACAAACCTGCTCCGTGATGTCAGGCCGCCAGAAGAGGAAGGAAGGATGCCATAAATTGTGCTACAATTAAGCAGCCGTGCAAGGGCCTGTTGTTAACGAGGTTTTCTAGGCACACTGCGGCCACCGCGCGTCCTCGGTCAAAGTCCGGGCCCGGATTTAAAGAGGAATAATAACCAGTGGTGCGCGCGCACCACATAGGAGCGGGGCGAGGGGAGGGAGCGTGGCAGCGAGGGGAACACGCGCTGCTGTGGGTGCCTGCCACCGGTGGGAATGGGCAGTGCAAAGGCAGGACATGCGCCCGCCTTTGCCCAATCGCGTGCCGTTTTTAAATAAAAAAACCACGCAAAAGCCAATGGAAGATGGGGAAAGCAAACCCACACGCACAAGCGTGTGGGTAGCTTTCTAAAGCCCGTACAAGAGGTCTTGTGCTGCACGACAGGGCTGCAAACTGCAACGCAGGCGCGAGACCTAAAAAGGTGTACCAACGCCCTGAAAAATAGCCTACGAGGGAACACTGTCTGGGCCAGGAGCAGACAAAGTACGGTAGGCTAAGGACTATGCTCCCTACCCCCCTTTATCTGCTAGGGAAGAAAGAAATCCAGATAGAGTGCAAGAAAAATACCCATGGTACGTAGAAATACACTTGACAAAACGGGGGGCACGCAGGTGCAAAGTTGAAACCCCCTGCACTATTTTACCAAAAGCACATAATTGGAAGTCCCCTATAAGAGGTACTAAACTGTCAGAAACATATGTAGGAATGCCTAAAAGGCACACAGACGATGTTGACTGTAGGACAGGGAACAAGGCAACAGTACAACAGCACAATTCCAGCAAAATATCCTATATACAATCAGGCCTTGGGTAGAAAAAAAACATCTTGAGAAAAGAAGAACACCTTGTATCAACAGGCGTCAAAGTCCAAAATGGCAACAAAGTAATTTGCATCCCAGATAACAGGCACCGTAACCTGTCATTGACAGTTTAAAAAGTATTAAAAAAATACCTGCAGAGGGCAGGAGGAGCACCTCACTGGATGTCACCCGTAGGAGGAGATTGAAAAGAAAAACCAATGGGCACTGCCCTAGAAGAGCTCACATGTGGGGAAAAAATCAAGGATAGCATTCCTCGTACAAGCCTAGTAAAAAAGGGATAAGGGAGGCAGACTGAATAGAAAAACAGAGTTAATATTCTGTTTCACTCGGCCTGTCCCGAAAATGCTGTAGGGAAGAATGGGCAGGAGCACCGAACAGATGTACACCATTTAAAGGCATGTCCACCAAGGTGGATTGAGCAGCCTCCCAAAAACAAGAGTTACACAGCCAGGCACGACAGCAAAATCCCACTAAAAGAGATATTGCTCACCTGATAGAATCTGTGGTATCCATGCCACATCGAATCAGCAATCTAGTTACTTGTTCGCCATCATGGAGTATTTGGGTAAGATTCTTCCGGTTCTCATCCAGAAGTGAGGGAAGCAGGCATGAGAGCGAATCCCAAAACGTGTGAGAATACCGGCTCAGAACACAAAAAGTATTAAGTGACTGCAACGCAGAACTGGTGGCAGCAGAAATATGCAGGCCAACAGTACAGAGACTCCTGGACTCTCTGCCCAGAGGATAGTTAGGAAGGGCGCTGATGTCACGAGAGGTAGTAGCAGCCTGCACCACAAAGATGCATGGAGTAGGCTGCCAGAGAAGGCAGGCCAGGTCCCCAAGGGCAGGACCATGTCTATGTGCTACAGACCAGTTCACTGGGGCCCCCGTAGCGGGCTTAGCCCAAGATCCCAACAAAATATTATATAGGGCATCACTGTAGGGGAGCACAGACTTAACCCCCATTTGGCCCTGATGAAGCACACCAATTAATGGGTCGATGGCCACCTCCACAGAAGGGAGGTGAAGCTCCAGAACCCTCCGTAGCGAGGTCAGGATGAGAAAAGAGACCCGAGGATGGGAGGAGTCAAGGCCATTATCTTCACCCCATTAGTGAGCCAACTAACCCCCAGAGGAGGCTGACAAGTTAGTCATTTCTTCTCCTTCTCCACTAAAAACTTGTTGTCCCAGAGGAAAAACAGTATGGAGCTCCTCAGAAAAAGGAGAAAAGATATCAGAGGCAAACTGAACCCCTGGCACTGCCCCCGACATCGTACGGCATCTATGTAGTGATGCCATCTGGCGTCGATGTGGCGACACCTCAGCGTCGGAGAGGACAGATGAAGTAGCATCAATCGGAGCCGCCGACGTCGTCATCAGAGTTGGCTGATCAGGCACTGGCGTCGCAGGTGGGAACCCCAAAGGGCTGTGTACCGGATCCGACTATGGAACCAGAGGGCCTAACTGAAGCCAAGGGAGACCCCGCCGTCATGGATTCAGTCAAGGCTTCTCTGAACTCTTTAATGCTAATAAGAGCACCAGAGGGAAGTGGTGTTCCAAAGATGGCATGAAGGGATGAATAGTATTCCCACATCTGGTCCATAGTCACACCGGCTCCAGGGAATACTAGGAGGCGCAGGGTAGACTCTCACTCCGACTCCTCAACTGGAGGACCGGGAGAGACAACAGAGACGCAGCGCTTATGCGGCAAAGTCAGGGAATGCCACTACTTTGACCGCTAATGTCGCAACTTACATTTGGACGTCGAAGGACCCCTACAGGAAGGACTTCTGGAGCACGACATTGATCGTTCCCTGGAACGAGAACGAGACCGGTAATGACATGTAGCCTGCAATAACTGCGCTGCCAAGAACTTCATGCGCCGTTCCCGCAAAGCCTTCGGGTGAAGCTGGCAGATGAGTCGCACTCCTCGGAGTCATGGTGCTCGCCAAGACACCACATACAAATATTAAGAGGGTCTGTGTCCAACATCTGACATCTACAGAACCCCAACCACGAGGACATTATAAAAAGGCACACTGATCCTTCAACAAAATATCGAAATAGGCCAATAAAGGGCCTGAGGAACCGCTCTCTGGATCTGCACTGGAAGTGCCCAAAAGAAGAAACTGACACCAGCGTGTCAGGTGAGGACTTATATGGTCTCTGCCGATGTCACATCCGGTGGACGACATTGATAAGGAGTCACTCAACGCCCTCTACCGATGCACAGAGGTACCGTCTGTACAAAAAATTACAGATTCAGTCTGGCGCCTGGGGAGAATTCAAAGGTATTTCTTTATCAGATAAATGGGTTGCAAAAACCATACCAAATAGTATTCGGAAGAGGTGTGTTAAGGGCATCCCCTCCAAATTACGATTATTTCTTATGATCATTTTTATTGTTTTGTGATCAAAATCCGGTTGCAAAACATTAATATTTTATTGACACCTCAAAGTGCGGGGGGGGGGGGGTAACTCATCGGCAAAAGGGAAGGGTGCACAAGAGGCATACTCCATTTACGAATGTTGACTAAAACCTTTGCTAGTAGCAGGCATTGGTCCATGAAACCGCTGCCTACTGCTACAAAAAGTTTGTAAAATGTTCCTTTTCTTTCTTTAAGGACAATGAGATGCATTTAAACAAAACAAAGATTGCTTTATTTAAAAGCAATCAGAGACATGTGGTGGCAGCAAATTGTAGCCATTGAGTCATGAGGAAGGTCAAATTGCGATCCTCTACAATTTGCTATTAGTACGTAGGTCGGTCATCAAAATACCAATGCATTCAGTACAAGTCGATGCACAAACTGCAACCATTTTTATCAAAAACATTATTAGTAGATGAGGCCCTTAGTGTTTTGACCGACCCTGCACACTGGATGCAGGAATATCCAATGACTCTTTATTATACAGGCCCAGTTTTTTCAGTCCTAGAATTTCTTATGAAAGAGAGCTATCTTTAAGCTCTACACTGGAGTGACAGAATATTGTAAGGAGGTCTTTCTACTTATTTGTTGGTATCACATAGAGACATCTACAAAACTCTTCCACAGCACCAGGGGTAGTGAACGCTAGATAAATACTCGTACAATACATACCCAGTTTACACACAATATTTAGTGATCACAAAATGAAAGTGGACTTAGATCTATTGCCACTCCTCAAACACCCAAAGAAATTCCTTCTAAGAACCTGCTGTTGAAGATGAAGCTATCAACCCAACTCCCGCCACACCTCCAATCAACTCCTTGCAGCTACACTCCGCCCCAACATCACTAAGCAACACCCTGAGCAAACATTGACAACCAACCATCCAGGAGAAAAAAAATGCTTCGGAACACATTGCGACTGAGCCACACACAGGAGTAACTGACCTTTCCCCTGCTCACCAAACCCTCCCCCTCTCCCCTCTCAGTGCACCTTACACTTGATACTGCACCTCCAATTATACAGCCATACATACTCAACCCGCATAAATACACAGCACCTAAAACTATCACCATGTCAAATAGAAACGAGCATTGGCAAAGCCAATAGGTCTCACCTATCCAAGAGCTATTAGCTTTGGTAATATGTTTAGCCATGCTGTACACCGGTGTGGCTGCTGTTCAGTATAGCTAAAGGTTAGTGGCATAGAGTTGGGCGGAGTGGAGTAGGATGGGGTGGAGTGGGGTAGATTGTAGTGGGGAGATGTTATGTTATGTTATGTTAAATTTAATTTATACAGCGCACGTACGCCCGTGGGCTTCATGGCGCTATCGGAACTTTTGGGAACTACAACACAACAGCACAAAAACATGAGAGTCAGAAAACTAATCTAAGGATATGCCTGTCTGAAAAGCCAGGTCTTAAAGGCGTGTCTAAAATTGAGGAGACTATCGCTTTGTCTCAAGGAGGAAGGCAGAGAGTTCCACAAAGAGGCGGCCAAGAACTGAAATGAGCTACCACCTTGACGCTTCCTCCTAACTAAGGGGATAGTTTACAGATCTTTGTGAGCAGATCTAAGATTGCGTGAAGGGGTATATTTAGACACCAGGTTGATCATAAATTTGGGGCCTTTCCCTTGTAAAGCCTTGAATATAATGCAACCGGTTTTAAATATAGCTCTCTGACCTATTGGTAACCAGTGAAGGTTGGCTAGTCCTGACCTGATAGATTGCCATTTGGGTAAATTATAGATAAGCCTAGCTGCCTGATTTCGGACATACTGTAATCTTTTCAGTTGCCCAGCTGGGAGTCCTAGGTACAGACTGTTAGAATAATCTAGATGGGACAAGACTAGGGCAATGACTGCTTGAATGAGGGCAGAGTGGGTCAACAAATGAGAAATCTTCTTAATCTTCCGCAATTGGAAAAAACTAGAGGATACAACCGTTCCAATCTGGGCTGTAAGAGATAAATCGTTGCTAAGAGTAACCCCTAGACTCTTGACAGTGTTAGATTTAGTCGGAGGAGCACCCAGGTCAGGAGGCCAAAAGTGAGGCCCCCAGCTAATTTCACTTTTCCCAGGCAGGACCAACTCTGTCTTGCCTGGGTTAAGTTTCAAATGGTTTAGATTCATCCATCTCTGGATGTGGCACATGACCTGTTGAAATTCCGACACGGCATCAAAGGAATTCAGAGGAAACACCAGTTGCAAGTCGTCTGCGTAATTAAAAATAGTGACCTTATAATTTTTCAAAGAGTAAATTAAGGGGCGCAGGTACAAATTAAATAGAAGTGGAGACAGAGACGATCCCTGAGGCACTCCGCAGGTGGACTTTCTCTTGGGGGCTGTGAAAGTTCCCAATCTCACAGCTTGAGTGCGGCTGGAGATGAAGGACTTCAGCCAGCACAAGGCAGGCCCCCTGAGGCCGGCCTGTTCGACACGGTTGACCAGGATGGCATAGTCAACCGTGTCGAACGCGGCCGACAAATCCAGAAGTACCAGTGCCTGGTGGACGTCCCCGTCTGCGTTGCAACGCAAGGTGTTCTGAACTGCCAAAATCACTGTCTCTGTAGAATGACAGGGACGAAACCCTGCCTGATTGGGTTCAAGATATTCTGTACTTTCGATAAAATTGGATAAACAGTTAGAAACATGTGCTTCTAGGATTTTCGACAAAAAAGGCAACAAGGAGATCGGCCTGTAACTTGAGGGATCATGAAGATCCAGGCCAGGTTTCTTGATCAAAGGGATCAACAGTGCTTGCTTAAAACTATCAGGTACCATGCCTTGTTCAAGAGATTTATTTAAGAGCGGGAGAATGCTTTGGGGGATAGCCTGTGCTATCTCCTTAATTATGTAAGGTGGACAAATGTCATCTGGTGATCCTGACTTAACACGTGCCATCAGTTCAGATAGTGTTTTGGAGTCGATGGGGGGAAATACATATAAGGGTTGTAAAAAGTGTCGGCCAGAGGTAGTGGGGTGGGGGAACTAGTGATACTTTGTTTGATGGTCACGATTTTCTCAAAAAAGAACTCGTTCAAGGAATCACAAAGTTTTTGCGTGGGTGCTAATGACGGGGCGGTTCGGTTATCATCACAGAGCTCATTCACGATGTTAAAAAATAACTTTGGACCTATTCGTAGAGTTCAAAATTTTTGCAGAGAAGTAGTTGGTCTTGTGTTGATGCAAGGTTTTTTGATAGAGTTTCCTTGCCGAACAATATATTTCTCTATCTTGTGACGAGTAATTTGCTCTCCACTTCCTTTCCTTTTGTCTAATCCCCAATTTAAGTAATTTTAATTCAGGGGAAAACCATTTGTGGGCGTCATTCCCTCGTAGGTTTGGAAGGCTCACCACGGGGGCATGAAGGTCGGCTGCTTGAAGTAGCCAGTTTGAGAGCACCCCTTCACTAGATTCTACATCCTCGCCCAAGGGAGGAAGGGTAGTGGTCAAGGTCTTTAAAAAACCAGTAAGGTCCAAGGACTTCCATTTACGAAACTCTTTGGCCACTGGTGGCCTGGTTTTGGTCATCCCTCCCATTCTGAGTGAAAAATGGATAAAATAGTGGTCTGACCAGATGCAGGGGGAAATGGAAAGTGTGGGAATAGGTAAGTTTTGTGCCCAAATTTGATCGAGGCTGTGACCTTTCTGGTGGGTGGGGAGATGAATGTGTTGGGTCAGATTCAGATCCTCCAGTAGGTCCTTAAGCTCAGCAGCCTGGGGGTCTTCTCCCACATTGTCGAACCAAAAGTTTAGGTCTCCTATTAGAATAGTTTTAGAGTAGTTGACGACATAAGAAGCCAACTGTTCTATTAGGAGTGAGGAGAAGTTAGCCATGTGTTGAGGTGGGCGGTAAATTAGTACTAATATCAGAGCCCCGCTATCGGAGTCCAATTTAATAACTAAATTCTCAGTACCTGGGAGAACTAGAGGGGACAGTTCTCGGAACTGGTAGGTCTTAAGGATGATGGCCGCCACTCCGCCCCCTGTTTTCCCAGGAGTACGGTTAGCTGTGAGAATGTAATACTCCGAAGGGAGTGAGGCAAGGATATCTGGTAAAGAATTGGGGGTGATCCAGGTTTCAGTCAGTAGAAGGATATCCGGCTTCTCCTGGGTCAGTAGGAGAAAGATATCCACTTGGTTTTTAATCAGTGACCTAGTATTTAAGTAAATACAACGCAGGTCGTGCGCTGCATTATGAAAAGGGCCACAGTCCGAACGTATGGGAGTATTATGTTTGGGATAAGCAATCAGTGGAAGAGGTTTAAAAATGCCCAAAAATTGAATGCGTTTTAGCGTGACTGATGGTAAAGGCAGTGGATGGCTCAGTGGCGGTTTAAGAGTCATTAAGTCCAGGGCGGAGTATTTAATAAGTTGGCCAGGGGGAAAGGCCCCGGGTCCCGGGCGTGCGCGGACGGGCGCAGACGGGCTTACCTCTGGCGCACCTCCGGCGCGCCATCGGCGCGCCCGCTGCGCTCCCGTAGACACATTCAGCTTTATGCGAGAGAGCCTGGCGACTGGACAGCTAACTCCGGTCCTTCAGCCCTTCAGGCTCCTCTCAATATGGCGCCCAAACTCCACCGGACCGGCACGAAGAGCCGCGGTAGGAGACAAGCCCTCCACGCAACGGCAGAGGAGCCGCGATGGACCGGGGCAAAGGGAGCCGAAAAACAGTGAGAAACAAACTGCTTTGTATTGAAAATTACGCGCTAGCGCCTGCACTTAACTCTGCAAGACGCCGCTAACACAGTGAAAATAGGCTGCCAACTAAGTGAATAAACAATTAAAATGTCGGCCTTAGAAGAAATAGCCTGCAATGTAAAAATAGATTAAACAAATGACTGCAGATGTCACTCCTGTGCGTGCTGCCTTTCCCAGTGGAGCCAGGCTACTGCCACTCACCCGGTATCCACAGTAGGCCAGCAACAGAGGATCGCTTTATGCGAGAGAGCCTGGGCGACTGGACCGCTAACTCCGGTCTTTCAGCCCTTCAGGCTCCTCTCAATATGGCGCCCAAACTCCACCGGACCGGCACGAAGAGCCGCGGTAGGAGACAAGCCCTCCACGCAACGGCAGAGGAGCCGCGATGGACCGGGGCAAAGGGAGCCGAAAAACAGTGAGAAACAAACTGCTTTGTATTTAAAATTACGCGCTAGCGCCTGCACTTAACTCTGCAAGACGCCGCTAACACAGTGAAAATAGGCTGCCGACTAAGTGAATAAACAATTAAAATGTCGGCCTTAGAAGAAATAGCCTGCAATGTAAAAATAGATTAAACAAATGACTGCAGATGTCACTCCTGTGCGTGCTGCCTTTCCCAGTGGAGCCAGGCTACTGCCACTCACCCGGTATCCACAGTAGGCCAGCAACAGAGGATCGCTTTATGCGAGAGAGCCTGGGCGACTGGACCGCTAACTCCGGTCTTTCAGCCCTTCAGGCTCCTCTCAATATGGCGCCCAAACTCCACCGGACCGGCACGAAGAGCCGCGGTAGGAGACAAGCCCTCCACGCAACGGCAGAGGAGCCGCGATGGACCGGGGCAAAGGGAGCCGAAAAACAGTGAGAAACAAACTGCTTTGTATTTAAAATTACGCGCTAGCGCCTGCACTTAACTCTGCAAGACGCCGCTAACACAGTGAAAATAGGCTGCCGACTAAGTGAATAAACAATTAAAATGTCGGCCTTAGAAGAAATAGCCTGCAATGTAAAAATAGATTAAACAAATGACTGCAGATGTCACTCCTGTGCGTGCTGCCTTTCCCAGTGGAGCCAGGCTACTGCCACTCACCCGGTATCACCCGGAGATTAGAGTTGGTAGGTTGCGGTTGAGTGTAGTGGGGTAGACTGGGGTTGAGTGGAGTGGGGTAGAGTGGGATAGACTGTTGTAGATTTGGGTGGAGTGGGTAGAGAGGAGTGGGGTTGGTTGCAATAGAGCAGGGTAGAGTGGAGTGGGATACAGTGGAAGGAGTTGACTGGAGAGGAGAGTGGTGTAGATTGGAGTGAGGTGGATTGGAGTGGGTGAAGTGGGGTAGATTGGGATGGCTTGGGGTGGAGTGGGGTAGAGTGGATTAGAGTGGGGTAGATTGGGGTACACTGAAGTTGACTGGAGTGGGGTAAATTGGGGTAGAGTGGAGTGGAGTAGATTTGAGTAGGGTACATTGGGATAGAGTGGAGCGAGGTAGATTGGCAAGGGGAAAATTGGAATGTACTGGGGTGGACTGGGGTAGAGTTGAGTGGGGTGGGTTGGAGTGAACTGGAGTGGTGCAGATAGGAATGGGATGGGTAGATTGGGGTGCAGTGGGGTAGATTGGAGTAGGGTAATTGTGGCAGAAGAGAGTGGGGCAGATTGGAGTGAAGTGGAGTGGGGTAGAGTGGATTAGAGTGGGGTAGATTGGGGTACACTGAAGTTGACTGGAGTGGGGTAAATTGGGGTAGAGTGGAGTGGAGTAGATTTGAGTAGGGTACATTGGGATAGAGTGGAGCGAGGTAGATTGGCAAGGGGAAAATTGGAATGTACTGGGGTGGACTGGGGTAGAGTTGAGTGGGGTGGGTTGGAGTGAACTGGAGTGGTGCAGATAGGAATGGGATGGGTAGATTGGGGTGCAGTGGGGTAGATTGGAGTAGGGTAATTGTGGCAGAAGAGAGTGGGGCAGATTGGAGTGAAGTGGAGTGGGGTAGATTGGAGTAGGCTGGAATGGAGTGGGGTCGATTCGGGTATATTGAGTGGAGTGGGGCGAATGAGGTAGATTGGAGTGAGTTATGCGGCGAGCGCAAAGTAAGTAGTCTTCCACCACCCCTCACCCCGCCCCTGACCCACCACTCTTACTCTTACCTGTGCGAGCTGCTACTGGTAACTTGGAGTACGGTAGATTGTGGTAGAATGCAGAGAAGTGGAGTATGGTAGATTGAAGAAGAGTGAGGTGGAATGGGGAGATTTGAGTGGGGTAGATTGGAGTGGGGTAGGATGGGGGTAGAGTGTGCTAGAGTGGTATAGATTGGGGTAGTTTGGAGTGGGGTAGATTGGGGTAAAGTGGAGTAGATAGTAGTGGGGTAGATTTGGGCATATTGTAGTGGAGTGGGGTAGATTAGGATAGAGTGGGCTAGACTGAAGTGGTTTGGGGTGGATTAGAGGGGGTGTAGGATGGATTAGAGGGGAATGGGGTGGGAGGGGTAGAGTTGAGTGGGGATTCTGAACACAATAAGGTTTGAGTCAGTGAGAATGGAGGTGAGCTTTGACATATAACTGAAAAGAACAAAATGTTCAGTAATTGTGTTGGACTTTCACCTACAGGTTACTGCATAAACAATATAATGCACACACCTTAAATGAAAAACAAATGCAAGTTACACGAATCGTTGCAGTGCAGGAGACACCCTTCTTTCCTTTCAAGATGAAGTAATTCTAGGTCGTTATTAACTGTGTATGAACGGTTATTCTTTATCGAAAAAGTATGGGAACTATTTTGATAAAAAATCTAAAAAGCTTGTGAATGTCGTTCCCAATAGATCCCACCCACTTCAACCTCTACCGTAAGCATGATCTATAATAAAGCAAGATAGGGTTAATTGAACTGGAGGAAGTGTAGCCTTAATTCACAAAGTACACATTAAGTGCCAACAAACTTCTGTTTTCCATGACCTATCTGTCAAATGCTTACAAGTTAATATTTCTGTTTCCAAAATTAGCTCCTTCACTTCCTGTCTCATTTACCACTCTGCTGGTATGCGTGGTGTAATGAAACAAACACATTGCTGAGAAATAAAGAAAACGTATTGCTAGGAGATTTAAATTTCCACTGGAATAACACAGGTCAAGGGAGGCACTATAGACCTCATCCTTGCAGCCCCCAAATGCATCACAACAAATGACTTTAGTCTTGTGGTCTGGTTCAAGCGCCTCACTATTCTTATTTGTTCTGCTCTGCTTACGAATAGCAGACATGAAACTCAGTCAGAGCTGTGTGAAGCTGCAAAGACCAACTACTTGCAGCTTCGCGTGTTTTTTTAAGACTTCTCCTGACAGCATTTGCTTTATTCAACTCTGGTTACTTTTTTTAAGTAGTAAGAAGACCCCGAGCTTCAGTGGTAAACTAAATATCCACTGCCCTTTCAGCCATATTGTAAGCCTTCTCTGCTCTCCAAGGAAGGCAACACCCCATGTGGGGCGTACAGGGATGAAGGAGTTAACTGGGATCAGTAAGCAAAGAAGAAGCTTAGCGTAGTCAAAACAAACACCCCCAGCCTAATGGCCCACCCACACTGCAAGGTTTATGGGAATTGCTTCTTACTTCTCTACAAGTGCTAATACTGCTGACACCACTCGACCAAGCAACCAGAATTGAGTCATGAACAGAGTGTTCCCAAAGTGTGGATGTAGGGGTTACTCACTTCATTTCCCCCTAAAGGTTGTCTTACCCCTTGCACTGGATAAAGATGTTAAAGGATCCCTCACTAGGGGGAGAAGGGGGTAAGATGGGAGAAAAATGCACACTCCTCGACAGCTTGCATTTTGAAAACCCAGAATGGATTTCAGAGGCATATTTTCTCAGGACCAAGCTTAAGGATAGCAAAGTATCCACCCAAGAGTGAGAGAACACAAAGGACACATTACTAAGTGAACTACAACATAGAACATACATCAGACATGGGGCAACAAGGTACAGGACTTACCCGGTGTAAGGAAACGCCTCCTTCTGCATGATCCCACACATGTTTTAGGACTAATGCTGCTGGTTTTTGACAGACCTCCGTGCCAGTGATCTGACCCCTAAAATGTATTTGTCTGATTGGTACACCCACAAGTCCGTAGTATATGGTACCAGGGGTACCCAGGGCCTGTAAGTTAAAGTCTCTCTTGTGGACTCAGCATGTATTGTGCCAACACAATTGTGACAACGCAAAGTGTGACTCCCAGTCCGCAAATGCTAACTGGCAGAGCAGTTTTAAACTGCTAATTCGACTTTGCCATTAAAAGTAATGCACAGCCCAAACCTTCCTTTGTAATATTTATAAGTTACCCCTAAGGCAGGTCTGAGCCCTAAAGGCTTGGGTGCATCATATTAAAAAGTTGGACGAGTAGCTCTTAACTTTACATGCTCTGACAGTAAAAACCCCACTTTGTCCTTTTTACTGTGGAAAAGCTAGTAGCTCCATTGGAGAGTACAGGGTTACCTGTTGACAACTTTGCAGTTCTAACTCCTTATTGGGACCACTGTCAAACGAATTGTTGCATTAAACCCAACTTGATGCTCAAGTTGAATTTAATGTAACTTTTTCACAAGTGGTAACTGTAGCAAGTACCCACTTTGTACCCTAACCTTTCCAGCTCCTGTTTACAATTGCTGGCAACCAGATATCCTTCTGCCCTCCTGGGGAGAAGTGTGAACAACTCTCTCAGGAAGAAACAGAAAGGGCCTGCCATTGGAAGAGGTGTGCCCTCTCCCAGACATGAAGGTTAAACAGGGTATGAGCCCAAAAGGCAATCTTCAAAAGTGAACAAGCCTTTAAAGGGCAAATAGTGGACACACACAAGAGGGGCTGCTCTGTTGTTCTAGCAGACAGGTTTGCATCAGGGACAGAGAAGGGGATTCTATTGTCAAACTGCTATTTTCTGTGGGCATGCAGTCCCCAGGTGGCCACACCTCTGGGAATGGCTGGGGAGCTCCACACAAAAAGAGAAGGATTCTGCCAACTTGGGAGTGGGCAGAATGATGCATTCTGGGCTAGCTAGATGCATTGTCACTAAGTGGAAGGAGACCTGGAAGCCCATTGGCTAGTGTTCGCCACATCCCCCAAGGGTACAAACTAGGCATAAAGGTGGCAGCCATGGAACCCACACCTCATATCACATCTGCACTTAAGAGTGGACTGAAGAAGGACTGCACTGTTGTTACCTGGACCCGACAAAGAGAGGCTGCACCCTGGACTAGCAACAAGAGGGATGTGTCTGTGGTGCCCTGCTTGAGGATAAGTTGACCCCTGTCTCAGACAGAAGAAGGGATTCAAGAGTCAGTTGGCTGACTTCCTGTTACAGCTATAGGCCACAAAAGCTAAAGAACCCTGCCATGGTGAGTTGGCAGCCAAGAAAGCCTTACTGCCTCTGACCACCAACATGCAGCCCAATAGACTGAGATCCATCCCTTGAAAGTTGCATCAGAGTCTGTTGTACCAGGGAGAGTCATTGGAGTGCAGTTTGGTCGCCCAAGATGGAAGTTATCAAGAGTTAAAGGGAACCACTGGTTTTACTGTAACTGGAGACCCGTAGCAGCTAGTTTTTGGCTGGACTTCAATCGGACATTGAGAACCATCAACCCCAGCGAAAACAAGTCAGCCCACCGTGCCTGTAGACAGAGGAGCAGCCCTAGGAAGACTTCCGTTACTGGATCGGCATCCTTCAGCATCTTCCGAATCCTGTATCCCTTACATCAGGACCACTCTATTGAACTCTGTGGGGGTTCACCAATATAGGATGGAACTGGGTACTGTTGAATCAAGCCTATATGGTGACTGGGACTCGCTCCCTGCCTGATTTGGTTGCCCAAAGTGGGCTGGAGTAGCAATTTGCAACTTTGTAAAAGCTTTCCAAAGTTTGCCTGCAAGCACAGTCCATTAGAATGATTTATAGCATTGAATGAAAAAGCAGTGACTTATTGTTCCTTTAAAAATTCATATCTCCTGAATCTTCCAGTGGATTTTTGTCATTGAGGTGTCAATTCGAAGATACAACTACAACATATTTTTTATAAATGTGTGTTGGGTTTTTATTGAGTACTGTTTCTTTCTAGTTTAACTGTTCTGGTACTTGTTAACGCTTTACACTTGCTCCTTTGATAAAGCCTAACTGCTCAGAGCCACAGCTACCAAGGGTTGAACTAATCTGACTGGACCCAGTACAGGAAGAGAGTTTATTACACAATGAGATTTCAACCCCAACCATATAATAAAATGCTTTCCTCACAACCGGTGCTAGCAGAGGAGATGCTATAACTCGCCCACAGGCATACCGCAGACCCTGGACAGGAGCCAAAGATGAAAACCCATTCTGTATTTGGCGGCCAAGGGCTAGATAAGGAGACAAACTAGCAAGTCACAAAGAAAGATACACCATCAAAGGTAAAGTGAACCACAGGAACAAATGGAACCAAGTAGGAGCGAAAACAACAAAGCTGAAGGATTGGACAGGCTGAGTGTGCACTAAAGCAAAATTTGAAGAGTTACAACAACCGCTGTTGCTAGACATTGAAACTCTTCTATAGATGAGATACTTGGTTTACGGCTATTGACCTAAAAGTGAAACAGATAATGCTGGTCATTTAGTGGCTGGGTCAGTGCATGTGAGTCTGGAAATGTAGTCGTTTAAATGTATATCTTCCACTGTCCTGTTTGCAAGCTCTTCCAAGTTCCCAGTCTATGGTGCCCAAATGTGTGTTGGGACATGACAAACTGCTCCACACTGGCTATAATTTTGGATGAACCAGTACCTCCAGTAGTGTAAAGAACAAAAACCGAAGCAACTAAAAGGTGTGCCTCTCCTTGAATAGGCCTGGAGAGATAATCCTTTTGCTTCCTAAAACATAAATGGAGAAAACACCACATGGCTCTTCTGTCCAAGACTCTCAAAAGAGAAAATTATATGGAGCAAATGTAATCATAAATAGTCAGCTAAGAACTTTTCAAAGTATTCAGGGCACAATCTCACTCAAGCGGTATCACACGTTCTATGATACAGGACCAATCCACTGATCTTGTTCTAAATGTGTCTGATGAAATACTAAATATAACAGATATTGTCACCTCTCTCAAAACTTCTCTCTCAAGTGTGCATGTACTTATCTATATGGTATTTCTATAGCACAAATCTAGCCAAAAGGCAGCGGAGTGCTTTAAGGTCAAAGACAAGCATAACGTCAATGAATAACAGGAGAGGAGGCTGGGTTGTTGATGGTTAATGCATTGTGATGTAATGTTCTTTAAGTGAAGTAAGTCTTAAACTCTTTCGGATAGTCATACAGAGGATCGTTAGCAATGATGTGACCTTGGAATTGAACATAAACTACCTTTTCAATGATCTTGCTGGTGAATGGTAGGTGAGGGATGGGCTGGTAGTTGGCCAAGTCATTAGGGTCTAGTGTAGGTTTCTTTAGGAGTGGAAGGATGAGCCATCTTCAGACCTTACAGGAAGTTGCCTTGAGTAAGGAAGGCATTAGCAGGTAGGGATAAGAGTCTCAGTAGAGAGACCTTTGAGGAAAGACTATGGGTAAGACATAATTTTCCTAAGAAGTGGCTTTGAGGGTGTTGAGTGTGTCAGTAAACTTTGAATGATAACCTTTGTGGGATTCTATGGAAAGGGGTGGGTGTAAGAGATGAAGCAGTCTTGGTTATGTCAGATCTTCTATATTTTTTCACTGAAGAACAGGTTGACAGCAATACACTTTTCTATGGAGTAAGGGACAGGTAGGACCCGCAGGGGGTTGATGAGTGCTCGATTTTCTCAAATAGCATTCTGCTTCTGTTGGTGGATTTATTGATGATGTTGGGATAGTACTCTGCTTTGGCTGATGTGATGAGCTGTATGTGTGTAGAGTGGAGGGACTTCAATATCAAAAGGTCCTCCAGGTTCTGTTTTTCTTCCATTTCTTTTCTGTCTATGGACGGATCACTTATTCAGCTTGGTCTTTAGTCTTTAGAGCAGAGGTATTCAAACTGTGGGGCACACCCCCCTGGGGGTCCGTGGCTGCATTCCCAAGTGGGCGCAAATGGCTTTGTAAATGAAGATGGCCTGGAAGTGCGTTTTCACGTTTCCAGACTGCCTTAATTTACATGAAGCGTGTGAAGTGCTGCCATTGTTTAGACCATAAATTTCACTCTCATGCAGAGGCACCATAAGGTCCCCATTAACAATCATGGGATTGTGGCTTTCAAAGAAAAAAAGAACAAAAAGTATGGAAACTGTGTGATTCTGAGAACTGTATTTTCAGGGTCAAAGACGTGGCTAAAAACAACAAATTATTCTGTAAGTATTTTGTTGTTTTTGTTCAACTTCAGGCAACTGCTTATAAAATAATGCATAATACATTTTAAAATTAAAATAAATGCCAATTAAACTAATTAGCGGGAAGTACACTCTTTTAGGTTATGAAACCTCAATTGGTTAACGCAATCACTGTCAATGTCTGTTTGTGAGACCAGAGATTTGCAGATTCGAATCTTGGTTGGCGCAGTGCGAAATAGTGACTTGAGTATTCTAGTGCTATGAGGTCCCAGCATGTAACAAACATAATCATGGATATGTTTGTCATTATTTTAAAACTGTATTACACACAGTATGATAGACTGCCACAAAATGATTTCATCTCTAATATAAAACAGTAGCTTTCAAAAAATACTTATTAGTAATAAGCAGACAGACAGTACCTGGGGCAATCATTTTTATAATTCCATATAAAGGACACTTTACAAACTCACAACCTTTATATTACCTCTCAAAAATAATAAAACTGCACCATGAATCTTCAAGTGACTCCAAAAATTAAACTGGATATTTTCTCCCAGGCAGTCTTTATATTTCGTGAGTAACCAATACACACATTCACCTTCCTTTTGGGTAAGTGATGGCCCAATGAATGAGGTACTGTGGGGACAAATTTTTTCATTTATAAATGGACAGAGACCGCTTCCTTCATGAGATGTCCTGAGGAACGCAGCAGGATATTCAGGCTAATATTTTTTATTGCTCATCACTACCATTAGTGCAGCAGATTCAGTGATGCTGATGTTGTGGTGTGAAGATGCAGTACACCCCAATTATGTTTGTGTTACCAGCAAAAAGGGTGAGAGTCATATTCCTTGCTGCAATTGGGGCCATGTGACTCTTGCTGCGCTGGGAACAGTTCCGAAGCAACAGGGGGCAGAGATGTGGGGTTTTCCCTCGTTTTATAACACAAAGGGGTAGGCCTAGCTAAAAGGGCAGTGGAATACATATCAATGGTACTGCATTTGCAGTCTAACTGGGGCCCAAGAGTATGAGGTAACAACTAAATCCCAGTTATGGCTGTTTTACTACCCCTCCTTGCTTGCACTAGGGCCAGTGCACCCATCCTGCTCCAGTGTTGCTATGGGCCTCAGACCAATGGCCAAAGAGAGGACACAATTGAAGCAGAGGAAACACCTTCGCTTAGGCCTCAGAGAAATGGCACAGTGGGGATGGGGCAAGATGAAGGACCATTTTTAACAAGCCGTAGAGGAGACTGCCCGCTTCACAGGGTGGCAGCTCTCATTATTGAGCAGGTGCAGTGGCACTGGGGTCCAGGATTTGAGGGGTCCACTGCATCACAGTTATAACTGTCTTACTTTACAAAAAAGGCATAGAGGCTCATTACCCATGCTAGCATTAGGGTTGAGGACACCCTTTCTGTAAAGAGGCGGGTAACATGTGGGCGCTCATTACAAGTCTAATTCGAGATTGGAGTGATGCTCAGGCATGGTGGGGAGGGGCCAAAGAGGCAGAGGAGATAGCTACTCAGTGACACAGCTGTCATTACTGCAGCAGGTGTAGTTGCACTGAGGAAGAGGTGTGTGAGGGGATCAAATCACCCACCAAATTATCTGGAGTAGTGTTTTTTGGTCAATTTCTGTTTTCATTTGATGTATTTGCTGTCTTCCATTTATTGTTGTTTAAGAGCTACAAAAAAGCACCCCTGAAAATGATCTAATAAGCCCCGCCCCTTCCCATAAGGTTTTAGTGGGGACCCGACTTTGAAAGATTTTTCTTAAGCGGGGGCTCACAGGATAAAAGTTTGAAGACCACTGCTTTAGAGTAACAAAGGATGTTGAATGGATTGGCTTGCACTTGTTTGTTGAAATTGGGGCATGGAGGTCCACATACCTTTCTAAAAATGTGTTAAAGTTGTTTAGCAGGGCGGTGGGACACCCAGCAATGTACAAAGAAGGCAGGAAGTGGTGTCACTTCATGTGGCGATGGATACGGAGGAGAAGGAGACGACGTGCTCTGCAAGCAAACTTACGATTGAGGATCACAATTGTACTGGCTGAGATTGCAGCAAGAAAAACTCACTTTTAGAGTATTACGCTATGCTCATGTCCTTTGGCAGCTGGTATGAGTGAAGTGGGCTGCCAGAGGTCGACATAGAACGAAGTGTCCAACAGTGGTGTGGTGACAAGGTGTGTAGCCTTGACGAATTTGCCGAAACTATTGAGGCAGAGAAACATGTTGGCGATAGGTTATGGTATGCGATGGTAGCTAACAGCCTTTTTAACTCAACAGATCACGCCTAATAATTAGGAATAAAATTGCGCAGAGGTGTGCCTGTTGATTTTAATCACTTTTGCCTGTCACAAGCAGAGTTACTGGCTCTGCTATCACTCACCTTTTCAAGTTTTGGTTTATGTTTGGACACATTTTCTCTTTTTTTTAACTGAATGACGACCAGTGATGAGAAAAGGGGCCCAGTCTGGTGAGCACTTGCCAGTTACCCCGAGGGTGGTGTTCCCGTGAGGTGTCATTCTGTTCTCCACACAATTTTTTTGCAGAATTTTCTCTGCTAAATTCCAATTTCATTTGGTGGATGCACTGTGTAGATTAAGGTTTCAGACATCCTGTGTTTTTGGTTCTATGTGACTGTCAAGATATGTTGGCCAATATTTCCCTTTTTTTAATTCTCTAAAAATATCGGACGTATCGCAGTAAAATACCCCTGAAGAAATGGTAGTGGATAGGGGAGCGTAACAGTGATTACTGACATAAGACTGACCTGTTGCAAGATATACTGACATAATTTACGCCCAAAAGACAGGGTTTTCTGGTTGTTGACATTTTGTCAATCGAAACAAAAGCATGTCATTTTAGAGTGAGGGACTGTAAACAAGTTTGAAGAGTTTCAAGACTTCTGGAGAAAGATAAAATCTGCGTTCAAGCTTCAACAATAATTGGAACATGTTAATGAATACCGCTTCATATCCAGCAACAATTCATGTGTTTCTTGAAGACCTGTAACCAGGGCATCCTCCGTGGCTTCCTCGATCCAACCCCCTCCCCAATTTATTTAGCTAAATTATGTGATTGCTGTCATTGAGGTGCTGAGCCACACCCTGTCCTTTCACTTAAAATAACACTTCTTTCTGGAAAGACAGTGTTTTTAGGTCGAGCTTGGACAGTCCATGCGCTGCTCTGCGAGGCATGCTGTATTCGAGTATGGACTTGAAGCCAAGCCCACTCTCCACCCATATTTGTCATTGGTTTCTCTTACTGTCCTTCATAAATCCTGGCTTCTGATTCGTTAATAGGCTTGTTAGTATCTCCTCAGCATGGCCTTGTCTTCATATGTAACCTCCCATAAGGACTGGCCCTTTTATTTCTGTTTTTACAGGGTATGTCTCATTTGCAGTCTGTGAGCACTATTTTCTTTAATGAGTTTCTCCTGCTGTAGGCAAGACATGCTTTCCTACAACGGCGCTGCTTGGCTTGCATCTTTTCTTATACCTTATTTTTTTTATTTTGGCAGTACTGCACGCTGTGACTATAGCGCCTGTGTGCCGCTTCAAAAGTAAAGATTTAAAAAACGCCTTTTTTAGGTCTCGCCTGTCGATGCGCATGCGCATCGAGCAAGCGAGACTATAGGGGCTCATCTACTCTTTATCCACACTGCAAGGAATCGTGGCGATTCCTTGCAGTGCACGATAAATTTAAGCTCAATGCGCATGCGCATTGAGCTTAAATGCGCGTGCACATGCCCCCAGCCGCCTACTCTCTCTCTCAGCCTTCCCACAACTCCGCCCCCTCACTACTTGATTGCACGGCCGCTAGGCCGTGCCTCCCCTACTCTCCTCCCCCCTCCTCCTCTCCTCCCATGCCTGCCTGCCTGCCTCAACTCTCCGCCTCCTCGATCTTCTGTAAAGAATAATTGAAGTATACTCATTAAACCAAACAAGGAACTTACACGTCTATCAAAGCTAAATTAACCCGTAAGAATAACACACAGCGTGTCATTCGTATATTACCAATCCTTACCGAATAATGGGACCGTCTGATTTAAAGCGTCCCGAGTCGATCACATTTTTTCAATGGGCTCTACACAGTCAGCGCAACTCAAGTCACTGCTGGGTAGAAGATTAAATCCAACGGGGAAGGATCACACGGTAAGAGGATTCCCTCCCGTCAACAATCCAGAGTAAAAGTTTGCGTTTAGGCGTTTGTCTCTCGCGCCATATCAGGGCTTAGAAATAGAGGGCGGACCAACTAGACTTAAACCGGGGCACACAATCCCAACTTTAGAGCGGAAACTAAAAAAGGACTAGCGCCGCGAATACCTCTAAACTCACTCATCATGGCAGTGCTCTAAGTAAAGTAATATATCCAAGTTTATAACACGCAAATACTCGAATATGCCTCGAGTTTACCCAGAATGAATTTAAAAAATCTGAATTATACCAAATATAAACACATAAAAATAAAATGTTTGTCCTAGTATCTTATTTATATACTTTCAACACAGCGAAGTGTAAATAATAGTCACCCCTTATAACCCAGTGTGTTGCCTCAACCCCTTACATTCTGCAGATTTTGTAATACATTTGTCAATTGATCAATACATAAAACGATTGATTTCAAGTACAGCAGTAGTGCAAAATATACACACAAACAGGTATATCTATATTAATATTCAAGACCCTCAACCCCTCACCCTCACCCACCTTCACTCACCTTCACTCACCCTCACTCACCCTCACCCACCCTCAACCCCTCATCCTCACTCACCCTCAACCCCTCACCCTCACTCACCCTCAACCCCTCACCCTCACTCACCCCCACTCACCCTCAAACCCTCACCCTCAACCCCTCACCCTCACTCACCCTCACCCTCACTCACCCTCAACCCCTCACCCACCCTCAACCCCTCACCCTCAACCCCTCACCCTCAATCCCTCACCCACACTCACCCACACTCACCCACACTCACCCACACTCACCCACACTCACCTTCACCCTCACTCACCCTCAACCCCTCACCCTCACTCACCCTCAACCCCTCACCCTCACTCACCCCCACTCACCCTCAACCCCTCACCCTCAACCCCTCACCCTCACTCACCCTCACCCTCACTCACCCTCAACCCCTCACCCACCCTCAACCCCTCACCCTCAACCCCTCACCCTCAATCCCTCACCCACACTCACCCACACTCACCCACACTCACCCACACTCACCCTCACTCACCCTCACTCACCTTCACCCTCACTCACCTTCAACCCCTCACCCTCACTCACCCCCACTCACCCTCAACCCCTCAACCCCTCACCCTCCCTCACCCTCATTCACCCTCAACCCCTCACCCTCACTCACCCTCAACCCCTCACCCTCACTCACCCTCAACCCCTCACCCTCAATCCCTCACCCTCACCCACACTCACCCACACTCACCCACACTCACCCCCACTCACACTCACCCCCACTCACCCACACTCACACTCACTCACCCTCACCCTCACTCACCCTCACCCTCATGCTAAACCCATTAACAATTCTAAAAGCACTAACTCTAATGCTGCGAGACCTATTGCATTTCTAATGCTTGTTTTACTTTACTAGTTTCCCTCGTCAAGGAAGTACCGTGTTTGACTCATACGGTCTGAAGTGAACGGGGCACTCCGAAAATTCATCTCAAGGTCTCTGCTTAGGAGAGGCTCCTGGGTTTCCTTGATTTGTTTGTCCTGTCCGGTTCTGGGCTAGAACTTTTCTACAGTCTCCTTTCTTAAGTCTGTTTCCACTCGTTTTCTCGGCCCACTGCATAAAGGCTGATTCTCTCTAGCGAGGCAGGTGTGTCAGATGGGCCTTATTTACACCTGTTTCTTATGTCTGATCCAAGTTCATGTATTCCCTTCTCTTGATGCCCATTGCAACGCCCTCTCTTGCTTCGCTTGGAAAGCCTTCTCTTGCTTCGCTTGCAATGCCCGCTCTTGCTTTCCCCTTTGGTTCAGTTTCTAGCCTGACCCAAATCTGCAACCCCACTCACCCACCTTTTATGATTCACATTGTTCTCCATTCCACTTGCCTTTCTGGATGTTCGCCTCGCGTGTTAAATCCTGCTTCCTGAGTTGCTTTAGCCTCAGTGGGTAATTCTAGCAGAGACTTGCTGCAAATCCTGCTACCTTCTGAGGTGACAGGTGTGCCCTAGTGCAAAAAATACAGCATGCTTTATGCAAATGCAAAGTGTCATTAAGGTTAAAATACATGAATAAACTGGAATGTTTCTGCTGTAAAGTCCTCCTCTAGCACTTAAGATTTTAGGCACTTTCCATTCTGGATCTTAATTGGAGTCCATCACTGTATTTCCTAGTAGTCCATGCTCCTGACTGTGGCTTGTCCCTTTCACAAATTCCTGCACGATAGTCTCTGTTTCGATTACTTAGGGCCAAGGGAAACAAAAAACGTGGCGCTCAACATCTTTAGGCAAATGGAATATACATTTGCTGCATTTTCCACCCAAAAAGTAGTTTCGACCTTAAACGGATCAAATGTTATTAAAGGGTCCTCACAAGAAATGCAGTGCCTATCCCTGACACTTCATGGATGTAAACTGCACGCCTTGAGCCCTTGTTTGCTGAAACTGCCATTTAAAAAGTTACAGTATGACTCAGCACATGTAAGCTTCCCCATTTGAAGGACCCTAGAAAGGACTTTTTTTTGTCGCCAGCAGGAAACAAAAACAAGTAGTACTTAAAAGTAATCCAAACCAGGTGGATAGAATGATTCCCTTGTCACGATTATTTAATTTGCTCTTTTATCTTGAAATCAAAGACACTCATCTAAAAACTGCGGTTATTTTAACATAGACACTCAGACTTTAGACAAATAATATGTTTTAAATGCCTCATCCTTTTCTATTCTCTCAAATCCCTAATTACTTTAGCGAGACGCGTAAATAATAAATGTGAAACTTGATATAAGCTGTGCTGAGCTGCTTTTAAAAGAAAGAGGAACCAGATTATTGTTGCATAATTTGCATTCTGTTGCATCATCATAATTTAGTCACCCTGCCGCATAATTACAGCCTCCAGTTCTCCATAATTCCAGTGACCCTCCTCTCACTGCGCTTGGCCATTCTCTGCCTACGCCAACTCGTAACATCTCTGTCGCTTGCTTCTCTCTGCTGTTGCATCACCTACAATTCTAAAACAAAGGTCTCAGTCAAATGTAGCATCCTAGCCCAGGCTGCTTGTTTCCCACTATATTGAGGGTTCTTAGTTGATGGCCCTAGAAGATAATATATATGTTCTGTCTATCTCCACTTATTTCAGTTTCCTCCCAATTCTCTTTCTCTTCCCAGTCACTCGCCACACACTATATACACCTCTCCAACTTCTTTTCCTCCAACTTCTTTATTTGTGTTAGTTTACTCTATCACTTCATAAAATGTGTTTCCTCCTTTATTGCACCTTTTCCTCTCTCTCTCATCGTCTACGCTTTCTCGTAGCGCTTCCACCTCTAGCCCTTCTGTCATCTGATATGTCTACACACATACTTTTGAGACAAAATACAATTGCATCATCAACAAAACAGACCACACACTTTTTTTTTTAAGGAAAACTGTTGCAAGTTTCTTCATATTCTGTTATGTAGTACACAGGTAGGGTCAACTTACGGGTGATCATACTAGTGCAGCGTCATTTATGACCAACCACTGACTCCCATACTGAAACATTCGCCAGCCACTGGGCATTAAATTGCCGTATTTTTATTCATTCAGTGCTGTATATTTCGCAGTGGGACCGCGGCTCAATGATTTTAATGGTTGCTGCACCTGTGCCACCACGGAGGGAGGTACGGCTAACCCCCAGTTGGCAGGATACCAACTGTCCCTTACGGGATGAAGGGGTTGCCATCGCATTCTAGTCATTGCCCCCTATGGCCTGAGGCTCTCATATTTAGCTGCCCCATCTCCACCCAATGGGGTATTCATCGCTTTTTGCATTAGGATCACCCTGTAACTCCGCTTGCGAAGCTGTACAGCGATTGGCGGCTCTTCTTAGTTCTCATGTTCTTGAAGGGTGGGTGGGTGGCAAATTCCCCTGCTGATGGTCACCAAAAGAGGAATAGCCAGGTGTGGCACCCACCTAAATACCCTGCTGACCTCCCAGAAGTTACATCATGCCAGGGGTCACGAGCGAGATGAGATCTCGCACTCACAGTGGCCTGCTTCAAGGCCAAGTGGCCACAGAAAAATACTACCCTGGGTAGTGAGGAAACACTAAGGGGCTGTCCCCTCTAGTGTTTCCCTGCGGGTGACATGGCCATCCACCTGGCGTTTCCATCCGAAGCCCTTCTGTCATCTGTTATGTCTCCACACATATTTTTGTGACAAAATACAATTGCATCATCAACAAAACAGACCATCAGGAGGAGCTTGGCGGGCATCCGAGATGGCCGCGTGAGCACAGCGCTCCCCGGACCCCCGCCACTCCCGGCATAATATCCTGAACTAATCCTGATTTATCACGAGGATTTATGTAGAGGACGTTGGGCTGATCTACCTGGACCTTTCAGAATTTTATTTCGACACCGGGTGCCGGAGTTACGGTGTTTCGAGCTTTTGGGCTCCGCCCTTGGGGTGCGCCCGGGACTGGGTGAGGCTCAGTGGCCGTCTTGGAGTTGAACAACAACGGCAGGGGGATTGGACTTGAGGGTCCCCCTCTTAAGTTTCGGTTTCGATTCTGCCTCAGACTGAGACATCGGCGAGAGAGTCTGGCCGGGGCTGGGTCCGGGGCACGAGACGGCTGTCGGACCTTTGGCTGGCCTATTCTCCTATTTTGCTGGCTTTATCCTAGTGGTACCCTTGCTGCGGCCCTTTGGTCCCGAGGCCTCCCTTTCTGGTGCCCGGTCCGTTGGCCCTGGTGAATCTCCTTGTGACGCAGTCTCCAAGATGGCGGGCAGAGGGGACCGGGAGACATGGAAGACGAAGACACCTCTGCGCGGGGGTCCGGTCCAATCTAACGTCATGGACCGTTATACCCACTCTAAGGGGTCCCCCGGAGCTGCCCTGCCCGGTCCCAGCGTGTTTGACCACATCGTGGACACGTCAACGGAGCCTTCCCTGCAGGACATCATGGGCGCCATTTCTGGCATGAGGGAGACGATAGGCCAACAATATGAAACCTTGGCCCACAAAATTGACACCGTGGCCATTGATGTGAACTTAATTCGGGCCGATCTATCAAAAACCAATGAGAAGGTGAAATCATTGGACGTCAAGTCATCCAGCCTCACGGCAGACGTCTCGGAGATACAGACGGAGATTGGCAATCTCCGTAGGGTGAACGATTTCATGACCCGGCGCTTGGAAGACTTTGAGAACAAGGCGCGTCGCTGTAATGTTCGCGTGGTTGGTGTTCCGGAGAATCCAGAACCCCACTCGGTTGATCTCCTAGTTGAGGACCTGATCCAAAACCACCTCTCTCCATCTGGACTGAGTAAATTTTTCACAGTGGAGCGTGCACATCGTGTTCCGGGGGGCCAGGGTAAGCCAGGCGCCCCGCCGAGGCCTATTGTTGCAAAACTTTTCCACTATAGGGATCGGGACGCTATCCTGCAAGCATCACGTGTGAAGGGCCCGGTGGCCTTTGAGAATGCCACAGTGAACTTTTATCCGGACTTTTCCCAACAGGTCCAGAAGCAGCGAATGGGATTTCGTGGTGCCAAGAAGCGTCTTAGGGACATGGGGTTGCGCTACGCTATGCTTTTTCCGACCAGGCTGCGGGTTGAGTACAATGACCGAACTTTTTTCTTTGATCGGCCGGATGCTGTGAATGACTGGCTGGACTCTCTGCCTGATCGACCTCCTGAGACTGAGTCCGCTGCCCACCCGGGCGGTGCTGAAGGTGGTGTCGAGAGCTGAACATTTCGTCTACGCCTAGGGCCGTGTTTTGAGTAACTCTTTCCAGGATTGTATGCCTACGTTCCTCTATTGCTCATGTGATTTGTTGTGTGTTTTTCCTCGTTATCGGTCTTGCTCGGGGTGGCGGGTGGGACGGAGCCTTTCCTCCTCCGGGGTCTTTGTGTAGAATGGGGGTTCTTGGGCGACAGGCACACTGCAGGTTGGGGTGGCTTTTTAGCTTTTTGCAGGGGTGCAGGGTGGGGGGTGTTTTTATGTTTGATGGGGGGTGGGCGGTTGGGAAGTTCGTTGTTTGTGTGTTTTGTTCTCAAGGCGACTCTATCCTGTATTTGATGTTGTTTCTTGTGTCATGCTCATTGGTGAGGGGTTTTGGCTTTGCTGGGTGGGATGGGGGGTAGCGGGTTGAGATTTGTTTCGTGTAACGTTAACGGTCTGGGGGATCGTATCAAACGGAGTGTGGTGTTGAAATGTATACGACGTTTGTCTCCAGATATTGTTTTCCTGCAGGAGACTCATTTGGTGGGCAATATTTGTCATGCGATGAATAGGTGGGGCTATCGCCTCGCAGCACATTCGGGGTTTACCTCGGGTTCTAGGGGTGTGGGTATCCTTGTTCGGGCTTCCCTCCCCCTAGCTATTGATGATGTGATTCTGGATGATCGGGGGCGATATGCTGTCCTTGTGGGTCGCTATGAGGGTCGTACCCTCTCCTTATTTACTGTGTATGTACCCCCCGGCCTTCAGACTTCTACCTTTTCCGATTTGGGCCGTGTGTTGTTGGACCTCCCTGATAGTACTCTCTTTATGGCTGGTGATTTTAATTCTGTTTTCTCCGGTCTACACGATCGCCACCCCCCTAGAGATACTCCTGCGGCCCAACAGTGGTTGGGTGGGTTTTTGGACACATTTGGCTTGGTGGATTGCTGGAGGCTTATGCATCCTACTCAGCTTCAATACACTTTCCACTCTGGGGCCCATGGGAGTCTGTCTAGACTGGATTATTTCCTGATGCCTGCGGCTCAGTCGCCAGCGGTGCGTGAGATTGTACACCTCCCCAGGGGCATTTCTGACCACTCTCCGCTCTGGCTCCGTTTTGAGATTGGAGTGGAGGCAGTGGGCCGGGTGGCTCCTATCAACCCATGGTACCTTACCTCCCCCGAGACCCGCAGCCTTTTGATTAAGTCTCTGGACGCATATTTTCTGGATAACGAGGGGTCGGTTTCCTCCGCGGTCTCCCTGTGGGAGGCCTTTAAGACGGTGATTCGTGGGCAGGCCCTCTCCCTTATTGTTGAAGCTAAGAAGGCGAGGAATCGGGAGGTGGTGGACCTTGAGGGAGAGATTTCTGCACTGGAGGCTGCTTTGGAATCGGGTGTCACGTCTGCGAAACTCCACGCCCTGGGTCTGAAACAATTTGCCTATAAGTCTATGGTCACGGATACTGCTAAATTGATGTTTCGGGAGCAACAGGGTCGTCTGTATGATGTGGGGGACAAAGCGGGTAAGTTACTGGCATGGTTGGATAAGAAGGAGAGAGCTAATCGTGTGGTGCCCGTGATTCAGTCGTCGAGTGGTGCGAGTGTGACGGACCCGATTGGTATAGTTGAATGTTTTGCTGAGTATTTTCGTGTGGTCTATACCCCTGTGTCTGTGAGGGATGTGGCTGACTCTCGCCTTCTGTTGCGCGATATAGCTCTGCCCAGTGTTTCCGATTTAGATCGTATAGCGTTGGAGTCCCCCTTTACTATTGATGAGATAGCTACTGCCATCCGTTCACTCCGTTCGGGCAAGGCATTGGGCCCGAACGGGTTGCCAATTGAACTGTACAAGCTACGTCCCGACAGAGTGGCGCCCTATCTTCGTGCAATGTTTCTGGAGTCCCGGGATCGGGGTATTCTCCCATACGATCAGCGTCTGGCCACAATAGTTGTCATCCCCAAGGATGGTAAACCGCGGGACCTTTGTTCATCTTATAGACCCATATCCCTGCTGAATGTTGAGCCCAAGGTATTGGCTAAGCTCCTGGCGACCCGCCTCCTGACGGTCATTACTGACTTGGTCCATCCAGATCAATCCGGATTTATCCCGCATCGCAACACGGCTCTTAACCTACGTCGTCTCCACGGTGCGATTGCGAGGGCGGGGCTTCTGACGGAGCCGGCCATTTTGACATCGTTGGATGCCTCGATGGCTTTTGACACTGTGGAATGGCCTTATCTTTGGGCGGCTCTTGAGAAATTTGGTTTTGGGCCTGAATTTATCGGTTGGGTGAAGTTATTATATGCTGAACCCTTAGCACAAGTTGTGGTAAACGGTAGAGTTTCGGCCCCTTTCAGCCTTGGCAGGGGAACCCGTCAGGGTTGCCCCTTGTCTCCGTTGCTTTTTGCACTTGCCCTGGAACCGTTAGCTGCGTGGCTTCGATGGGAGCCTTCGCTTAAAGGGATCCGTTGGTCACCGGACTTTGAGGACCGCGTCTCACTTTACGCGGATGACATTCTTTTATATCTCACCTCCCCGCGTAAATCTTTGACTGTTTTATTTGATGTTCTTACTTCATTCGGTGCCAACTCAGGCCTCGTTATTAATTGGGCCAAGTCCTGCGTGTATGTTCTTTCGGGTATTTTGCCCCCATTGCCGAGCAGACTTCCTATCCAGGTGGTCCAGTCAGGCTTCAAGTATTTAGGGATCTTCATTACGTTGGACTCCTCACTCCGATTTGAGCGTAATCTCCTCCCCCCGTTGCTTAGACTGCGACTGGACGTGGCCCGTTGGCGTAAGCTCCCTTTGTCTCCTCTGGGCAGGGCGGCTCTGTTTAAAATGATGTCCTTGCCGCGGTTCCTTTATGCACTCCAGAATTCTTATGACGACATCCCCAAGACCTATTTCCGGGAGATCGAGAGTCTTCAAAGGCAATTGATCTGGGACGGGCGTCCACGTATTGCCCTCGCGAAACTCACCGTCCCTTGGTATGACGGGGGCATAGCGCTCCCCGACATCAGGAGATATTATTGGGCTTCACAGTTGTCTGCCATTAATCACGTGATGTTTTCACCGGGTCGTAATCCTGCCTTTGAGATGGATAGACTCCAGCTGCCGGGTGGGGACTTTAATAGAGCGCTTTATTCTAAATCGGCCGGGCGCCATCTTGTGGGCCCGTCCAGGATTGCTGTCACTGTATGGCGAGCCGCGAATGTGAGTTTGGGGTGGGAGGATCGAATGACACTGGCGACGCCGCTTTATGCTTCTGAACGTTTGGGGTGTCTCTGGTCTACTAAGGGCTTCGACCGCTGGGATATGATTGGGATATGTAAGGTGGGTGATGTCTGTTCGAAAGGTAGTGTGAAGTCATTCCAGACCCTTCAGGCGGAATACGGTTTGAATGGTAGAGAATTTTTTCGCTATCTACAGGTCCGACACGCCCTCGCCTCGGTCCTGACTCCTGATGAGACCCTGCCCGAGTCTTCCCCCCTCGAAGATCGTGTCCTTGATGGCCACCTGCCTGATAGCACCATTTCCCTGATTTATAAGAAACTGATCAATAATCGGGCAGACTTATTGGTCCGACTTCGGGAGGTTTGGGTCGGCGATGGGTTGGAAATGGATGACGAGGATTGGCAATCGGCGCTCTCTTCTCCGAAAGAGGTAGCCATCCCTGCCCGTCTCCGTTTGGTTCAACTTAAAATCCTTCATCGAGTATATGTCACTGGTCCGCGTCTGGTGGCAATGGGCTTTTCCCCGGATGGGTTATGTAAGCGTGGTTGTGGGTCGAGTGCTACTTTTTTGCATATTCTTTGGGAGTGCCCAGTGGTGGCGGCCTACTGGACTGACGTGCTCGAGGTGATGTCTGCTGTGACTGGTGTTGCCCTGAGGCCGGAGACACGCCGGTGTCTGTTGAATGTGTGGGAACCCACCGACTACTCTGTCGCCCAGACCAGATGGGCTACCTTGGGATACATGATTGCAAAACGAGACATTGCGCAACTCTGGGGCGCGTCCAGACCCCCTGAGGTCTCGAAATGGGAGGATAACATGGATTGGTCCATGTTTCGTGAGAAGACCGTATATGTGGCATGGGGCAGACCCAGGGCGTGGACGAAGATTTGGGGCCAGTGGAATGAATATCGTGGGGATATCTGTACCCCTCCCATGGTTGGCACTACTGAGGTTACCCTATCTCCCTAGGCTGGCGTTCCCGAAACCTTTTCATACTGTTCTGTGATTTTCCGGTTCTCCCCGCTGCCCTCCCCCCCCCCCCCCCCGACCTTGTCAGAGCCCCATGGCTCGTGTTATATTCTCCTGATGGTTGACCATCCCCTCCGTTATTTGGGCTGACCTTGATTACTGTGCATTCGCCTTTTTCATTGTTCGTTGTTTTTATGTATAAAACAAAAATTAATATGCTCTGTACTATGTTTGGAGTGATGCTTGGTATCTGATTTGTGCCTGACCACGGGAGTGATTTTCTGCTTCTCTCATTTTGCCTTACTCTTAGCGGCCAGCCCGTGAGGTTGTAGGCCCATTCTTGTATTTTCCTTTGCTTGCTCAAATAAAGGTTTTTGGAAAAAAAAAAAAAAAAACCAGACCACTGTCAAAACTGTCACAAGTTTCTTCATATTCGGTTATGCAGTACACAGGTAGGGTTAACTTATGGGTGATCATACGAGTGCAGCGCTGTTTATGACTAACCGCTGACACCCATCCTGAAACATTCACCAGCCACCGAGCATTAAATTGCCGTCTTATTATTCATCCGGTGCTGTATATTTCGCATTGGGGCTGCGGCCCAATGATTTTAATGCTTGCTGCACCCGTGCCACCACAGATCAAGGTATGGCAAACCCCCCAGTTGTCAGGATACCAACTGTCCCTTACGGGATGAAGGGGTTGCCGTAGCGTTCTACTCATGGCCCCCTATGACCTGAAGATCTCATATTTAGGGGCCCCATCTCCACCCAATGGGGTTTTCATCGCATTTTGCATTAGGATTGCCAGTAAGACCCGCCATGGCTCAGGGTGGCCTACTGCAAACCTAAGTCCCCCACCTGTGTAGCTCTAGGGTTCTCTCACCTCCACCTAATGACTATCAATTAGGTAGGTACTAATGAGGCTGAACTTTGCCCCTTTGGTAATGTTGGTCCTTTCGTTATAGCCTGCATTCTCCTCCACCACGCCCGGCGCCCACCTAAATACCCTACTGACCTCCCGGAAGTGAAATCATGCCAGGGGTCACGAGGGAGACGAGATCTCGCACTCACAGTGGCCTGATTCAAGGCCAAGTGGACACAGAAAAAATACTACCTTGGGCAGTGAGGACACACTAAGGGGCTGTCCCTCTAGTGTCCCCCTGCAGGTGACGTGGCCATCCACCTTCAGGGCTCTCATTTGTTCCCCCTGACTTCCTTTCACAAGTTGCTCCTGTTCACACACTCACCACACTTTGTCACCCTCCTCAAATGGCTCTCCCCAACCCCCCGGTCACCTGCCCACTGCACTCTCGGTACCCCTTCCTCGCTGCATTGTTTCTTCTCTGTTCCTTGCAACCCTTTCCTCACAGTCAGTTTATACCTACATTCTCTCTTCCCACTCCCTTCCTGAGTTACTTTTTGTATTTCCCTCCCGCAATACACTCTCGCTTTCTTCCATCCTCACTGCGCTATCTATTAAATCTTACTAGCTCACAGACCTTTTCCCCTCTTACATCTCACACCCTCTGAACCAGGGGTATAGGAGACACTAAAATTCTGGGGGAACAGGGACAACCTTGTGGACATTCCAGTGACCCTATACAAATCACGGCCCGTTAAACAAATACAATCGCATACTTTCGAAGTGAAATATTGAGAAAAGCAGGCATGTTGTCACAGTTTACATGTATGCTTTATTGTTACTTACAGTCATACAGTAATCAGACCAAATGTTAAAAAAACATGTATATGAATCTTGCATCTTTATGCACCAAGCAAACAAAGGTCACTGACTTAGAGTGGGCGCGTCGTGTTTGCAAGTGCATTATGGTTTGAAAAATACCTGCTGCTGCATTCCTGGTGTCCAGCAATTTTCAGGCAACAATAAAAATGTGAAGATAACTCAGTTGATTGCTGTTCTTTATTGAGAGAGATCGGAGGTTTGTCTAGTGGAAGTTTTGACTCTTGGTAAGGTAGCCACAGTGGGGTAATGTGCCTGCTGCAAAGAACGTGTCCCACGCAGATGACAAAATGCATATCATGTAAATAGGTCAGTGAGTTACTGCTTTTGTCTGAGCAATTCTTTTGGTATTTGCAGTTTATAAGTTAAATTCCTAACATTGAACAGTGAGCTATTAACCGTCATCAAAGAACTGCATGAAAACTTCAAGGTATAGATAATAACGTTATGATTCTTCCCCTGTCTTTCCTTATCCTAATGTTGGAAAATGGGTTCATTAGGATAGAAATCAATTCTGGTTATTAAAAAGAACCCCCCAACCATGGTGTTATGTTTTAAATTCTGAGTTTGTGCTTCTGTAGTTTTGCAAAGCCATCCTGTGCCCTGGGCACTCCCCAACGTTATGCTGACAGGTACTGGTGGTACCTGACTCTGACTGACCCTGGCCTCTGCCTGCACTGGCCCAGGGCCAGTGCTATTCTGAAAGAGACACTTAAAGATACTGTGAAAACACCTACATACACTAGGGTGCACTATGGGTTAGGGTACCCCTATGATTGGCATGACCTCTCCTATAAGGCTCTAGTACACAATAGGGCAGGGGGATTAGAACTACATTTAAGTCCCTAGAATATAATAGGGCATGGCAGTTTAGAGGCCAGCAGCCCTTTCTGCATTTGCATGTGTGCACTGCTGAAGCCTGAGGTCAGTTTAAAAGTAGCTCTGTGTTGTAGGACTGCTTTTAAAATGCAAATTGTGCCCAAACTCGACTTTTGGGTTTGGGAAAATTACAAATTGATCAACTACAATGCTGGGGCAAAATTAAGTTAAGTGGAAAAAAAATTCCACTTAACTATGGTTGTAACATATTTGCCACATAATACATCATCTGCTGCATAATCTAACGAATTGCCCCAAAATAATTTTGTAGCTCAGACGGATCAAAAATTACTAAAAGAAATATGACTTATGTTGCTGTGAAGTGTAGGGCCCTCGGCACAGGTTGACTGGTCACCTTTCCCACTACTGCGTTTGTATTTTACACAGGTACTAATGAGGCAAAAGCTTTGCAGAGGCTGTTAGTATGTATAAATATGTCAAAATAATAAAGTATCAAAAATGCACCGCATTACGCTGCAGCCTTTTTATTGTTGCATAATTTAGTCAACACTGCGACATAATTTTGGCCTCCATTGCTGCATAACTCCAGTGGCCCGAAAGCATGCTGCACATGTTAAAAGTGTTTGTGCATAAAGCAGAGACCATGAAGTTTGCAAACTTAGGGGCTGATTACGATGGCAGGTAGCTTCAGTCCGTCCGCCATAGAATGGGGAATGGGACCGCTGGCCTTCAAGGTGGTGGCCCCACGTTAGGCATTACAATGCGACCGCCACTATGGCGTTCACAGTGCCTATCTTTTATATTGCAGCAGGTGCTGCTGACTGCATCATCCACCGCAATGTAAAAACTGACATGTTATATATATCACTGCACTACGTGGCAGGCACAATGCGGTGCCTGCCACATGGTGCAGTGATATCTAGGGGGGCATCTTAGATGCCCCCTGGGTCCCATGTCTAGGGGCTGGGGGGAAAGGGGCCCGCTACGGGCCCCCAATGTCCCTTTCCGCCAACTTTTCCATGGGGGTGTGAACCACCATGGATAGGCTGGAAGGTAAAGGGTATTGTAATCCCTAGTGCAGTGCCTGGTAGGCACCACCAGCATTGTAGGAAGCACAAGCCCCTCCGCCGCACTGGTGGGCACAAGGAGCCAGTCGGGTGCGTAGCGGTTGGTCTTTCTAACTGCTAGGGAACTACCCGCCATTGTAATATGGCTGGCGGTGATGCAGTCACCGATGGCGGTGGGACCGCCACTGACGGGGTGACGTGGCGGTCCCACCTCCATTAATCACCCCCTAAGTTTGGTATGCATGCAAATCCTACATTGCCGATCCCTGGTGAGTTGCACCACTACTGCTGAAAAAGGCCAATGGAGGTACCAATGGGTGCAGTGGACTGGCCTCAAGGATCATATGACCTCAGTGTCACTGTCGATCTAGGGTGTGCTTCTTCGTATGCCTGCTTGCAAGACTGGAGGTGAACTGCAGAATGGATTGTGGTGGACAGAACTTCAAGGTTAAACCATACTTGCCACCGCAAGGGTCCACCTGCGGGTGCTAAGAAGCCAGGGTTTCTAAGGTTTATTGGGGCCTTCTAAGGTGTAGCATCGGAATGATCTCTGTCATGAGTGTGGTCTCAGTGGACTGGTCATGTAGCCTGAAAATGGTGCTCCATGTCCAAATTCAGCAGCTCTGGCCAGAGTGCCACATCCTCTCCCACACTTAACACCATACTGCCTCACTGAGATAAACTTGCATTGCCTTCAGCTCCAACTCAATTGTGCTGCGACTCAATTCAAATTATGCACTAGACAACAGTAAAATGCTGCTTGAAAAAAATGAATAACACCCTGGAAAACACAAACACTCATAAGGAATGCAAAAATAAGCAAAGCATGTGAAATGTTTTCAGGACAACATGGTTACCTTAACAGTTTTAAACTCATTATTCGGAAATCAGTAAGTGATTTTGCCTGAAAAATGCAGGACATGGGTACAGGACCAGGATGGGACCCGTTTCAATGTCCATTGCTTATATCCTTTCAAAATGTAAGCAGTTTGGTTTAAAAAAGACCACATCCCCAAACATAGAGCCACGGCACACATTTTATAAGCTAAAATAATTAAAACAGTTGAGAACGATCATATTAAACGTTTCCACTCCACCCATCAACCAGGTATTGCAGTCCCTTTAGGAATGGTGCACTTACCCACCCTGGGAAAACAATGTTCAAAGACAGAAGATAAAAAGAAAGTAGTGCTTTCACTGGCAAACTCTATAAAGTGGCGCTAATGTGTGTGAGTGCAAATAACAATCTGGCCTGTCTGCTGACCACTCTGTTTCGCTTTCTTTAGGTATTTCATTATTTTTTTCTCTCCCTCCTGAGGTTTTTCTTTGAAATTATAAAAGTTCAGTAAATGAGGACATTTCCAGCCAAAGTGTTCCGCCTATTTTGGATCCATTTCACAGGGAAACAAATAAAGAAAAGGAGAGGCAATAGAGTACAAGTGCTGTCTCTTGAAATCAGAACTTAAGGAGGAACGAGACAGAGACAGAAAGAGATGGAGGAATAACGAGAGGCAGCTGCCAGAGGCAGATCAGGAGAAGTGGACACTGTGCTTGCCTTCTCTGGTCACGAAGGAAAAGAGACAGTTTGTTTTTCCTCCTCTGCCCTTCCCAGACCCACACCCAGCCTTCCTGCAGCATAACAAAGGGCAGAGGGTGACTCCAGGCCGGTCAAGTGCAGGGCCATTAGGTAGCGCTCTCAGCGCTAATGGCCGTGTGAA
The DNA here is from genome assembly GCF_964261635.1 of Lissotriton helveticus. Taxonomy (NCBI): domain Eukaryota; kingdom Metazoa; phylum Chordata; class Amphibia; order Caudata; family Salamandridae; genus Lissotriton; species Lissotriton helveticus. Next base: position 1,789,313,422 of record NC_136057.1, read on the forward strand.
TAACAGAAGGGAGAGGGGGAATTCTTTTGTCCCCACACCCTTGCCCCCCCCCCCTTGTGTCCCCCACTCTAAAATCTGGTGGGGATATATCCCCCGCGTCCCCCACACTTCCTACGCCCATGCTCTTAACACTCTATCTCTTTCTTCCAACCTCCTTAAAACAGTCTTTCTCTATACCTTCCCCTTCCACCTCCACTTTTCCTTACTTTATCGCAGCTAAAATATAGCGCTAAATGCTGATTTTCTATTTCACAAGAAGTTGCATTTTTATTTTAATTACCATGTTAAAAACTAAAGCGCAGTTGCCACAAAGGTCTCGCATTTGCGAGAGTTTCAGCTATTGGCATTGTAAATGACAATGCCTTTTATGTATGTGTTTACAAAAGCTGCACGTGGTGCTTACATAGCGCTTGCAGCTTTTGTAAACACATAAATAAAAGGTATTGCCATTTACAATGCCAATAGTTCCAACTCTCGCAAATGCGAGACCTATTGCATTGCAAATGCTTGTCTACGCTTGGCATCGGAATGATTGGATGTCACATTTGTATTGGACACAGTGTTCCAATTGAGGTCGAGAAAGAAGCGAACACTTAGCTCTTAAAGGGGAGATCGGAGGAGTGGCATCCGTCCAGGGGCAGATTGCACAATGTGGATAGGAAACCCCGGGCACGAGTCCCGGTTTTCTCACAAGACCAAAATCTGTGTGGTCTTAGGCAAATCATTTTTATAATGCCTCATTTTCTCTAAACGACCATGCTTCTAAGCAGAGCAAAGATTATTTTCAAATAACATCACTGAATTCAGTAATAGAATCTAACATACTCGGTTTTAAACAATAACGTACGTGGAAGAAAATCATTTTTTCTTTACAAAAATGTATATTTTTACACGATGTTTGTGATGTGATTTACAAGCCGCATCTCGCCATGGGACTCGGCTCGTCCTTTGGCTCTGAGGGTCGAGCCAGACCACTAGCTCGATCCTTTGAACTTGCTGGCTACGCCCTTCTGTAGTCCATTCCAGGCTTAAATGCGAAAAGGCGCAAATAATAGTGCAGAGTCAGTTATGTGCCGGACTCAACTCCTAAAGGCCGGAGGGCTGGCGCAAGGACGGTCAGTTGCATGATTAGGCTATTTATTTTCGCGAGACTTCGGAGCTCTTCCGTCTCTCCCGTCCATGTTTAGTCTCCATAACTCTGTATTTATTAGCCGAATCATGCGCCTCTTCTTGTGTTTGCGCTGACAGGTCGGCTGGTTCTGCTTACTCAGAAGTCACATTTTTGTTTTTCGTGGAGTCACGGTATGGGTTTTGTATTTTCTGACTAGGCACAAACAGTAGCTGGTTTTACACAGTCACAAGTCGGATTTCGTTTTTCGCTGAGTCACGCTACTGCGCGAGTCTGCACAAACATCGGCCGGTGTTGCTCTTGATTTTCGCTGAGTCACGAAACCTGATTTCCCAGTGAGTCATGCTTCCCGAAACTGCCCACCACCCCTAACCGGATTCTTGCCGAGTCATGGTGGGCTAAAGGGAGTTGAATTTGACATGCACTATCCATACCAACATTTTAGAAGAGGAAAACGGAAGTTTAAAAAAACGTAATCGGAGAATGTACTTCGCCCATGAGCTTCTAATGAGGCAAATGCGATTCTAAGCGGGACAACGCAAGTTTTGGCTTAAACAATCCTGAGTCTCCCGTCTGAATCGGGTCCAGTGGCATGTATCAGTATGCAGTACACCACAATGAACTGCCCCCTAAAAAAGGTTTCTTATCAGGTAATACATTTTGTTTCATTCTCTTAGGGCTCCCTCATTGTTTCTCTCAGACCGGTCTCCCTCACATTAGGTCTGTTTCATTCGGATGTATGACGTTACAACGCAGGCTATTACAACGCCTGCCTTTACAACGCGGTTTTTACATCGCATACCATTACAACGCATAGCGCTTTTGGGTGCTGGATAGTGAATAGTTTAATTTACTATTCCAACTCCAGTCCCCGTGGACACTAGGGAAGGTGTTGGATAGTAAATTAAACTTATTCCCTATCCTAGAGCACCCCCCAGCGCAATGCGTTGTAATAGTTTGCGTTGTAATGGTAGTGCGTTGTAAAAGTTTCGTTGTAAGTGATGTTTACCGTTTCATTCCTCCCTCACCGGTCTCCTCTCAGGTCTGTGTCTAGGAGACCAGGCTCCTTCTTCTCACACCCGTCTCCTCCTCTCTCAGGTCTGTGTCTAGGAGACCGGGCTCCTTCTTCCCACAGCCGTCTCCTTCTCTCTCAGGTCCGTGTCTAAGAGGCCGGGCTCCTTCTTCCCACACCCGTCTCCTTCTCCTTCGGGTCTGTGTCTAGGAGGCCGGCCTCCTTCTTCCCACACCTGTCTCCTTCTCTCTCAGGTCTGTGTCTAGGAGGCCGGCCTCCTTCCCACACCATCTCATCTCCTTCTCTCTCGGGTCTGTGTCTAGGAGGCCGGCCTCCTTCTTCCCACACCCGTCTCCTTCTCTCTCAGGTCTGTGTCTATGATGCTAGACGCCTCCTTCCTAAACTTGTCTCCTCTCTCAGGTCTGTGTCCAAGAGGCCGGGCTCCTTCTTCCCACACCCGTCTCCTTCTCTCCCAGGTCTGTGTCTAAGAGGCTCGGCTCCTCCTTCCCGCACAGGTTTCCCTCTCCTTCAGGTCTGTGTCTAGGAGGCCGGGCTCCTTCTTCCCACATCTACTTCTTTCTCAGGTCTATGTCGGAGACCAGGCTCCTTCTTTCCACACCCGTCTCCTTCTCCCTCAGGTCTGTGTCTATGAGGGCGGGCTCCTCCTTCCCAAACCTGTTTCCCTTTCTTTCAGGTCTGTGACTAGGAGGCCGGGCTCCTTCTTTCCACACTTGTCTCCTCTCTCAGGTCTGTGTCTAAGCCCGGCACGCTCTTCCCACACCAGTCTCCTTCTCTCTCAGGTTTGTGTCTATGAGGACCAGGGGCGGCTCCTCCATGTGGGAGCAGGAGCGTCGCCTCACTGCTTTCTCGCACAGCAAGAAATAAAATGGTATTATAAATACCATTTTATGTTTCTGCTTCTCGCACTGCGAGAAAGCAGAATGGTTTGGTTGGGGATGGGCGGGTGGTCAGGTCTGCTGGAGGGCAGGAGAGGAGTGGCTAGCACAATGCTGTGGGCTCTGACCGTTTGGTCGGCCCTCAGGGACCGACCAAACCAGTCATGCGCACTCTCTCTTCTCTCTTCTGTCTCCTTCTCTCTCAGGTCTGTATCTAGGAGGCCGGCTTCCTTCTTCCCACACCTGTCTCCTCTCTCAGGTCTTTGTCTAGGAGGCTGGGTGCCTTCTTCCCACATCTGTCTCCTGTCTCCTATCTCAGGTCAGTATCTGGGAGACCAGGCTTCTTCTTTCCACACCTATCTCCTCCCTCAGGTCTGGGTTTATGAGACCAGGCAACTTCCTCCCCACTGGTCTCCTTCTCTCTCCTGTCTGTGTCTAGAAAGCCTGCCTCCTTCTTTCTTCACATGTCTCCTTCTCTCGCTCAGATCTGTGTCCAGAAGGCTGGGCTCCTTCTTTCTTCACCTGTCTACTTCTCTCTCAGATCTGTGTCTGAGACCAAGCTCCTTCTCTCTTAGGTCTGTGTCTAGGAGGCCTGCCTCCTTCTTCGTTCACATGTCTCTTTCTCTCTCAGGTCTGTGTCTATGAGGCCGGGATCCTTCTTCCCACATCTATCTCCTTCTCTCGCTCAGGTGTGTGTCTACAAGGCCGGGCTCCTTCTTACCACACCTCTCTCCTTCTCTCTCAGTTCTGTGTCTGAGGCCGGGCTCCTTCCCACACCTGTCTCATCTCTCGCTCTGGTCTGTGTCTAGGAGACCAGGCTCTTTCTTTGCACACCTTTCTCCTCTCTCAGGTCTGTGTCTAGGAGGCCAGGCTCCTTCTTCCCACACCTGTCTCCTTCTCTCTCAGGTCTGGGTCTCGGAGGCCGGGCTCCTTCTTCCCACACCTGTCTCCTTCTCTCTCAGGTCTGGGTCTCGGAGGCCGGCCTCCTTCTTCCCACACCTGTCTCCTTCTCATGTCTGTGTCTAGGAGGCCGGGCTCCTTCTTCCCACACCTGTCTCCTTCTCATGTCTGTGTCTAGGAGGCCGGGCTCCTTCTTCCCACACCTGTCTCCTTCTCATGTCTGTGTCTAGGAAGGCGGGCTCCTTCTTCCCAAACCTGTCTCCTTTCTCTCTCAGGTCTGTGTCTACGAGGCTGCGCTCTTCTTCCCACACCTGTCTCCTTCTCTCTCAGGTCTGTATCTACGAGGCTGCGCTCTTCTTCCCACACCGGTCTCTTCTCTCAGGTCTGTGTCTGAGGCCGGGCTCCTTCCCACACCTGTCTCATCTCTCGCTCAGGTCTGTGTCTAGGAGACCAGGCTCTTTCTTCCCACACCTGTCTCCCTTCTCATGTCTGTGTCTAGGAAGGCGGGCTCCTTCTTCCCAAACCTGTCTCCTTTCTCTCTCAGGTCTGTGTCTACGAGGCTGCGCTCTTCTTCCCACACCTGTCTCCTTCTCTCTCAGGTCTGTGTCTACGAGGCTGCGCTCTTCTTCCCACACCGGTCTCCTTCTCTCTCAGGCCTGTTTCAAGGAGGCCTGGATCCTTCTTCCAGTACCCATCTTCTTCTCCCGCTCATGTCCGTGTCTGAGGCTTGGCTTCTTCTTCACACAGCTGGTTCCTTCTTCCACTCAGGTCTGTGTCTGAGGCCAGGCTCATGTATCCCACACCGGTCTCCCTCTCTCACTTAGGTCTGTTTCACGGTCTCTCAAATCTGTTTCTTCCCTCTCTCAGGCCTGCCTTGTCCATCTCAGGTTTGTCTAATTATTTCTCAAGTCTGTCTCGATTCCACAGACAGACGATTCATTATCTAAGGATTGATTTATACCTTCATTGTACCTTGGGATCCCTTGTTGTTACATAGCCAAGAATGACTTCAAACATGGTGCTCCGACATCTCTAATCCCTTTGAGATGACGATTATTTTATTTTATTTCCTTTCATTCTATTTTATAAAATTCCTGCTTAGAGCAGAGGTTAGATGTTTCCATCGTGGTTTAGATATTTTAGTTCGCTGGGTTCCCATTTAGCCTGTTGATTCAGGAAATGTTTCAGAAAAGGGGTGCACTGGGCCAGGGACAGACTAATTTGCATATAGCCAGGTTCTGGGCTGGGATGGGGCAGTGAGCTAAATAACGGTGATGGATCAAGCCCTGATCTTTGGACTGGGTAAGAGTGGTCTGCTTAATTCAGACACTCTGTTCATCACCACCCCCTTTTCTGAATCGATTCAGGAAATGTGGCAGATTTCTTGTAGTGAAGTGTCAGTGGTTGCCAATGTCCTAGACCTCATCATACCACAAAACCATTAAAATGACGGAATGTAGACAAGTTGAACTAGCAACTTGTGCGAGTCCCCTACTAATTGTGAAGACAAGTTAAGTTTTCCTCCCATTATTCCAATTGTGTGTGTTTGTTTATACTTGCCATCATGCAGAGTATACCGCCTAGTATATGTGACACTCATATGAGGACCTCTTTCTATTTTTTTTATCTTTCCTGAGAATGCTCGCTAGCTCATTCTCCTTAGCCAAGAATTATTTATTGCTTACTAAATTCACAATCATGAGTGCACAACCCAAATGCCCATGTGAACATGGGTCTAAAGTGTATAGCTTAGGACAAGTGTTCACATGGAACTCATTCTCTAAAAGGAAATATCGTAATTTAGGAAATCCTGGATAGACTTAATCTCACAAAAAACATTAGTATTTTTACAGAAAATAAATAAATTCTGTTCTGATTCAATCTTAAAAGAAAAACCAACTAGTATTTGGAATAAATTTGATTCAGTCTAATCTAACTTTATTTTTTTCATCGATATCAAAGTTAAATCCTGAATCACAAAAAATAAAAAATATAACAGTCAAGTGAATAGTGACGAGAGCTTCTACAAGAACCTCAAGTCGCAAGAACCAAAAACATAAAGGAAGAAGAGGCAATATAGGTGAGCATAAATGGTGTATGGGTTACTTTCATGTAACACGGTCAAATTACATTACAACGTTATCTCGAAGTGGTCTCTGATCAGGAGTCTGCCACCTTTATCCTGACTGTTACCCAATTACTGAATAAGGTGCATTAAAATACCCTCCAGTGCACTATTCACCCTTCAGACGCTCCCCCATCCACTCTTGAGTTACAGGGTCTAGTACGAGTCACTGGCCACTATACCTAAGCTCTATTTAGAGCAGTGGATTTACACAAAACAATACTATTCAGAGTTATGTACTTAACAAGTGTACATCAAAATTGAGCCTCCTTGCTATTCACTTACACCAGTCTGAGGTCATCCCCTGGTGTTGGAGCCGGACCTGCTGGTTCGGCCGATTCTATTGGTTCCTTTATTCCTCCTTTACATCACCACTCCCCAGGTTCTTCCTTGTTCTGATGAGACTCTGACATCCGCAAAGACAGACCACATTATTTTTGTATAAATAAACACTGGGACTCTACCCGCTAAATTTGATAAAGTTGTAATGTAATTTTGCTGTCTTACATGAAAGTAACAAATATATCATTTATACTCACCTATATTCTCACATCTTTTACGGTTTCGGTTCTTGTCACTTAGGGTTCTTGTAGAACCTCTCTACACTTTTCACTTGACTGTTATATTTTATATTTTTTGATTCTGGATTTAACTTTGATATTGATGAAAAAATACATTTTGATTCATTTGAATCTAATTTATTCAGAATATTGGTTGGTTTTTCCGTTAGGATTGAATCAGAACTCTAATTCTTTTCTGTGAAAATACTAATATTTTTTGTGAGATTAAGTCTATCCAGGATTTCCTGTATTATCATATTGCCTTTTAGAGAATGAGTTACATGTGAACACCTATTGGTTACTAAAGCACACTGTAGTTCTATACGATAATGAATACACCACAGTTACATTCTTTGATATGCAAACCCCTTGACTTAATCATGGCATCAACAAATTTATCGTGGTTGTATAATTTGACTTGATAATGTACAAGGAATGCTTAGAACACGGGATATGTTATTTGTTAATTTGAGATGTTTGTGTTTTTCACTCTTCAGAGAAATAAGACAGTTGCATGTTAGATGTGGGCAAATGGCTAGATTTTCCTTAAAATCCATCTATGACATGCAATGAATCAGAAGCTGTATGGACATGTAATATTTTATGAGACAAGTTGTTGCTTTGTATATCATTACACCTTGACAATGTTTGCTTTGTATTGACCTTTTAGTTTGTATTGACGACAGCTGAAATGTTTTTGTTTTTTTAATTCATCCTTGATGAAGGGCCCTATGTGGCCAAAAATGCATTGCGATTGATCAAATAGATTTAACATATTGTGATCCAATTATAAGCAATAAAGTACATACTAAATTAATTAGAGACTCGCCACGTTCATTGAAAGGATAAAACAGTTTTGTTCAAGAGTTTGATGACTTCAGGAGAAGCTTGAATGATAACCATTATGTGATATATATTTTTAGTTTAACCACAGAGGAGTCCCTTTCAGGGGAGACACAGTAGGGCAGCAAGGGGACACTGCTCTTAAAAAGGAATAGTTTAGTTTCCATATGTTCTTTTCCACCTACGATCAGGAGCTGATACCGGTCTGCACATGTAAGCTTAAAAAAGAATTGGATTACTTATTGTGAACAATGACTGTACTTTTTTTTTAATTTTTCCGTACCGCCCAGGCCAGTCTAATTTGGCTTCAGAAGTGTCTTTTTCTCGCTCTCAGATTTGACTCATACTTTCTCATGTCTCATCTCTTCAAGGTCTGTCTCATTCTCTCACATATTTCTCATTCGCTCTAGGTTTGTTTCTTCTCTCCTTAGCTTTACCTCCTTCATTCCCTTATATTTACCTCCTCCCTCATGTTTGGCTGATTCTCTCTCTCTATCCAGCCTTTCATTCTACCTGAGGTTTGTTGTCTCATTCTTTCTGCGGTCTATATTCCTTTCGTTCAGGTCAGTTTAATTCTTCCTCTAATCTGTTGCCTTCAATGGCGTACCACAAATGGTGGGGGCCCTTGCAAAGTGTGAAGAGGGGCAGAGGAGTCTCTCATATGTGACAGATATTCATTGGTTGTGGGCTGAATGGGGTCCCCTGAGCTGCAGAGGCCTATGTTAGGCCCCTGAGCCCCTTCTGTCTTCGACTCTCTTCGTCCCCTTGGGTCTGTCTGATTCTCCCATTAGAAGTCTTCTTGTTCTCTCTCATACCCTCTCCTTTTGTAGATATCTCTCATTCACACTCCAATCTATGTCCTTAGTTCCAGGTCTGTCTGATTCTCCCTCTGATCCGTCTCTTCTCTCTTAGGTCTGCCTCATTCTCCCCTAGTCCTGATTACTCTCTCTCCCAGATCTGTCTCATTTTCTCCGAGATATGTCTTCTCTTTCGGGTCTGTCTCATTCTCTCTCATATCTGTGTCCTTTCTCAACGCTATCTCGTCCTGCCTCAGATCAGACTCTTCTCTTCGAGGTCTGTCTCGTGAAGTCCCTGGTGTAACTCACTCACAGCTGTCTCACTTACTCTTAATGTTTGTTTCTTCCCCCCTTAGCGCGTCATCATTTTCTCTCCATGTTTGGCTCATTCTGCTTCTCATTCCGATCTGTCTCATGCTTCCTGGTGTTCCTTTTCCTTTCTCTCTAATTCTTCAGCGGGTCGTTCCCTTCTCTTTTTCATGACTCTCTTATTGTCCCTCGGTTCGGACTCGGGTCTCAGTCACATTCACTCGCTCTCTGTCCTGACCCTGAGTCCCTAACCCCCTCCCCCTCCCCCCCCTCTTTGTCCCCGTTTCCGGGAATTCGGCGCGTGCTTCCTGTTTGTGTGCTGTGTCAGTCTGCCCCTCTCCCCTCCCCTCGCCCCCTTGTGAACACTCGGCTCTGGAGCAATCTCAAGCCCAAAGGCAGCTATCAGCAACTTTTGTTCAAGCGTCACGTGACAGCCGGGGAAGGTATAAAATCACAGCAGAGGACTCGAGTAGAGAGAAGACAGAGGCTGAGCAGAGACAGAGGCTGCAGGGGGAGCTGTGAGGGAGATAGAAGCATCCTACAGCGAGCAGCTGTCTGCAGTGACCTGGAAGCGCTGTCGTGTCTGTAGCGCGACCAGCAGTGACCAGAACAGTCTGCGGCCAGAGAAGAGAACCGACCAGAGCTCACGTGAATTGTTGATCGCGACCGCCCAGAGAGTTTGCCCAGCGGTCACTGCAGAGAAAGAGACGACAGTCGACATGACCGCCTCCCAGAGCCCCCGCTCTCACAGGTGAGTGACAATGAGCGAAAGCCGAGACGGCCCTCACTCCAAATCCGCCCTCATTTACCCTTCCTTCTCTTTCTAACGCTTTCTTTTTTTATCATCACGATTCTTTATTAGAAAAAATTCAAAAGTACGTAAACATTGAATAACTTTCACAAATCAGCCCCAAAAAAGAAAAAAAATGTTCACGAATAAGATGTGCCATAAAATAGAAGAGGGAGAAAAAAAGACATCAAAGAGCAAAAACAAAATTTAGTATCATAATCACGGATTCGAACATTGATAAAGTGAATATAACTCTTTCTTTTGAACTATATATTTCTGAAGTGCTGGTGTCTGTAAAAATCTAAGGTATGTGTTTATGATTATGTTTTCCATCTCCCTGGACCTCGCACACCCTCCTAACAAAGGGGGAGCTTCCACACATTTCGAGTACTGATGATAGGCAGGACTACTCGAATTATGCAGCATAGGAGAACCAAATTATGCGGCACGGTTGGCTAAATTATGCAGCAAAGAAAGGCAATTTATTCTGCATATTTTGTGATATCATTACTATATTATTTTGTCATTTTTACACAACACTGGCTGGGAAAAGATTTCAGCTTATTAGTACCCATTTGGTACCCAAACGCAGGAACAACCAATGTAAAGATGACCAGTCAATTTCCAAAAGGCCTTCCGATGCGCAGGAACATGTCTCACCATATTGTTATGACCATTTGATCCGTTTGAGCTAGAAGCATTTTTTTGTTGTTAAAATCTTCAGATTATGCAGCAGGTGATGGCTTATGTGGCAAATGCGACGAACCCATAACTATGGGGGGGAAAAAGGCTGCAGCCGCAGAAGTGCATCATTCCAAGGGCCTTGTTAATAGGTGCTGTGGGAAAGCAGACGGGTTTGTCCTAATGTTGTCAAAAGCGTTTGTGTTGAGAGCAAAGGCGTTTTGTGTGTTTGCCAGGTTCCGAGTCTTCTGGGTTGATGAAAGGGCGTTGGATATGAAAGATAAAGTAAGTACCCCGTGCCATACATTATTCGGATATTGGATGATCCCTAGGTATTCTGTGACCTTGTAGAAGGAGGAAACCAAAGGCAGAGTTCCCTTATAAGGACATATAACTCGGAGGTGCCTTACAATATCCTTAGCATGTGGCATAACATATTTTATTCTTCATAATACGTGGCAACACCATTAACGCTCTCACTGAAAGCTTACATCCTTGGCGCCTTGCTCCTTCATGTGGAAGAGTTACTAAGCTCGCAAACATGAAGAATAAAAGCGGAATCTGTGGTGCAAAATTAAGCACACCAAAAAGCGGTTAGCAATTTGTTGCAAATTCATAATAGAAATAGATTTTAAACAAAAGACTTTCGCTCAGAATGAGGCTTAACAACCAGAGTTGTTCTTTCTTGTAGTGAGCTATGGTGTTGTAAACAATTTAACACTTTGCCATGAATATCTCATTTCTGCTGATCACCGTTCATTTTAAAGAAAGAGAATATAAAAAAGATAGGCCAGTTCTCCTTTTTGTTGTTTAAAAGGCAGCTGTAATGATGGTCCCTGACCTGCCTTTCACACGGGCTGCTGGCAGCAGGCATTAACATGTCCCAAATAAACTGTAAGATGGGGTTTCCTTGTCATATGCTTGTTTGAAGTGCTTGCTCTAGTCAGATCCAGTGCAAGGAATATCCGAGTTTCAGGTAAAATTATATTGTGCCATTGGGGCACTCAACTTTCCCTCGAAACGATGTCAATTGCTGGCCTCTAGCGCCCTGTTGTGGTCATCGGTGGTGGCGCCACAAGCAAACTGACAAAAGTCGTGTTAATGTAGCATCAGACTGGGCTGAGTGACAATTTATTTTAGAGGTTTTATATAGCGCTGGCTGGACCCGGAGGTATCAGAGCGCTTTACAATTTTAGAGACAAGAAAGGTCAATAAAACAGGGGACATACATAGCATCAATGTAAATAAACAACATAAAAGTCTCCGTCTGACAGATTTCAAAAAGATAAATATGGGAAATAAGCACAACAAAATGTGTAAGATGTGATAAATCAAACATATCAAAAGGCACAAATTGAAAAAAAGCGGAAAATTGCAGGGTCAGGATAGGAAGGTTAGTGGTCCGTTAGGTTGGTAAGGAAGAGAAGCGGGAGGGGTAGAAATGGGAGGGGGTTGAAGGGGATGCGGGCTGAGGGTGGACAAGGGAAGGGGGGAGCAAGGAGGAGTGAAGGCGGTAAACAGGGAGGGGGAAGTGACGAGGAGAAAGGGCGAGTAAGGCTAAAAACAAGGGAAGGTGAATGCATCTAGGGTCGGACAGATGTAGCCAGTGGAAGAGAACAGATATGGATTAGGGTCCCCAGTATTTATTAAGGAGATGTAGTTTGAGTTCTTTTTTGAAGCAAGAGTAGGAAGGGTTGCAGCGAAGGTCAGTTGGAAGGGCATTCCAAATGCAAGGAGCGTTGCCAGAAAAGGATCTGGACTGGGTGGTTTTCTTTTTTTGAAGGGGGGGGATAAGAAGGAGGGTGTTAGTACTTCTCAAGGAGCGGGAGCAACCGGCTTTAGTGAGTTTGCTAGCGAGGTAGGTCGGTGTATTCTGATGGAGAATTTTGTGTGTAATGCAGGCCGTTTTGTAAATGGATCTACCTTCAATGGGGAGCCATTTAAGGGTTTTAAGGGCAGGGGATATGTGGTCGAATCGCTTGCAGTCTGAGGTAAGCCTAGCTGCAAGGTTAAGCACAGATTTAAGAGGTGCTAGGTGGATCTTGGGAATTCCGGTGAGAATGGCATTGCCATAGTCGATGCGAGAAAGAACAAGGGATTGGACTGCTAGTTTGAAATCATCGATCGGGATGGAGGGCTTGATTTTCTTAAGGTGGCGGAGAGTGAAGAGGGCTCCTTTGGCAGAATTATTGATGTGAACCTTGAGGGTTAGGAGGTTGTCCAGGGAGATCCCTAGTGATTTGACTGAGGAGGACAAAGTTAAGGAGCAGTTGAGGGCGTTAAGGTCAGAGATCCACTTCTGAATGGGGAGCTGGTTATTTTTAGGGGAAAAAAGAATGATTTCAGTTTTTTAGGGTTGAGTTTGAGGTGGTTACTGTGGAACCAGGATTGGATCTTGATGAGAGTGTTGTTGAGTTGAAGGATGTCGGCATGAGTTTTAATCTTATAATAGAGTTGGGTGTCGTCAGCATAGAGATGGTAGTTGATCCCGGCTTGTTTAAGAATGAGTGTGAGGGGTTCCATGAAAAGGTTAAAGAGAGTGGGAGAGACAATGTGGGACAATGTTTTTAGGTTCTTTAATAAAGTTGTTGCTTGAGGGGACGGGTCTAGAGGTCCTTTCTAAACAGTAAGAGTGATAGTACATGTATGAATGAAGATGAGGGTTCATTGACTTAGGGGTACAGGCTGAGACTGCCTGCCATCGAGTTTTTTGTGTGCAATTTCTGATCTCCAGTGTGGCAAGGGGGTCTCTTGTCTTGTATAATCTGCTGCGAAAGGCGAACCTCTGCCAAACATGCCAAAAGGCTGCTCTAGTGCAAGGATTTATTAGAAGGCCAAGAGAAAATTACATTTTGTCATTTGGGTGCTGCCTTAGTAACAAGGCTTTGTATGGCATTTCTTGAATCTGGCACTTTCTTCAGGCCGTTTGTGGTATAATTCTGTAGCAGCTGCCTGCAATAATCGTACAGTAGAGACGCCCTTACCTGGTAAGTGCCCTGAACTCGCAGTAGGGCACACATAGCTTTTGCCCTAAGTACATCCTTCCTGGTCGGTCGTAGACTGCTGTGTATGCATGTTGGCGGTAGTGTCGTATCTCATGCAGCGTTAAGATATAGATGCACTAGAGGTCACTGCAATCAGGGCTTTAAGTGGGAAAAAAAACTGGTGGTGCTCTAAAAGGGGTGTGGCCTATCCGAGTAGGGGTGTGGTCTAAATCAAGATAACTAGCATTGTGTGCTTAAGAAAATCATGGAGTCGCATCCAGCAAAGGATAATAAAAAAGGGTAAAAAGTATATTTATTAAGTATAAGCCCCTGTCACTCACAAACCAGACAGTCAATACACAACCAGGCAGAGGCACACAGAAAGGTTGAACAGGTAAATATAGCCACTTTCTAAAAGTGCTATTTCCAAACTTAAGAATTTAAAAACCGTCTTCACTAAAGAATGTGTTGTTAAATTCAGATACCAGATTCCATATGTCTATCTTGACTTTATGGGAAGATATGCAGGCAAACAAGTTACACAGCATTCCCCATGTTATCCTATGGGCAAGATAGCCTTTCAATAGTGAAAAACGAAATTGGCAGTATTTCACTATTAAGACATGTTACCCACACTAGTAACACACCAAACAAAAAACGGGACGTCTGGTCACCCTACCTTTGACCTTTGAGGCCCGATAATAGAGCCACCTAGACCCCCCCCCCAAAAAAAAACTGGGGGGGCTCTGACCCCCACAGTCCCCCCCCCCCCCCCCCACTTAAAGCCCTGACTGCAGTGGTACTTGAACCATCACGTTGAATGTGCATGCGCGGGGGCGGGGTAGTATCACAAGGAGCCTCGAGGTGTACATCCACTAGGGACATTGTACTACTACATGCTACGTCACAGTGTACACGCTCCAGATGGGAGTATCATTTCAGACCGAGCCCCACAATTCACGCACCAAAGGAAAGGACAGTGTAGTATCACAAGCTGCCTCCCAGGAAACCGCATTAAAGGACAGTGAAATATCACACGCACGTTTAAAAAATGTATGTAAATTGTCCAAAGGACAGTGTAGTGTCACGTGTTGTCTCACAACATACGTGCTCCAGTGGCAGGGAAATATCACCATCACACTGCCTCACAGTGCCCACGCACCGGAGGAGTGTGACCTCAGTGTGTATGCACCAGAGGCCAGTCTAATCCCACAAACAAGCTGGCAGTATAGTTTCACCAGGGGGCAGTAGTGTCATATCCCACGCAGACTTGCAGTGTATGTACATGCACCAGAAGCAGTATAGCATCACACGCTACCTCAGTGTATACATGCACCGGGGACTTTGTAATAGAACACACAGCCTCACGTGGCTTGTGCATTTGGGGAAACTGCGACACCACATTCAGGTTCACAATGCATATGCACCAGGGAGCGGTTTAACCCCTCCCATGCTGGTGACGGAACCGATCCATCACCAGCCTCGGTCACGCTGTGCTGGTGACGGAGCGGTTCCATCACAGCCCGCTCGGCGCGCCTGCTCGGCGCTGATTTCGTGCCTGCGCGGTACGTTCTATTAAGTGGGCGGGGCCGTGATAGAACCGCTCCGTCACAAGCACAGCGCGCCCGAGGCTCGTGACGGAGCGGTTCCGTCACGAGCATGGGAGCGCCGCGCGGCCCCCCTCCCCCCTAGCGCTGCGGCGGAATTGCCGCCGCAGCAAAGACGTTAAAACAACGCAACTGGTGCTCACGTAAAGCGCTCTGATACCTCCGGGTCGAGTTTGCGCTATATAAAACTCCGCAAAAAGAAAGAATACACATCACATGCACCCTCATATGTGAACCCTTCTCTCTCCTCAGTGCCCTACCTGACCTGTCCGAAGCCCTGAAAGAGGCGACGAAAGAAGTGCACCAGCAAGCAGAGGACACCGAGTTCATGAGAAACTTCCAGAAAGGACAGGTCTCGCTCGATGAATTTAAGGTACGTTACACGAGGAAGTGAGTGTCAAACCAGATCTAAGCTGAAGGCACTAAATGGGACTATGGTGCCGTTTGTGGATATACACCCAGCTCTCCTATTTCAAGTGTCATGAGGAGTTCACCCAAGTCATGCTTTAGCTTCGTATCTGGTACTCGTAGTGCTGTTTATCCTGTCATAACTTCAGTACTATATACTTTCTGTATATTTATAAAAAAAGTAAGGGCAATAGTTTTGACTATGTTTTTTTTTTCTCTGAATGTATTGTCTAAAGCTATCTGTATAAACCCAAAGAGATCTAAAAATGTACTGCCAAATATTCTGCAAAGAGAATGCATGCTATACTGAAAGGCAGTGATGACACAGAGAAGTCTCTGCTTCCCACTATTAACCACTCACCAAAACCTTTAGATTGCCATTCGGAGGTCTTTACTACCCACGGCGCTATTTCTATCAACATTTTATGCTATTGAATGTAAAGAAAATGTTGTAGGAGCTAGTTGCTGGAGGTGCACATAACAGCATAGTTCTATTATTTTTAAATTATGTGAAATGTTTGGAAAGTTACGAAAAGTTATCAATGGGTTTAGCGAAATATACTGCAAGTGAAAACTGAACGGGAGGGCGTTCCTCACCTTCAAAGTCCCACTAGACAACAGAAAGGGGACTGTTTAAAAGAGGAAATGTTTCCAGCAAGTCATTTTCTGCAAAATTGGGATTTTGCAAAGTTTTCAAAAAAATTTATGAAATGAAATACCACAAACTACATAAGTGTAATTGAAGTTTTGAATGGCCCCAAGTTACACTTTGCGAAGTCAGTGGAGGCCGGACTGGTTTCGTAGTTAATATGCATTAAGTGTATTTGTAGAACTACCTGTATCCTAAAACAAACATGTTGGATATGTTGTTCATAGCGTTAACAATGATGGTGGGGTGCTTAGTTGAAATTGATGGCATTGTTGGTAATAATTACACTAATGTGTTTGCAAAAGGTCAACAAAAATGAATTGAAATTCAACAATCACAACCCCAATTCAATTGCTTAACATTTGAGTACTACATGGTAATTAACTATAATTAATAGTAAACAATTAAAAAATAATATTCTAAATAAGCGAATCCATTACAAAACCAGAAAAATATGTGCCTTTAGCAGGGATATTTTGGCAATAATAATCTCAATTACGTTCTAAACAAAATGACGTTTCAATGACTGTTTCCCAATGAAAGAGTCATTTTGGGCCCCATACAAGTCTGCCTGATTGTGTATACTTCCATATGCAGGTCTTTGGCAATGAAATACCAGGGTGACATCATTCTGATATTTGCACTCTCTGTTTTGTAGGCACTACTAGTCATTATTCTCTGCACACAGCGCAGAACATTAAAAGAATGGCAAAGCGAGAGGTTTGATTTCAAGCAAGAAATATGTATTGTATTATTTATATATAGCCTTATACTCATAACGTGCTCCGGTCTGTATGAAGGTTCTAGGCGCATTTTGGAGGGCCTGTTTGAAAGGGGGGTGTTTGTGGTGAGTCACCTTTGTGAGTTATTATGTGTGTGGTGCATAGGTTTGGAGAAGTCCTCTAAATAGAAGGGGCAGGAGGAAGTGTTCTAGAGAGGTAGAAATGGCACATTTATCCAAGTAGGCAGGCACTAGCCACCATTAGGGAAATATGAATCCTACAGTATGAGCAGGAACACTTAAAATATGTCATCTGCTACCTCTGCATTTTCCATATAGTTTTGTATTTCCCTCTCTTGCCGCATAATCTACTATCTTCTACACAATTTGCAGATTTCAACACAAACTAATTTTGTTTCTAGCTAAAAAATAAAAAAATACTTTAAAAAAAAGCGGCACACGTACTGCAACATAGTGGCAGATCCTTTGCAAATGTTAGCTGGTCACCTTTCAGTTGGTGAATGCTATAGTTCAGTGTTTGACTGATAGTAATGAGGTGAAACATTTGACCAAACAAAAAATAGAGTGCAATACGCTTATCATAATTTAGCAAGCATATTTCAGAGCTAAGTTTCAGGGAGTTTCCACCCTCCTGTTTTGCCCAGAGAGACATTGGGAGTTAGTTAGATACGTGGATATGTTGCACAATCACTATCCAGTCAGACAGGACTCCATTACTCAGTTAAAGCTTAGGCCAAGATCTTGAAGGTGATTTTGTATGTCCTTATAAATAAGGAATTAATATTGTCTCACATACCACTTGTTGGCTTGCTGCTTTTTTGTGCTCTCAGAGAACGCACATTGGGAGTACTATGGTGAACTATTACAGGGCAGAATGTCCTACCTTTGTCTCATTACTCATTGGACAGCGGCTGCCGTTTTGGTATTAGCCAAATGTTGAGATGAGTACTAAACACATGGAGTGCTGTTGCCATTTTGATATGAGTGAGATTTGCATATTTACCTCACAGTTGTGAAAGTGAAAAAAATGATACACATAATAAGCAGTTGGCCAAGAATATCCATGCAGGCCGCATCTTGAGCAAAAAGAACAAAGTGGCGCCAGCATCAAAGCACAACCTATCCACTTCACCATACCCTCCACTAATATAACAAGCTCTGCTTGACACACAGTGTGCATAAGAATGTGCATTTACAACACATCTTAATGGAGTGACTAGTTTAACTCCCCAACAGAATCACTGTGTTGCGAATGCACATGTTTCCGCAGGCACACAAGGGAACAAGCCAAGAATCAAAAGTTTCCCCATCCAATTTGACTCTGTGTTTATGCGCAAACTCCAAAGGCTCCAGGGCGCTTCTGTGGATATCCGTTATTTAAAATAAAGACAAATATTGGGAGCTGATTTGCCTCTCTGTACGGCCAATTTCTGATGCACACTTAGATGTGACTAGGTTAAATGCAGTCATTCGCTATGCCTGAACACCACAAAAACTCAAAAACAGATGGCCAGACTTCAAGGATTGCCATTTTACATGTAAAAAAAACCTGCGGCTTTTGTTCTTGATCTCATAAGACTTCCGTTGGCTATCTTGGGGTCAGGCTATGCCAATAAGCATAGGTTAACACAATATGGCAGACATCTGAAGATCAGGCTCACACTCCATCCAGTGCTGATAAAAGTATTAAAAAAAAGTCTTCTGGGGGGAAATACATTTTTATATACAGTGCGTATATGAGATAAGAATTGATTGTGTGATGGTGGAGAGTAGAATATTCTCTCATGTACTGCAGTGGAGCCACATGCTAGGAGAGAAATGCTATACTAGGGCTCAAGTCCTAAAAAAGGAAGTGAGGGGACTCACCAAGTTAGGCAGAATGGGTGGGACATCACCATATGACATCACAGGAAGTTATATCACCATGTGTGCCATCAAAGAAGTGACATCACAGTGCAAGAGACTGCATGTGGCATTACAACCCATGACCTCACAGAAAGTGACTTCAGATCTTAATACCTCACCTATGTTTAGCAGGTCTATCATGAGTACATTTGAGTGCATTACAATATTTAACAAATTAGATTTTGCAAAATATTGATGCAACCCGACGCAAAATCTGGGCCTCAACTTGTACCTTTTTTTTAAAACCCTGCCACAAGGAAACTGGCAACAAGGAGAAACCTGGAAGTAAATCTGTTCTCTTTAATTGGTTGCAATGTCTATATTTTAAAATATCTTATGGGGTTAAGGCACCTTTTGTTGTTTGCAGGTCATAAATTGTAATCCTTCTAATATAGCACAGTGAGGTATGAAAGACATGTGGCTCCTACACATTGGAACCCTCGCAGTCTTATGCAACACATCCTTTATATTGATGTACACATGATAATATTGCCACCTGGGAAAATAGCTTTGTCACAATTCACAAAAGCATTTGTTGTATTGCAATATATCAACATTTCAAACATTACTAGCTATTTGTCGTCCAAACAAACCCTTTTAGCACTCCCTACAGCTTTTTGACATTCTGGTAGTGTCATTTAATGTTCTCAATTGTACTTGTGATGTAGTTGTGCATAGTCTGCTGCTTCTCTTTGTATCTGATTGCTTGACCTTCATCTCGTGAGCTCACTTTCTGCTGTTGCCCATACATAGGAAATGCTGCTCTTTTTTGTGTCTTGTAGTTTATCAATTATCTTTCATCTCCACTGCAGCTCGTGATGTCGTCCTTGTATTTTGTCTACGATGCTTTGGAGGAGGAGATTGAGCGTAACAAGACTCACCCGGGTTATGCTCCTGTCTACTTCCCTGTCGAATTGCACCGCAAAGCTGCGCTGGAGCGTGACCTGGAATACTTCTATGGACCACAGTGGAGGCAAGAGATCCCCTGCCCCAAGGCCACCCGGAAGTATGTGGACAGACTCCATCAAGTAGGCCAGCACGAGCCCGATCTTCTGGTAGCCCATGCCTACACCCGCTACTTAGGGGATTTATCCGGTGGGCAGGTGCTCAAAAAGATTGCTCAGAAAGCCCTGCAGCTGCCTACATCTGGCGAGGGATTGGCCTTCTTCACATTTGATGGGGTTTCGAGTGCCACAAAGTTCAAGCAAATGTATCGTGCTCGTATGGATGCCATTGAAATGGACGACAGCACCAAGGGAAAGGTGCTAGAGGAAGCCAAGACGGCGTTCCTGCTTAACGTGGGGGTGAGTGATGAGTATTGGGAATACTGTGGTAGGGGTGGGAACATGGGCCGCCATCACTGACTAGCGTGGCTGATCGATTACTGCAGCTTCATTGGTCCAGCACTCACTGACACCAAGCTGAGCTCTCCCAACGTTGTTGCCTCCTTGGCCAGATTGACTCCCATTAAGCTGGGTCTCCCAACACTCATGCCATTCAATCACATGTATCCCTACTCACTGACACAGCCGAGTACTACAGCCTTGGGCTGCAACACTCAAAGATACCACGCTCCGTTGTACCATATTACTGCTTCATGGATCCACGTACTCACTGACACCAAGCTGAGTTATCCCAGTACTACAGCCACACAGGCCCAACACTTGCTGACAAAGTCTATAGCTCTCCCAGTACTACAGCTTCACGGATCCCAACTCTCTGATACAAAGCTGAGCTCCTCCAGTACCGCAATCTCACAAGTCCTACCCATGCTGACACCGGTTAGTTCTCTTATTACTACCCTCTCAGGAGCTCACACTCACCAACACCTAGCTGAGCGGTCCTGGTCCTTTAAATTCAAGGGGTCCTAACCCACTGACACCGAGCAGAGTTTCCCCAAGTCTAAGAGCCTGAGAGCTCCACACTTACCGACACAAACCTGAGCTCGCTCCGCACCGCAGCATCCTAGGCCTCATACTCGCCACCACCAAGCGAGGCCTCCATTACTACAGCTTAGAGGGCCCTCCACCCACCGATATCAATACAAACGGTCTCAAAGACCCACCCTCACTGACACCGAGCTGATCTCCCCAATCACTGCAACCTCCCAGGCCCCACTAATCTGTCACCAAGTTGAGCTGTACAAGTACTACAGCCCTAGGGGCCATGTCTCGCTGACACCTGTCTGAGCTCCCTCAGTGCTGCAGTCCAAGGGGCTTGTGCTCAGGCTCACAATCACTAACAGCTAGCGATCTCTCGCTGTACCAGAGCCTCATGGACCATTACCTAGACACCAAGTTGAGCTCAGCCGTGTAATAGAGTCTTATGATCCCTTCTCACTGACATCAACCGTGGCTCTACAGCGTCAGGGTCCCCACTCTCACTGACACCTGTCTGAGCTCTCTCAGTACTACACTCTCAGGCGGTCACGCGAACTATCACCTACCTGATCTCTTGTGGTGCTGCTCTGAGCCCTCCTCACTGACGGCACACTTCAGTTTGATGACCTCACATTAATTGGCAACATTTAGATCTTTGTAGACTTTCCCTGCCCCTAATCATGCTATCCTCTTCTGATCATGCATTGACATGTTACTAAGGGATAAGTTTGGTGTAGTGGAACCTCCACCGTCTCTGGCCCCCAGTTTCACCCCCTTGTTTCACTACTCACTTCCAGGTCTTTGAAGAGCTCCAGGAGATGGTTTCTAATTCAGCAAAGAAAAATGGCCGTCCCATCCAGGAAGAGCCCGAACTGCACAAGAGAATTCCCTCTGGCATCTCTAACGGTAAGGCCCTTGCAGCAGACCCCAAGAACAACGGGTAGACATACACAAACATAGCTGCTTACACATGTAGCTGAATGTCTCAATTTGCGCCTTCCATGTAGCTGGAGGGAGGACGCCCATCAACCACAATAGAGCTCCATGGACATATACAGACTACGTGAACACGCTGGCTGGCAACTGAGCACACACTAAAAAACCTGCCCAGAGGCAGTAATGTTTTAAAGGTTGGGTTGGTAGACAGAAAAGCAGCTGCTTAGTAGGTATTTTTGAACATGACCTACTAGTGGTGTTGAAAGACAAATACAAGCAGAGTTAGCTTTTCAGATATGCAAGTATGTGCATGATTTGGAGCACATGCTCAGGAGTGCCATATCCGTGCCAGATTATCATACTAAACATGGACTATGTAAATTTGTACCATTTAATACATTCATTGTTTATAAATATGTCTTATCTGCTATCCTAAAAATCTACCATGGTTTGGCCTTCCTGAGCCCCTGCCCTCCTGATGTAGAGAGGAGAACATTGTTCTCTCAGCTGGCGCACAGTTCAGAAAGACGGGCTGGCCCTTTCGACTGGCCCTGTTCCCTGATATTATAGAGCATTTGTTTGCCAGGTGTTTTATGGGGGTTCTGTTGCATCACTAACACTTTCCGGCAAAAACCCAAACATCATGCATGATTTAAAACATAGAAAAAAAGTCCCATTTCATAATGAAACAACCTGCAATAAAAATTGTCTGTGGGAAGACCATGCTTATGACTATCATTCAAGTGAATTACAGAATTTCGAGAGGGCGGAGCGTTAGTGCTCAGTAAGTGACTAATTCGTACACTGGATTATTTGTGTAGTACTTTTACTCCCCCCCCCCCTAAGACTGTCTGAAATCGAAGAGAAGGAGCCAGAAATATAGATAATAGTGACCTGAAAAGATGGAGGGCTAGATAGAGGGAATTTTGGCAGAAGCCTTGAGGAGAGAACAATCTAGCCTAAAACTCTAGCAATTCGCTTGATGGAACCATAGGAAATTGAGAGGTTGCTCTTCGGAGTCGCTTTTGCACCTTTCAGAGGAATGGGAAGAGATCTTTCAAAGAATTGACTGCCTGTTAGCCTCCTCTGTGACAGTCTTGGATTCAAAACTGATCTGGGAGATCAAACCAATTAAGCAAGCAAAACTCCTGATCGTAACAGTCACCCCGCCCATAATCACCACCTAGATCCAAATAATTGATTGTGAAATCCTGTACTGTGAATTACCCTGGCAAGAAAATGTATTTTAAGAGCAGCGAAGTAACCAGTCAGTTGGCATTGTCAACCTATTGCCTTGCCCAAAATACCAGTCAACATATATTTTAATTCACCTAGATCCACTGCCTTCCACAAGTGTAAACCGTCGTAATTAATCCTGTAAAAACCAATACTTAATAAACCAATAAAAATGTAAAATGTGATTCTTAGATCACCCAAAAATCTATTAACTAATCACCTTTTTGCCTTTGATTGCTTTAGGGTCTAGACCAGCAGCATACAGGAATGAGAAGATTGGGATGTCGTCTCATGAGTCCACCTCTGACACTTCTCCGCTGCACTGGGGTGTCTTGGCTGCCATTTTGCTTGTGGTAGCAGCTGTCTGCATGTATGCCATCTGAGCCTGCTGATCCACCTGCCTGCCTGACCTGGATGTGCAGGGCCAGTTTGGGCAGATCTTTCTTAGGCTAGAGGATATGAAAGGGAGAGACACTCATGCTCAGATTGAGCGCCAAGACCACGTGACTGTTACAAAGCCAGGGCCCTGGAGGGATCAGCAGCCCTGGGATTTGAACAATAGATCCCCCAATGCACATGGACTGAACATTTTGATCATTCCAGCAGGATTCTCCACGTTATTGTACATACATAAATATGTATATATTGCTATTTAATATCCAATGTTTGATTTTTTTGTCTTTCTAACCAAATTGCGTATTTGTAACCTGTATACGGTCTCTGACCTGGGTGATTTTTTTTACTGTTTCATAAAAATTACAAATAAAAGATGACAATTTTTTTTAATAAACCCAATCCCTGTACTGCTTTTGGTCTGTCTGTGAATTGTACTGGTTCACTCACATTTACAAATATCCGAACTTTGTTGCCCAATAAACTTCCTTTATTTTTATTCCTGTATTCGAACATTTGAGGTTTCTAAATATTTGTAAAACGATTGCTTCTTTGTACTTGTCAGCATACTCTTTATCCTGCAGACACCTTGATAAATCACCCAAGAGCTCTCTGGATGATAGTGGGGGGTTGGCTTAGAGTATACCCACATGTCCATTTGTGGTCGTTAACTGTAAGGTACCATTAATTGTGTACCTTCAGGCAACATCGTTTGCACCCTCACCAGAAACTTATAATACTAACATGAATGATGGTTTATTGTGTGGTCTAAAGCACTTGAGGTCCAAGTGGGTTTACAAGATTACTTGCTAAAATGTACCTCAGTGGGGAGGTGAGGTTTCTCAGTCGATGTTATAAACAGTCTGGCGCTACTGACTGAGGGCATGGGAGACTAATAGTATTATAAAAATCCCATGTGTTGATCCATAGGCTCCTCCCACATATCCTTATGGGTGTGTGCAAAGACCATGGCCAAAAAGTTGATTGAACTGAGCACAGAGGAAAGGGATTAAAATCGACACCTTACATACCTAGATTTTCAGTGGTGTTTCGTTATGTAATCTTTTCATGTCTTGAACTGGAGTCTCCAAGGCTGGAAAATTCTCTGATCTGTTGCGGCTTATTGAACATCACGGCAGATTTTTGACAAGACCGATTAAGCAACCCCTTTGGACACAATATAAGACTTTTGACATTAACAGCACCCTTCTACAGCCAATATGAATTTTAATTTTACTTATGGTGTCAAATAAAAAAATTCACACGATTGGATCCTGACACTGCACATTTACTTAAAGGGCATGTCTAAAGGGCAACCTAGTGCCCCTTTTATTAGGTCTCACCTAGGCAGTGCTTGCGCTGTCTCTTCAAGACATGCTGTATTCAAGATATGGACATTAAGCTCTGCCCATTTTCAAGGACTGCTCCTGTTACATGTGTTGTTACTCAGACAGTTTGTGAGCACTATTTTCTTCTTTGAGCTGAGGCACTCGAGATCAGTGCTAGTGGTTTACAGAGCTATAAATCTTGCTCTGTTCTTGCCACATTTGCTGTCTATTCAAAGACTGATGTCTGGTTTTTTTCCACCTTGTTTCTTGAAGTTGCTTTTGCAACAGTTTCACCGCCCTACGAGCCTCGTCATTTATCTTGTTTTCCCTTGTTCTTGAAGTTGCTTTTGCAGCAGTTTCCCCGTCCGACGAGTCACGTCATTTATCTTGTTGTCCTTGATAAATCAACACGAGCAGCTCCCTTCCAGCACAGCAGTGCTTCAAAGTCCTTATCTTGGCCTCCACGCTTCCCGTTCGTGAGTGTGCCAGGGTATCCAGCTGCCTACTCCTCGATCAGGTGTGCAAGGCACGCTGCCAACTGCAAATAACAAAAAAAACAAGAAAGCATTTGAAATGCAATAGGGCTTGTTTCTTTCAATTTTGCGTATGTCGGCTGGAATTTCTTTTGATGTATTTATATTGAACAAACTATAAAAATGGTATTTGTAAGTTAGCTTAGCTTTTCCGTAGATTTTTCAAATAGCTATGAAAAGGATTCTTTTTTTTGCGGATACAGAGCGCGCGATCTGTTCATTTTATGGGACTTTAATTTATTTTGGGTTCTCGTCCACAACTTGTTAAATGTGCATCAGCACTCTCCGGCCCCCGTGTAAGACTTTGCCATGCATGAATCTACTCCGAACTGGAAGGTTTAATTAATCTGCAAGCTTTTTAAAGCCAGAGACATTTCTGGGACTGAAGACGTGCGCGTTGCTCTTCTGAAGCAAATGTTGCGGGCAAGTGGTGACTTTTGGATGATTTTAATCTTCTCAGGCATGGTGGCGTTGTTTGGTCGTCAGTCAAACACAATCAAGTTTAAAGGGCTGGTACCACAACAAACTACATAGAGCAGTTGCGTGTAAAAACAGGCTGCCAAAATAAACAAGCATTTACAATGCAAAAGGTCTCACATTACTGAAAGTTTAAGCTATTCGCGTTGCATTATTATTTGCAACGCCAATAGCTCTAACTTTCAGTAGTGCGAGACCTATTGCATTGCATATGCTTGTTTTGTGTGTGGTTGATAGGCTTACCAGAAACTCACATTTGAGCAACACTGTGCTTTATGCAGCTGAGGTGGTTATCTGTGATGACACTATACTAGGCCTACCATAGCTCTTAGATACAGTCAGTGCACTAAATCACCCTGAATTAGGCTACTAAGGCTAAGCTATCAACTCCCAGGGTGGGTATTATAGTGCCCATCATTACGGACATTGTCTCCAGTCCTGAACTTTTCAGGAGTTGTAGTTTTGCTTTGCTGCCATTGAACTATTTAGACTAAATGACTCAGAGTGCCTTAGGTGATCACAAGGATGCTTAGAATTGAAATATTACATGAACGGAGGTGGTCACCCTAGTGGGTTTTTACATAGAATGCATGGATAAATATGGGAGCTAGACAAGTTAAACATTCGTTCTCTATAGGTACTGTTCAAGGCAAACATGAGATGGAAGCTACCTCCTAGAGCCCAGAAGGAGAAGGTCACGAGTGCTATTAATGCTTCTTGGCTGATGACATTTAAAATATTATACAGAATTTACAAGGTATCATGCGTATTTTCTTGTTGTTAGTCTTCCTATATCAGTACAATACATAAAACTGTTTTCTTGAATTAAAGTCATTACCTACTGCACTCGAGCGTTTAGAGGTGAAAATGTTAGCACCGCTTGTTCAGCGAAATAACAGTCCCAACTTTTGCGATAGGTTAACAAAAACAATTATTTCTTGTTTGGTGACGAGCGACACAATCTAGCTGCAAATTATTTTTATATACTACACAATGCATATGTGATCAAAAATACTTCATGACCAAATGATATGTTTCAAGGTTTCAGGACATCCTAAATAAAACAGCCAACCTGAAAAATCTCTTGCTAGCTCATTATTTTTTAGGTCTCGCCTAGCGTTGCAGCGCATGCGCTGCTCGCTCGGTGAGACATATAGTGAGAGAGGACATTTCAGACGGGGACTTGAAGCCCAGCTCATCATTTTCATTGGGCCACGTCAACGTTTATGCTAAACACTGGCTTCCCATTGAAAATTATGCTTTTTGGCCACTGCCCTTTCTCCCTTTTGTCCGGCCCATCGGACTGGTTCCTCTGCTTCACGGCTGTCGTGAAGCAATTCCTTATCTTTTTGGGGCCATCTATTTCTAATTAGCATGGCCTTAGCACAGTTGCTTTCACTTTTTGTCAGAGGCAGGGTGCAGCCGTGTGCCTGGCCAGATAGTTGAGTGTTTTTTTGTTTCTTTAGGAACTGCTCTCTTCAACAAACAAAGGGGCAAACAGGATCTCTCTGACAAAAAAGCCATGCGCTTCCCTTTAGCGTGTGTATGGGGGAGTATTACGTCAAAGCCAATGAATGGGGCTTCCTCGTGTCCTCGTGCAGTTGATGATCGATCCCTGAGTAACTACTGTAGATGAAGCGAACATATTTATTATGTGCGAATCTAGCCTCGCTTCGTATTTGGGTTTCCAAAGGTTGCACTGAATGCAGTGGTGATCGGAGCAGGCATGCCTGCCCCTCCCAGCCCCCGCCTTTGTGGGACACAGTGGCCGGTAATGGGAAGGCACAGAGACAGCACGTGCTCTAGCAAGGACCTGGACTGGACACAGTCGGTTATAGATGGGTACGTGAACGAGCAGGCACATAAAGGAAATATAGGGAAAGGCATATGGACACAACCACGTGGACGAGTGGGCACCATTACACACAGGCATTTGGGTTGGAATAAATACCGTCACTTGCACACGTGCGGAGTGGGCAGAACCAGACAAAGGAATGAATTCAGACACCTGCAGGCACATCGACGAACAGACCCTATCGCATTCAAGCACAGGCAGGATTGGGCATGGGGGAATGGGCACCACCGCTTCGTGCAGATTTACCGCGGAATGGGGACAATCACAGACCGGTGCAAATAGGAATGTGACTATTGTATGGCTTATTATTTTTTAGCGCTTTACGTCACCATAATGTTGCCCTAGGCACTTAGTCGGGTGTGCAGCAGAGGTGCAATCTCGGACAGGGAGCACAAGACACATGCAAGCACCTGGAGGAAAGTCACAGTCGTACTCCAGCATATAGAGAAATGCCAATTCCAGACCCTGTAAGGGAAACGCTTAAAGAGAATTTGGCACAGTATGAGGTCAGAACGGCAAGTGGCTGCGATGTTTAAAAAAGCAATGGAAATAAGTAGACAGGCCATAAGGTCAATAAAGTGCAGGGACGTTCAGAGAGGTATGTGGGGCGAGGTTACAAAATTACTCCGTGCCACTCTCCCAAGCGTTAAATACGTCCATTGGCCGCCGTCCACCCCAGGTGAGAGGCCACCTTTGTGAAAGAGCTTGTAACGGCAAGTTCTCTGTGCCCATGTCTCCTGCCACCCGCACGCCACCCCCCCCCATCAACACACACACCACCCCCCCCTACGTATCCGCCAATCTCCCAGGTGAGTGAGCACTTTCATGAAAGGAGTATTTTCATTTAGGGGTGGTGCCTCACTCAAAAGTATTTGCTTCTATGTCACCCCTTCCCCTCTCATTCACTCCCTCACCAGTTGAGAGGCCACCTTCCAAAGGCGATTCTTCAAAGACAGTACACTACAGGGGAGGGACGTAAGAATGAGATCAGCCCCACCCAGGAGCCTCCTCTGCCCCACCCCCCTCCCTGCTCCCACTGCCCGCCCCTCCTCGCCCCGATACCTTCCCTGATTGGAAGTCTCCGCCTCACATCAAGGAGCAGATGGCTGGAAGCGAGTCTGCTTGCCCGACATTTACCAGCTTGTGTTCCTCCACTCCCCGCCGTGGAATAGCAGAATAAATAAAGCCCCCCCCCCTTCCGAATCATGTTTAGGTTAGTACATGAAATAGCAAAATAATTATTATTTTGACCATGTTCAGGTCACAACACATTTCTCATACTCGTTTTATCAACCATGGAAGGATGACAGGCGCAGGCGGCCCTGCAGGAATTACCTCTCATCGTCTGCAGGTTACACAGAAATCCAACCAATCAGATGGTCGCATCGGCGGGACTCTAACAAGCCACCTGCAGCGTACACACCCACCATCTCTGTACTGCACGCGCTTAACCCACTCAGCTATCTCACAGGTAGACTTGTGATCCGGAAGTCGCACAGTGATCTCCACAGCAGGTTCGGGGAAAAATACAGTCTTTGTCCGGTCATGATCACATGAGGTTTGGTTTCTGTGCCAGTATGGGTTGCAGAAAGTCCCATGATCATACCAAGTCAGGGAGACATGTGCCCATCTGTACCCAGGTCAGGTTATAGCGTAGGCAGTCCTCACGCAACCCCACAGGGCGCAAGGCAGCCAGGCAGGAGGCCCAACAGAGGGCTGCAAACAAGCCAGGCTGGAGAGCTTAAAGAAAGGACAGAGAGGAAGGAAGTAGGGAAAGCTGGCGGGAACACTAACGTTGGAAAGAATGGACAGAAGGAGGCAGATGGATAAAATAAGCAAAACAAAAGTAAGGCAGGGAGGAAAAAAAGTGGAAACAAAGAAGGCAGGTAGGTGGGGAAGAAAGACAACAGATGGCCAAAAAGAAGGAATGAAGGATAATGGCAAAGACGGGAAGCAGGAAAGACAAGCATTGAAAATGAAATAGGTCTCGCCTTTGATTAAGTTAAAGCCATTTGCATTGCTAATGGTATTGTATAGCAATGCAAATAGCTTTAACTTAATGAAAGGCGAGACCTATTGCCTTTTTAATGCTGGTCTTATTTAAGGCTGTCAAGAAATATACTGGTTTCTGACCAAGGTAAAACCGCTTGACCATTTAAATGGTTCATTAAAGTTTTGTTAAGATTGGGGGATGTTTACACTGAAATTAAAGTAGCCATACTTTTGTCATCTCATTCAATTTCTTTAGTGCATAATGAATCAGAAAAAATAAGACCTTCATCAATCAAGTGTAAAATAGAAATCAGAGACCTGGCGATGATAGGTTTTTATTACTTCTTGTTTCTTCGCATTAGATAACAAACAGCCAAAACATGTTTCGGTCAGTCGTGGCACACAGGCCTGAGGCTATTTGATGGCTGGAAAACACTGTAAATACAAAAATAAAACATAAATAATTGCAAAGTCGGCACAAAAGAGCACAAGTTGGTATATACGATAATTTCATTAAGTGTGGTAAGTTCACTATGTTGTTGACGAAGTCTAAGGAAGTTCATATAGTTAAACTGGAGCATATGCACATCTTATTAGAAGAAAACACAAACTAATACATCCATTCCTTTCATCCTTAACATATATAATGCAGGTTGAATATTCATATTCGGAAAATACTCCCCCATCGTGGTAATTCAAAAGAGCAAGTGATTGATATAATTCCAAAACCAACATGTAAAAGTACTTAACATACAGGATTCAAGGTCTCCTTCAAAGAATTAGATCAGAACAAACACCATAGAGATAGTGTATTATGCCGTGGGCGCCGAAGCATGGTTGACCTTATTAGTAATAGGCATGAATTACATGAGGTTAGTTATATTGCCTCAATACAGTGGTACACTGGTTCCTATTAGCCATCATAGTAATAATAGGTAATCACTATCTGACATTTTTTACGGATTGCAAGATCCATGTAGACAATGAATTCTAATCCGGCATCATGTAATGCAATTCATACTAGAGTGACAATGAAATGATGTCCAGTAAACATACCAAAAACCGATTGTTATCTCAGGTGAAATGAGTGCGTCCCCGTGCATTATATGTCTAAGCATGGTACATGAGCCTCAAATAGAAATCATAAGGGGACCCCATAAGATATGTGAAAGGAAAAACGGACAAGGGGGTATTTGGGACTTAGAATGTACTGTCTGGACGAAGATCATAAATTGGTTTATCAAAGAGATAATCTATGTTGCAAAAATGTACACACTGTAAGATATTTAGAAAGAGTACCTAATCCCCAGGTCAGTATGCGTAGAAACACCTGAATTTAAGAGTCCTCTATATGGATGATGTCAAATGTCAGTGTATTTGAGCCAGACATGTAAAGTAACATCTTTGTTCCAGACTGTATGGAGTTGCAGTATATACCTGCTCTCCCTTTGTCTCACTGAGAATTCTCAATTGCTTCCCCATGAGTGTGGAGGGATATGTTCCAACCGTCTTTTTGAAACTTGATATAATATTCAGTTAATTGGGGTCCCGAGACTGTTTTATGTATATTTGTGTAATGTTCTTGTGTCCTGATTTTCAATGTCCGGATAGAGCTATCCATATAGATTTTGGAGCATTGGTAAAGCATTTATACACGCTACATATGTGCTATTGGTATCCTGAACGTTCTATCCATGTAAAGACCTTTAGTTTGTTAAGTTCAGATTTATACATGGAGCAGTGGCGACAGGTGTAGAAACCTATTGATTTTGCAAGGAAGGATGTAGTCTGTTTTCTCTTGGCCTCAAATTCAGTTTGGCAGAGTATTTGTTTGAGATTAGTGTCTCTTCAGAGCCCCATCTGGGGTTGTGCAGAAATGTTGTAATTGATAGCTGGGTTGCCAGTTACAGGATGCTATTGTGTCTGTTGAACTCTTTGAATTTGGTGATGTCCTTGCAAAATTGTGTTATGTTCCTTTTCTGTGGTGCTTTTGCATTGTTTATTATCAGTCAGTAAGGTATTGCATGGGGAGTGTGCAATTTCTGTGACAATTCGGTTGAGTTGTTGCAGTCCATAGCCTCTTTGTTGTAGTATGTCGAGCAATTCTGTTGACTTCTCTTTGAAGGTGTCATTTTATGAACAGCTCCTGTGCATTTAGTGTTTCTCCATCTGAGATGCTTCAAATGATAGCAGGTGGATGGCAGCTGTCAGCCAGTAAGATAGAATTCGCAGCTGTTTCTTTACAAAATAGTGTTCTTTGGAGTCTGGTTTTCTCTACATAAATTGTGAGCTCTATGAAGTTAATCTTGGTGGCTAAAACTTCTGGGGTCATTTTATTGTCCCATTCATTGCTGTTGATTAGCTTCAAATATGTTTCAATTGTGTCTTGAGTATCTTGCCACATGCACAAAATGTTCTCAATGTAAAATCCTCAGTATATGATATGTGGTGTGTTGTCTTTATCCAGAAAGGTTTTCACCTTGCCCATGAAGATGTAGACATATGATTGTGCAAATGTGGCCCCCATCGCAGACCCCTAGGTCTTTAGGTAGTATTCCCAACTGAAGCTGAAAAGGTTAATGGGACACAGAAATGTAGCATCTCAGAATCATACTACATGAGTTCAGATAAGGTCCTGATAAAGTAGATAATGCCTTATTTACTGCTTCAATACCTTGTTCATGTTTAATGGAGGTGTATAGACTGACCACATCTTATAGTGACCAGGATGCAGTCAGTTTGCCAATCTATGTTGCCCAATTTACTCAGAATATCTTATGTGTCCCTGATGAAAGGTAGGTTCTTAATATAAAATTGAAGATGATTATCAATATATTCCCCCCAAAGACTGAGCAGATGAAATGGATACCAGCTATGATTGGACGTCCCGGTGTGAACCATGTTTGTGAATTTTGGGTAGTAGATAAAAAGTTGCAATTGTTGGGTGTTCGATGTACAATTAAATATTGTCTTCAAAGATCAAAAGTTGTTTGTTGATATGCCATTCCTCCATTTTGTTTTTGAGTTCTGAATTGATTTCTTTTGTGGGTTTTTTTAAACCATGTCTTTATTAAGTTTTCATTTTACAGTCTTCACATAAAAGGATATTCACTCAACCAAATTATTTTACATTGTACCAATTGAAACAAGTAAACCATTTGCAAACTGTGTCATTGTAATAAATCATGTTATCCCTCCCTTCCCCCGAAGATTTTATATAAAGAATGATCCAAGATTCCAGTGCTTTATGAAAGTGGGTAAACTGGGGCTCCACCATGGGACTGCACTTAGCCTTCTTGTCAAACTGGAGTGGGACTCACAGATCACACACTTTAAAGCCCCCCATCTCGCCCCAAATCCTCTATCTGATCTGGCGCGAAGCAGTGGGGACCAGTTGGATCCAGGAAGTCTTGCATCATCACTATGAATGCAAGCAGCACCCTCTGGCAACTTATCATCCCTTCTTGTCTTTCTTATGTGTTCCTTCTTTGCTCCGGCCCACTACCCTAGGTCCCTATCCACCTTCACTCTAGTTGGGGGCCTATCACTCATCCAGTGGATTGCTATGCACTGTTTTGCCATTGTTAGGCCAGTACTGTAAATAGTCTACTTAATTTTTGCTTTGGGTCGTCAGGAGGTAGGCCCAGTAAGCATAGATTAATTGTCTTTGGTACATCCCACCCTATTGCCCACTTAAGCTGTGCCAGCATTTCCCTCCTGAAGGCGGCTACAGGTGAGTAGTGCGAGCCATGTGTAAAAAAATCAACCTCAGTAGCCTTGCATCTCTGACAGCAGGATTCTCTCATCGGGTAGATAGGATGCAGGCGCTTGGGGGACAGGTAGGTCATGTGGATTATATTACGTTGAATATGTTTAAACCCGACGATCGCTGATACTTTTCAAACTCCTGCATGTTTTTTGGATCAACCCTTGCGAGAAAGGGGTTAATCACTGAGGGATTGCCTTTTCTCCTCCACCCGCAGTGGTTTGAGCCGCTTGGCCATACGGAGTCCTTGATAAAGGTATGTTACAAGTCGGTGTCCCCCAGCCATAGAAACCAGCGTGAGGGTGGGTTCAGGACCCTCTGGAAAGGTTGACCATAATGGGCACGCAATGGGAGCTATCTTCGCATATTGTAGGAATTGTCCCGGACCCAGAGCAAATGTGTCCGTGGCATTCTGCAATGTTATAAACCTTCTGCCTGGGATATGTCTGCCGCGCATTAGCAGCGACCCCAACTGGCAGCTGCCATACGTACCAGCCAACAGGGCTCTCTCCAGTGCCTCACCAGGACTGATCAATCCAGCTGTCTCAAGTATACCATAGCTTCATCAGCATACAATGAAATGATATGTTCAATCATGCCTGCACGTACGCCCCAACCTTTAAAGACTTGTTTTATAAGGCTCCATTGGTATGACAAAGATCAGAGGGAAGAGAGGACATCCTCTGGCCTGTGGGCAACCTGTCAGTTAGGATATCTGGAAAGTGCCGATAAAATCTGTCTGGAAGACCGTCAGCACCCAGTGATCAAGCAGAGTTTAGGGGCTTTACGGCACACAACAGTTCCTGTTTGGTCACCGGGACGCCCAAAGCATCACAATACCCCATAGCGAGGCACCGGAACGAAAGGCCTGCTAATTAGGCGTCCATCTCCAGAGCCTCTCGCACCCGTTATGGTTCAAAGTACACCTGAAGGTGTTCTGAGAACGCAGCATTTATCAATTGCTTTCTATAAACTAGTTCACCCCCCTAATTTTGCACCGCCAGGACTGGTTGCATTAAGTTCTCTGAAAGAATCAGACACGCCAGTAAGCGCCCAGATTTAGCTCCCTCCAGATACCAACGTTTCCAGCCAGGACTCTCAACATGCTTGTCTAGCTGATCCCATTACTCCCCAACCTTTTATCATTAGTTATTCCAGTCTGTGACCTATGCTCTGTCCGTGGAAATCTTTTGTGGGGTTTATAAGTTTCAAGTACCAAGACTTAACTTCCAATTGCCTTGTGACTTCTTTGCTGTAGTTGTAAACGTTTAGAATCACCACATTTCCCCTTTTGTTGGTTTTCTTATTCATAATTTCTGAGTTCGTTTTTAAGTCTCGTAGGGCTTATTCCTTCATGGAGATATTTCTGGGTAGGTATTTTCATTTTACGGTATATTTGGTATACTCTTTTTCTAGATCCATGTAGTGACCATATAGAAATTATCAATCAACTGCTGGAAACGGGGGTAGGGAGGTTTGGGGGTACGGGAAACGATGATTTGTTCTCGATATTGCTGGTTACACTGTATGACGTATTTGTTCCTAGGTCATCTGCAATTTGGCTTAAAGATAAATCGTAATTGGTATTTTTATTGAATAACACTGATTCTAAGTGAATATCGTCTGGTTCATGTAAAGTAAGAGGGCTTATAAGTATGGCTGTGGAGGACCCTGTATCATGTCTTGAGTTAGGCGGTCTTTCGACGAAAGGGGATTTAAATTCGAGTTTCCTGACAAATTTCAACAAGTTTTGCATGTATCCACCATATTCCAGTATGCTGTAGGGCAGAATTTTTTACACCTCTGTTCTCAATCCAAGTATTGAGGTACTTGCTTGGGGAGAGGATGTGGCCTTATGGCTAGAGCGGGCAATGTCGAAGCCAGGGAACCGGGTTCGAGTCTCGGCAACGACGCTCAACATCCTGTGATTCTGGGCAAATCACGTAATCTCCATGTACCTAACAAAAATGAATGTCCTCATGTAACGAAACTGCTGCTATGTAAAGCGCTATGATACCCGTTATCTTCAGGTCTCGTTCGCGCTATATAAAACTCTTAAAATAAATAAAAACCTCACTCCCAGGATTATTCTATGTCCGAACCTAACTAACAGTGGTTGTGAGGAAGAGGGTGGTAGAATTGTTGTTTATGTACCCAATGGTAAGTTGTCATGTTTCATTGCACATGTGGCATGATAAACTATCTCCATAGTGGTTGTGCTCATCCAAGTCTTTCAAGAAATACTTGAATCTTGTATGTTAAACTGACCTTTCACATATTGTACTAGGATTATAGCAATGTCATCTGCTTCTCTGAATTACCACGATGAGGGGGGGGGGGGGGCGAGTATTATCCCAATACGATAATCAACCTGCATTACACATGTTAAAGATGGAAGGAATGGAAATATAGTTTCTGGTCTTTCCAATGATATATATATATATATATATATCACACATTAACCAGATTCCCAAGTTGAAGGGCCACCAGGAAGATTCATAAGAAAACGCCAGGTTTTATTCAGGGCTTGCTAGTGACAAGTTCACAGGAAAACCAAACAGAAAGTTAGTGAGGCCAGACGCGTTTCGGGAGGAACCTGCTCCCTTCTTCTGTGGCTCGATATGCTGAACACAAGAACTGTCTATCTTAATTTATTGCCACGCCCCTGGGCGGGGACGCTGCCACTACTGCTGCATTATGGACGTTGTAGTGTTACCCCAGTGGGTGTAAAGTTCTTGCGATAGTTTAGCATCAAAATTAAAATCCCAAGTGGGCTCCGAGGGTAACCTGTTCCTTGCCGTTCTGCTTTGTAACCATGAAAAAGCGTTTGCGTGAGCACTACTGGAATCGTGCTCACGCGTCTTCCATCCGTTGTCATCACGCTCCCAGTGGTGCGGACTCGGATCCATTGACTGGGGGGTCACCTTCGCGACCGGGACGGGAACAGGTTACCCTCGGAGCCCACTTGGGATTTTAATTTTGATGCTAAACTATTCAGCATATCGAGCCACAGAAGAAGGGAGCAGGTTCCTCCCGAAACGCGTCTGGCCTCACTAACTTTCTGTTTGGTTTTCCTGTAAACTTGTCACTAGCAAGCCCTGAATAAAACCTGGCGTTTTCTTATGAATCTTCCTGGTGGCCCTTCAACTTGGGAATCTGGTTAATGTGTGATGTTTCAGCGGCCGTCCCGGTCGCGAAGGTGACCTCCCAGTCAATGGATCCGAGTCCGCACCACTGGGAGCGTGATGACAACGGATGGAAGACGCGTGAGCACGATTCCAGTAGTGCTCACGCGAACGCTTTTTCATGGTTACAAAGCAGAACGGCAAGGAACAGGGTACCCTCGGAGCCCACTTGGGATTTTAATTTTGATGCTAAACTATCGCAAGAACTTTACACCCACTGGGGTAAAACTACAACGTCCATAATGCCGCAGTAGTGGCAGCGTCCCCGCCCAGGGGCGTGGCAATAAATTAAGATAGACAGTTCTTGTGTTCAGCATATCGAGCCACAGAAGAAGGGAGCAGGTTCCTCCCGAAACGCGTCTGGCCTCACTAACTTTCTGTTTGGTTTTCCTGTGAACTTGTCACTAGCAAGCCCTGAATAAAACCTGGCGTTTTCTTATGAAGCTTCCTGGTGGCCCTTCAACTTGGGAATCTGGTTAATGTGTGATATATATATATATATATATACATGCTCAGATTTTACTGTGAACTTGCTTATTTTACCTGTGCAACATACTGAATTTCCCATGCATAATGAATTGAATATATACAACTAGTGCTCTTTTGTACCATTAAGTATTCAATACCATTACTTTTCTCCCAGGTCCCGTTTTATTCTGCACATTACCGGACTCCATACACCTTTTCAATATGGCCGCCACGCTGACCATATGCTCTACTGACTCCTGCTTGTGACTTATAATTATTGACATCACAGACTCCATAGTGATTTCTCTTCCAGGCTGTAACTATTGACAAAGCAAAACCAAAGGGGATGATGGACGGAGTGTTGAACATTGCAAGCACTCATCCCCAGTCAACTGATCTGAGTTTAATCCATCATCATTCTTTAGCTTACTCCTCCACCACAGTTCAGACATGGCCATATGCAAATCAGTCTGGCCCTGTGCCTCATGGGAACAGTCCAGCCCGAACTGCCAAGCCATGTCTTCCCTGGACCGGAAACAAGCATCCTGGGACCGGTTTCTGGCTAATCAGCCGTCATCTGCCAGGCTATCTTGAATCCAGTGGCAAAGTGAGCACCTTAACAAGAGAGAAACACCTCTCATTCATATCCACCATTTGCCCTTCAAATGGCTTTCCCTTTGAAGCTCACCTTTTGGACTCTCACACTGTGTGGCTTTCAGCCAGGAGCGGTAACCCCCTCTTCCAACGGCAGGCCTCTATTGTTCCTGCTCCTGGGAGTCATTCACACTACTCCCTAGATGGGGAGTGGCCACTGGGAAACATTGGCAACAGAGTGGCAACTTTCTAAAAGTTGCATATACCTAAAAGTTACATTGAATTCGACTTGGGATTCAAGTTGGGTTTATTGCCACAATTAATGTTATAGTCTAAAGTACCAACCTTAGTAGTCCCATTCAAAGGTTAGCACAGCTGAGTTGTCAGAATGTAACCCTGTACTCACCTATTAGGCTAATAGCCGTTCCACATTATAAACAACAATTTTGGTGCTTTAACTGTTAGGACATATAACAATACTTATCCTACTTTTTAATATACAGCAACCTGCGATAGGACACGAGAGGCCTACCTTAGGGGTGGTTGATATATATTAACCTTCTGGCTGCGGCCGGAATTCTGCACCTGTGCGGCACATTCCGAACGCGGACGTGGTCATGACGGCTCCCGCCGTCATCAGCACACGCCCACCATAACTGATGACGACCGGGAATCGTCATCAGCACCGAAGGGGTTAAAAATGGAGGTTTGGGCTTTGCAATTAGTTTAAATGGGGCTTTGCAATTAGTTTAAATGGCAAAGTTGAGTTAGCAGCGTTAAAGCTGCTCTACCAGGCTGGAAGAATGGAAGACGTTTCAGACACCTCTTGTCCTACTGTCACTAAAGTACAAACAGACTTTGCAATTATTCATATTTATTTTTGTATTAACAGTATATTCTAGTCTTGTTAAAGTCCCGGGCCTGCGGGCCACTACAGGGTGAAACACGTTGTGGCTGTTTGTTCTCCGATGAGAAGAAACAATAAATAAAAACCTATCCCGACCAGATTTCCCACATCAATTTTTCACTTATTTGATGAATATGTCTTATTTTTTCTGATTCATTATGTAGTATAGAAATTGAATGAGTGGACAAAAATATTATTCCTTTAATTTTAGTGTAAACATCCCCCAATCTTAAAAATTCTTTACTAAAACATTGTGAGGAATTGGGGGGGGTATGCCCTCAAGTGGATACTTACAGCTCTCCAATTATCCATTTGATAAGGCTCTGTTACAATACTTCATTCTAATCATTTAAATGGTTCATATTTATATCTGAAATTCCATTACGTGAGTTCAGTGACATTTAAGAGCTTATTTTTTTCTTTCATTTTTTTTTTTTTTTAAAGACCTTTATTGTTCCAGACAGTCTGTCTCACATTCACACAGCATGTAGCCTACAACCCACTGGGGCCGGCTGCGATGGTTGGTAAACATGAGGTATTGGGCAAGATGACACAGCCATTCAGCCGACGACCCGGGGTTCCGGCGGCGTAGCAGAAGTAGAACATGCGGACATAATATAACACATAGCACAATTAATAAACAGGTCTATAGATTTTCCCATTTTCTACAATCAATCATGTAGGCACGTCAGCGCGTCTACGACATTTGTAATATCTGGGCAACAACCTATATCCTCAAAGAGTGTGTAGCGACAGAGATAATGGCTAGATATTGTGTGGATAGGTTACCGAGGGATTGAAGATTCTGTGTGTGTGAAGTCGCCATGAAGTGAGCAGGTTCATTTTTTTCTTTCATGATTGAGAAGGACATCCTATTAATTTATCCTTTAAAATAGCTATAAGTGATCAATGTTCTCAAAAATTACACTCGAGCATCATACTCACTAACTTGTGTGCGGTTCATGCTTGCCAGAGTCATTACAATCAAGCATCCTTTCTATTATCTATTTTGGAACTTTGGCCCCTTTTATTTTGCCCCGAGCAGCACAAGTTTTGGTGGCGGCAGCCTCCCCCTTACCACCTGCTGCCGTCCTGCAGCACACGCAGGAAACGCCAGCACTCCCTTACATTCGTCTGCAAGCAGGGACCACCACTGGAACACAGAAAGAGGCTGAAGAAATCCCAAAAAGAAAAACAGAAATAAAAAGCTGCACAGCTATAGAAAGGAGGGCTTAAACCTGCCAGGAAATACCGCACGCTTGATTTAAACGCATTGCTACCTGGAGATACCATCATGCTCCCTCCACCAGAGCCCACATGAAGACACGGCTGGCCTCAAAAACAACTAAGGATACACGTTTTAAAGGGAAAGGAATGCTGTTGTGCATTCCCCTGCCAAAACGTGGAAGCCGCACACCCTGGGAAGCCCAAATTCGTTCTAGACCAGTGATACTCAAAGTGTGACCTCGGGCCGCAACAGTCACTGGGTTGCTGTTTCCTCGACTCAGCACTAACATTAAACAAGCATTTGCAATGCAATAGGTCTCGCATTAGGAAAGTTTGAGCTATTGGTATTGTAAATGACAAATTTTGTATTTATGTGTTGGTTTTGAAAATAGCAAAATTAATAGCTTTGTCATTTACAATGCCAATAGCTATAACTTTTGCAAATGTGACACCTATAGCATTTGTAATGCAACATGTTTTGCATTTACGTGACTTAGCTGTATTGATATTACAAATAACAATAGCATTTTTTTATAATTAATACTTAAATAAAAGTTATTGTAATGTTTAATGGCAATACCCTAAACTTTTGTAAATAACTTTTGTGAAGATTATGTTCAGTGTATTTTATTGTGACGAAAATCCAAGACCAGAAGTGAAATATTAACATCTTTTTGTGACATTTGTAATAAAGCTTGAAACATTGAGAGAACATATTTGAACCAGTTGTTGTTGAATGGTTGTGCAGCAGAGCCCCCCTCCTTAAAAAACAACAAATAAGGCAACAGTCTACCACAATTAATCAACAGTGGGAGAAGCTTAAAAGCAGCAACTCAAACAATGGGAACAGCCCAAACACAAGCATTTGCAATGCAATCAGTCTCGCCTTTGGGACCTTATTAGTATTTATCCATGCTGCACATTATCCTGGGTGCGGCAACCACCGGCTCAAATTAAGCAGAGGGGGAGGGGAGCAACAAGGGAGGGATGAGAAGCCTGGAGGGATAAGGAAATGACGAGAGGCCTGGAGGGAGAAGAGAGTAGCATGGGAGGACAAGCAGCATGGGAGGACAAGAAGCCTGGAGGGAGAGGGGAGCAACAAGAGAGGGATGAGAAGCCTGGAGGGAGAGACGAGCAACAAGAGAGGGACCAGCGGCTTGGAGGGAGACGGGAGGGACGAGAGGCCTGGAGGGAGTGGAGAGCTGCAGAGGGGGGACAAGAGGCCTGGAGGGAGAAGAGAGCAGCAGGGGAGGATGAGAAGCCTGGAGGGAGAAGGGAGCAACGAGTGAGCGACAAGAAGCCTGGATCGAGAGGAGAGCAACGAGGGAGGGACGAGAGACTTTCAGAGAGAGGGGGAGGGACGAGAGGCCTGGAGGAAGAGAGAGGAGCAGAGAAGGGACGTGAGGCCTAGAGGAGGAAGAGAGCAGCATGAGAGGACAAGAAACCTGGAGAGAGAGTGGAGCAGCGAGGGTGGAACGAGAAGCCTGAAAGGAGAGGGGGGCAATGAGGGAGGGACAAGGTGCCTGGAAGGAGAGAGAAGTGGGGTAAGAGAGGGCTACCGAGCAAGCGTTTGTGAAAGATAAAGCGCGCTGTTGATGAATTGGTCATTGAGCTGAGACAGGAAAATGCTCATTAAAAGTGACGGCAAAGGGCGCCAAAGGATTAAAAATAACAAGCAGTGATGGAGGGTGGGGCGCAGGATAATTTCTCTAAAGAAGATTTAAGGGCTACAGACCTGAAAATGAACCACAGCATTTTTACTGCATGTTTACGATCGGTGCACACAAGGCAATGTGGAAATCTACCACCAAATCCGTTCCAGTTTATGCTATTGTTTCTTTAGCTGGTGCCACGTCCTCTCCGATGCAGAGAAGGCGGTGAGAACGTATTGGGCCTGCAGTGCGACTGCCTTAATAAATCCCAGTGCTCTACATTACGAGGTGGTGGTGGGGGTAGGGGACTGCACGGGGATGTTAAGTGGCAGGTTGGGGCAATGAGAACGATTAACAAGACGTCAGCGTTTAGTTGCGTCGGCCGCGAAATGGATCCAAAAAAACCAAGCTGGAGCCAGCTCGGGCGCAGCACGTCTTCCGGAGACGTGCACGTTCACAGAGCACAATCGGCTCGGGCACAGGCCAATAGCCGCTCGTGCACAGCTCTGTACTCCCTTGGCTGTGAGCACGGTGACTGTAATACTCGCTGCGGCAGCGCTTCGCGCTGCTACCGGCAGCGAGCCCTAAAAAAATGTTAAACAAACAGCAAGCACTAATTTAAATAAGTAACTAGACTCATAACTTTAGGAGAGCCTTCAATTTTAAAGACAGCAAACGTGTGAAAATATGATATCTTTTCAAAATTCAAAAAGTATTTAATTAACCTGTAGATTCACTTCAGCTTATTAAATCAGATTATAGCAGTGCGTTAAAAAGTTTTTTGTTTTTTTAAAGTGCCGGTTTTCAAACATGAATTTAGAAGCGTTCATGCTTCCCACCCCCACCCTGACAACAATGCCATTGGTGAATACATCCAAAAACAGGAGAAGATTTGGTATAGCACGCATCCAGAAGTCATGTATTTTGATCTCCTCTTATATATGATAATGAAAGAAAAGGAGGGATATTGAACTAAAATAATTGCCTTGGATAAAACAATTTGGTCACGAGGGGAAGCCAGGATTCATCCCTGGTTTTCTGGTTTCACATTGTGCAATTGAGTTCAACCACTAGATGTACATGCTTCGCTCCCCCTACACTCACTTGACGCCCCAGCTGCGCTGGCATTAGCGTGGCCCTCAGTCACACCAAAGGCCAAACTGTTTGGCCCCAGGGCAGGAAAATGTTTGTGAGTACCCATGTTCTAGACAAAACCCCAAGGATGCTGCTGCCATGCCTCAAGACACCCGGTCAGGTGGTCCACAGCGAAGGCACAAAAAACCTCAAAAAGCAAATATTTCATTATTAACTCTTCTACTTCTAACGGTTCCACATTTACTCTTTAATTCTCCTGCTCTAGAACACTATAACGTTTGGTTTGTTGCAGTTCATAGACAAACAATTAACCACGCAGTACCTGTTCAGTCTAGACAGGACTGCAATCAAAATGGTATTAGGTCGCAAAGCACTGTCATCCTCATAAAACTGAGCAGGCGTGTAGGTTTTACCTAATTTAAGTGGAGTTATATTTACCCGACTTAGCTCTTCTGCAAGGTCAAATATATCAATACTGAAAAAAAGATGGCAAGTATGTGAACATGCCAGCCTTTAGTAATGGAGGGGAACTTTCAATAAAAGTTGACAGAATTACATTTCCGTGTTAATGTCCATTTAAATGGGTGACATTTTAAGCAGAGAAGACTAAAATAATGAACAACTGCTTTATAGCGCAGTTGCATCTCAAACATACATGCCAACACTCCCTGATTAGGAAGGAGAAGGACAATTTCATTAGCTAGAAATGATACATTTTTTTGTTACTCTACTCCAATGGAAGTTGACAAGGAAATTAATTTCCCATGTGTTTTCTTTTAAATCACTCTCTTAGGAACCCCCAAATGTTGTCAGGTATGATCGGGATACACCACTAGTTGCACCTGAAGTAGACTAGCAGATGGCAGCCCGAATCTCAATATGTAGATTTAACAGCAGTTGTAAATATTAACTGTAGTCAGTTAATAAACATTACACACCATTTTAATGAATCATAATAAGAAAAGGATAAAAACACCTGTTGATAAATGTGTACAAAATACTCTATTAGCTGAATACTGCCATCAATTGAGAATGTTAGAAAATGGTTAGTCACAATGACAGATTGGTCGTTCAAAAATATGCCAATTTGGTAACACACAACTCAAAGAATTTCATGAGTCTAATTTTTACACATTCTCTGCAATTAAGCAGTACCTTGGTGCTACTGTCGTAGTATGAAATTTCATCATTTTAAACAATGTTTGACGCTTCACTTGCAACGAGGGACAAATACATGGGATCTGTTATAGATCTTTCATGTTGAAACCACTAAGGTTGTGACATTTGTTAATAAACTGACAGGTATTCCACTAGTATTGAAGTTCAATTATCATTAATAACAAATATATAAATTGCGTCAAACTGTATCTTAGCCAGCAAGCCATACATGTACACGTATTTCGAGCCTCACTGTTACAAATGTGAATAAAACGTACCTTTTATTTTAGTCTTAAAAGAGTAATATTTAATAACTTTGTATCTATTATACTTTATATGCCTCACATCCAAATCCTTTTATTTGCACGAGAGTCTAAAACGCTGAATATATCACAACAGATCGTAATCAACTGGGCTTTAATTGGGTCCTATTCAAGTCATACACATGAGTAGCTATTGTAGCGTCAAACATAGCGGCTTTGAAATTCCCTATGCTTACAACCCAGGCAATAGCTATGAATATAATCACACAGTCTTTAAATCAATAAACCAATATTAATACTTTGGGAATTTCTTCCAGACTACTTTACCTGACTAGAAAATGATCACTGTATGGCTGGAATTTGTGACCATGTTTAAAATGATGGGCATATATTTCAAATGGACGGATGTCCCATATGGGGCATGACAGTCTTTAATTTTCTAGATCGGAGAGGGCTTCCAAACACATTTCAATAATTACATGCTGTTTTTTACAGAGACTGTCTGGTGCGAGCGAACTTTAGTTAAATTGTGTCTATTGAAATAAATAAGTTCATTCAGAAACATTATAAATACTTCTCCACAGAGCGTAAACAATTAATAAAGACTTTGAAGGAGAAAAGGAAACAGCGTAGAAGATCTGTGAGGTTTAAACAACAAGACCTGCTTTGGATTTCTCTACAGCAAGTGGCCTTGGAGAAAAATATGTGTTTTCTGGAGTATAATGCAGATTTTCAACATTTAGAAAGGAGTAGAAAAATCATGATTTTAATAAAGGCACGGAGGCTAATATTATGCATACCTTTTATTACCACTCAGGCAGCAGCAACAAATAAATAGAATCAGAACACATAAAACGTCTAGAATTCTGAACATGCATATCCACATAGAACCTGCAGCCATCTTCCTCTTTTGGGTGCTGCAAACATTAGATAAAGAAAAAACAAAGTCTCTTTCCTAAACAGATCCAAATCTTCTTTCCTTCCATGACATCCGCTCTTCAGAACTTTTACTCCATTGAAATAATTCTTCTTTATCCTGAATAAGAAAACAAATTAAGCCTTTAATTACTTGGCGGGAACTGCAGATGGATTATATTAGCGTCCGTGCCTTTACTAAAATTATGATTTTCTACTCATTTCTAAATGTTGAAAATCTGCATTTTACATCAAGGCCCGGAGGCCAATATTATGCATGTTCCAAGTTCCCCAACAACACTAGTCAACACATTCTCCACTGGTTTAAAATAAAATCTTTTAAATGTTGATTCACAACTCCAATCTGCACCCTTCATAATCCCACTTAAACTAAAACCTTTCATAT
The DNA here is from genome assembly GCF_964261635.1 of Lissotriton helveticus. Classification (NCBI taxonomy): domain Eukaryota; kingdom Metazoa; phylum Chordata; class Amphibia; order Caudata; family Salamandridae; genus Lissotriton; species Lissotriton helveticus. The sequence goes on from NC_136057.1 coordinate 1,789,358,025, forward strand.
AAGCCTTGCTAGCCATAGCCCCTCTCACAGAATGAGCTCCAAAAACACTAGTATCTATCCCAGCCTTCAACATCACCTCTCTCACCCATCTAGCCAAGGTAGCAGATGAAACTGCCTTAAAAGGCTTTCTTAAAGAGACCAACAACTGAGAACATCCACTTGGTCTCACTTCAAAAGTTATTTTTTCATATTCCTTTAAACAATATACAACACACACATTTGTATTCTCATCAAATTGAGGATAAAAAATAGTCCTAGACATAGTCTTTGTTCTTTTCCTTAACTCAAAACAAACTCCTTCCGGTTGAAAAAACCTCTAATCCACCTCCAAAGCCCTAATATCAGCTACCCTTCTACAAGAAACCAAACATAAAAGCATGGCTAGTTTCCAAGATAAAAAATTTCATATTCAAAAACACATTCTCACCACAACTATCTAATTCTCTCAAAACTAATTAAACGTCCCAAAGAACACCATACTTTGCCTTAGGAGGAAGAATCATTCTTACACTCTTAACCAATCTCCTTACCAGAACATGTTGTCCACTGGAAGGCCTTCCACCAAAACATGCCCTGCAGAAATAGCCGACCTGCTAATATTCACTGAATTGTAAGCTAAACCTTTTTCATACAATTCAGACAACAATTTCACCACTTCTACCACAGGAGCTGATATGGGATCCAAATCCCTCTCAAAACACCAACCAGACCATCTTCTCCATGCTGACCTATACATTTTTGTCGTTCCTTTTGACCATGGACCTGAGATAAGAGTTTCAGCTTCCTACGATAATCCATGCACCTGCCAAATTCTCCTGAAATCAGCCACGCCACCAGTCTTAATTGCCCTGTTTCTACTACTGATTATTATGGATCCCCTGTGGATCCACAATAATCTCTCTCAAGTTTGGTAATAACACTGGGTCCTCCATCAACAGTTCCATCATGTCTGGAAACCACACTTGGGATTTCCAGAATGGTGTTATCATCACGATCCCCTCCTTCTCTCTCCTGACTTTCATTAATGCTCTCTGAATCAAAGAGAATGGGGGAAAAGCATAATTCCTTCCTGCACTCCAATCCTGTAGAAAAGCATCTATTCCCCTTGCCTCCGGATCTGGTCTCCACTGTAAAAGTCCTTCATCTGACAATTCAACCTGTCTGCAAACAAATCTACTTGAAATGGACCCCATCTCAATTCCAAACTTCTGATCACTTCTCTGTTCAACTTCCAATTGCTCACATCCTTCAGATACCTTGAAAACCAGTCCGCTTCTACGTTGCTCAGACCCGGAATATACTGTGCTTGAACTACAATCTCTTTCTCCAAGCAACAATTCCCAAAATCCTTTGCTAAGTTCGCTAGCCCCTTCGACCGAGGTCCTCCTAACTTGTTTACATATCTTACTGCAGACAGATTGTCCATTTTCAAGAGCACACAACACTTTATCTGATCCTTCATGAAATTCTTCACTGCAAAAGACCCTGCAAGCAGTTCCAGACAACTTATATGTATCTGCGACTCTTCCTTGGACCATTTCCCTCCTGTTGACACCATTCCGCACCTTGCTCCCCAACCTTGGAGACTCGCATCTGACTCTATCTCTATCTCTGGCACTTCTCCAAATATCGCCCTGCCGTTCCATGCTTCCAAATTCATCATCCACCAATTCAATTCCTACCTTGAATCCTGATTCAACCATAAACTCTGGGAATATTTAGCTCCTTTCCTCAAGTGATAACCTTTCACTCTCTGTAACGCTCTGTAATGAAGAGGAGCTGGGAAAATCGCCTGAATCGATGCAGACAACAGACCCAACAACCGAGCTAACTGTCTCAATGTGATCCATTCTGAATCCATAGCCCTCTTCACCTCATTCCTGATTGTCTTCACTTTCAACATTGGATTGTGTACTGAAATTGCCAATGTCTGAATCTGAAAACCTAAAAATTGTATCTCCAGTTGAGGACCCACACAAGACCTCTCCCTGTTCACTACAAATCCCAAATCCTCTATCACTCTGATTGCAAACTCCTTCTGTTCCTTCGCTAGAACCAACTCTCTGCCATGATCAGAAAATCGCCCAGAAACACAATCAAACGAATCCCTCTTGATCTTAACCAAGCTGCCACTGGACGCATCACCTTCGTGAAGCGTCAAACCGAATGGGAGACTTTTGAATCTCCATAACTTCCCTTTCCACCTGAACTGAAGAAAATCTCTCTGCTCTATGCACATCGGAATTATTAAATAGGCATCCTTCAAATTTAACCTTGTAACTTGTTAACCAATCCCCTTTTCTCAACAGATCTATCAATATATGAATGCCTTCCATTTTGAAATGATTGTACATGACCCAGTCCTTCAACTCCTTCAAATGTATTACTGGACGCATCTTCTCCTTCTTTTCCACTAAAAATATATTGCTTATGAATCCTCCTCTTACAAACTTTGCCTCTTCTATTACCCCTTTTTCTTCCAGAGCTTCTATCTCCTTTGTCATCATATCCTCCATCTCCTTTGAAAACCTCAAAATATTTGGTACTCTCTCCTGAACTGGATTTTCTACAAAATCTATTCTGTAGCCAACAACTGTGTGTAAGACCCAAGGATCCTGTGTAATCTCCTTCCATCTCGAAACAAACAGGGCTAGTCTGCCGCCCAACTTTATTCGGATAGAAGTAGGGTCTTGTAAATCGCTTAGCTGAGGCACCTCTTGTTCTTCGCTCAGAGCGCATGCCTCTTCCTCTGCTTCTCTGCCTCTGTGCGAAAAAATTCCCTTGACCTCCTCTCGAACCATAATAATTTGATCTAAATCCTGAATTAAAGGGTCTGCCTCTTCCGAAATTTCCTCGCCAAATTCCCTGACCCCGGCCGGGGAACCGACCCGCATTTGCCCGGTCACTCCAAAAACTCTCCTGATGTCTTTCTCCGCTTTCTCAAGGGAACTAAAGGCGTTGAAATCGTCCCCAAACAACAAACCCTCACAACGTTCCCCTGGCTCTTGTACTTGCCAAATCCACTAATTTTGGATCAATCTTGAACAAGATTGACTTACTCCTCTCAATGCACAAAGCTGCATTCCCCAAAAGGCATATAGCCCTCTGGACCCATTGGCGCATCTCCGCCACATCAATCCCAATATTATTTGAATGCGCCTCATCGCACATATCAAAGATCTTAGTTAAAGGCCCCAAGATATCCAAGAGCCTGTCCTGACACCCTTTTAAGCCCTTCTCCAGCCCCCTCCTTGGATCCTTTCCTGATTTATTAATAAACGCCAACATCTTTTGATCTAACTCTGGCTTGTAAGCAACTTTACTGTCCACGGTAGGCCTTGGACACTCACTTCTCATCCATGCCTTACTTCCTTAGGTATTTCCCTTCTTATCCAGAAACTAACATACTTTGCCACGTGCTCCACCGGAGCCCATTGTGGTGACAAAGGGTGCTGAGTTAAAGGAGGATCAAAAATTTCCTCACCTTGTGGGTCAATTATATCGTTTTCTTCTAATTTAATTTCTCTTTCAACCATTTTACATTTCTTTAGTGGAACTTCTTCCACATCTGAATCCTCCAGACTAGAACTGCAAGTTAGTTCTATATCTCCACTCGAATTTGTATTACATGCCACAGTGGTATGTTTCATCTTTTGTGCCTTTTTTGCACTTTCTTTCGCCTTTATAGCGACACCTCTGAGAACCTTACGTTCTCTCCCTTTCTTATTAGCATCCACATGCTTCCTCTTTTGACCCTTTTTACCTCCATGACTGGAAGTTCCAGCAACTGTATCCACCTCTTCTGTGGTCCAGAAACTCTCATCGTCATTAACTCTTTGTCTCTTTTGAATACTTTTTTCTAAAGTATTCTCAATTTTTTTTCAATAGATGCCGCCATCTCCCCAAACATTTTGTCCATATAGGACTTCATTCTTTCTTAAAAATTTCCCTCAGCATCCTCCATATTATATTAAACTCAGTGTATAGATTCAATAAAGTTTTACAAAGAAAAACACCACTTCCTTCAAATACCTATCACAATAATACACCTCCAACAACAAATCCTAACAAACCTCAATTAATCAATACCTTCCTCACAAACGAAAAAACGCGACCTCTTACTCAACTTTCAACCGAAGTCGGTCAGAAACTGGCATTCGATCCGACAGACTTTGTATTAAAATAGCCCAAAACATGGATGCCATCTCCTCCATAAAGTTCAATATACAAATCCCAACTTTTCAAAATGGCCGCCGTACGTAACGGGAGTACGGTGGCCTGTAATTGACATAATATCTCACGCGAGCCAGTTCCTCGTGGCAACGCTGGCTCGCGCCGAATCAACGTAATTTATGCCCGTGCACAGAAGGGCTCCCTGGCGCTTGCTCGCGACTCAACGGAATTCAAGCCAGTGCACAGAACGGCTGCCTCGTGCTTCCTCACGCTTGCTCGCGCCTCAATCTAACCGTCTAACTGCCAACCAGATGGTAATTTTACTTTATTTTCCTTTTTCAATGACCGTATAAAACCACCATCATAGTCCCAAAACCGCTAATTCAAATGAAAAACTATGCCTCGATCGAAGCACCACCATAACCGTTTTATAATGAATTCTCAGTTAAAAACTTAGATCTAGCCTTTAAAATAAACTCTGTTTCTATCAAACTATTACTTTTAACGTTTTGGCTGAAAATACCCTTTTTTTAAAAACGTTTTAAAATACACACAGTTATTTATTTATTAACTTTAAAATCTAATATATATATTAAATTTTAAAAATATCTATTTTATTAATTAAATTACTAAAGACAATTAAAACAATTCAATCATTAATTCATTCTATGTATAAATCTAACATAAACATTTTAGTCACTAAACAAAACAACAGTTATGAAATGTGACTTATCTGTAGCCTGAGCAGCAACAAAAGAGGAAGATGGCTGCAGGTTCTATGTGGATATGCATGTTCAGAATTCTAGAAGTTTTATGTGTTCTGATTCTATTTATTTGTTGCTGCTGCCTGAGTGGTAATAAAAGGTATGCATAATATTGGCTTCCGGGCCTTGATGTAAAATTGCTCAAAACTCCGACATAAAAAAGGGGGTGTCAGCAAATGGGATTCCATTAGCATCCTGGTCTGACTACATAAAGGACGCATGCTCTTCTGAGATACTCCAGCAAAGCTTTAAAGTTCTTCAGACTTCCTCCTATGATCAGATAATAGGGTATATTAGGTAAACAAGAGCCTTAGCATCAATGGTTCCAGACGAAGTCCCTATTTTGGTGTTAAAAAATAATCCCGAAACGTTGCCAGACTCCTTTTGCTCCCTTATTCAAAGTTTGTTATTCTACCGGTCAGTTGCCAGAAGCTTTGAGGTGGGGATGGGGGTGGGGAGGCAGAGTGTCATTGTTCCTTTACACAAGAAGGAAAGTTACTACCAGGAAATTACCAGCTAATTCCGTTGTTGGAGAGTGGGGAAGGTCTTTACATTGAGCATTTTGGACAAAGTACAGAATTAGCACAGGTAACAAATATTATTTCCCTTGAATAATCTGGTTTTAGAACAAATTGGTCAGTCATTAATATAGCAGTTTTGCAATTTTCTTTTAGACAAGTATGTAGTAAGGAGTAAGTCATATTTATACGCAGGCTTTGAATTTTCAACTGCATTTGACTGTGGATCGACTGACTATGGCAGAAGTTATCTGCTTTAGGGATACGGAGTGGTCTATTTAGTCTTCTGTTGTCTTTGCATTCTTCAACATGGTGTAAAATGCTGACCGGTCTGTTGCTCCTGACGCCCCACGTACTTCAAAAGGCTCAGCAACACAGGTGGTGGTTCTGCAGCTCCCTCGAGGCCTGACCTGTCCTCTCTGCAATTTTGAGGCCAGTAACCCAGGTTGGAAATGCTGTGACCGAATCCCTGTGCACCGCGCCAATTTGCCGTTGCCAAGGCTTGTTAGTTCAGCACTCCAGAGATCTTCAGGTTACAAGAAACTCCAGCCTCCAGAATCTCTTCCGCCAAGATCAGCGTCCTCACTGCATCCTTTGCACCCTGGGCCTTTATCTTTGGTGAGCTGCTCATGGTCCTCTTGTGACTCCTGTGCCTTCGCCCTGTGGGTCCTCTCGAGAGCAGTGGTAGAAGTGGGCGGGGCAATTATTTCAGTCCGTTCCCCTACTTCTTTCTTTCAAAATATCGTCCCGGGACGGCAAGTGATAACTTTTTCTTTCAGCTTCCAGGGGCTGCTCGCACTTCTCTGTTGAACTCCAGGGGCTGCAGCAGCCCCTCCCTGATCTCTCACAGGCTGAGAACAGGCCCATTGTCATTCCGATTGAGGCTGATTATCCCCTTTTGAATGACAATGCGCCCCCCTCTTCCTTTAGCATATCAAGTGCCAGTGAGATGGGATTTGGTGATTACAGAGGAGCTTTCCCAAGACAGAGTACTGTGGGGAATTTGCCCCCTTGTGTAATTTGTCAATGTTGTACACAGAGTGAACTGGGCAGGAGCAGTGACTGGACAGAAGAGACCGGAAAGGAGAGGTACTAGGGCAGGAGAGGTGACCGTGCAGGAGAAGTAACGGGCAGGAGAAGTGACAGGCAGGAGAAGTGACAGGCAGGAGAAGTGACGGGGCAGGAGAAGTGACGAGGCAGGAGAAGTGACGGGGCAGGAGAAGTGACGGGGCAGGAGAAGTGACGGGGCAGGAGAAGTGACGGGGCAGTAGCAGTGACGGACAGGAGAGGTGACAGGAAAGGAGAGGTGACGGGACAGAAGTGAAGGGGCTGGAGCGGTGATCGGGCAGGAGAGCTGACCGGACAGGAGCAGTGAACGGGCAGGAGCGGTGACGGGGCAGGAAAAGTGACGGGTAGGAAAAGTGACGAGGCAGGAAAAGTGACGGGCCAGGAGCAGTGACGGGGCAGGAGAGGCAACATGAAAGGAGAGGTGACTGGGCAGGAGAGGTAACTGGGCAGGAGAGGTGACCGGGCAGGAGAAGTGACGGGGCAGGAGAAGTGACGGGGCAGGAGAAGTGACGGGGCAGGAGAAGTGACGGGGCAGGAGAAGTGACGGGGCAGGAGAAGTGACGGGGCAGGAGAAGTGACGGGGCAGGAGAGATGACGGGGCAGGAGAGATGACGGGGCAGGAGAGATGACGGGGCAGGAGAGATGACGGGGCAGGAGAGGTGATGGGGCAGGAGAGGTGACGGGCAGGAGAGGTGACGGGCAGGAGAGGTGACGGGCAGGAGAGGTGACGGGGCATGAGCTAGAGCGGTAACGGTGAAGGGACAATAGCGGTGAAACGACAGGAGCAGTGAACGGGGCAGGAGCAGTGAACAGGGCAGGAGCAGTGAACAGGGCAGGAGCAGTGAACGGGGCAAACGGGGCAGGAGCAGTAAACGGGGCAGGAGCAGTGAACGGGGCAGGAGCAGTGAACGGGGCAGGAGCAGTGAACGGGGCAGGAGCAGTGAACGGGGCAGGAGCAGTGAAGGGGCTGGAGCGGTGAAGGGGCTGGAGCGGTGATCGGGCAGGAGAGCTGACCGGACAGAGCAGTGAACGGGCAGGAGCGGTGACGGGGCAGGAAAAGTGACGGGTAGGAAATGTGACGAGGCAGGAAAAGTGACGGGCCAGGAGCAGTGACGGGGCAGGAGAGGCAACATAAAAGGAGAAGCAACAGGGCAGGAGAGCTTACCGGGCACAAGAAGTGACGGGCAGGTGACATGACAGGCAGGTGATGTGATGGGCAGGAAAGGTGATGGGCAGGTAAGGTGATGGGCAGGAGATGTGACGGGGCAGGAGAAGTGACGAAGCAGTAGAAGTAATGGGGCAGGAGCGGTGATTAGGCATGAGCAGGAGTGGTAACCGGGCAGGATCGGTGAACGGGGCAGGAGCAGTGAACGGGGCAGGAGCAGTGAACGGGGCAGGAGCAGTGAAAGGGGCAGGAGCAGTGAAAGGGGCAGGAGAAGTGAATGGGGCAGGAGAAGTGAATGGGGCAGGAGAAGTGACGGGCCAGGAGAAGGGAGGGGACAGGAGAAGGGAGGGGACAGGGGAATTGACAAAGCAGGAGTGTTGATCGAGCATGAGCAGGAGTACTGACTGGACAGGAGCAGTGAAAGGGCAGGAGCAGGTGTTTCCCAGGGCAACTGGAAGGGTAGGGGGCCAGTTTAGTTTGGGGGGAACTGGTTTTGTACAAGTGCAGGAGTTTTAAAAACACTGCAAAGTTCTTTGTATATTCAGCAGGTTTCGGTCAACAATACAACGGCCAAGATAACGTTGGTGATCAATGTACCTGCTGGAGAGAGATGGGAGCATGTTTTGTCTAGTGGCTGTTTTACTCATCTAAGGTAGCGCAGAGGAGTAATATGCCTGCTGCAAAGAACATCTACCATGCATATCATAGAGCAATATGTTATGTGCATAGTTCAGTGGGCAATGCTTTGTGTTCACTTCCCGAATGAAAGGACACTTGAATACATATGGCCTGGCAGTTCGGGCTGGAGTGTTCACATTGGTCGCAGGATCAAGACTGATTTGCATACAGCTGGGTCCAAACTGGAATAGCATGGTGAGCAAAAAAACTATGGATTTAGGCCTAGATCTCTGTACTGGTGTGAATGTATGACATTGTTCTGCATACTGTCCACCAGTTGTTCTTTTTGCTATATTATGATTGAGCAGCTAGCTGGCTGACATGAATATGAAGGAGCCTTGGTGGGTTTCCGTGAGTCTAGATTCTCCTGAAGAGTCCCTTTCTCTTCTGAGCCCTGCTTAACACATGTGTACAGGAGGAGCCCTGTATTCATGTCCTCAATGTTTGAGACAAAAAATAATCATGGATTTCTAAACAATGAGAGTAAAAGCATTAAGGGAACATGTTGTTCCTGCTTATATTTCACACGCTTTACATAAACCTGTATTCCCTATGAGTGTTTGCTTTTTCCTGAATTAAACCTCAAATAAACATGTTTATCCATTGTTTTAATTAAATAACGTTATAAGCTGTAACTGGTCAGTGAAATGCTAAACGTACAAAAAATTGGTATGTTTTGCTATTTCTAGCCACACCCCTGACTCCGCCCACTGATTCTATCTTCGGTTATTCCCGCCCCCTGATTCTCCTCCCACAGTTCCCCTACTTTTTTTTCCCCACTTCGACCATTGCTCGAGAGTCTTCTCCTGCTTCAGTGAGCTCCCCTGTTTGCTTGGGCCCTGCTCTGACTCTCCCGCATGTGGCGAGTCCCTTGGACCTTGCTGGTCCCAACGTGGCCCCTTCTTCGCTTTCGGTGCATGTTGCAGCTGGCAAGGGTTGTTGGTGCTCCCGCCGGACACTGACTCCCTGGTTCTCGACTTCTGATGTGGAACAGCTCGTGCACGGCTCCTGGTCCTCCTCAGCGTAGTCTGGTCCTCACAGCTGCAATGACAAGGTTACCGTCAACTTGTCTGAACCGTTAGACATCGGTGGGCATTGCTCTTCCGAGCCTCCTGGTCACCTATAACTGCTTGCAGGTTCTTCTCTTCAAGAATCCACCCTTGGATTCCACCAGACTCTTGAACAGTCTTCGCCAGTGGCATCTTTACTGAAGTCCTCCATTGTGGTCCACGGAGGTTTCCGATGTCCCTTCACACCTATTCACCCAGCTTCCCTGAGGTAGGTTTCCTGGTTCCTGGGGTATCCACAGGTGGGGTGACTCTCCAACCTCCTGTCTTCCACAGGGTTTCTTTAGGGTGCGCAAAGGGGCCATCGTGCTAATGATCCTTCACCCCATAGGTTTCATCAGCAACATTTTTCTGGTCGAAAAGAAGGGCAAAGGGTTCAGGCCAGTGATCGACATCCTAGATTTCACTCAATGGGTGGTTTACTGCCACTTCAAGATGGAAGGAGTCCATCTTCTCAGAGATGTCTTGTTGCCGGGCGACTGGATGATACGGCTAGACCTAAAGGAAGCCTACCTGACAGTATCAATTAGCAACCCACACACACACACAGACGTTTCCTTCAGTTTCAGTGGAGGGGACTCATTTACGAGTTCACCGTTCGATCTGTCCTCAGCACTCTGGTGCTTCACCAAGCTATTGAGGCCAGTCATGGAAGATTTTACTTACTCAACTCCAGATGACTCATACCCTGTTGCAAGATGTAAGGTTTATATTAAACAATCTGAAATCAGATTTCACTCCGGCACAACGCCTGACGTTCCTGGAGTTCGAGGTGGACACCGTACAGTAATGCCTTTGATTATCCCAATAGAAAATATGCTTGATTTGCAGGGAGCTGCGCCGTACTTTGATGAAGGAAACCTCTTCTCTGCAACATTTGGCTCGGATTGTCAGCCTCTTGTCCTCAATTTAGGCGATCTTCCCAGGTCCCCTAAACAGCCGGGCTCTTCAACGCCTGAAAACGCAGCATCTACATCAGGGTTTGATGTACATGCAGCAGATTGCCCTCTCTCCAGAGGTTTGCATCTTTGGGGGCTGGAACACATGCAAGCCTGGAACAGGAGAGCCATTTTTGGCTCGGCACTGGAACTAGTGATTGAGTCGGATGCCAGTCGACTCGGTTGGGGCGCCTGTTGCGGAGACATCACCACAGGCGAACATTGGTCGGAGCACGGAGAGTCTTTCCACATCAATTATTTGGAGATCCTGGCAGGATCCTTTGCGATTTGGATTGTGGCAGCCAACAAAGTCCTGCACCATCTTGTTGAAGATGGACAGTATCTCCACAGTGAAATATATCAATCGCTTGGGGGGGGCACGAGGTCCAAAATACTGGTGGACTTGGCTAAGGATTTTTTAAATTATTGCCAGAGCCATAATCTGTCCGTCACAGCACAATATCTGCCAAGTAGTCTCAATCAGATAGCGGACTGGTACTCCAGGCACCTCCAGGTCTTTAGTGCCTGGAAATTGGATCTCTCGGTTTTCCAGAGTCTCATGTCAGCTTGGGGTCCCGCCAAGTGGATCTTTTTGCATTGTGTCTCAATTATCAGTTTCCCCGATTCTTCAGCCGGCGACCGGATCTGGTCATGGAAGCGATGGATGCATTCCTGCAGGACTGGAGCCTGTTACGGGGGGTATGCGTTTCCCCTGTTCTCCAAGATACCCAGACTTACGGCATTGATCAAGTGGCAGAAAGCAGAAGTGATCTTGGTATCACTGTGTTGGAAATCTCAAGTCTGGTTTCCAGTTCTTCTGGAACTTTCTGCAGATTTTCCAATCTGGACTACCCCTGACCCCTCGTCTGTTGACGAACTCGAGCAGCAACTTGCACCTTTGGGTTCAAGAGAGGACATTCGCACTTGGAAGATTACTGGGGTAGTTAGGAAATCCCGAGTCTTTCTACGGGGGCTTCCTCCCTAATCAGGAAAGCATGGGCATACTCTACAGTTAAACAATACAGATCTGCATGGCGCAGATGGTCACGGAGACGGAGCATCTCACTAAAATCTAATGGCAAATGGCAAAACAAAAGGGCCGGCAAAAAAAAAAAAGAAGTAAACGCCCACCTCCGAATGACGACGAAAAAGGGGCGGGACTTAAAAAAAGAGGCAGAAACGCCCACGGATCGCATCAAGGCGGGCAAAATAGTAATTGACACACATCTCTTCCAATGGCTAGCCTCTATTTACGAAGCTAGCCAATGGGATAGGTGAAATAAAGCCCCACTGTTGAAATCATTAAATCTTCGGCTCCGCCCCCAGCTTCGCTGAGGGACGGTAGCCTCGACCTAAAAATGGCATCCATTGAGGCGAATAAAAAAAAAATGAAATAAAACACACCAATGCAAATACGTCCAAGGAAATCCGACCTCTTAAAGTGCAGAGTAAAAAAATGGGGAAAAAGTGCATTTACACATGTTGAGAACAATGCCAAAAATGTACAACTGGTATCACGGATTCATGACATTAGTATCACAGATAAATATTAAAACACTCTTCAGCCATCCATGGATCTTCTATTCCTGATTGCCATTCTCAGGAAGCAGCATACATTATGACAAACATTTGGGCTGCCTAACATCTTTAAGTACGAAAAGGTGTAATCAACATTTCCTGAATGCAAGGGCTTACAAAATGAGTGTAAGACAAGTTAAAATAAAGTTTTATAAAATATATGGAAAAACAAAAATGTAATAATGGTCATTTTGTAGCCCCATCACATGGGCATGCTGATACATGGCTCCCCCAGACCATAGAGTCATCAGAGAAACACAAATGACGCTATACGTTACCCGCTCTCAATCTAAAAGGTAGCAACCTTTCCCACCATGAGAGTTCCAGCTGCAAATAAAATGCCACCTTTCCTATGGCTAAAAATATGTAGGAATCGTGTTGACAGCACTTGCTAAAAACCTCCTCAGGTCTTTGTGAAGCACAAGATTCTGCATAGCGAGATTTCACAAGCCCCTTGCCTGATTTATTTATGTTTGCCGGAGAGGTAAACAATTCAGGGAGGCCAATATCCCTAAAAGTCTTTTTGATGTACATCAGCCAAGGAATTAAAAGTCCCCTATCAAGGCTAAGACAGTCCAGAATTACCTCCCTGTTGAAACCTTGACTTACGCTGGACGGGTCAAGGTGCACACCCTGTGCACATTTACTTTCTATACTTGAAAGATGAGTTTTGACAACAATAGAGAAGAATTGGCTATGGACTTATTTAAGCCCAACAGTGAGATTCGACAAGTGGTATCTGGTGTAGGGAATAAAAATGAAAGATTGAAGTCCAAATTTCAAAGATTAGAACGATTGAAAAAAAAAAGAACTTTCTAAATGGTGGGATGGGGTCACTCTAAAACGCCATTTGAAAAACAAAAAAAAGTACTATGGGGTCTTAGAATCCTTACGTTCCCCAATTTTGATGACCTGGAACCCGATTTATTGTTAGAATGGGAGGACAACTTACACAATTAATCATTTACGATGACGAAAATATCAATTCAGCTTGCGGATAAGAAATGCTCTGAACTCAAAAGATGAAATTAAGATCTTGGAGGAGGATATTAAGTCTTTAAGTCTAAAAGAAGCTACCAAAAGGAATTACTCCATTTTGAAAGAGCAAATTGTTGCTCATCAAGCGACGGAAAAAGAAAGGAAGAGGAGTGTAGAGAATTAGTGAACACAATGGCAGACCACCGTTATATATTCGTTTTTCAGTATTACTGACTAACAAAGACATGGGGATAAGTATTTTCCTTCTCTGGTGTGGCTCTCTCTTTTCTTCAGGTCAGAGTAGAGGTCTTCCACTGTACTCCAAACGTCCCCAGCGCCTCGGAGGGAAGAGAGAGAAAGATAGGTAAGTGGGTTATCCGATCTCTTTCAGTATGGTAGAGGGTGGGTTTGTGGGGGACAGTTTGCACCTTTAAAAAAATATGCCCTTCACCAAGTGCCCGAACTAGAGTAGACTGTTTAGTCCCTCTTCAGCTCGTTTACCCCACCCAACTTCAACATTTCACGGACCTCAGGATCCCGCCTCCTAGCAAGCCCCGCAATCTGTTGAAATACCTGCAGAAACCAAGTTCCTCCTGGAACATGGCTGGATTCAGCGCAGGTTGGTTGGCTCTCGGGCTGGTTCTCTTGGACAAGGTGAGTCCCTCCGTTGGGTCGGTCTGTGTTCGGAGTTCCTGTGGCTCCCTAGGTTTCTTGTCAGCTCCTCACAGCCCCACCCCGCCCTCAGGCCACACGAGGCGTGACTCTCGTCATGAGCCAGTACTCCTCCTGCCCATGAGCCCTCCCAGAGACAAAACAGGCAGCTCCTCCACCAATAACCATCATGACTGGGATCCAACCCCCTCCCAATCGGGCAATGCTACCCCAGACACCCTCCATCCCACCTTGGATAAAATGACGCAACGCCTCAACCTCCGGGATACTCAGCTTGAAATCCTGATCCGAGGCCTGAACGAAACTCTATCCAACCTGGCCACGATCCGGAAGTCCACTCATCCCGCCATCGCTCCAACAATTCTCACCCAACCCAGGCCTGGCAAGGTAGCGCCCCCCAGCTGTCCCCCTGTCCCCCCCCAGATCCCGACCCTCGACCAACAGAATGGGTAATGAGAACTGCTCCGAAAGACCCAGAAGAGCAAAAACCACACTTTCCTCTCAGGAAAAGGCTTACCTAGCCTCAACCTATGACCCCCCTTTGAATTCCTCCCCAAATCCACGATCCAAATATACGGGAGTTGGAAGAGAACACCCCCCCACCGAGAGGCCCTAGACCCCCAGCTCACCTAACCTACCTACCTAGAGCCCAATCTACTAAGAACATGAGCAAAGAAGGCTCCCCATTCACTGCATGCTCCTAAACTGCAGATCTGCCTCTAAACATGCAACCGAACTAGCAGAAGCCATCCTCTCCCACGATATAGACATAGCATTCATCACGGAAACCTGGCTCAACAATCTCTCTTACCCCAGCATGGACATGCTGGTACCTCCCGGATTCACAATGATCAACAAAGACAGGCAAGTGCAAAGGGGTGGGGGCATAGCAATCATTCACAAGAACAACATCTCCATCACGGAAATTTCACTCTCCTGTATGTATAGCTCCTTTGAGTGTCTCTCGGTCAACATCAAGACATGCGATTACAGGCCATCACTCTGCCATCTCCTGTACCACCCCCAGGCAACTCCTCCGAATTTGGGGAAACCTCTCTGACTTGATTGCCCATTGGGCACTCAGTAACTCTAACAACATAATTCTTGCCGACCTCAATCTAAGATGGAAGGAAACAAAAAACCTGCCCATTCAAACCCTAAACAACCTCCTACTAGTAAACAATCTGACCCAACATTGCTCCGAAGAAACACCCCATAGAGGAGCAATCCTTAATGCAACTATTGCCGAAAGCAACGCAATCACCATCAACCACATCCTTCCCGTAGACTGGCCCGACCACCACATCATTCTTTTCCACATCAACCAAGCGGTCCTAAGTCAGCACCCCAAGCAGGACCCCCCCAAATGGGTCAGGAACACAGCTTAGATCCCTCGAGCTGACCTAGAAGAAAGAATACCCTTGCTCCTCCCCAATACCACTGATCACATCTCAACTACCGAACTC
This sequence comes from Lissotriton helveticus, assembly GCF_964261635.1. NCBI lineage: Eukaryota > Metazoa > Chordata > Amphibia > Caudata > Salamandridae > Lissotriton > Lissotriton helveticus. Next base: position 1,789,373,090 of record NC_136057.1, read on the forward strand.
ACCTCTCTCTACAACTCTGATATGACGCTCACCCTGGATCACCTTGCCCCCCTAAAACTAAAAGAATCCTGGAACATTCCTTCTAGACCATGGCTCACCACTGACATCAATGAAGAAAGAAGACACCTAAGAGCCTCAAAAAGAATCTGGAGGAACAATCCCTCCACCTTCCATCGCGATCAACTCCAAGCAGCCCGCAGGAATTACAAAAAGCACATTAAAAACAATAAGACAGCTTTCTTCTGCTCTGCACTAGACACCGCAAAAAAACGACCCAAAGAGCTCTTCGATATCATCAGAAATCAAACCTCTAAGCCAATGACATCCTCAACACAGGCATCCAAAGAACGATGTGACAACTTCGCCATCATTTTCAACGACAAAATCGCCAAGATCGATCTCTCACTTGGCTCAAATCTCACACCCTCCACCGAGACCAAGGCATCTGAAACTTACGATATCGCTTCCTTGAACCCCCCAAAGCATTGGTCCTCCTTTATTCCCATTCAGGAAGCAGAGATAGTCAAACTAATCTCCAATGCTAAACCCTCCTCCCACGCTCTGGATCAGCTACCCCCTCACCTGGCCAAGGATCCGAAGCTCGTCCTAGCCCCGCTATGGTGCAACATCATTAACAGCTCACTGAGTTCTGGAATCGTACCAGACAAGTCAAGTCATGCCACTGCTGAAAAAGCCAGGGCTAGACACTGAGGATCTGAATAACTTTAGACCTGTATTGAACTTATCTCTTCTGCCCAAAATCCTGTAAAGATGTGTACTCCCTCTGCTGACCCAACAGTTGGACAACATCAATCTCCTAGATCCCTATCAATCGAGCTTCAGAAAAGGTTGCAGCACCAAATCCGCAATCCTCAATGTCATAGACGATCTACACAAGTCACTTGACTCGGACCAATGCTGCCTTCGTCTCATCCTCCTAGACTTATCGGCCGCATTCGATACAGTCGTTCACAAACTGCTCATCAAGGTTCTACAAGAAAGGGCTGGTCTTGAAGAGACGATCATCCACTGGTTATCTTCCTTTCTCCACAAACGCTCACAAATAATACAAATTAAAAACTTCAAGTCCGACCTCCACCCTGTCAACAGGGGTGTTCCACAAGAGTCAGTGCTCTCCCCTCAGCTTTTCAACATTCACATTGAACCCCTTACCACTATACTCAGGAAATCTAACATCCCTTTCCACTTATATGTGAATGATACGCAGTTATATCTGGAAACCACCTCCATTGACGACATCCAGAGACTCAACGCCACGTTCAGAGAGGTACAACACTGGCTCACAATCAATCACCTGAAACTCAATCAAGAGTAACCGGAAATACTCCTCATCTCCAACAAAGACGAAAACCCCCAAATTGAAGAATGGCTCAAAGCCATTAACACCCTCAAGGGTAACCTCACCCTGGTGGATTTGGTAAAATCTCTAGGTATCACCCTAGACCGGAAACTGGACATGAAAAAACACATTACAAGATCCGCTAAAAGTGCCTTTCTCAAGCTGAAATTACTGTACAAAATAAAACCCTTCCTCCCGCCCAAGGATCTTCAACAAGCCACCCAAGCACTGGTGTTCTCCAGAATTGACTATGGGTTTGCAGCCCTGACTGGGACAGCAAAATCGCACCTCGCCACCCTGAAAACAACCTTCAATGCAGCAGCCAGAATGGTCACCGGAACTAAGAAATTCGTAAACATCTCTCCTGCACTCAGAGAACTTAAATGGCTCCCAATTGAGTTGTGAGCCAGCTTCAGAACAGCCTGCCTCACGCACAAAGTCCTGCACACAGGCAAATGGGAATACTTGGCCACCAAACTCAAAAGGGCCCGCCAGTACAGGAACCTCAGGAGCTCCAACACTCTGCTACTCAGCCCACTGAAAACTCGTAAGCAAAAAACCGCAACCAAATCATTTGCTGGAAACGCCCCAAAAATCTGGAACTCCCCCCCCTCCAATATTAGAACAACCCCCTTGTTTACAAAATTCAAAAACCTGCTCTAAGTCCCCTTCCTCGACCACTCTCGAGCGAACAGATAAGAGCCAAGGAAGTACCTTAGCCGGCTCTCCATCTTACCTTAATTTTGTGACCGATGACACTGACTCGGATCAAGAAAACCTTGTGACCACCCATCCTGTTTGAACATGGAAACCTTTTGGATGCTCGTCTTGTTTGACCTGCACCCTCCACACCCCTTTGCTTGTCCGCTCCTTTGTTAGATCTCCACCCGGCTCGAACCCTCATGATCTTCCATACTCTCTGTACTGTCTATTTGCACATAATTGTACATGCTGTGAAGCGCACCGATACCCTCGGATCCAGCTAGCACTATATAAAACTCCCCCCCCAAAAAAAATCATTTGGAGTGCTGGAGCAGCAGCTCTCTGTGGATGGTCGTAGTCCTGGAATCGAGATTGCCTTCCTCGTTTCCGTGACGCTCTTTTCACCGGTGTATTTTAATCAAAAGTAGTTTGAGCCTACACATGTAATCCTCTGTTGTGCTAACCTTTGGTTATTGGAACATGTAATGTAATAACATGTAAAGTGAAGTAATAGAGATATTGTCCTATAATATGGAGACATTAACATTGTAATTGTGATCTACATGACGAAGCCTTAATGTTTTGATTTTACAAGTGACTAATGAGAAAGTTAATTTGTTATGCAATGCATTGATTTAAAACGTGCACAGTAATAATGTTCATGTATACATGTACTTAATAAAATCTCATGTCGTTCCTCATGTTGGCCGAATTTGTAGGCCTCATGTGTTCTTCTCCCTGGCTATCTACAGGAGTTTGCTAATATAAATCATGTGTATGCAGAGTCTGCTTTTTGTCACGTTTCTGTTGCAGTTGGAGAAAATAGTCTTTGCTAGTTATAATAACGCTTTTGTTTTAGGAGTTAGGCTTAGGGAGGACAGGATACATTTGAACAAGCGGTGCTGATAACGTGGGACGGTGTTCATTCTCACTGGAGAAGGCCTAGGAATCAAGGTAATCGAGCAAGAGCATGGGAGCATCGCTACCACATGGAAAGTTACCCACGAGGAGGTGTCCAGCTGGATGGGATGATCGCATGATGTGATGATGGGGGTGTCTTACGATTCTTGTGTTGGGGTTAGGGACAGAGTACGGGGAACTTTGGCCAGGACTGCAGAAAAGAGAGCATCTTAGAACGAGATCTGTAGCTTTATGCTACTTGACCCATTCAACGTGCATGAACTTCTTAGGAAGTCGTCACGCGCTGACACCTTTTCCTGTGCTTGCCTGGAAATGCTATGTAGGTATGTCACGTTAGTGGTGTAGAGACAGACTAATGCTTTTTACGTACGAACCTCCAATGAAGAGACCTTGATGTTGGCGCAGTAATCTTTTGCTTAAAGCTATTGCTCATCTTGTGCATGTTGCACCGCCTAAACCTTGTACGTAGATTTGGCTTTGTATTAGTGCCCATATATTTTTACACCCTTGTCTTGAGGTGCTTGTATGTTCAACTTTTCTTGGCCGTGTAATAAACCCACTAATCCTTGATTTGGAGTCTGTATTCCTTTAGTAACATGGGCAACGGGAAAGGTAATGTATAATTGGTCAATGATTTTTCTCCCCTCCACACTTCTAAGCAGACGCCAACGAGTCATCGACCACGGTTTCCAGAGTAAGTCTAGAATGTGGAACCCGGCTCCTTCAAAAGTGGCCCTCGTCTTACCTTCCATTGTCTGCATAACTTATTTCTGAATATACTCTACTCTCAGTCTCATGCCAGCATGCCTCAGTACTTATTGTAATTCTGCAATTGGCTGATACCTCATTTCATAGATCACAAAACCTCTCCTCTTTAAACCCCTGTCCTTGTAATCTAGCATAACCTAATCTCCACCACAGTCCTGCCAAGTATCACGCAACACGTGTGACACCCACGCATTTCCGTGTGGTGTTCCGCAACACCGCACTGAAATGCTTTGTCACGCATTTTTAATGCCTTTTAAACCTAGCGCGCCGGCTCTGCTGCTCGAGATTGCCGCCACCACCTCTGGCAGTGTGGTTCATAGATGGTTAAATTCTTGTGCTCCTCAGCTCTCGCTGAGTGAGTCACAGAGTGAGTGCGCCGCGCGGTTGGCTACAATGTTACATTTGCGGCCTCAGCCACCTGCCAGCCTGACTGCATTTATTCATTAATTCCCGGGACGTCCGCTATGCCGCGCGCCAGGCTGTCTTCCAGCCCACACTCTTGGGGCGGGCCTGCCCATAAATCCGGATGTGACCTCACGCAGTCCTGCAGCGCCAGAGAAGAAGCAGGGAATGTAGTAATCTGCGGCCTCGGCCCAAGTAAGTGTCTATGTGTGTATGTGTTAATATAATAACACAGAAATGCCGACTGACGCCTCAACTCGTGCAGAGCCTTCTTTCAAGTGCTTCTCTCCGTCTCGCAACTAAGTCATCCCTGGTTGCACTCGCTGTCTATAATATGTAAAGGCCTGAGTTTCGGTCTCTCCTGGCAGTCCGACCTTGCCCTCGCCTCCGGTCTGAACTCTTAGTTTCTTGCAGTTCTGACCCAAACGCCTGCCTCACTTAAGCGGAGCCGGCCCGCCTAGCTCTGTGACAGAGTCGGCGCAGGCTGGCTGAGGCAGAATGATTTGTTAATTGTTTTTATTCCGTTTGCCCTGCAACACAGGTGTTTTTCCTGCCTCAGCCTGTGCCCGGCCCCCGAAATTTTAGCTTTCCCCTGGCAACACTGGAATGAAGTTCTTCAACACACAAGCACAATTACACTTTCACCATCCACGAGCCTTTCTGGCAATATATTGTGCATCTATATATTGTTAAAATAATGAAAGTAGCAGCCAATCCGTTTACACTGACAGATTTACGTAACCGATTTTAAACAAATCTTTATTTTCCCCCCAAAAATTGTTTTCTCTTTTGAAAGGGCTCTGTACTTAGGTGAGCACAACGTGTCATACATCTAAACATTCTTTCTTTAAATATGTGCATAACCAGTATAATGTATAACTTTTTTTAGGACTTCACTTAACACCTTTGTGATAGTGCAATTTGTATTTATTCATTTATTTGCACGATCGCATGTTAAGAGCAAAACACCACCAGATTTTGCGCTGACTCTTCCCAGCATTCTTTTTGATCTTATTGCACTAGCAACCAATAATGCATAAGACTGAGTGATTGTATAACCAACCTAGTTGCACTTGCTATGCTATTAATTTCTCTTTTTTAGGCTAGCACAGGTCATGAATGAGCAGATCAATGATATCATCTTATTAACAGCTGCTGTGCCTGCCTGCCCTCTGATACTGAAAACTGTAATCACACCGTCTTTGTCTGTTTAGTGCCCTTCCATTTCTGGTGTTTTACAGAAGTTTTAGGATGATCTTAGAGTTTCTCGTTGTTCAAATCGGGGTAATTTCTGATATTTAAATGTTTTCCTTGTCTTCATTGCTTGATTTTGCTCGCAATAACGTGTCACTCATAGTCCTCGTAATGTCACTCATAATTGGTCTAAAATTATGACAGTGTCACACATAGCATTCTGAAACCTTGGCAGCTATGCCACCAGACTATCGATCTCACCGACCATTCACCTGAAACCACTTAGCCAACACTAATGATCAAACCTACCTTGTATTAATATATCACAAAGTACCCGGAGTAAATGCATTAACGTTTCTCTTGAGAGCACATCACTAATCACAATAACCACTAGATTAACCACTAACCTTGAGTTCCGGAGAAACATGCTACTCACTGTAAAGTTCTTGAACACTTCTGCAGGGATAATAAGTGCTTTATAATTACAATAAAAGTTTGCCATTAACAAAAGAAATGTTTGAGGGCTTGTTAGGGGAATGGGAGGTGAGTGATTAGCTTGGTCAACGTTTAGTTAGGACGAGGTTTAATTTAGTCTTTATCATAAGTTTGCACCAATCTCATTAAAGTGGCCATTTCTACACTAGGACTTGTGTTGTTTGGTTGCATCGTCCCGCCCAGTACAGCCTTTTGGTGATTTTTCCATTCTTTGTACCAGCCAGGACATTAAAATAGTGGTCATGCTGACATAAAACGAAAGATGGCAACATCCTCTGTTAATATGTGCGCTCTGATACAAACTTAAGGAAATAAATAAACAATAAGTGCAAACTGCCAAGGACCCCAGCATGGTCTTCATTCACACATTCAGTGTTATCAACAAGTGTCACTACAGGTACTTAGTTGTTAGAATGCAGAAAGTCCCTTGTCCTGTCTGTGAGAGGGTTAAAACGAAATAAACCAAAACGCGCGGAAGCTGGAGACTCAGCAAGAACTCGGAGTACAGAAACCGCAATTGCAGGACAAACCTGGAAAATGCAGGACAGTTTTACACTATAGTGCTTTGTGCTTGTGCCATGTACATTCGGATTTCCACTCGGGCGCCATTTTGATCGTGACCGACTCTCACTCACCACCATTTTGTTTAATCTACAATTTCGCGCCAAGCAGTAGAGGCGTGGTTTAGCCAGAACGTCGGAGGGAACAAATCTCGCGCCAACTAGGCCATCTTTCTCTTGATCTCTTCCTCTTCGTTCCTAACGACCAATAACTGAAGCGAAAGACCCGAACGGGGACTGCACAAAGGACCAATCCTAAATCATGTGGGCGGTGCCTTGTTTTTTGCCGCGAAAGTGCTAGCTATATTCGCGCGTTAAAAAAAGAAACAGAGTGATGAGGCTCCGCCTATTGCAGCGATTTTCTCTGTGATTGGCCACATTGCACATCTGCTCAACCCAGCGGCTGCTGTGATTGGCTGGTACTGGCCCGGGAACTCTCTAGCCTAGTCGCTGTGTGGGTTCTAACATCGTGCGCGAGTCTCTTCGTTTCAAGCCGCTGTTTCTGTGTCTGCAGTCTATAGTCATGTCGGGCTTCGACCAGCCGGGGGTATATTTCAGCGACAGCTTGGGGGGCCTGGGTGGCGATTCCCAGGGAGGGACCGGCGACGAGGCGCCGGCTCGTCGAAGCCATGTGAAGCGTCGGCTGAAGGACTTTCTCCGGCAGTACCGTGAGGGCAGCGACCGTGGAGGATTAAGCTTCAAATACCGGTGAGGCGCTTGGAGAGATAATTGAAACGTACTGATAGCGAACGGGGTCCGGGGGAGGTGGCTTAGTGGGGCTATCGGACATGGACCTGGGCGGTGCGAGAGTTGGGGGAATATATAGCACATGTGGCGGGAAATGCCAAGTAGTGGAAGCGTAAGGCATTGTCACGGAGGTGGGAGTATTATGGTAAAATGGGATACAATGCAGTGGGGGTGAGAGGTGGTGATAGTAGGGGCATAATGGGCACACCTCATCTAGTACCCGATTGAGAAAAAATGGGGCAAACGCATTGAGATGAAGAGGTAGTAATGGTGTACTTGACCGTTTTGCCACCCTGGCATTTTCTGTGTTGGCTGGAGTCTGACTGTTTTCAGAGGTGGATGGGCTGTCATGACCCAAATAAAAGCTTTTGTGGCCCTGTTTTTGGTGATCTGACCGGCGCAGGTCCAGGGGTAAAGAGTGTGTAAGGCTGGGAATACTGAAGTGAAAGATGCATACGTCTGTGGTGTAGTAAGGTGGGAATATCGGGGGCGAAGAGTGCATACGACAGTGAGGAAAGGAAGTGGGACTATTTGGGGTAAAAGGAGACACACATATTTAAACAGATGTGTGCCAGGGACGTAAGACGTTTGGGGAAGGGAGTTGTGAGCACCAAGAGAGTAGAGCGGTGATCCATGGAGGTAAGGCATTGTGGGAGGGACATAGGAGTATATAGGAAGACATAAGGCATTGCTGCAGGGAAGTGGGGGCACCAGTGAAATAAGGTATTGTGGAAGTGCTAAGACTAACGATTCCTAATGCATTTGAGGGTGGAAGTGTAGGGGCTAGAAGAACATATGAGCAAACACAAGTGTTAAGAGGTGTAGAGTACATATTCAAATACAGGTAAGGGCTGTGCAATTTGGGGATAAATAAGGTGCAAAGGGCTAGGAATGCAGGACGTCACATTCTGGATATTAGATGGAATTGCTGCCAATAAAGAGGGGCATGTGGAAAGGAGGCTGCAATTTGGAGCCCATTTTAGTGGGCAGAGAGTTAGGAAGCCAAAGCTGACACTGAGCCTGTTTATATCTGACTTCTAGAGATGAGCTCAAACGGCACTATAACCTGGGAGAGTTCTGGATTGAAGTGGAGATGGAGGACCTGGCAAGCTTCGACGAAGACCTGGCTGACTACCTATACAAGCAGCCCACGGAACACCTGCAGCTGGTGAGCTTCGGAAAAGACCCGTCACGTGTGACTGGGGATTGTGAAACATTGAGCCATTATGGTTGGCAATTTACTGGGTGTATCAGTCAATAGCAAAACCAAAGGAAATGATGGACGGAGCGTTGACAATACAAGCACTCACCCCCAGTCAACTGATCTGGGTTTAATCCATCACCATTCTTTACCTACTCTGCCACCCCAGTTCAGACATGGCCATATGCAAATCAGTCTGACACTGTGCCTCATGGGAACAGTCCAGCCCAAACTGCCAAGCCATGCCTTCCCTGAACCGGAAACAAGCTTCCCAGGACCAGTTTCTGGCATTGCAGCCGTCATCAGCCGGGCTTGCTTGAATCCAGTGGCAAAGTGAGCAAGGGACTCACGTCTGAGCATACCCTGCCAACTTATGGCGAACAAAGCAAAACCAAAGGAAAAGAACTGGGGTGGCGGAGTGAGCTAAAGAACGGTGATGGATCAAACCCAGATCAGTTGACTGGGGGTGAGTGTTTGTATTGTCAACGCTCCGTCCGTCCCCACCTTTGGTTTTTCTTTGTATCAGTCAAGAACCATGAGATATTGTGCATTAAAGAACCAAAGCTTATGTTACGTCATTTGGGAATCATAGATATTGTAGGCCATGAGTTGCCAGGCTTTGAGTAATCTTGACACCCATTTGCTATCACTTCTACGATTTTTGAAATCAGTATACTGCTATGTCCGCTGGGCCCTTCTGGTTGCAGGGATATATAGGACTTGTAGGTTCACCAAGACCAGAGGTTCCCAGAGCAAATAACAGCTTCCCCATGCAATGGTTTTTCATTATGTCCCAAGTTCTGGGTACCAATACTAGTATGTGAATTAGAGGGCGTTTTTTCAAAATGACTTCCCTTTTTTACACACTGTCATACATTTGGAAGGCAGAATTGCATAGAAAGTCAATCATTAATTAACACTATTCTGTTTTCCCTTAAGTCTCCCGATACAAATCATACCTCACTTGTGTGAGTAGTCATAGTACCTGCAACAGAAAATGGGCCTAAACGCAACATGGACACATCACATTTTTTCAAGTGAAAGCTGACTTTTTTTCTCTCAATGTGCTTACTTGTGGATTTTGAATCCTAGCTCAACCGGCAGCTAGAGAAACCTAGCAAACGTGTACATTTTGGTAAACTAGACACCCAGGGGAATCCTGGATGGGGTGCCGTTTGGCTCTCCCTAACTTTTGTTACCCAGAATCCCTTGCAAACCTCAAACTGTCAAACACATTTTCCACTCGTTTCTGTGGTGGAAAGTACTGGGATCTGCGGGGAGTGTCAAACTTTCACCCACCCAGCATTCCCCACAAGTCTCCAGATAAAAAGGGTGTGGGTAAGCCTATTTCCAGTGACCGGAAATGGCCCAAAACGTACTGTGGCTACTTCAAAATTATTGCTCACAAAAAGACTTGGTTTTGCGCGGGAGTCATCTGCGTTTTTGATCCCGTGCTCAGCAGGCATCTAGGGAAGCCTAACCTAGACATTTGTGAACATTAGTCCAAGGAGGTATGGCTTGCAGCAAGGGAACTGTCCCTTAGCTGCTGTCCAGCTCCGCAGGCTCCTGTGCTTTACCCTGGATATATCTGTGAATTTACACAAATGCACCCGGCCTACCAATTACTCATTTGTAGTGGAGCTCTGGGTCCCTGGTTGTTTGTCCTGAAAGCTGATAAGTTCCTTTCACCCTCCTTAGTTTGAAGAAGCGGCACAAGAAGTGGCTGACGAGGTGACCCGTCCTCGTCCTTCGGGGGAAGAGACCCTGCAGGAGATCCAGGTTATGCTAAAGTCTGATGCTAACCCTGCAAACATCCGCAGTCTGAAGGTGAGCACCCAAATAATGGATTTGTATGGTAACTTTTTTTAATGCATAGTATACTAGTCAATGTTTTGAATTTGGGTGCCGCAAGGTTCCATTACAATTGTGGTGCTGGTGGTATTTGCTGTTTTGCTTGTGCTTCACAAAGTTACATTTCTTGAGCAGAGTTGAGTAGAAGTGTCCTTTTTACATATCTTTTCCCACGTGGCCCAAAGTATTCCTGGGCTCTGACAAGAAAGGTGCCTACAGACCTCCAGTATCGTCGTGGCCCCCCCCCCCCTTTTTTTTTTTTGCGGCTTAACCAGGGTTGGTGTTCACAGCTCTGCGGACGAAAGCTCTTAAAATATGGAACACCATTAACGGGCCAAGCATGTAAAGTAAATAACAAATAAATGAAGGGGAATGAGAGGGCTGGAAGGAAGAGTGAAGTGGTGGGCATATGAAAATAAGAAAAACTGATAAGGAAGTTTAAAAAGGATGGATGCAAGGGCAAATGGGCCGATTGATGTAAGGGTAAAACTATTTGCATGAGAAAGTGGCTTGAATAATTATGGATGACTGGTCGCCTGGATGGAGTTGTGGAAGGATGGATTGCTGGATTTATAAAAGGAGGGTGGATGGATGAATCCTGGATGGATAAAAAGGATGCATGAATGTTTGGAAGAGTTAATGGAAGGATGGATGCATGGAAACTAATAATGGATGGAATGGTGAAAGGATGGATGAAGTATGGAGAGATGGATTTATATATGAAAGGCTTAATAAGGCGTTTAATAAAGGACCTCATCTAGAGTGGGTAGGGTTTACTCGCTTCGCTCACCCAATGGCGTTCAAGGTATGGGTCAAAGTGGGGGGTATTTTCATTTGCTGGCTGCTCTCTTGCAGACCTCCGGAGAAAGCCTCACCACTGTCTGAGGAGCTCTCCGCCACTCCTAATAACCATGTACTTTACCCACAGTCGGAGCAGATGTCTCATCTGGTGAAGATACCTGGTATCGTTATTGCGGCCACTGCTGTCCGTGCGAAGGCTACCAAGATGTCCATCCAGTGCCGCAGCTGCCGGAACGTTATCAATAACATCGTGGTGCGGCCGGGGCTTGAGGGATATGCCATGCCGCGCAAGTGCAACACGTAAGGGTTTGTGTATGACGCAAATAGATTATAATGGAAGTGTGCGCACCAAGGTCTCTGTAGACTTCCTGTGGAAGCAGAATGCCATCTTATGTGGCTCTTTTCATTCCAGGGAGCAAGCCGGGCGTCCCAAGTGCCCCCTCGACCCATACTTCATAGTCCCGGACAAGTGCAAGTGCGTGGACTTTCAGACACTGAAGCTGCAGGAGTCGCCAGATGCTGTGCCTCACGGAGAGATGCCCCGCCACATGCAGCTCTACTGCGATAGGTAAGGCCTAGACTCCAGAAGGCTGGGAAACTTCTTCGTTTTTTTTGCTATGTTTGTGGGAAATGTATTTCTGTTGGAGTTGAAGTTGCCTGTATGAAACCTGCAAGCTGTTCTAGACCCTGAAAGCTTTTGTGTGGGAGGTGTAGTTTGCTGTTTAGTACTTACACTTTCCAACTCATCATAAAAAAAAGTATTAGTATGTCCTCGCTTTGTCTTGAAGTGCACGGTCACATTCTGGTGTTGTGGATTCAGTCACAGGCTGGGGTCTATCTTCAGGGTATTTTGAGTTGGGTAATTCTTGTATGCATACTATTTAACTTTTGTATGTTTGAGTGCACACGGTATGGTGTTTGCAGTACCGCCTAGAAAAAAAGTGAGAAGTACATTGTCCAGTTCCAGATATTTATTTATTTATTTATTTATTTTGAAAGTTTTATATAGCGCGAACAAGATCTTTGCAGATATCAGAGCGCTTTACAAGGGCATGGGGATAAAAATACAAAGTAATAAAGCGTATATACAAAGTTATATATGAGGTAGTTAGGTACAAGGTGCTAGTTACATAGGTAGGTCAAGTGACATGAGGTAGGTCACAGGTGAGGTAGTGTCGGTACACTGTGTATAGACAAACAATTGCGTCAATAGTATAAAGTACAATAATAAGGAGCATATACTTGCTTAAGCGTGTTTAGAATACTTAGAGTTTAAAGGTGGGCAAAGTTGAGGTGGGTGTGTGCAGGATGTATAGTCCCACAGGTGCGACAGTAGTAGGGAAGTAGGGATCGTTGAGGTGGAGAGGGTAAAGTGTGCAAAGTCAGCCAGGTGCGTCAGCAATATAACAATACACATAATCAACCAGGTGCATCAAACATTATAACCAAATACAGAGAGTGAACGTATACAGTTAAGTAATTCGATAATACGGGTGGTACAGTAGACCAAGGGTCGGGCAGGACTTACAGAGCAGATTCATGAGTGATACGGAATAGATCATGTGTATTTTGCCATGAGGATCGCTTTAACTTCTTTCTTAAAGATTGTGTTGGAGGAGATGAGCCTTGTTTCAGGAGGGAGAGAGTTCCAGATCCTGGGTGCCATTCCTGAAAAGGAGCGTTTATAAGTTTTTTCCTTCCGAAATCTTTGAGGTTTCAGCAAAAGATTGTTTGTGCTTCTAGTAGTTCGGGAGCCACCCGAAATTGTCAGCTTTTGAGTGAGGTAGGCGGGTGAATTCAGGTGCACAGCCTTGTGCGTCATGCATGCGATTTTCAGTTGTATTCTGGCTTTAAAAGGTAGCCAGTTCAGTGATTTAAAGTCCGGGGAGATATGCGAGTGTTTTTTTGAGCCTGTGACGAGTCTCGCTGCGGCGTTAAGGGACGCTCTTAGGGGTGCCGTTGTAGTTAGGGGGAGCCCGCAGAGAGCGGTGCTACCATATTCTATGTGCGGGATGACTATAGATTGTACTGCAGTTTGGAAGTCTTTGGCAGGAAGGAAGGGTTTACATTTTCTCAGGGTATTGATTTGGAAGTTCACTCCTTTTGTTGCCTTGCTGATGTGCTGCTGCATGTTGAGATTGGTGTCAAGTGTTATGCCTAAGGTCTGAGTCTACTACGATGGGCTGTACATTTAGAGCCGTTAAGTGCTTAAGCCATGTTTGAGCCGTGGATATTTTAGCGGGAGGTGAGATCAGGAGGAACTCGGTCTTCAGAGCATTGAGTTTGAGGTGATTCTCAGCAAGCCAGGATTGGGTGTTTCTGATCGTGGTGTTCAGAAGCATGATGTCCTTGGGAGATAGTATTTTGAGATAAAGTTGGGTGTCGTCGGCATACATGTGAAAGTGCACATTAGATGCCTGTAGCAGCGTAGTGAGAGGTTCCATAATTAGGTTGAACAGTGTTGGGGAGAGGGAGGATCCTTGAGGGACGCCTAGCGATACAGGTACCGGAGAGGACAGCAGGTTGTTGCTTTTGATTCTTTGTGTCCGGTTGTGTAGAAATGAGGTGAACCACTTTAGAACAGTCCCAGATATGCCCATTCTTGTGTTTAACAGTTCGAGTAGGTTCTCATGTTTAACTGTATCGAATGCTGAGGAAAGATCCAGAAGGATGAGGAGGCAGGTATCGTTTTGGTCTAGGATTTGGAGGGCATCGTCCACTATGTGAGTCATGGCAGTTTCGGTACTGTGCCCTGCTCGGAAGCCTGACTGATGAGCGTTTAGGAGATCAAACTTATCTATGTGTTTAGTCAGTTGTAGCTGTACGCATTTTTCCAACAGTTTAGCGAGAGTGGGAATGTTTGTAATAAGGCGGTAATTGTTTAGATCAGAGGGGTCTGCTGTTGGTTTTTTTAGTAGCGGTGTGACTTGCCCTACTTTGAGGGCGTTGGGGATAGATCCTTGTTGAAGAGAGCTATTGATAATCTTAGACCAGAGTGGGAGAAGCCAAGGAGAAAAGTCTTTTACAGCGTTAGCAGGAAGGGGGTCAGAGAGGTGATTGGATGGTTTCAAGGTGCTGAGCAGTCTGCCAATTTCTTCTTCGGAGTAAGTGTCAAAGGATGACCATGTAACATTGTTCTTTGGTTGAGGCACTGCTGTGTGTCGGGGGTTGTAGTACAGGATAGCGTCATTGATGCGTCAAAATGTGTTTGAGGTAATTGAAGTGTTTTATTGGTCCACAGTATCACTTGGAGCACACTCTGGCGTTGGTGTACATTTGTGATACACAGTGAGGTGCGGTTGTGTGCATTTGATCTGTTAGATGTATATGCAGTTTTCTGTCTGTTTCCCTATGTGCAGACAGTCCAGGGGTTGCTTATGTCAACCCGGCTTCCACCAGATCCCCTCCCACTGTAAAGCAAGGTTTATAGTCTCAATCCATTCTAAACTTAATGCTGGCTAGAACATTGCTCAAATCCTTTGGCAGCGTAGTCGGCCAAAATCTCAGTCTTGGTTGTTTTTTCTTTTCTTTTGTGTGGTGAAGGCCGGCAGATCAGCTGATCAGAAAAATATACAAGTTGCATTCAAATCCCAAAATCTCCCGCAATCTTTTTAAACCGGACCAAATAAACCGGTTTTATGAATCTGTCGTTTGTTTTTCTTTCGCATTTATCCCGGAGGTTTTACACAGGACCATAGATGGACTCCGTTACTTTTTCTGGGTATTTTGCTATGAGTAGTGGCTGGGTCGTTCCATGGTTATGCAGTGCATCCATGTCCTGCAGATGCTGTTTGATTGGGCTGCATCCTGAGGTTTGCATTCTACTTACTGTTGTTGCAGCCAAACTTGCTTCAGTACCTAAACTCTAGTCTTTCTTCGCTTAGGTATCTCTGTGACAAAGTGGTTCCAGGCAATCGGGTGACCATAATGGGCATATACTCCATCAAGAAGTCTGGCATGACTTCAAGCAAAGGGCGTGACCGAGTTGGCGTGGGCATTCGCAGCTCCTATATCCGTGTGGTTGGCATCCAAGTGGACACAGATGGAACAGGTGATGTATGGGTGGTTGGTTCTCGTGTGTAGCAGTCAGTGGTTGACATGTTCTCATTGAGAGCGTCTTTGAGCTATGCAGCACTTAGGAAATTGGGATTCTGCGAAGTAACTGAAGAGTACAGCCCCTTCGCTGGCTGGCTTCAAGAATACTCAAGACCTGCGTCTTTGGAGACATGTTGCCCAGATACCCTATGGGTGACAGTGCTGCACTTTACCATTGCTGTTGATTATCATGGAAATTAATTGCTCCTCTTCCCTGATGCAAACCATTCCATGGGTGGAGATATGCAGTCTCCTTAGCAATTTTACACGTGCTGTGGGAAACTATTGGCTCATGACTTATGTCACCAGTGAGTGTCGGAGTTTTGGTCCCGATTGGTGTGCACTAAAAATACAGGCTTGTTAGAGGATGTCAATTGGTTTGCCACAATTTAAATCTTTACTAAAGTTGTCAGGCCTTTATTATAGGCCAACCTCATTCTTTCGGAGAACTTGGGATCGGACACTGATTTGAAACACTAGTGTGAAGTCTTAACCCAGGTAACTTTCCTTTCAGGCCGCAGTGCTGTAGGTGCCGTGACCCCACAGGAGGAGGAAGAGTTCCGCCGACTGTCCTCCCGGCCAGATATCTACGAGACCGTTGCCAAGAGCATAGCTCCTTCCATTTTTGGCAGCGCAGACATCAAGAAGGCCATTGCCTGCCTCCTGTTTGGAGGCTCCCGGAAGAGGTGGGTTGTTTGAGAATGAAGATTGTTGGCACAAAGAAGTTTCTCCTCGTTCATTGTATGAGGCGCTACAGCTAGTCCTGGTATATTGTAGCATCGCATCTGCTTTGTTCTCTACAGACTCCCTGATGGGCTTACTCGCCGTGGTGACATCAACCTGCTGATGCTGGGGGACCCTGGTACGGCCAAGTCACAGTTGCTGAAGTTTGTGGAGCGCTGTTCGCCTATTGGGGTAAGCAGATATGGTCTGGTGATTGCTATCTCTGGAAGTGGCCATTTTGTGCAGAGTTTGGGGCCTGCTGATGTTTTCCGGCAGAGTAAGAGATGATCGCAACTCTTCTGCTTCCAGGGCAGGTTCAAGTGACTCAGCCCATGGTTTCCTTTAGTTTGTTGCTCCGAAGCCCTTTATTGGGTGAAAGACATTTGGCCAGGGAGCAGGAGTTGGGCGTTAATGCAGTGTGGTGCAGGCATTAGCTGTTTGTAGCGGTGCAAAAAGATATCGTAGACTTGCAAATAGGTGGTAGTACAGCAGCAGATGTTACATGTGGCCAGCGTGGCATGTATCTTAATATTTTCTTTGGTTTGCAGGTGTACACCTCTGGGAAAGGTAGCAGTGCTGCTGGTTTAACAGCTTCTGTGATGCGTGACCCAGTGACACGGAACTTTATCATGGAGGGTGGTGCCATGGTTCTGGCAGACGGAGGAGTTGTGTGTATCGACGAGTTCGACAAGGTAAGCGGACTGTCCGGTGGAAGGGTGGTGTGTGTGTGTGATATATTTTTTTTTCCTCCCCTTTTTGTTTCTTTTCTCCCCTATATTTCTAATGTTTCTCTCTGCTTTAATTAGATGAGGGAGGATGACCGCGTTGCCATTCACGAAGCCATGGAGCAGCAGACCATCTCTATTGCAAAGGTTAGTGCGTCACCCAGGGCCCCTCTGCTGCTTGGTATTTCGTGACGTCAGCCCCTCAGGTTTACACTGGTTTTTGTGGTCTAGGTCTGTGCCTCCGACTCTAGAAGGAACCTGCTTGATCGCCTTTCTTTAAGTTCCTCGCGTCTGCCACACTGCAGGAGAGTAGAGGGATTCTGACAAAATGGGTCGGGCCACTGGACAAATCTGATTGTTCAGCTGAGGTTTCTTTCTTTTATTTCCCTTATGTGAAATTTGGTGTGCTAGCTGCATAATTTGCAGATTTAACACCTTTCCCTGTGTAATTAAGATGGATCTAAAGGTAGGTTCTGCCCATGGGGTGCTCTGCTGTGCCACTCGATCAAAAAAAGTTAACCAGTTCCCTTCAGCTGTTGGTTTCGTTAAATAACTATGCAGGTGGTTGACCCCATTTTTGGTAAGTGGGGACATACTCATTTTGACCTGGGAGTACAGTATTTGTATGCCTCAAAAAAAGTCATTGTAGAAGTGATTAGCATGGTGGCTGACATAATTAAGTTCTTACTCTTCTTATTAATTCATGTTAACAGCCTGTTATCAAAGCTCCCGTTGTGTCTGCTAAGTACTTGGATATTCAAAGAATCACTTGGTCACACCTCTTGAGGTCCAATGTTTCGAACCCTATAGTACATTTTCTGGAGACTCGTACATAATGCCCATTTAATGAACTGTACTGTTCTGCCAGTTATCTTGAAAGGTTGTGGGGTAGCCCAGTGTGATCTACTATTCCTGGTCACATACTTTGGTCCTCCACTGCTGCATACATTTCATTGGTGGGGAAGAGATCACCTGTTTAGGTGTTGCCAAGAGTCAAAGCAGAGACTGTCTAACATTCCTTCAGATTTTCAATGTCCAACAAAAGACAGGACTGACCCACAAAACATTTTTTTTAATTTTTTTACCTGCTTGTGGCCGTTGGTTTGTTCTTTTCAGATACGTTTCTGGGAGGGTACGATCAGATCTTAAATGATGCAGCAATAGTCGTTGACTATGATTTTTTTTTTTTTTTTTGTACTAGGCTGGCATCACTACCACCCTGAATTCGCGTTGCTCGGTTCTGGCTGCTGCCAACTCTGTGTATGGGCGCTGGGATGACACAAAGGGTGAGGAGAATATAGACTTCATGCCCACCATCTTGTCTCGATTCGACATGATCTTCATAGTGAAGGACGAGCACAACGAACAACGGGATATGGTAAGTGGGAAAGAAGGGCTATGATAAAGAAGACCATGCATGGCTGTCTACATCTAAAACTTTCAAGATGGACCTCATTGGCATTTCTCAAAGGAAGTTACCTCAATCTTGCCTTAGTTTAGTTTTTATTATACAAAATGGTTTTGCCCTTTACAAATCCCAGTTGTAAGTTCAAGCTAAAAAATGCTGTACCCTTTACCTAACAGACCGCAATTGCAGCCTTCACCCATGTGAAGTTAAGCTCATGATGAGCTATGGAAGACACATTGTTTAGAATTTATGGAATACTGGTTAACTACCAACGGCGGCTCCTCCACTATGCCCCAGCAGCCAGCAAAATGAAAAATAAAACAATCCTTGTTTGTTATCTTGCTATTTATTTATTTATTTTTTCTCCGCGGGTCAAGTCATGGGGGTGGGGGCCAGGATGATAACGGGCTAGTGGAGGAGTGGTTGCACTGCTATTCAGTGCACGTTATGGTCTGGCCGGCCAAACCATCATGCACACTGCAGCTCTTTCCAACCTGCACTGCAGCTCTCTCCAACCTGCACTGTTTCTGGGTGGAAGGCACAGGCTCCTAGTCTAACGGAGTGCAAATCACCGGCACTAGGACCAATCCGAACGTTGCTTTCAGCAGCATAAAAGCAGTGTCCGGATTGGGCGCAGTGCACTCTAAGAACCTGCACCTGCAGAAGAGGGGTGTGATGCAACAGGTAATTTTATTATTTTTTGTCTGCCCCCGCTACCCTATCAACACACCGGCTGCTACTGTTAACTAGTGTGATGCATTCTCAGCACAGAGAGGCATGGGAGACTGATGTGGGCAGCAAATATGAGTAGTGGTGAGGTGCTGATATATCCCTGTTAGAGATGTCCATACTGTACTCTGAACAGTCTCTGCAAGATTGTTCTTCCTCAACATACCTAGAAGTTAACTCTTTTCAGCATCTTTGTTAGTGATCAATATCATGCCATGTAAACGTGGGACTTGTGATAGTGCAATGTGATATAACTAAGGCTCCCTGTTTGCCATTTTTACAGATAAATACAGACTGAAACATTTATTTTCTTGTCTGTATTTATTTTTAAATGTAGATAAAAACAGAAATTCAGTGTTTTTTGAGTGATTCTAAATGCACTTTGCCATGACTGCCAGGCTAATAACTGTTGATTGATCAGGTAAGGGGGGTAAAAAAAGGAATTTTAGTAAAGAGGCTTAAACAGTAGATCTGAGTATGGCTGATACTGAAAAGTGCATATTTTCATGTAAGTGCACTGATTTATTTTCTGCGGTTGTTCATATTACTGAAATCTGGCAGGCATTCAAGCATGACTGCATATTTATTAGTTAAATAAATGTGGAAATATACCAGTTTCAGCTTTATTTTTTTCACAAAACCCATAATAAATATGGATAAAAACAGATAGTTGACAAAAAATGTGGATAAATACAGGCTGAAATTTCCAAAATGTTTATGCCTTAAAACCGGGAGCCCTAGATATAACTAAACACCGGAGAGCCACAAACTACCTCTGACCCCCACCGACCACCTTAAAAAAAAAAAAAAGCCTTAATAGTTGGATACATGGCATAAGTAGCCTTTCAAATACTTTCTATAACCAGGTTTGCGGAAGCCAATATGTTTGGCTTTGACAGCCATGCAGTTTTATTTATTGTTTGTAAATGAACAATATTAAGAGGAAAACAATGACAAATTGAGTGGCCCAGCGGTACCTGCCCTGGCAGGAAAGTACACCACTTTATAGGTAGCTGTGCACAGCCAGCAATTTCAGTACAATGGATGAAGTTGGTGGGTGGAAGCACAAAGTGAGTGAAGCTTGGACAGACCAATAAATAAACAGGACTGACCAATGGCTCCTATATGGACATGCATGTTTGGGAAACTTCAGTTACAGACTGCGTACGCTGCCTAAAGAGTGCAGGGCTAGTTCAAGGCTGACAAGAAAAGTGATTACGTTTGTACTAAATATCCAAAGCAAAGTTGTTCTGGAAGTTGAGAGCCCGAATTGCACAGGGCTGGAAGTGGAAATCTGCGTTAAAAGATTTCTGTGAACTATCTGCTATGCTGCAGCAAGGTATACCTTAAACCATTTGTTGTGCAGGTTCCAATAGTGGATGGAGGGCACAAGTTGCAGGAGCCACTGTTCAGTGTAGTGATAATTTTCTTTCATTTCAGACCCTGGCCAAGCACGTCATGAATGTGCATCTGAGCGCCTTGACCCAGGCCCATGCTGTGGAGGGAGAGATAGAGCTCAACGTGCTCAAGAAGTACATTGCGTACTGCCGAGGGTAAGAGTTTCTCTGTACGTCTGTCCTTGGGGGCCCTTCATTTTATTGAAGGGGGGGCTCTGGGGTTCTTCAGCCCATGGTGTGTGATAAGAGATAGATGGCGCTAACTTGGATTATTTATCATTTATGTATGTAGAGGTTTTAAAATGTGGCATCCTTGTCTCCACTTTAAGTTTCATTGCAGTTTGAGGACATGAGCTTATTCAAAACCATTGAATCTGAGAGTAGTCCCCTACACAAGGGCATAAGGGTAGTTTTCCTGCTGCCATCTTAGTGCTCCCATCTCACAAACAGTGAGGAATATTCGTAAGTTGATAATGTAACTATCCCTATGCAATTAGCTTTTTCCTCCCCCAGTACGAACCTAATCGTCACCTTTTCTATACATGTTTCACGTGACCTTCCTCTGCTTATGCAGGCGATGTGGACCCCGACTTTCTGCTCCAGCAGCGGAGAAGCTGAAGAACCGGTACATCCTGATGCGAAGTGGGGCCCGGGAACATGAGCGGGAGAGTGACCGGCGATCCAGCATCCCCATAACTGTCAGGTGAACATTTTTTGAGCTGCTAAATCTACTTTTCTTTCATATTTCATTGGTGAGTCTATGGCACTGATGTCCCTTCTCACTGTAATGTTAATGTTTCTAGGCAACTGGAGGCTGTTATACGGATCTCAGAGTCCCTCAGCAAAATGCGTCTGCAGCCCTTTGCTACAGAGACAGATGTCGACGAGGCACTGAGACTGTTCCAGGTTTCCACGCTGGATGCTGCCATGTCTGGCAGCCTCTCTGGTAAGTGTGGAGACCAAAATTATCCAGTCTTCCCACCCCTGAAAAGTCCCCTCCTCACGTTTGCACACAGAAAATTTCCTAACATTTAAAAATAAATAAATAGGAAAGCCTTTGATAGAACTCATACATTAGTGTCCCTTGGACTACACAGGAGTTACTTTATTGCTCCCAGATGGATTGTATTTGGGTGCAGATATTCTCTGGGTTGAAACTTACCCATACTCCTGTAAAGCCACAGAATAATAGTGTGGTCTGCTCCTTCAGGTGCTGAAGGCTTCACCACAGTGGAAGACCAGGAGATGCTGTCTCGGATCGAGAAGCAGGTGAAGCGGCGGTTTGCTATTGGCTCGCAGGTGTCTGAGCACAGCATCGTTCAGGACTTCATCAAACAGGTGAAGACGATGGGGCTGGAATGTGTGTTTTTTTGGAGGGGTTGGTGTCTAATGTTTTGTTGGCTATGACCTTTATTGCCCCATGTACCGTGAAGTGCACTCACTCCAATTTGCTTTTGCAGCTCTGATTGGACTGCATCTGTATATTGGTCAGAAATTATCACTGGCAGTAATGTGTCTCCCGGCATTACTGTATTAAGTGTTTCGGATAGTTCTGATTCAATCAGTTAATACTGGATTACATTTTGGGTGGTTATTTGACAATTACTTTGAGGGCAAAGGATGTAGATTTAAAGAGATTTTAGAATGTCCAATTGAATTACTACTATGGTGAACTTTCTTGTATACAAATTATGTCAATTACAATAAAAGCATTGCAGGTAACTCATTTGAACAATTAAACCGTTTCAAGACATAATTTTCTACTTGCATGCTTACAGATCGGAAACCATGACCAGTTGGGCAGTATGCTCCGTATGAGTGTTTTGTGCTCTAAACAAGATTTTTTTTAATGTATTTTTAAGAGCAGCAAACAACGGGAGGCGGTTGCTGGTGACAGCCTCTTCTAGAGCTGCAAGATTCAGTTCTGAATGACTTGTACCACTTCCTTTTAATCCATCAAATATTAGTCCTTTTTAGAGAATGTTTGTAGATTTCACACACTGTATAGAGGGTAGTTAACTCTGTAAAGGACAGGTCAAACTGTAATTTACCATCTGGAGTAGATTCCTTAATTGTCTTTTTGAAAACTAAAGAAGCTATTAGCAAACCTGCAGTAAGCTTTGAATTCATTGTAATACTGTCCATTTGGCCAACCATCATAAATGTTGGAAAATCTCCATTTAGTGATGGAGCATTATTTTTTGATTTTTGTTGAGATAATCAGACCATGTTAACTTGTTCAGTTACCCAAAGTAGTCCCATTTATTTACTTGTTGGATATTTTTAGCCCCTATTTTCCCTTGCAGATTTTAGGACATCTGCTAAGAGACTTTGTTTTTACCAGGTTTCTTTTTTTTAAATCGTTCCTATATTTGTGTAACTTTCATAATTGGGTTTGGAGACCCGTTGGAGTTGGTGATAAATATTACACTGTCCACATAGGCTAAATGGGTGATGGCTTGAGTGTCTAGCTTTGGAGGTAAACCTGTTGTGTGTTCAAAATACAATGACATATATAGGGTTCAGTTGCATAACTCCCACCCTCCCCACACACACGCTTTTTGCCTGGCTTTGATGCAACTTTGAAGAGTACTGGGTCCCTGCTATACAGGTTCCCATTACCAGTGTTCTCTCCTTAAAAGGAATCCACAATTGGATCTTCAGGCCCCCTGTAACTCTTTAGTAAGCGGTACAGGAGTACCTAGGGCATTGGGACTGAAGGTCTCCTAGGGACCCCTCACCTAGGCCATGCAGACAGCCACTGTAGCATCCTGGTGCAGCAAAACAGACAACATGGGCACTGCCTATGTACTATTCCAGCTAGCACTGACCAAGATACAGATGTCACCCCTGCAGGCCTTATCCGTTCCAAGGCAGGGTGCACTATATCACAGGTGCATGGGCAGATATGCCCCTACAATATTAGGGTCTATTCCTTAATATTGTACATGCCAGTGAAGCCATAGAGCGTACATGGGCTGGGATCTTGACCACTCAAGTTTCACAGCACCATGATGGCTTCACTGAACCCAGAAGTGTTTGGTACCAAACAGCTCCTTGTATTAAATCCACACAGATGCCAGTGTGAGATTTATTAAAACTTGCTCAGAGGGCACCTCGGAGGTGGCCGCCTGAAATCCTACAGACCGTGGTGTGGGTACTGACTGGCTTTAGGCAGCCTGCCACACATATACATGTTTCTCGGCTTCTGAGTGGAGACCCTGCTCTCTGGGAAACCATGCACATCCTGGGCAGAGGTGTCACCTCCCCTCCCCCACCCACCTCTCTAGGATGGGACAGTGCTCGAAGGGGGAAGCTTCAAAGGCCTTCCGTCTTTCTAAAGTGATCCACCAGCCTCTGCTGCTAGCAACCCCAGTTTACACCCCCACTTTGGGTCAAAAACCAGCCGGAAAACTCAGACCAAGAGGTGTGCCCACCTTGGCCAACCCTGAGGAGGCGAAGTTTAGCACACTTTTAAGCCCCACCCAATCAGGGCTAGGTCTATGCCACCTTCCACAAGAGGGTGGCATAATGGGTGTAGTCACCCCAGGTAAGGTGGCCATTGGCCCTACCTCCTATACCACCATGCTCCTCCCACTCTGGACTAAAATCATTAACAGCTCCCTTCAACAAGGTCTCATCCCGGACTCACTCAAGGTGGGGCAAGTCACGCCCATACTCAAGAAACCCACAGCTGACCCGTCTGACCTAAACAATTACCGTCCCATCACAAACATCCCCACCATGGCCAAACTGCTGGAAAAATGTGTACAGCTTCAACTAACAGAACACATTGACAAGTTTGATCTACTAAACACCCACCAATCAGGCTTCCGAGCGAAACACAGCACGGAAACTGCCATGACTCACATAATTGATGACGCCCACCAAAACCTTGATTGCAATGATTCATGCCTCCTCATCCTCCTTGACCTTTCCTCAGCTTTTGACACGGTCAAACATGAGAACCTCCTTGAGCTGCTAAACACTAGAATGGGTTTATCCTGGACTGTTCTCAAATGGTTCACGTCCTTCCTACATAACCGGACTCAGTTTAAGATTAACAATGTGTTGTCCTCGCCTGTGCCAGTCGACTTAGGCGTTCCACAAGGATCCTCCCTTTCACCCACACTGTTCAACCTCATCATGGAACCGCTTGCCTCCTTGCTCCAAGCATCCAATGTACACTTCCATATGTATGCCAATGACACTCAACTCTACCTAAAGGTACAATCCCCGGATGATGTCAAACTCCTGATTACACTCTCACAAAGACCCAATCGTGGTTGGCCGACAACCACCTCAAACTAAATGCTCTGAAAACTGAGTTCCTTCTGATAGCACCCCCTGCGAAATCTACCACCATCCAACTTTGGCTCAACAACTTAACTGCACTCAATGTCCGGCCCACCATCGTGGACTCCGCGAAATCCTTAGGTGTCACACTGGACGCAAAGCTCAACATGCAACAGCACATTAGCAGAGCAACGAAAGGAGCTAATTTCCAAATCAACACATTGAGAAAGTTGAAACCCTTCCTCCCAGCCAAAGACTTCCAAAATGCAGTTCAAGCCCTAGTCATCCCCCGCATTGACTATAGAATTGTGACCCTCGGTGGTCTCCCTTTAGCAACAACTGCACCCCTAAGAGCTTCCTTGAACGCTGCCGCGAGACTTATCACGGGCTCAAGAAAACACTCTCATATAACTCCTGACTTGAAATCTCTGAAATGGCTGCCCTTTGAAGCCAGAATACAACTGAAAATTGCTTTGACACACGCGGCTGTACACCACAATGCACCTAACTACCTCACTCAAAAGCTAACTATATCAGGAGGGTCGAGATCCAATAGAAGTTCAAAAAACTTACTCTTGAAACCTCGCAGATTCCGGAAGGAAAAAACATACAAACGCTCCTTCTCAGGAATGGCGCCGAGGATCTGCAACGCACTCCCTCCCGAAACCAGGCTTATCTCCTCCACGGCCTTCTTTAAGAAAGAGGTGAAAGCCATCCTCATGGCTAAGTTCACCTGAACTTTAATGTCTGTTCCTCATTGACTTTCATGCCGCTTGGGTATTACTGGTTTCATGATTGTCTAATGTCAAATAATGTCATATTTTGCATGACCTAGATTTGTTTATTCCTCTTGTTTGCCACAAGTACATGATGGTCAGTCGATCCTTCTATGCTACTCACTAAATATCTATTATTAGACTATTCATGTTAGCCGACTGTATATCGAGGCCCCTTCCCCTTGCTCCCTGTAACTTTTAGATACTTATAGTATAAGTTCTCCTGATTTTTATTGTAATTGTATGTAAGACTCAGTATCGTCTTTTATTTTTCGCTTATCTGATTGTTTACTGACATTCTATTAGAACATGACTGCTATCCGATCATGCTACTGAAGTTTATATTGCACCCAATATTATGTCGCGTCACCCTCATGCTATCGTCACCCCCTGTTTCTGTGAAGCTCTCTGATATCTGTAAAGATCTTGTTCGCGCTATATAAAACTCTGAATAAATAAATACCGACCCCCAAAGCACCTCCTAAATGTATTTGGGTAGTTCCCCCAAACCTAGAAACCAGATTCCTGCAACCTATTAAGGACACACTGTGCAGCAAAGCCTAAAGACTATTGACTTGGCCCCAGCCCTACCTGCAAGACTACGCCTGTCCTGTGGCCAGCGACTTCCCTAATCCAGAGGAAGCCTGGCTGTTCTTGAACAAAGACTAGATTTCCCGAGGACAGCAGCCCTGTCCAGAAGAATCCAACTCTAGGGCTCCAGCTGGCACCATGACTCCTGCCACCTCTGCACTAGATGCCTGTGAAAGTTTTGCCAGCGATCCTGACCTCGAATCAAGCCTTGGCTGACCTCTCCTGAACTCTATGACGACACCTGAATCCAGAGGGTCCCCACGACCAAGTCTGGCTCCATTAAGAAGACTGACGTCTAAAGGCACCCCAAGCCCCTGCCTGCGCCTTGGTGAACTGAATCGACAGTGCTCCTACGACCCTCCTACATCTCTGCTTACCTCTGCTGTCATTTGCCGCCCTCCTGCAACCTCCGGTTCAAAGACTTCAGCCTGTTTGTCAAAAGCAGATTCCTCATTGAACAGCACTGGGCTCTCGATGCTGAATTTGCATACGGCACCCGGCTGCCCCTGTGCCACTGGTGTTGTACGTTTTTTGCTTGCCCCCCACAAATGCTTGACATAACCCCCAAAGCTTGACACTTGCAACCAAGATAGTTACTTGCAAGCAGTGTGGCTTCAAGCACTCCCAGTCTCCATTGGTTTGAGCTCTCACCCGGCCGTCCCAGTGCCCTTGGCGTTTGGTTCCGAAGACTGGAACTGTAAGGGTCATACTTCACCATGTAACCGCATTTTCCTACATAGAACATTAAACTGCTCCAACAGAGAGTCGATGTTTTTGAAAGTGAAAAGTATTTACATTTAAAAACGTGCTTCCCTTATTGCGAAGATCCTGGTCCTAAAATAAAGTACAAACCAAGCTTATTTGTCTAGAATTGGTGTGGATTTCCTTTTTGAGTTGTGTCAATTATTGGTCAATGCTGTGCAATAAATGTCTTGCACTTTTGGGGAACCCCTACACTATGTGCACGGTACACTACCTAGTGGCATACCATATACAGAGCCACCTTCCGAAAAATAAATGTATGTGTATGTAAATTGCCAGGTTTTACCATAGAAGGCTATCTGAGCTAATCCGGTATGGTTGATATCTCCACCCAACATATCCCAAGGTTTCTTACAATTGACTTTAGCAAAAGCTGAGCTGTTACTAACACACAGTGAGAGATGTTTCTTTACTGATTTATCCCTTAATAATTTATGGGCAACAATTCTATATTGTGGAGTAGCCTGGTCGAAGTCTGGACTGATTGCACTGAAGCAAATTGTTTATTGTCCAGGCATCATTTATCCACTAGATCTTTACCAAAGAGGTAGCTTCACTGCTGAGTAGGGTTATTAAGAGAGGTCATTCTTTGGGTCTGTTTTGTACCTTTATGTATCTGGTGAATTAATACCCCTTTCCATGACCTGGGAATCTGGCCTGTTTGAAGTACTTGAGATAATAGTTAGTGAAGTAAATTGCCCCATAATATGGGGTCTGCCTTTAGAACCTCAATCTGAACCCCATTTAAACCAGCCAACCATGAAGATCTAACCTCTCGGATCAATACCATGACTTATTTTTGTGAAATGTCTAAAGGGGTAACTGAGGAAGATGCTAGAAGAAAGTATGTAGACTTCTGAATGACAAAGTTCACAGTTGTACTCCTTACTCGTTCCATGTTTCATATGGTATAAAATCGTCATTTTTTGTCCTGTGCCCAGTGCCATAATCCATTCTCGACCCAAAATACCTATCCATTGTTTGAATTTTATACCACCATATATAGTAAAGGGTTGGTTACCTTGATCTGAAGGTTGTTGCAAAGAGATCTATATTAAAGTTGTTAGCTCAGCAAATTGACTATATATTTTCCTTGTGTTGCAGAAATACCCGGAGCATGCAATTTTCAAAGTGCTGCAGCTGATGATGCGACGAGGGGAGATTCAGCATCGCATGCAGCGCAAGGTCATGTACCGTATCAAGTGACCTTACAAACACCCAGCCTTTGAAAGAACGGACTTGGCATATAGACTTCTGGCTGCAGTGTCTACTGACATTTCTGAGCTTCAAGTAGACTCACTTGTGAAAGGCTGCCCTGACGAACGCTTTCTCACTACTGCTTGTTAAATCAACTCATAAACTGCACCTATCCAGGGTTACTATTCAGGCTTGCTTAGATTCGCCCAGGAAGTGATGGTTACACATTTTCAAAATACTGGGTGTATTGGTCAGTGGAATGCATACAACACCAAAACAGGCGAATTCTGATCATATGGTTCAGCTATATGATGGAACATCAAGACTCTGGTGCTCCTTGCTTGTGCCATCGCTGGGTGCAGCTCGACCATGTATCCCTTTTGTTGAAGAATGGGCAGGCAACCAATGTTAAAGGAGCACTGCCGAGAAGTTAGTTGTCAGATAGAAATTCTCCTATCCTATTTGAGCATAAATGTTTTGTACATAAGCTGAGAAATAAAAAATAAAGTACTTTTTGTAGCCTGTGTTGATTACTTTATTTGGACCATAGAAAGATAAGGTAGGAACTGGGGCTCCTTTCTGACGTGTTGATTTATTAGGTTTGTACACTACTGTAGTGCATGGATTTCAAGGTTTTGGTACGGTTCCGTGCTCCTTTCAAGGATTCTACATGGACCCAGACTCCATTGGCTTCATTTGTGTGGTGCTTTCATGTATTGTCGTGTGTGTGTGTGTGGGTGGTAGTGATCGGTGTTAGATGTTTAGTAGGGCACCAGTGGCTTAAAGTATATGTGGGGGGGTTCTCAGTCGCCCTCTAGCTGTCGGCTCGGCTCAATGTTGTGTTCTAGCTTCTTTTGAAGAGTGGAATAATGGGAACAGCGAGTTTCATATGTATAGGCCTTCTGAGCTGGATAGGAATAGTTTTGAGAAGTGTGGGTGGATTGTGATCGTACTGTTGGCAAGTGAGTTTTTTTTTTTTTTACTGCTCCTGTATAGTTTCCTTTTTAACCCCTTCCGTGCTCATGCCAGCCCCGGGCCGTCATGAGTCACGGTGGGCGTGTGCGCACGACGGCCGGGGGCTGTCCTAACAATGCCCAAGAATGGATTGTCCAGCACAGCGGTGGTATTCGCGCTGCAGCCAAAGTGTTAAGTGATGTTACTGTCGGCATGTGTCAGTTGGCATTGGTGCATAGTCACTTCAATGTTGGCACTGAACTAGAACCTGGCAGCATTTTTAGACTTTGACCACCAACTTCATATCTGTACTCAAATATGCATGCATGCCTGCCATGCTGCAGTGTGATGAGCAATGATGCTTCAAAGTACACACAAAAACCTCTAAGAATGGGGCTCTTTGTTCCCCTCCTGGTCAGTACCATCATGCATGATAGGAGGGTGTGGGTCACTGCTCTGAATGGTGGGACACGAATGAAGCATCAATGTGTAGAGGCTTTTCACCTGATGACGCAGGTAGATTTCACACACTTGTGGAAAGAGCCTCTGCAAAACGTAATACTTTAACTCGCATGAAGGGCTGCTTGTTCTATGTTTAGGACTAGTCCTGCATGCCACATAATGCTATTTCATTTCTAAACCAACTTTGTGATGGATTATTTAATGGGAAGAGTCCAGTCCAGATCAACCACAGCACACGCCAGTATAAAGCTTTAATAGTGTGAGCTATTTTTTTTTTCCTTCATTTGCACAATCGTATACAAGAACCTAGTCTGTTCTTTCATATGTCATGTATGCCCCACTGGTCCCCGACTGTGGGGTTTGGAAAATATGTGCTGTGGAAAGTAACATTTATTGTGGCAACATGGTTTGCTAGTGAAAATATATAACCCAGTATGGCTGCCCTTTGTCCCTCACCACTCTATCCTTTAATGTAGGTAATGGGGATTGTGCAAAGCCCCAGCCTTGGGGAAAGATTTCCATGTTTTCTCCTCCCTTCAAAGTGGTGAAGGTTAACCAGAAAAGCGCATTACCCAAGATGTTAAGTGTTGGGGAAATTACTAAACGTTACTTTGGCAATGTGAGTGGTGAGGGTGGAGATTTTCCACTGAACTTTATTTAATAAGTGGATTTGTTACATTTGTTTTTGAAAGAATGGATTAACTTTGCTTTTGATTGAACGAGATAGTAAACGATTCAAAACATTTTTGTTTATTTCCCAGAAGCATGAATATGAGCCAGTTGGCCCATCTGATAGTGGGTGTGCAAGTGTCCCAAAGATTTTTAAACATGGGGGTCAGGATGTAGGCATACAAGTTCCCATTGACCCGAAGGTAACTCTTGATGTGGAGGAATGCTCGAGTGTGATGGTTCCTTTGCTTGGGGTGATAATTCCGTTGTTGGACGTGTGAAGAAATGTACAAGAACTCCATATTGTTCAAGAAAAACAAAATCAGTTTACCCGTGAGCCATTGTTAGTGGGAGGGAGATGTGACCTATTTGGATAACTGTTTTAGCTTTCGCTGCTCACTTATCGGTTCTGTCTATTTGGAAGCTTGTGGCTAATAACGTTCTCTTAGGTCCACTACCAATTAACTGCCGTTCTTGATTCTTTAATAAATGAATGCCAATTTACTTGTAGCTCTTATTCTGGATTGTTTTGAAGATCTTGCCATGGCAGCGCATGTGCACACTCTCTTCAAGACATGCTGTAGCTACAATATGGGCTTCGAGCCCTGCCCATCTTTTTAATTGGTTCCTCTTACTAGCCTTCGTAGATACAGGCTTTTGATTCAATAAGTAGCTCACTAGTCCCTCCTTTTGGACTTTTGTAACCTCCCATACGGACTGCCCCTGCTACATGTGCTCTTACTTTTCATGTCCTCTGCTCGTGTTAAGTGTTTTGTCTGCTTCATTTGTCATGCTTCCGCTTGTTTTCTGTTACTGCTTTCTCCCACCCACCATTTGTCTTTCTGCTGTACACTTTGACCCAGCGCAGGTGCTGCACTTCAGGTTTCAGCGCAGTGCCCGCCCTCCTGCAAAGAAGCAGATTCGGGAAGGGGGGGGGGGGTTGTGCTTTGTTTTTTGTTTTTTTTTGCACAGTAAAATTTTCATCTAGACGGGCACCAGGCTTCATTTTTTTTCAGCAGTGTCCTCTTTCATGCAATGCAGCTGCTTCAGTATGGAGCACCCTTATTTTTCACTGCATGGCGTAAAGCCAATCATTTTATACGCGTTTCTTTCTCCTCATGTTGCGTTCTACCGATGCCAAAAGCTTTTGGAAGTGACGTCTTTAAAAACCTGGCAGCAACCAAAAGCTGGTTTTCAAATATCAAAAGCTGGATGCTACAGGACTTCTTCGTTAGAAGTATGGGCAGACAGGCGTGGACGAGTTCAGGAAGCACTACATCTGCTTCGACCTGGACTGTAGTGCGTCTTTGAACAAGGCGTGGAAGCTAAATGCACAAGCATACTGGCGAGGTAAGAGTGGGCTTGTTTTATTTTGCAACCACAAGCAGGATTTTTAGTATATAAATAGATTGCCTAGGCTCAGCTTTTCGGAATGTTATGTCTTTTGTCTTTCTGAAACCAACCAAATCCGGAATTAGTATTTTGAAAACACACGGTATTCGCAGCTTTTTGTCTGTAGCGGAGGGGGATCCTGTAAATACCGTAAGAATCTGGCACCCATCATGAGTTTCCTATGTTGTAAATTTGTAAACAAAACAGAGTTGTGAAAGACAATCCGGTTGCCAAAGGGTTCATTGCAACAAAGCTGGCCCAGGATCTATACTGGGTTAGTTGCTTTATATGGCTTTTCTGGGGTTCTCAAACACAGAACTGTTGCAAGCGGTCCAGGTGGTGTTTGTAACTGCTACAGTTTTAGGTCTCGCTTAGCGTTGCAGCGTGCATGCGCTGCTTGCTCGGCGAGACATATTGGGGTAGAGGAGATTTTACAAAGGGACTTGAAGCCCCGCTCCATGTTTTCATTGCGTTGCGTCAGCGTTTATGGTAAATGCTGGCTCCCCATTGAAAAGGAGGCTACTTGGTTACCACCCTGTCTCCTTTTCATCTGGCCCATCTGGACAGGATTGTCCTTCATGGCTGTCGTGAAGTACTTTCTTATCTTTTGGAGGTGTGTACTGCCAGAGCATGTTTCCTGTGAGCTCATTGCAAGCACGCACAGCATGCTTTAAGTTTCTTATTTTTTTTTCTCACTTGCGCAATGGCATGGTGACAGCTTGTTCCCACTGTTGGCAGGCATGGTGCACTTTCACTTTCCCAATTTTTTTTAAAAATTCATGCAATGGCATGACGACAGCTTGTTATTCACAATGGCTGAAGCAACACTGCATTTCTTGTCTCGCACCGCTGCTCTGCCCGTCCAACTTCCTCACTCGGTCTGGGTGTCCACCCCTTGCTGTGAGGAAGGCACGAAAGTTCACCACTGTTTCTTTGAAGAGTGTGTCTGTTGGCAACGAAAGGCTGGTTACGGAGCTAGAGAAAATGCTCCTGCACGAGTTGGAAGCACTAAAGCAGGTCCCTCCTGCAGGAAAAGAGGCGGGATGCTAGAGTCAGTACACAGACGCAAGTAAAACAATGCCAACTGCTCATGTGAGCTTGAGCGATCCATTGAAATGCTTCTCTGCATCCATCTGCTGCTACAGCCTTAATGTCTTTGCTGGACTCTGGTTTAGCCTGCATGTTATTGGCTTGGGCGCCAAGGGGGGTGGTTTTCAGTGGTGCATTATCTGATTGTAAATTCACATGTAAAGTGCTCCAATACCTTCGGGTCGCGTTCGCGCTATATAAATCGGCACCAAAAAAAGCTTGGGAGATGAAGCGGGGCGAGAGAGCGAGGCAGTCACAGAACCGGCCACCTCACCAAAGAAAGGTATGTGTACTAATGCACTCAATATTGAAAATTTCTTTGACTTTCAAAGTTTTCGGTTGCACGTATACACATTCTATTTGCAGCTTTTAGGTATTTATTGTGCACATATTGCCAGTGTTAGCAACGCTGAAATAAAATATATCTTCATTTAGCATGTGGAAATATACACTGTTGAATAGGAACTGCAGTCGCCAGTACTGCTCCTTGTTTAACATGTATGTGCTGGGACCGAGGTGGATTGTTTCAGATGAGTAAAAGGGAACAGGCAACTAGAATGTCTCAAAGGAAACGTGTTCTCCACTGCAGTGTGTCATAGTCCTTTTGCTGCACTTCTGGCAGAGTCCTCAAGCTCATTTGGACCTGCTGTGGGGTAAGCAACTGCACAGCTGCCAGTCCTCTTTGGGGGCTACTGTTCTGGTGGCACCTCCTGTCCTTGATTTCCGGTCAGGACAGTGGCACTACCCATCTGTGTCCTACAGCTGCACACTACAAAAAGAAGTAGGAGGAAGATCCAGGACGTGTGTGTTCTTTAAAGAAATTTCTGTATGTCCCTTAGAGCCTCTCCACCATTCTTATCTGGCGCATAATCTGTAGATCAATTGTTTCTAACTCAAAAGGGTCAAAGATTACTGAAAACTTAGTGATATATGTTCACACGCTTCGGAAGACCCATCAGACGTTAGCTGGTCATCTTTCAGTTGCTTATTTATATATTTGGTTGTTAGACGGTGACATTTTTGCCCAGGAGGTATTACCACATGTAACAAGCGTTTGCAATGCAACATGTCTCGCATTTGCGAGTTTAACCTATTGACATTGTAAATGACAATGCCTTTTATTTAGGTTTTAAAAACAACACATAAATAAAAGGCATTGCCATTTACAATGCCAACAACTGCGATACCTATTGCATGGCAAATGCTGGCCCCCTGCCAAGATCAGTTTTCAATATGGGACTCTTATTTTAGATCTTAGGATTGTAAGTGTGGACCCAAAGTCTAGCATGCGAAGTGCTAACCATGTAAAAACATAAGACTATCTCAGTGTCTGGTGTGATGCAACTCACTTTAGAGCTATAACTCGTGCACAGTAGAGTACTGTAAGCAGTCGGGTTGAGCAATAACCTCCATGACACTTCTATTCCTGCCCCCAAGTTCCCCTGTGTGCTCTGCATGTGACGACTAGAAAGGCTCACATGGCTGTTATTGCAGTTCAGATATGTTGACAATGGACAGAAATTTAGTTTTCATCTAAACGGAAATGTCGCAGTTGGTAATAATGTAGTGTTTTGTTGGCTGTCTAAGGCTGTGCTTAATTAAAAGGTCTCTCCAGTGGGTCCTATGCTTGTACCCTGTTGTGTTAAAGTTGCTCCAGTATAAACCACTTCCGTGTCTCAGATATTGAATAAGTCCTATAACTAACACACTATTTTTTTTTTCTGCATCGTCTGTCTCCCACTCCCCCCACCTTCCCGCGTCCTATCTGGTTTGCTGATAATAATCTGTCTCCACAGGCATTAGGTGCCAAACTCGCCCTTCTAGGTCCTGCTCCTACTATAAAACATGTTCTCAGAAACACAATCAAGGTATTAGAACAAAGGATGCACCCAGGGGCTTAGCTTGGTCATTAAGATTGACGGGGTGGGGTGCAAGCTTCAGATTTTCAAACAATGTGGCATATAATATTAAAATACATTATACATCGAGCAGGGTTCATAAAAGGGGTTAAGAGGCAGTGGAAATGGAGAGGAATGCGGATTGGTATGAGTATCAAGTGACAGGAAAAAAAAATGCACAATGCAGTCATATAATGTGCATATTTGTGTCAAAGCTTTCATGTTAAACAGTAGATGTTATAGACCCAGGATAATGTGCTGCATGGCTAAATACTAAGAGTCCCAACAGGGACGTCTTAAGGATTTTAGGGGCCCTGGGCCAAACATATTCTGGGGGCCCTTGTTCTGGACAACTGAGTTTATGGTCCAGTTTAAATTCTTTCATGACCTCTTTGGCCACATCACTGCCAGTGCACAGGCACACTGGTCCACATTTTAAATGTGTTTACATCTAAAATGTCTGTAATAGACTCTCGCACATTACCCACATTAAAAATAAATAAAAGGAAAATGGAATTGACAACAATCTGTTAAAAAATTATTTGAGATCAACAGGGCACTGCTCTCTCAGGGGGCCCCCAGGAAGGCTGGGGCCACGGGCCACAGCCCACTGTGCTCATGCATTAAAACGTATGAGTCCCAAAGGTGAGACCTATTTGCTATGCCAATGCTTCTTTTTTAATTTCAAGTGTGGAGGCCTGTGTTTGAGCAGGGAATGGTGTGTCACACTAGGTGAATGAGGTAAGTATGCCTGTCTCCATCCTATGTTACAGCAGAATGGCACAGCTACAGAAAAGTATTTCTCCTACATGCAGCATGACCCAGCAAGCGCACAAGAGAAGAACACTTTTTTGTTAACTGAATGTTCTTTTCAGTGCAATTTCAAAGGTTTCTGACTGTTAGTAAACTCATATCACTTCGAGGACAATACCTACCAATCGTATTTTCAAAAGAACTTATTTCAAACTAGTAACACCGCCTTTGTGTTGAGGTAATGGCAATAAGGCTATGAACTTTACCAAATAAATGTTATGCCTATATGTAGTTTGAGTACCCCTATAGGTGTATAATAGCAGGAGTTACCGTTACCATGTCATGTGCAATATCTGCTCGAGATGAACATTAAATGTGTCCGGCAAAAAGACTGGTCTACTTCTCAAATTTTGGACTGCGTCACTAGATCAATGCTGTTCCTTTATTTTGGAATTTTCAAATAATTTGCATATACTCCGGGAAGTTGACAAGTTGGCTATTTGCCTAAGAACACAGGAAATCTCCTATGTTTGAGTAAACTGTATTCCGTCTCTCCAAAGTGTGTGTGTGTGTGTATATATATATATATATATATATATATATATATATATATATATATATATATATACACACACACACACACACACACATACATATATATACACATATACACACACACACACACACACACACGTACGTAGTCTCTTCACAGTGAAATTGGTTTCACCCATGGATGTTAAGTCTGGGACAGCATACACGTGAACTGTTACACAAAACAGATTCTTCCTTATGCTACATGGAGGTTCATGTTTAAAAGTGCACCATCAGCCCAATCACTGATGCTTGCCTGGTAGGATTCCATGCTTTTCTGCACCACAGCTCTCGTTTCCCAGGACCATACACGAGTAGCTCATAGAGTCCATGCCTTTGCATTCTCGGACTTAATTCGGTTTAGCCAATTATATATTCTGTACTATCAGTCCCAAAATGCAAAGCACAAAGTCTCACCTAGATAAGCTAATCAAGCATAGAGCTGGGAGAGTTCTGACTGTTCCTCCCCCCCCCCCCCATCATATATCCACCCCCCCCCCGTTAAATGCACCTGGGATTGAAGGACTTTGTATATTGTTCTACATTGTGCTCCTTTTGCAGGTTAGAGACGTCTCCTACACACGCACTTGAAGCCACACAGCTATCTCAGAGCACCACAGCACTGACTGATGTTTCCTCCTCTGTACAGCCTATGTGCATTGAGGCTAGTAACTGCTGTGGAAAGGGAGGATTGTATGTTTTCATCAGACTCCTATATCCGGAATTAATTACATAACAGTTTTTTTCCTGCACAGTTTAACTTTTCAGTCTATCCATGTAGCCACTCACCTATACTTTTTG
The DNA here is from genome assembly GCF_964261635.1 of Lissotriton helveticus. NCBI lineage: Eukaryota > Metazoa > Chordata > Amphibia > Caudata > Salamandridae > Lissotriton > Lissotriton helveticus. The sequence continues at coordinate 1,789,409,400 of NC_136057.1, forward strand.
TACCTGTAGTCATTGCATGACCGAGCGTATGAACCATTTCCAAATGTGCATGAATTACTTAATAACGTGTCCCTATACTTATCAACCTAAATCCGTTTGTTTATATCCCCTAATTCTGTACTTTCCAAGCTAATTTTTACTGAAGTCGTCCTCTAAGTTTCCTAGCATGAGTAAGTATATACAAAACCACTACTTTTACAACTATGCAGATGGCACCCAACTCATTTCGGAAAAGTGGAGTGCTACAAAGAACTCTACAATACACAACTTAAAGATTGCCTTTGTGGAAGCCATGGATAATGAAAAAACATATACAGCAAAGGCAGATTATGACCTGTGGACAATGTCAAAAGTACCACCCTATTGCCTAAGGAACCTCAAGCCCCTCCAACATCATCAAGAGAAGTTAGAAACCTAGGAGTAACCATGGATCACACCTATCCCTGATACCTCATGCTAACAATGTCAGAGTGGCTTCTACACAATGAAAACCTTCCCATACCTTGCATACCGACATAAACTGCAAGCCATCCTCACACTCTTAATCTCATGACTTGACTGCCAATAGTCTATACCTCGGTGCACCTGAATGTATTGTACACAAAATACAACTCAATTCAAAATACTGCTGCAAAGCTTCCGCTATGCCTTCACCCTAGAGAATGAATGACTCCAGTTGCTCCACTGGCTACCTACAGCTAAACTGGCAATGTTCAAGACACACGGCATTGTACACAAAGCCTCCCAAGGAAAAGGACTGCTATGCCCAAGAGTTAAATTCAAGCACTACAAACCCAACAGAAAATGCTCTCCAGGCTTGTACCGCTTATCATACCAAAAGAAATCCAGAGCTTGTACTGAGAAAGCAGTGGCTTTTTATGGTACTTGCTACTAGCCAGCATTCGAAAAATCTAGGAGTTTTTATACACTTCTGAAGACAGGTGAATATTTGGCAATTTCCTAGATAACTGCACCACTAAAATCCCATTAACGACCATAAATAAGCCCCCCGGCGCAATCCTCTTCTTTTAGCTCAAGAATTCCAAATGACTTAATCAGCAAACTGCTTTCCACATGCAGGTAAGCTAAAAGGGCTGACATATGGTTAGTCGTGGCTTAAATAGTTATGTACTTGCATGTATAATAGTTATGACCCACGATAATACTAAAGCCATAATACGCAGCGGTCGGCAACAAAATATAACTTGTACCTCTTTGATTCACATAAGAAATATCTGCTATGAGGTTTTGCTATGAGAGAGTTTAGTTCTCCAATGTGATCATACTCCTTATGTTATGGTAACCTCATTTTTCAAATCAGAAAAAGTTCAAGAAATGCAATATTCTTCAAAATTACTAACCACAAAACTCAACAACTGATAATACTGTCCATCATTCACATTTTTCATTCAATCTCAAAGTTTTCTTGATGATGATTAGTGCTGCAGCAACAAATGATGGGTGGAATACTGAATATGAATAAATCAAACATTGAGATCTGGGTTAAATGCATTGTTGTTTTTTTTTTTTTTTTGCTCACTATGCCACCCCAGGTTGGACCCAGCCATATACAAATCAGTCTTGACCCTGCTCCTCATGGGAACAGTCCCGCCCTAACTGCCAAGCCTGGTCTTCCCTAGACCGGAAACAAGCATCCTGGGACTGGTTTCGGGGAAATCAGCCATGCTAGCTTGACTCCAGTGGCATGGAGAGCATGGGACCAACGTCTATTTATTTTATGTTTTTGGTCAATAAAACCGTTAGACAATTGTTCATTCATTACATTTCATAAAATTTTATTATAAACGTTTGTTTCTGAAATCTTTTAAAACGAACATATAACTCCGAATTAAAAATTTATATAGTCAGTGATGGTGTGTCGTTTTATCCGGTCTAAGCTTACAGAACCCAATAAGGTGTGGATATTAAGCTGCGATATTTATATGTGGTCACCTGGTATTTCCCTACAACGAAAAAGGAGCAGTATTAGTGTTCCAAGAATTTCATGGAGAACTGATCCATTTTACACTTGGACTGTGTGACTGCTGTAAAGAAATACATTAACCCTGATGAAGTCCTCTTGGAGGATGAAATGCGTTGGCTGGGCTGTTTGTTTGATGTAGTGAAGAATAACAAAGAGTATTGTTTTGAGACTCCAAACCACAGCTCCCATGTTATTTTGATATTGGAGAAGACTACATTGATAATGACGCCATTGAACTATGTGTACTTCATGAAAGGAGGAGAAAAGAAACAAAGAGAACAAACTTTACAATACAATTGTTGGATTCTTAGGCACTCCCTTTTGAGTGTTATTTTAGGTCTCGCTTACGCAGCGGGCATGTGCTGCATAGGAAGGAGACCTTTAGCAATCGGCACAGCGTTGTGGGCAAAAACGCCAAACGTGCACGTGTTGCCATTCAAAGCAATGCAATGCGTGCACATTTGGCGATTCCCTTGTGGGATCGAGCAGTGGCGCCATATGTTATCAATTATCGTGCCTTGCTGCTCGCTCCCGCAAGGGAATCTGGCGCAGGCGCCCTCCTCTCTCCCTTCCCCCTGCTGCCGCTCACGCTTGTTTCTAACAGGGAACGGACTTCGTATACGCCAATAACTGGCCGATATCTGCGTGTGACACTGCCTGGAAAGAGAATGAAGATTACTCAAGAAAAACACGATGAAAGCGACCGCCAAGTCAGCACTGTCTGCTGCTGTGTTAAGGAGGTCCTGGGCGTGCTGCGGGCTCGGACCTGCGGTCCTTTGTATGAAATGTATCTGGGAGGCGGGTGTTAGTGCGTGGGGGCTCCGGGGCCTTGTGTCTGCCCACCATTCAGGGACCTTTGATGTAGTGCGGTTCTTTGAACTTCTGAAAGTGGAGTTTAAACATCTATTGTGGCCGGTTTGCAGGTCTGCTAATCCTTTACGCCAGCAAGCCTTTTTGAACCCGTTTCGATGAAAGCGACCGCCTAGTCAGCACTGTCTGCCGTACCAACAGGGGCAGAGGCATTACACTGCTTCAGGATACTGAGCAGACGGTCACCAGAGCTACAGGAATGTTCCCAGCACCGGGACTAGGTCATGAATTGAAGTGCCACCCTTAAGATTAACACCGTTGAATACAGTTATTAAATTGTGATAGAGTAAATGTGTTCATGTTGTGTTTTGACTATAAACAATTACTTTACAGTCAAATTTAAATTGTTCGTAGATAATACTGAAGCGCTAAGAAGTTATGCATGGAGCGCTATACGGATAAAGAAACGAGGAAATGAATAAAGCATATCTATATACTTCAAAGAATACACTCATTTATGTACTTAAATGACCGGCACACACTGAGGCACAGATTTACTAACATTCATGTAGTATGAAAATCAGCAGCGCTGAGTTGTGCAAACGGTAAAAAGTTGCACAGCGCCAGACTGACCACGTCGCATGCTGATGATGCCATGCGTTGTGCTTGCTCTACAAAGGGCATTACATCCTAGCGCCACTTCCTTGTCTGATTTCTTACTCCGAGAAGTATTGCCACCCGGGTGTACGTATGACCCTGGCACTCTCCTTGTTAACGTTAAGAGCCTTGTGTGCTCGGACGTAAGTCCCACTTCTTCTACTTCAGTAGGTGCGCTAGTTGTATTTTGTTTCACCTGCGCATTTTTAAAGACTAATGAGCTTGTGCCGTAGGCATGTTGTGCCAATACGCACACATATTATTTTGCTGTAACTACTGAGCTTGTGCAGATGCCATCTTGTTTTTGTGTGGGTGCTATTTACGTACTTTTACGCACTACTGAGCTAGTGAGACACTCAGCCTTTGCCATTAGCCGGCTCGGCTCTATTCTCACAAGGGATGCTCTTTTAATGATGAACACCCGCCATTATGAGGGCTGTAGAGACTTCTTGTCAGGTGGCTCTGGGGGCGCACGCTTGTGAGCTCCGTTTACGGCCTGAGTTAAGGGCTCGGGTTCAATTTCCCATGTTCATTTAGCACGAGCTATTACCACAACATGGTGACAGTGCTTTGAGCCAGGGTACGCTCTGAGCAGATTCTCCTCCGGGCACCTGTCTCCAACAGAGGAGGCGGAGAGAGCATGGTGGGGGTGCATTCCACCAGAGGGCTCTTCCGTCGGATTATGCCTTACCTAGTCCTGTAAATATAATACACTTTTTACCCAACTCGGTGGTGCTCGTTTATCACCCTAGGAAGGATGAAAGGGTTAGTGGCTCTGTCCGAGATTTGAACCTGTGACTGTGAGGCCCCACACGGATCCCTGGAGAGGATGCATTAACCCACTGAGCCACCAGACCACGTGTCAAGTACATCTATTGAACCAATGTTTTAAGCTTCTGCACCCCACCTCCTTCCTTTACCCAGAGTTGTTACAGCTAATGGTAATTAGCAGAACTCTCTCTCGTTAACAAAATACACCTTGGACCGGAGGGAATTGTGGTGTGGAAGCCATTGGCAGCCCCCAGTTCGCTGCCAGGAACAAAGGGTTTGTTTATAAAGGCAAATTGAAGCGTTGCCTCTTAGGAGGGATCGGAGCTGATAGAAGTATTTACAGAAAAGTTCTCATGTTAGCATTACACTGATGCAGAACAGGCAATAACTGCTGGACATCTAGATAAGACCTATAGTAAAGATAACTTGTCTTTAGGTAGCACTTCAAACCGCACTTCTGCATTTCTAAGCACTGTAAATAACAAGTGTTATTTTTTATGCAATTTAATGGTTGTTCAATTTTCCGATGCAGAAAAAAACAGAACTTAATAGAAAATACATTTGTATTCGTTGGCAAGTGTTAAACTCGCTGAGCTATCTGGCCGGATCCAAAGTGATTGTGTATGAATTCATGGCTTGTTTTGCAACGCTTGCTTTCCTTTATTTTCTATTTTAGTTCATTCATACAGAGCTTGGGATCATATCAGGACACTTTACCAAAATGAGATTGATTGAGACAAGATACATGATTTGGAGGATAAATGGTCCGACATTATAGAACATTATTATTGTGGGTGTTTCGCGGTTTGCTGCTGCACAGATGGTGTTGGGCGTGTCTCTGGTGTGTTCAGATGGGTGTTAGTATGTGCATATCATGGGGTGAGTGCTATTGTGCGCACAGATATAGAACAAGCATTGGCATAGCCAATAGGTCTTGCTTTTGGGACATTATAAGTGTTTAGCCATGCAACAGTTGATGTTGCTGCACCAAGGGTATTGTGCTGTATAACTAAATACTTATATGGTCCCAAAAGCGAGACCTATTGGCTAAGCCAATGCTTGTCTACTTTTGCCAAGAGTAAAGATTGTAACTCAGCTAACCAATGAAATAAGCTATGTATTTTGAAATCGGACAGATACAGCAGTGACTAATTTAGGTATTCATTGTGTTAATAATTAACCTTTTCCATGCGACGGACGACCAGGGCGTGTACGGAGGACGGCCGGGGGCTGTCCGATCTGCACATGTGTCAAATTCGGCCGGACTCCGGCAGAATGTCCGCTGCTGCAAAGAGCCTAATGTGCGATCCTTTCACACAACATACCAGGTCTTTGTTTACTTGTATTATGCCCAGGTATTGTGGGGTCAGTAGGGCAACCCACCTAGACATATATATTGTATTGTAATTGCATTTATATAGCGCTTACTACCCCTGACGAGTCTCAGCTCATTCAAGCGGCGCAATCACCAACAATCTGAGGTGTACGTCTAGCAATCGCTAAATGTGTGGTTCAATGCATGACTAACGGAAATACTTACACCTAGCACTAGCGCTTCAACACCTCAAGTTTAATAAATCCCTATTTTGCTCATTTTCCTGACTCTGCTTCTTTGTAAATGCCTTGTGTTGTGAAGCTTCTCTCTCAGAAGCATGTCGTCCTCAGTTCCGTCTCAAAAAGGATTAAACATGTCAGCTCTAAGTTGTCAAACTTCGCCTTCGCTCCTTTAAGTCTGATAAGTGGTCTATGATTACTTGACTGACACAACATTCAATCACACAGCACTAGTCCGCCCACAAACAAATGGGTCCAAATTACATGCCTAGAAATTCAGTACTTCTGGTTCCGAAATTATAATTGGCCAGGGATTCATTTGAGGTAACGCTGATTGGATACATGAGACAGACTAGGTCTCTGATTCGTGAGAAGTCTCGGAATGAACTGCAAAGCAGTTCTACGACGAAGGTGTTGATTGGTTGAGAATCATTGTAGGCGCCATAGAAAGCGGACAAGAGGAAGAAGTCCTCTGATTGGCGGTGGGCTGGGAGGTGCAGATTGGTGGAGAAGCGGGTACCCGGTAGCTTGGAGATGGCGGCTCCGGTGACCTCTGGAACGGCGCGGGCAGTGGTGAAGCCTCTTTTTAGTCGAGACCTAGGCGAGGCCAAGCGCCGCGTGCGGGAGCTGTATCGGGCCTGGTATCGAGAAGTGCCCAATACTGGTGAGAGGGGGCGTGACCTCTGCATGACCGAGGTGGAGGCGCTTAGGCAGATCAACACCGGCTCCTGACGTCATATGGATGAGAGTATTGCTTTGCGTTACACCTAGTGGAGGCAGATCAGGGGACTAGGTTCTAATTGGGAATCGCTAAAACATGTTCTACATGGTAATTTATTTTGCTGTTGTGTGCACTTCAGTAATTATAAACCCTTCAGTCATTTTTGTTAAAATATGACTACAATTTAAAAAGGAATCCCATATTTAGTTTAATCCAAGAAGCAGCACTGAATGTAAAGGAAACACTTATTTTTAAGGGGTGCACAAAGACTTGCAGGCAATAATTTGAATGCATTGTTCTACAACCTCTATTCCCCTTCAGAATCGACAGCATTACCTCACATTTTTTTTATAACCAGGTATTGTTTCTCCAAAGGAATTGCAGTTTCTTGCGCAAAGAACAATACCAAAAAAGAGGCTCTCTCTCTGTAATCTAAAAAATAATTCGAAAACATTTATCTTGGGTATGTTTTGCCTCGCACCATATATAGCTCGAACTTCACTCAGTTAAAATGTAACTTCATATACGTCGAAGAGTTCTTGGGAAGAAGACCCGGCGTTAGATAAGATTAGGGATCACCACAGGAAACTTAGACTTAAACAAAAGATTTTTAAAAAGCTGCCTCTTACCATGAGTCCACTGAGCTAGTAGAGAAATGAAATTGAAATACGTTGTTTTTGCCAGTGTGATTTGGTGCAGTATGGAACCCTCTGATGTGGTTGCCAAAAACCCTGCATATTTTGAATTGATGTGCCTTGCAGTTCAAGGCTGTCTTTTGGCCACAGTGGACAGATTTCTTCCTTCTGCTACTATCGGTTTCTGGAGATGTGGTTTTAGGTTTCGCCTGCCCGTCACTTATGCTGTGCCTGCTCTTAAAAGGGGGCTTAAAACCTACCCCTTTGCTTACTATTGGTTTAGTTCAACATTGCTGTAATTTACATGGTTCTCGTTGCCCAGCACGTCATTTACCTGTTGGCCACTTGCACTTCTGCTCTTGCTTTGTTGTCCTTGCCCGGTGTGGGGCTTGGACCAAATACAGCTTTCGGTCTCTAGATAGTGGCCAGTTTCCTTCCACTGCTTGCACACCCTGAAGGTAATTTTTAGGTTGAGCCCTCTTGTATATACTTTAGTATATATACTTATATGTGTATGTACTTTGTGTCCTCTGGAGATTAGCCCTAGGACTTGTCTGCTTCTGCTCAGGGACTTTTCTTTTGTTAAACTGCCTCTATTTAACTGTTTTGATAGAAAACGACCAGCAGAGGTCAGTAAAATACCAAAATCACTTCAGCATTCTCTAGATTCCATTCCAATGAAATTGTCTTCCATAAACAATAATATTTTTTCCAAATCTTGTTTTTCAGTGATATGACCACCGAAGGCCCTGCTTTTATATCAAAACCAGAGCTTTGGACTATACCATTTCCCGCTGAAAGGCAATATTTCTCTCCATGTGTTCCCATACTTGGTGTGTCACGCAGTTTTGGGCTTACTTTCCCTCCATGTTAAAGAACAGAGTATGTTTCAGCACCCAGGCTAATGTGCTGCGTAGCTAAATACATATAAGGTCCCAAAGGCGAGACCGATTGCATTGCAAATGCTTGTTTAAATTATTTGAGCTCCATGCAAGTGCATCTGTAGGCTGTCTTCTCTTCACCCCAGCGCTCTTTGCACATTGTTCTTTCCAGACCTGGTGTCCTTGTTAGTGCTTATTTACATTTGTGCATATATCAGAGCGCAAACTATCCAGACTAAGTTCCCTGTTCATAACCTGTTGGAGTACATTTCTTTACCACCAAACTATTAATGAAGGCAAGCTTCAGTTGGCTTTATCAATGCTTTTGTCATGTGCATAAAATAACACCCTATTTGACATTGGAGTCTGTGTTATTCAGAGAACAGGCCACTCTCCAAGCTACCCAAGTCTGTATACAGCTGCTCATGTCACTGCTGTAATCAGTAATGTTGCCTCCTTGCCCACAGCTGTGGCCTTCTCTCAAGGTCACATGGTCTGTCAGCACCCGTATGCGCCCCAACTCTAAACTTTGCCATTCGTGATGCCTTTCAGTGAGTCAGAAAAGGGGGTGGTGATGAACAGAGTGCCTGAATTAAGCAGACCACTCTTACCCAGTCCAAAGATCAGGGCTTGATCCATCACCGTTTTTTAGCTCACTGCACCATCCCAGCTCAGAACTTGGCTATATGCAAATTAGTCTGTTCCTGTCCCAGTGCATGATGGGAACAGGGCAAACCAAACTACCAAGCCAATTCTTGTACTGGGAAGGAAACAAGCTTCCGGGGACCGGTTTCTGCCATTTCAGGCGTCTTCGGCCCGGCTTGCTTGAATCCTGATGGTGCAATGAGCAAGGGACTCACATCTGAGTATACACTTCCACGCTTATGGTGGACAAAATGATTCAGAAAAGGGGGTGGTGATGAACAGAGTGCCTGAATTAAGCAGACCACTCTTACCCAGTCCAAAGATCAGGGCTTGATCCATCACCGTTTTTTAGCTCACTGCACCATCCCAGCTCAGAACTTGGCTATATGCAAATTAGTCTGTTCCTGTCCCAGTGCATGATGGGAACAGGGCAAACCAAACTACCAAGCCAATTCTTGTACTGGGAAGGAAACAAGCTTCCGGGGACCGGTTTCTGCCATTTCAGGCGTCTTCGGCCCGGCTTGCTTAAATCCTGATGGTGCAATGAGCAAGGGACTCACATCTGAGTATACCCTTCCACGCTTATGGTGGACAAAATGATTCAGAAAGAATTGGCTTGGTAGTTTGGTCTGCCCTGTTCCCATGATGCACTGGGCCAGGGACAGACTAATTTGCATATAGCCAGGTTCTGAGCTGGGATGGGGCAGTGAGATAAATAACGGTGATGGATCAAGCCCTGATCTTTGGACTGGGTAAGAGTGGTCTGCTTAATTCAGACACTCTGTTCATCACCACCCCCTTTTCTGTATCGCCTTTCAGTGAGTGACCTGTCTGCAGCAGATGTTGCGTTCACAACTTACACTCAGGCATGTGATACTAGAACACGTTTTGAGCATGAACAGTAATGAGGCTGGTTGTTGTTGACAGTGTAGGGCACCTTGTATGGGGGGTTTATCAATGTAGGAGGGTCCTGCGTGCCAAATAAAGTTACATTAAGAGCATTAGGCTGTTGTTTATGTTTCTGTTGTTTTAACCCCTTAATTGCTGCCGTCGGCCAACGGTCGTCACGGCCACTACCTCCCCAGTGCTGCGCACGACCGTTGGACGTCCATTCAGCACTAGTTCCAATGGACAGCGCAGCACTGGGGAGGTTTATTTACAAGCTCTAAAGGGGTTAAACTACAGTGGTCCCTAGGGAAATGGGGATATATGTACATAAGTGAATATAGACCCAATCAGTACTATATTGGTTAAACGTGTCCAGCCGGACAGACGTCTAATATTTAATATTTAGCACTTCTTTGAAATGTGTACACACGAAAATACAGAGAGTGGGACACAAGCCTGAATCCTACTAGAGAAACAAACCATTAGGAAACCTTAAGGGGGCTCAGGCAACGCTCACGTTTTGTTACAGAAAAGATTTTCAATGGAATAAACAAATCGCAAGGAACACCTTTACATAGACAATGATAGTATTTCAGGTAATGTATAAGGTGTTTTATGGTGTCGACAGCGTTTCGATCCATGTGAACAATGCGTGGATCATCATCAGGACACTTAATTAAGCATGCATGTGTACTACTGCCGTACATAATTGTAGGGTTCAAGTGAGGGAACAAGTTGCAGGATCAAATAAAAAAAATCCCATGTTCCGTTAATGTGCATGGCAAAGCTAGCAGGTTTCGCCTATGCGTATTCTGTTGAAATCTTCTTCTTTTTTTTTTGTGTTTTTTTTTTGTTTACATATTGCGTAGCAGTTGAGCTGCTGTGCAGTATAACTTAAAGTAAAGAAAGAAATCCCTATGACACGAACACGACAGCCAATAGTTTTTGCATAGACTCAACCTATTGGCTTTGCTAATGCTTGTTGTTAACTGAGGCCACTTATTCTGCAGTTAATCCTGACCTCTCCATGAGTTATCTGACTAGCTCTTTGACTTTTTGAGACTCTTATTCTAAGGTTTCCCAGACATGTAATGTCCACAGCACAAAGAAGAAATGAACGTTAAATCCACTTGAGTATTTTGTTACCCTTTCAGTCTTTCTAACTCTACACATACCACCTTAAGGAAATACCTGGCTTTCCAGTGATCATGTTTTCTGTTTTCGATGTGTTCATCATCTAGTAATTCCATTCAATTTATACAACCATCTAGTTTCAAAGACGCTAAATGCGAATGAGAGTTTGATCATTAATAGTAAGATTATCAACATAGAAGCTAACAGATGGCTTATTGTGCAGCGTTCGTGGTAACCTATGAGGTTTTTACAAAAAAAACTCTGGGATATCTAGAGTATGGCCACTGAAGAGGGCTGGGACCAGGATGGAGCCCGCTTAAAGCCATAACCAGTATATACTTTTCCTGTCAGTGTCCCGGGCACTAATATGTACCCCGATTCACATGTCCTCATGCCCATTTTGAAGCAGTTTTACCAATGGAGAATCAACGATCTACCTTGCTAGTCATTTTGTAAGTTGAAAAGCCTGGCTTTGGAAAAGTTTTATGTAAGCTGATGTTTTTGGAGCGGTCCTCAAAAAGTGAGAAATGTAACAATTTCCGGTGTGCTGGAGGAAAGCTAAAACAATCACTGGCAAAGCCAATGTTTTGTAGTTTGTAGCCATGCTGTACGGCATCATAGTCTTCCTCTTCTCTTTAAATATATTTTTTATTTTTATTTTTAGCCATGCTGATATACAGCATGGCTACACAAATAATTGCCACGGTCTGCACTGCCCATGCAGTACGGCATGACAAAAAGCCAATAGCAGAGCCAATAGTCTTGGTACAACACCTCTGTGATTCTGATCAAATCAGTTAATTTCCTCATGCGTGAAAAGAAAACAAAATGACATTTGGCAAAATATCTTATCGCATAAAGCAATTGTGACTAGGTCTTAGAAGTAACCAGCTTCCAAATGTACTTTCTCTGTTGTCACTATAAAAGCAGATAACATCTGTTCTCACAATAAATATCCATTTCAAAGTGGACAAACATTGGCAATTCCAATAGGTCTCACCTATGCCAGAGCTATTGGCTTTACGACTGTTTTAGCCATGTTGTACAGGAGTGTGGCTGCTGTTTGGCATGGGGGAAAAAGTGAGTGGAGTATCAGGAAGTGGCATAGACTGGAGTAAAATGACGTGGCGTAGAGTGGAGTGCGTTACCACACTATGCCAACACATTTTCAGTTGAAATGACCATTACATTTGCACATAGTTTCAGTGATAAAACTATACAGCGCACAAACGACATGTGGAAATCGGCTTCGCCCAATTTATTGATTTGTTTTGATTCTCATAAAATTATTATTTCCACCTCACTTCAGAATTATTCAAAAAATATGCTTCATTTGTGTTTTCCTAATTATGAAATATTTGTACAGTGCATTCACCTTTTGTTGAGTGCTAGGAAAAAATAACTGCCTATAGCATTTCCTTTCAACATTCCCAGCGCTCAGCAAGATTGTTGCATAAATCCTTTCACTTTGCAGTCAGAGAAAGAAAAGTAAACACCAAGCTCCCTGAAAGACAGTGCTCTGTCTTTGAAAGCACAGCAAATGTGACAAGATAAAAAGAAAATGTAAAGGCCTGTGTATTGCTCGTTCACTTCTGAACAACAGCATGATTATTTGGGAGGCGGGGGGTATCAGCATTCCTTAAAACATTGTGATTGTTGAGGAGTGTGCATATACTTCTAGCGACCGCTTTTGCAATTGTATCCATTCACCTGGCAGGGCTAAAAATTGCTCTAGGGGTAGTGCTGGAATTTAGGATGACAACTATTCTTTTTCTCTCTTCTCTCTACAGTGCACGTGTTCCAGCTAGACATTACAGTGCGACAGGGCCGTGACAAGGTGCGCGAGATGTTCCGCAAGAACAGCCACGTCACAGATCCCCGTGCCATTGACATGCTGGTGATCAAGGTAATAAGAGACAACTGTGGTGCACATGATGCTGTGGTGGCTGAAAATGGCCGGGGTTCAAGACGAGTAATTGTGGGTGGGTTCTACTTCAGAGGTCTGTGCTTTTCAAGCATCTTGATATGCTGAGGACTACGGGTGACAGAGAATCACTATGCTTGTTCTTATTTTTCATTAACTCTATATGAATAATTGGTGTTCCTTGTGGTTATGTAGCAGGAGTATTCTTGAGGTTCTGCAGACCACCCCACTGAAGCCTGTCTTAAGGCCATCTCTACTTGGTGAATGTATGGAAATGTCTCTGATTGGAGTCCAGTTTGTTAGAACAATTCTTTTCTCTGTCCTGCATGTTCACTATTGTAGGTGACCCTACACCCAAGAAGGCACCTTTTTGCCCTTCTGATTTCCTTGTGCCAGCTCTGGGGAAAAAACCTCCATCCTGTGGCTTGGCTGTTAAAGGCTTCTTTGGCCAACTTAGATTATCTTCCTCTTTTTTTATGGGCAAGAACGGCCTTTGATAACCTTTCAGGAGCTGAAACTGCAGGATAAGCCCATGAACATGTCTCATCGTTTTACTGAGTACACTTCATGAGACAATTGTCTGTACATACATAGGTTATACTGGTGATTTGTTTCTGTGGTGAATACAGTTGGCTTTACGCTATTGGTATTTTTTGAGTAATTAGATTTTGGGCTCTATAGGTGAACCCATGGATCTTACTGCTGGGTTTAAAACATGATCACCTGTATTGCTGGCCAATGTTGCTCCACAATCTGCCATAGTCCAGTGAGGAAGGGCCTAAATATGTTGGCTAACTTTGCTGCTGTGAGATTTTCCTTTGCAGCTCCCTGTCAATCTATGTAGTTGATTTCATAATTTGAAGATGTGCCGATCAATTTAGCAGACTCAGATCTCAGATCAGATTGTGAAAATTAGCTGCTGTCTGGTTTAGAGTTGGATATGCTTGGAAATGTGGATACAATGTTTGACCTTGTGCAAACTGGCAGGGTACTTTTGTAATAATTTGAACATAAATCCCTTGTAGCCTCTCTCTCTGGGGTACCGGTCTTGTGTTTTCTCTCTACTTTCTCATCTGTCTCCTTAGTATGTCTGTCTTTTCACTTTGCCCCTTGTCACTCTCCCGCAGATCCTTTTTCTCTCGCCTACTTCTCCCCCCACCACTTGGCACCCTTCCTTCCACTGTTGCTCTATTATTTTCTGTCCATTTCTCGTCTTTTAAGTTTTCACCCCATGTTGTTTCTTCCCCTCTGATCCTATCTTGTTACTTTCTTTTCTGACTAAACAATTCTTATCCTATTTTTCTATCTCTTATTTTTCGACACCTCCTCTTGCTCTTTTCATTGTTTTCTGGACTCACGGACCTGTCTTTCGCTTTTCTTAGGGAAAGATGGAGCTGGAGGAGACTATCCATGTATGGAAGCAGCGTACTCACATCATGCGCTATTTCCATGAGACGGAGACGCCGCGTCCTCGGGACTTCCTTTCACGATTCTATGCCGGACATAACCTGTGAACCCTGCCTCTTGCCTGCCTGTACAGCTCTGCTCAGAATGAATAAAGCTCTTTGTTGATTGGACACTGCTTTCCACATATTTTATTTCCCCACGAGTACGCCACGTTTCATGTCTTTGGGAAGCTCAAAGTGGAAGTACTGCTAATCTCCACCGTCCTTGTGCCATAAGCATCAACCAGGATTATTCTGTTTTGGAATCGGTCACAATTTTTCCACGTGATGTAGACCACACAGGACAGGGGTGATCCAATTTCTGCAGCCCACGATTGGGTGCAAAGAGGGTGCCTTGTGCATCTTAGACAGTGTTAGTGGTGGTAAGTAGTGTACATTGAGGAGCAGGTGGGCCTCATTAGATTCTTCCACTGAACGTAGAAATGCTTTCTGGAAAATACCATCTCTTTGAATAAGTAGTGATAATCTGCCAACTGAAATGCTGCAATGCATTTCTAAAATGGAGTGAGAGGGCAGAAAACACGGACATTTAAAAAAAAAAAAATTTTTTTTTTAACTGTGAGGTGGTTCATCTGGGTGTAGATAATCATAGAGAACTGATACGTAGCCTGGTGGTGCAGTGAAGAGTGCTTGCCTCCCTCTGTTTTGATCTGTGGCATGGCCAAGGAACCGGTATGTGGTTATGAAGTATTTTAAATGTTTACATCCCAAACAATGCAAACTTTATGGTGAAAAAGTAGCGCTATTGAATTTCAATTCTAACCAACAATAAGAGAAGTTATAAAGATTGAAGTGCCTTTTCCATTCATTATTGCCATTTGGGAAAAAGATGAGTGTCTTAAAAGGACAACATGGATACTGGTAACTCGTTTAAATTGGGGAGATGTTAAGAATCTTGGTTGGAGCAGACTTTGCTGTAGGGAGGGTGAAAGGGTTAGGCTCTGGCTTAACAGAAGGGTAGGATCACCTGATAGATTGTGATTTTTATAATCGTTTAAGGTATGGGGTTATTGTATAGTTAAAGAGATTTTCATGAGTTAGTATAAGGATTGGCGGTTTATTTAAACCTGGTGTTTGGATAGAAATATGATTAGAGAGAGTGAAGATAATATTCTACTTACATATCAGTTTCTCTAAAGAAAGTTCTCCTTAAAGGGGTTTCTTTAAACCGGTTTTCCTCATAACCACATGAGTTAGTTGTAAAGATGCCCTGTAGGTTTTGAATGGATGAATGCTCGAAGAATCCTAACTTGTAGTCATTTGTTTTGTTGGGGTATTTGAAACGCCTGTGAATGCAGGTGGGAGGGAGGCAGGTTTCTTTGGTTGTAGTGATCATAGAAGATATGCTACGTTGACAAATTAAGGTAAAGGTAGTATAGTTGAGGGAGTGTTGATATATTTTAATTATCACTGGCTGTTCTCAGGTGAACTAATGGGACGATACTTCAGAGTATCTTAAGTACTCTATCTCAGGCAAATAATTCTCAGGTAGGTTCCTATATTGTAATTAACTGCAAAAAGTCATGTCATATGTTTGGGGTACAATGTTAGATGCTGTACACTGGGGCAACGCTTACCATTGCCTCCTCCTTCCCCAATTAAACTGTAGCAATAATTACAGAAGCCAGACATTGGTCCTCCAGAAGGAACACATGTTGGAATTTTATGTGAATTGAACCTTTCTGAGGGCTACATTTATCTGTACTTCTTTTTTGATGTGTGACTTAAGGAGGCCACTTTTAGGCTGAGTCAAGTCTTGGGTCAAGGTTACTTGACAGCTATGTCCTAATAGTGGGTTAGTTCCCTTTACTCTTATTGAGTGTCTGAAGTTAAGAAATGTCTTGTCTGCAACTAAATGTGGGTGCCATTAACATAAATTCTTGTTTTCATCCTCGCAGGGCTAGGTACATTTTGAATTCGGAACCAAATGAAACACTTATAAGCCATAGGAGTATATTTGTTCTATTTTCCCTAGTAAAAAGAGTTAATGAGTGTGCAGTGCACTGTACAGAATTAAAAAATGCAGAAAGCATTATTGTATGAAATAGTTTTTATCAGTTGAGGTGGGGTTAAATACCCACTACAAGTAATAATCACAATCCTCGTTAGAGTGGACCCTGGAGTCACTACATTAACCAGAGCTCAAGCCCTGTTAGTTATGGCACAGAGCAGACAGACTTAATTTAGGAGAATATGTAAACTATTTATGCAGTACTAAACCCGTGATCAAGTTAACATGCAAAATAATAAAAAATAAATCTCCATGTCAGAAAGAGGCCCGCTGCGATCAGGTGTGACTAGCTCGGGGTGAGAGGGTACAAGAATGTCACAGCCCAAGTATCAGATAACACTTGCCTGTGATAGGGGAGATCTCTGAAGTGCACCGCAAGTGTCATATGAAAAACTGCAGCAGACTTGTCAAGCTGGATCTGACGTTCAATCAAGAATATACACTTTAATGCCAAAAGAGATCCTCCCAGCCACCCCTGCAAATTCCATCAGAGTCAGGTGGGTCATCTCTGCTCATCCAGGTCAGCCCGGTGCTTGCTACTGGGAGCAAGTACACAACTAATCCACGCCTACTTAAATGCTAATTACTGCCTGCTCGTAGTGTGAGAGCAATATGCAGATTTAGCTTCCAGGGACTTCAGGTAGAAGGTAACTTTCTAAAAGCCACTTTTCTGTACTATTTAGTAAAATCTGACTTAACCATTGAATTGAATTTTTAATAACTATTAAAAAGAGTTGTTTAATTATTTCTTGTTTAATGTATTTTTCTATGTAGTCCTAGCTATTATTAGTATTGCATCCCAGTGTTTTCCAATGGAACATCCAGCCTTCCTAGTGTGAATAACTTTGAGGTGTTAGTCGCCATGAGGAGACTTTTTTTTTTTTACATGTCCTACTTTTAAATACCATACATCTGCCCTGTGGGCAATAAGGACTACTTAGGGGTGAAATATAAATATTTAAATGAAAGGTGTCGCCTGTCAAAAGGAGTTATTTTGACAGGTCGTATTTGCAATAAAACCTGCACAGCCAGGCTACTGGTGGCAGACCTGTAGTCCTGTTCACATGGTCATCAAACTGGATAGCATAGTGGCTGCTGCAAGTCACTTTCGACATTTATTTACAGGCCCTAGGTACACCTTGGGTCCGTTTAGTAGAGACTTATAGGTAACCTAAATATGCAATCGAGGGTATGCTAATTTCATTATGTTTAAAGGTGGAGCAAAGCACTTTACCAATGGTTAACAGGCGTAACGTGCACAGAGTTGTACATGCACAAAAACAGTCTTGGCAAAAGAAGGTAATTTCCAATAATTATTATATTATAGGAGCAGAGCTTGGATTAATGCAAAAATATTGTTAAATGAATGACCCATCCTTCCGGCCCACTACTTAATTTGCAAAGCGAATCTACATCTCGTTAGGATCAGCTTGGAAATCAGCAGTCCTGCAAGAGCAGTGAATACAGCTGCTTAGGAGAACTGAAATCTTGCACATTTTCTCCCAACCAAGGAGGAGACTAGCCAAAAATGAAACTTTTATTTATTCACTAGTGAAAGACTGGTGTTCAGGATTGGTGGGGCCAGCCTACTAACATACTTTTGTGTGCATTATCTTGGTACCCACAGCGCTCAGCCGGGATTCTCTTGAAAAGAAGTGGTCCTGATCCAGTAAAAGTGTGGTAGGCATTGGACCTCGCACTACCCAGAGCCCTACAGTCTACTTTAACCTTGTTACAGACCAGAATAGTGGGGGGGGAATTTCCTGCCCCAGCTGATGTAATCCTGGCTGGGCTAGAATTTCCTTGGGTGTAGTGGCGAGCTGAAGCTGCCCATTATAGGTGCTGACGAGTTGTGGTTCCAGCAGTGAGAGCAGATGCCCCCTCCTCTCTCTACTGTTTCTCCAGAGTGAGAGAGTCTCCTGTTTCCCTCTAGCAAATGTAGAGAATGGCTCAATGAAGACTGTAGAGCTAATTGGCCAAGATGTAGTCAAAGCTTGCTAATGGTTGTCGACTACAGGCTGCTGTATGGCCTTACAGGAAAAGGGAGCCTCCTTTCCTCCTGGCATTTAAAATGTTAGCCCTTGGCAAGTACCCAGCCTTGTGAGATTTCTCAAATACTCTGACGTACCTTGACTCCAACAGCAGTCCAATAATAATGCAACCTGGTGGATCCTTTCCACGTTGTTTTCTCCCAGTCCACCTAATTCCACATCGACCATGCCCCTCCCTTGCTTAACATGCAGAGATATGGTTCTTATGCCCGCTAGCATTGTACAGCCTATCCGATTACTCACTGGATCATCCTTTTTGCTGTTTGCAGTGCTGAGCAACCATTGAGTAACACCATGTGCATAATGACACATTCCCCATTGTTCCTTTGCCACAAAGCCGTCCTCTGTACCCTCCATGTCATAAACTAGGGGCATTCCAAACCAACAGCAGACAGCTCTGGGAAAAGCACAGACATCTTGGCTCCCTGCAGAGTTTTTGGTTCTCTGCAGATTTTGGACATTTTGCTATTTCCACAGACTTTAAGGATTTTGTATCTAACCTGCAGCTTTTATACCTCTACCTCAGTTTCCAGGTATAGTGATAGCTTGTTGAAATGTAATGCGGGAGGAATGGCTGGGGCTAAGAAAGCACAGCTACAATGCCAGTTATATGTCGTAGTATAGTTTGGCAATACCACAGTAATTTAGGTGTCATGCCTGGTAGATTTCCAAAGCCCGAAAAGTACATATGATCTTTTCAGAGACTAGTAAAACTGGGAGGTGTCTTTCACCTTTCCGGCTGTGCTTTTGTAAAGTAATAGTGCTTGAAGTCCATCTCTTGCCTCTGTAGGTGGTGTAGCGTGGCCATGACCGCCGTCCTCAAAAACAGTACACACACAAGAATAGATATTTTATAACGCTTTAGAATTTAAGTGCTTTTCTTCTACCAATTGTGCAAGAACTATCGTTCTAATAATATAAACACCAGCAATTAAAAATAAGTTAGTGAAAACAGCATTGCTCACTACACCTTCCTAACTGAATTAGAATAAGCTGCCTTGCAGCTTCAAGTATTCATTTATAATATTGGCAAAGTCATATGAGCCCCCAGCATACCCGGGGTCGGATTGGTAAGGTACGCACTTGAGCGATGGGCCGGTATCTGAGTTGCAGCTGTGGACCATTTTTTTGGGGACAGTGTGGCGGCCGATTTGGGCTGTCTGTACTGTTCAGAAGCCCAGCAGGGCCTGAGCCGCCTTTCTGGAGGCAGATGGACCTCTGTTACCTCCCTTTTACCAAGGGGGGGGGCGTAGGTGTTATTCCCAGCCTCTCGCTGGGCCGGCCCATTAATGTATGATCTTCCCTTCCAACAAATGCACCTAACCGCTTCAAGGGCCATCAATTAGCAGAAATCCAACGGCCTTTGATCACAGCGAAGAGGAATCTTGCCAACACACAGCAGCCGGACTTGCCTGACTCAGTGATGGTCGGCAAGGGGACAAGGCCTAGCCCAAGAAGACTGATTCTGGCACTGACTCGGTCCCACAGAGATTCTTCTGCATCTAATGACAGGATCACTCCCCCATAACAAATACTCCTAACCTCTTCAAGGGCCATCAACTAGCAGGAGGCCAACGGCCTTTTGCTAACAGCGAAGAGGAGTCTTGCCACCACGCAGCAGCCAGATTTGCTTGACTCGGCGATGGTTGGAAAGAGGACAATACCTGGCCCAAGATGTTCGATTCTGGCTCTGACTCAGTCCTACTGGGATCAATCTGCCTCTAAAGACAAGACCACTCTATGAAAACAAATATACCCAACCTAACGGTCCACCCTAATGAAGTGGGTCTCCTCTCGGACCTCTCATACTCCAGTGCTCCTAGCGCTTTGTCCATTTTCAAGATGGTCGCCCTAGGCGTCACAAAGCGTGCACCCAGACCAAGATACTGCACAAGATACTGACGCATCCCCGCTGATGTGCATCCTCAACTTGAAAATAAAGTCACATCGCGAACGTCCCATGCAGCAACACCCACTAAGGAGGATCAGACCAGTCCAAAACAGACTTGGATGCCTGACCCCAAGATGGTGGCTCCGTGAAGGCAATACCCCCTGATCAGAATTTTCAGGAAAACAAGGCGCCGCACATCTGTTAACCCTACCTCCCTGATCCAACTTAAGGCGACAATTTTTAACTTACCCCTAGCCGATCTGTCCAAACACACCTAACGTTCTAGACACCCTTTCAGATGCACGGTCCCCCCTCTTAGAAACCCTACAATGTCACTGGGCACGCCAATTCCCTCCAACCAACCCATAGCAACCCACTTGAAACCTCACAGCGCGAACCCTTTGCTATTAGCTTCACCCTCAACCTCTCTCTTAAAGCGAGATGAAACTTAGACTGGTTAGACTGCACCAAGAAACAATATTCGCGGACACATACGACTGCTCCCCCAAAGGGCAGATTAAGATGGATTTCATCTTCCACACTGAAAGACCAGATAACTGGAACACTACTTTCGGAACGCCACTTTACATCTCTAAAACCACAACTACTTCGCTTAGCTGGAAACTAACAACCACGCTCCCTAATCGCTCGTCAAAGGGTTGGAACACATCTGTGACCATCTACACTAAAGGCACAGTCCTGATACAGGCAAACAATGAGAACCTAGAGGCCTTCGACTCCCTCACACTCCGAACAGCTCTCCTCCACCTGCCTAGCCCCTTCCTGACCCAGTTGTCACCCCCAGTTAACCTGCCACACCAGGGGAAGCAAGCAATCACCACCTCGCCCTATGCCACCACCTCCCGCCACCCACAAGTCACTTCCCACTCCTTCTCCCCCTTGAATCGTGACCTCCAACTCACAGAGGAACTCTAAACTCAACTTCCTCCTATGATCTGCCCACCTCAGCACCATGACCCTGCCCTGCCGACTCCGACAATTATCCACACTAGCACTCGAGCAGACCTCAGTACGACGAAACCACGACATGACTCGATGCACCCCCCCACCCAGGGTCCCAAAAGGAGGCAACATGGTCTACACAAGTAGTACTAGGCAACATAACTTGGTCACAACACAAGTCACTTTCCACTCCTTCGCCCCTATGAATCGTGATCTCCAACTCCCAGAGGAACGCCAAACTCAACTTCCTCCTATGAACCACCCACCTCAACACCATGACCCTGCCCTGCTAACTCCGTTCATTAACCAAACTAGCACTCGAGCAGACCTCAGTAAGACGAAACCACAACATGACTCAATGCAACCCCCACCCAGAGTCCCAAAAGGAGGCATCATGGTCTACACAAGTAGTAATAGGCAACAAAACTTAGTCACGACCTACACCTCACAGGGCGACTCTTCCAGAGATTCCCTCACCTCTGCCCACAACATCATGGAGCAGCGTGTCGCTTTACTAGAAAGCCAGCTAGATTATATATCCTGGGTGTGAACGAAATCCTTACCAACCATGACAATGCCCGAAAGCCTCCGCAATACCCTCCCAGGGAGCCTACTCTATCTGGCTCCGACCACCCTAAGCGCCCTAACGGGCCCTTAGCGTCCCCGATACAGAGATCCTCAAGAACGGGCGCTGAGACCCCGTTGCAGAAACCCTTAGGAACCAAAGCCCCTGCGCCCAGGTTACAGAGACGCATAAATACTGACCCTGACATCAAGACCCACAAGAACCAAAGCCGCAATGTCTCTCGAAGAAGCGGCCGATCTAGCCTCAACATACGACTCCCCTCCTATTGACTCTCCAAGATCCAAATGATCACGGGTTTCAGAAGAGATCATCCTCCCTCGAAATCCCCTAGACCCCCCGGCCTTCCTCACCACCTTTCCTAGGGCCCCCCTGGGAAAGAACCCCAGCGAAAAAGAGCTTTCCACCAACTGCATGCTCATTAACTGCAGATCTGCCTCTATGCATGCAACTGAACTAGCAGAAGCCATCCTCTTGCAGGACATAGACATTGCGTTCATCACGGAGATTTGGCTCAATGAGCTCTCCTCACCATGCTTAGATATGCTTGTGCCCCAAGGCTTTTCCATTATTAACAAAGACAGAAAAGACCAACGGGGGGAGGTGTGGCTATCGTCCATAAGGACAACATCGCCATTGTGGAAATGAACTCTTGCAAGTACAACACCTTTGAATGTCTTCCCGCCAATATAAAGACTAAGGACGATGGAGCAAAACTCTGCCACCTTCTCTATCACCCATCAGGCAACACCTCCGCATTCGGGGAGCATTTGTCTGAGCTGATTGTTCACTGCGCACTCGGGGATGCTAACAACCTAATTCTTGGTGACCTAAACCTTCGGTGGAATGAAGCGAACAACCCGTTAATTCAAACGTTATCCAATCTTCTCCATGACAACAACTTATCCCAACACCGCTCGGAGGAAAAGCACAATAAAGGAGCAACCTTGGTTGACATTATCGCTCAACAAAACGCAATTCCGATCGACCACATACTCCCTGTGGACTGGTCGGACCATCACATGATTTTATTTCACATCAACCAAAAAATGCTTTCACAACCACCCGTGCAAGACCCCCCCCCCCCAATGGGCTAGAAACCTCACCCAGATTCCCATGGTAGCCATAGAAGAAAGCATAAGCTCACTCCTTCCCAGCGCCAATGACCACCTCACCACATCCAAACTCGCCTTGCTCTACAACTCAAATTTGGTGGCTATGCTTAACCAACTAGCCCCTCCAAAGCTAATAAAAAAGCAGAGCCATTCCGTTCAGTTCATGGTTCAACACTGACATCAACTCAGAAAGGAGACAACTAGGAGCTACAGAAAGATGCTGGAGGAATAACCCTACTATTACCCTCCGCGAACAACTCAAAACAGTTCGTAGGAAGTACAACAATCACATTAAGAACAAAAAATCCATGTTTTTCCGCTCCACACTGGACAGCGCAAAAAATGGACCCAGAGAGCTCTACAACATCATCTGGTAACAAACCTCCAAGCCCGCTACATTTTCAATACAGACGTCCAAAGAACTCTGCGACAACTTCGCCAACTTCTTTAATGACAAGATCACCAAGATCGAACTCTCACTGGACTCCAACAATACCCTCCCTACAAAGAGCAGCATGTCTAGGGCGAATGATATAGCCCCTTGTCCCTCTACCAAACCCTGGCTAAGCTTCCGCCCCATTCAGGAAACTGAGATAATCAATCTTATCTCCACCTCCAAACCCTCATCTCATGTCCTAGACCCCATTCCCCCCCAACTGACCAAAAGCTGAAGCGCTCCCTAGCACCGCTTTGGGGCATGATCATAAACCGCTCCATGAAAAACGGTGTAGTTCCAGACTGCCTTAAAGTGCGACAACGGTACAAAAGGGGGTGGTAATGGACGGAGCATCTGAACCAAACAAACACTCACACCCAGTCAAAAGATCTGGGTTTAATCCATCACCGTTCTTTAGCCCACTCTGCCACCCCAGTTCAGACATGGCTATATGCAAATCAGTCTGACCCTGTGCCTCATGGGAACAGTCCATCCCGAACTGCCACGCCATGCCTTCCCTGGACCGGAAACAAGCATCCGAGGACCGGTTTCTGGCTTTGCAGCCATCTTCAGCCCGGCTTGCTTGAATCCAGTGGCAAAGTGAGCAAGGGACTCACGTCTGAGCATACCCTGCCACACTTATGGCGACCAAAAGCGGTACAAAAGGGGGTGGTAATGGACGGAGCATCTGAACCAATCAAACACTCACACCCAGTCAAAAGATCTGGGTTTAATCCATCACCGTTCTTTAGCCCACTCTGCCACCCCAGTTCAGACATGGCTATATGCAAATTAGTCTGACCCTGTGCCTCATGGGAACAGTCCAGCCCGAACTGCCAAGCCATGCCTTCCCTGGACCGGAAACAAGCTTCCGAGGACCGGTTTCTGGCATTGCAGCCGTCTTCAGCCCGGCTTGCTTGAATCCAGTGGCAAAGTGAGTAAGGGACTCACGTCTGAGCATAGCCTGCCACACGTATGGTGGCCAAAAGCGGTACAAAAGGGGGTGGTAATGGACGGAGCATCTGAACCAATCAAACACTCACACCCAGTCAAAATATCTGGGTTTAATCCATCACCGTTCTTTAGCCCACTCTGCCACCCCAGTTCAGAAATGGCTATATGCAAATCAGTCTGACCCTGTGCCTCATGGGAACAGTCCTGCCCGAACTGCCAAGCCATGCCTTCCCTGGACCGGAAACAAGCTTCCGAGGACCAGTTTCTGGCATTGCAGCCGTCTTCAGCCCGGCTTGCTTGAATCCAGTGGCAAAGTGAGCAAGGGACTCACGTCTGAGCTGGGGTGGCAGAGTGGGCTAAAGAACAGTGATGGATTAAACCCAGATCAGTTGACTGGGGGTGAGTGCTTGTATTGTCAACGCTCCGTCCATCATTTCCTTTGGTTTTTCTTTGTTCGCCATAAGTTGGCAGGGTATGCTCAGACGTGAGTCCCTTGCTCACTTTGCCACTGGATTCAAGCAAGCCGGGCTGAAGACGGCTGAAATGCCAGAAACAGGTCCTCGGTAGCTTGTTTCCGGTCCAGGGAAGGCATGGCTTGGCAGTTCGGGCTGGACTGTTCCCATGAGGCACAGGGTCAGACTGATTTGCATATGGCCATGTCTGAACTGGGGTGGCAGAGTGGGCTAAAGAACGGTGATGGATTAAACCCAGATCTACAAGTTTTCTAATGCTACAGTAGAGCACACATTTAGTGATCTGCCTCCTCACGAGCTATCCTATCGTCTTGCTATGAGAAATAATACATTCATTACAATGTTACACTATTCACACCAGACCAGCAATGCCACTAATTGTTGGGTGTGTGGTCGACTCCCCCCTTTCCAGACACCGAAGGGAGTTCTACCACTCTTTCCTTATCCGTTTTCACATAATGGTTCATGTGGAGCATGGTCCACTTTAACGTCATCCTCAAATGATATGTCCCTTCTGAATAGAACATGTTTTCCAGACAAGCAAGGTCTCTCCCATAGAACAGGGTTAGATCTAGAAAATGAAGTATATGATTTAGGTAATTATTCTTCGAATTTTATGGTCCTGAATGTTCAGTCTGATACTACTCCAGATTTACCTGCTATTTCAGTACTACCAGTCAAAGGCGAATTATGTGTCAGAAAGAATGGTTCCGCACATGTGGGACATAGTGATTGTACTACTATTGTCGAGTATAGTGACAGTGGGAAATCTATTTTCAAAGCTTCACGTCATTCTTATTTTGTTTGTGGTCAGACCGCATATGTTCGTCTGCCCCTCGACTGGGATGGAACATGTTACATTGCCTTCCTACTGCCACCAGTTTTTCTAGCCCCATCTGATTATCACAGAAACACACATCTAGTACACGTCAGACATAGAAGGGAGATTGAGTCCCCAATTGTCGATCAAACTGAAACTACTCTAGAACAGTATCAAGACTTCAATAAAGGTTTCTTCTTCTTTATAGGACCTGTCCAGAATAGTAAGTTAATACGTAGGTTAACCAGAACCCTTGAAGCAGTAGTGAATGAGACTACTTCTGCTCTAGGTAACTTAACCGAAGAGCAATCTGCTATGAGATTTGTCGTGCTCCAAAATCGTCTCGTTCTTGACGTCATACTGGCCGATAGAGGAGGAGCATGTAGAGTCATCGGATCTAGTTGCTGCATTTTCATTCCTAATAACGCGCCGTCTGTTTATTCAGCTATAACCAGACTTCATAAAATTGCCCATCAGTTACACCAGAATCCAGGCACCTGGACATGGTCCGGTTGGCTCTGGAGTATTATATCTGCCTGGGGATGGAAAATATTGTCATTTCTAGGTATTGCAGTAATGATCATATTCAGTTGCTGCCTCTGTATACAATGTGGCCCTGCGATTTGCGGCATTTGTGCTACCTCTTGTATTCCTAGTCCTAAATCCCGTTCCAAGACAATTCGAGACGAGCAAATGATGCTATATGAAATGATAGATGGTATCATGAATATAGATGTTTCCTGATGGAAACGTAGGGCACAAGGAGGGAATGTGGAAAAGTAAATTTTGCCATGTTATATGTGCCTACGTGTTCCCCATATTTTGTTATATGTGCATGATCGATATGCATGTATTCCTTTCTGATCGATTAAAGATGCAATTACCGTTGTGTCCATCTCTAGTATGCCAGTTTCCAGTCTTCGTGAAAGCAACGAATATTAGGCCTATGTAAACCTGCGTTGCCACATTTTACAGTGTGCACGTTAATTCATTGAATTATCCCCGTTTCTAGGCCTCAAAAGGGCCCGGACTCAGATTCAGCTCCTGTCTCCTGAACCCTCTACGAGGAGCAATACAGCCCCCACCTGCATCCCTGACCCTTCACTTACTTCCTGCCTCGCAGTGCCCGGCCCGGCCTGGCTCTGCCTCCCAGTCTGCCAAGAGTATGTTATGTTTCTAGTTATCAGTCCAACCCTCCTTCTCTGTATTCCTAAGCTACTGAATCGCATCAATAGTTTCCGTCATGGTCTAGCCTTTATGTCTCCATGTAAGAGAAATACTGTATTAATATTCATAGAATATTCCTCGCACACACAATACATATAGAATTATGCATGCACCAGTCTTAATGTCTATTAGCCTTTGCCCTGATAACTTTTGGATTCTATCAACATGTACTCTAAACACCAGATACTAGATATGCCTGGGTACATGTCGCTCTGACACTCCAGACTTTAGTTTCCTCTTCTAGCGCAGAAGTCATAGCCCCCAGTTCTCCCTGGTAACACGTCATTGCCAGTTTGCGCGCACCACTAGGTTAGAGGTCCCAGCTGCTCAGGTAGCCCCCTCCATGTTTCCGCCCCGTTTATGACATATTCTGTTACGTTTGCAT
This sequence comes from Lissotriton helveticus, assembly GCF_964261635.1. Classification (NCBI taxonomy): domain Eukaryota; kingdom Metazoa; phylum Chordata; class Amphibia; order Caudata; family Salamandridae; genus Lissotriton; species Lissotriton helveticus. The sequence goes on from NC_136057.1 coordinate 1,789,436,379, forward strand.
CACATGTCTATGTATACGCCCTGTACACGCCTTCTTGTTACATCATTTTGCCCTTATCTTTCGCGACTGCTATGAACCACGCCTACTGCTACGCCTACTGTATTGAATGTAATGTATTTGTTTAACTATAAATATTGTGCACTGTTATTAAAAGTTACCCTTATGCTCCCAGATCCTGCCCCGGGCAGCTGCCATCCTATTCCCGTACAGGCTGTCCTGTTCCTGTCCTTTATGCCTATTAAAGCCTGTAAACTCCAGCTACCTCGAATCTTGACTCTTATTTATTGAGCTACCTGTTTATTGATTATTCTGAAAAATAGATCCGGTAATAAATTATTTATTTACCACATAATGGCGCCCGAATAGGGACTTGCCCTTTCCCCACGCGCCGGAGAAGCCACGCAGGCCCCCTGATCCTCTGCAGCCGTGACGGAACCATACCGTGCACGTGCAGATATTTCTGCTTCAAGTATCCCTCAGGCCCACGGAGGAGACGGAGGTTGCGGTCCAGCATCCAGACGAGGCGGTGGAGGAACGCGGCGAGTCCCGACCAGAGCCCAAGCCGAGAGTCCAAGGTCCGAGGTATCCAGAGGCCCACCTGTAACTGAAGTCCGAAGTTCGTCCGTCCGTCGTCGTAGCAGTCCAGTCCAGTCCGAGGCCTTCCGTTCTTGCTGCCCGGTGAGTACCGTTGCTGGGGTAGTATCTAGACAGGGTCAAAGTAATTTGTCTCTGGTCCGTGGGTTTGGGTACACAGATCCAACCCGAGTATTCACCTAGGTGGATGCGGGTCCTGACGTGTCTCTTTATGGGACCGGTAAGTTTCGTACTGTTTTAGCAGTGCATCTAGTAAATTCTAGTAAGTTCTGTTCTCGAGAAATTCATGTGTTCTGTTCTCAGTATACCAGGTAATATTCTGTCCGAACTGTTATTCTAAATGTTATTCCATGTGTTTTCCATGTCGTGGTATGAATGATTTGTTTTCAAGTTATTACTGTGTTTATTGTGTATTGTATTGTGTCCAGACTCCAGCCTAAATTATGCCTTTGTTCTCGAAGTTACGTCAGTTAAAAACCAGAAAAGGTCTGCTAGAGGAAGCAGTTCCTGTCCCGCCTAGGGACAGTCCAGGTCATTTTATGTATCATAAGCATGGCATAAGTGCCATATTATATCTAGACTTATGGGTAGAGTACACCAAGGAATTAGAAGAGAAATATAGATGGCCCGTGTCAGGTACATGGGATGCCGAGTGTATCATGCGAGTAGAAGAAGCATTATGGAAAAAGAAAGCCAGACAGTCCCAGAAAGATGCCATCGAGTTATGGCGCAAAGAATCTCATAAAAGAACCGAAAAAGAAATCAGAAAAACAGAATTAAGTAGGGAATCCTCAGAAAGAGCCCAAGAAAGGGAATTAATAGAAATAGGTGAACGAGTTAAAGCCGAACAGTCAGACAGACAGAGAAATGCCCTCATTAAGGGTATGTATCCTCTTCTTGCCGAGGGTTTGCCGAAAGCAACCCCGGAAGCACCATGTAATTTTCCGCTGCCATTAGTTCCGATTAAGCTACGTCACAAACCAACCGCAGCTGATATTTTTCTCTCGTCCTATTTGGACGACACCGTTCCACAATACGCAAATCCTGTTCCGCCAGCTCCCGTAAATAATGTAATTCCTGTTCCTCCAGCCACCGGGGCACCCGTTACAGCACCTGTTACGGTACCCCCGGTCCAGCCTACAGTACAAGTACCCGCTACATCAGTCACTCTTCCAGCACGTACAATACCCGTCGACGATTCTAGTTTAGGGACCTCGGGGGGAAGTCCTCCTGGAACCCCGCCCCAACACAGACGTGTGACATTACTCGAGCTACATGCCCGAGCGTTACAGCGGTCGCCCAAAAATCAGTCAGTTGCAGATATCAAACGAGCTCTTACAGAATGCCGTTATGATCCAGTCCCAGGCGATGATGGTATGGTCCTGTACTCATTGCGTGTAAGACGGGTGACCGAGTATTTAGACACCCTACCGAATATGAAAGAATATCTAGACAGAATATATCGCTTCATCCGTACAGGAGTAGATCCAGAAAGTATTGGCGAGGCCATGTCTCAAAGAAAAGTCGAGATCCAGCTCATGCTTTTAAAATTTCTAATTAATTGTTTAATACGAGAACAAGATTATCCGGATAAAGATCCGGAAGAAATGAAAGTCCTGACCAGGTGGAGTGACCATATAGCCGAGGGAAGACACAAGACACAGAACTGTATAGACAGTATGTATAAGAAGATCCGTAGGGAAATAATAAAGTTACACGAGAAACGAAAAGCAGCACAAGTAAGCGAGAAAGAAGACAACTCTTCTACTGAAGAGGTAGACGACGAGAATCCCACCAGAATAGCGTATGTAGGTAGAACTAGACTCTCCGACCGACATTCACGCCTAGAACACAAGAAAGTTTTTCTTTCTCCAGCACCAGAACAAGGTTCTCTTGAGCAAGTATTCCAAGCCACCGATCACATTCTGAAATCACGAATCGGTTATAGTGAACTTAGTACCATGCATGAACAAGAACTAGCCCGATCAGTCCGATGGACTACTGATTCTACCACTTTTCCAGATGAAATAGTGGCACAAATGTTTCTGAAACTGCCCCCAGCCGAACAGCGACTGGTGGGTATGTATATGATCCAGCACCTCATTACACTGTATGAGGGACAGCATTCTGATCCAGGTCCGTTACATGATGTTCTGAACGAGTTACTCCAATATAGATGGAGAGGTCTAGGTACCGATTTAATTAGTGTCATTCTAGAACAGCGCCACAAACATAGAACGTTTCTGAACCCGCATTTTGTTCATGTCTCACCTCCAGAAAGTAAATCATTTTACATAGATAGACAGCATCCGTTACGAGAAGTACACCCAGTTAGGACAGCGGGTGGTGATCTAGAACGAGTATTTGTTTACACCCCCATTACAAAGATGGAACTCTTAGAGATGAAAAAGTTAATTCCCTGTCACGACAAAGATCCAGCAGGGTTCCATCGAGAATTAAAAGACATGCTCCGTATGGGAGAATACACGTATCCTGATATCATTAAAATGTTAAAGGTTCTGTTGCCCGCAGGGGTATATGAAAAACTCAAGGAAAAAGAATGGGAGGTGGGAGAGAAAAAGATTGATTGGACAGCTCTAGAAGCTGAAGATAATATACGAGTACCAGGTACCGGTCTAGGGGCTAAGGTTAAAGAATTGCCCGAGTTATTGATTCAGGTTTTGCCAAGGTTACTAGCCACGAAAAAGGAAGATTGGGATGCAATCTCAGCATGTAAACAGAAACAGGATGAAGACACTAGTGATTTTTATTCTAGATTTGAAAAATGTTTTATTATTAACAGTGGTTTGAAGACGAGTAGCGAGTCGTACCCTCATCTTTTTGTTACCAAACTAGTCGAGAATTCAAGTCCACAAGTTAAAAATCGAGTTTTGAAAGTCGAAAGTAGTTGGCAAGCTAATACTCCGTCACAAATGCTCCAGATTCTCCAGTATCACCAGAATAGAATCAGGGAAGAGCAAGAACACGAAAAGAGACGTATGAAAGACACGAAAATGAAAGTATTAGTTGCACAATCTGTTCCACAAGACAGTCAGAAGAGGGGTCCGAATCAAGCCAGTCATCCTGCAGCTCCCGTTAAAGGGACTTGCAATTATTGTAAACAGCCAGGTCATTTTATAAACGAGTGTGCAGTTCTGAAACACAACATAGCTACTGGTAAGACTAAAGAAAGACCACGTCCGCCTAGACAAGAACAAGTTTCACTGACTTCTCAGTCACCACAGAATGCACAACAGACAGTTCCAGCATCGCAGCCTATCGCTGCAACACAGCACGTTACACAGCAGATGTACCAGTATGCCCAGTCAGAGTATCCCGAGTATCAACAGTATTCATGAAACAGCCTAGAGAGGGAGGTAGGCTTGCCTCTCATCGAGATACCTGTAGATCAAGAGGGTCCCTATGTACACAGTCAAGTATTAGGGAAAGACAGAAAGTTTCTGATTGATACAGGGGCAAGTAGGACTACTATCAGTCATGACGAGGTTCCAGGGGCTCCGCTCTCAGGCTCTAAAAATGTTTCCCTTGGATTTTCAGGAAAGCCTATTATTAATGAGATTTCAAAACCAGTTTCCCTAGAAGTTGGTCCATTGTCCCGAACTACTGATTTGCTACTTACGAAGTCATGTCCAGAAAATTTGTTAGGCATTAAAACACTGAAAGAATTAGGTGCAGTAATTTGCTGCTCCCCAGAAGGAGTCCGTTTGTTTTTGAGAGACTTTAAAGGTCACTATGTATTACGTGATTTTGATCCAAGATTACTGAATGTCCCGCAGCATTTATGGGCGCAAGGTCCAACTGATGTAGGATGTATGCACATCACACCCCATCGTGTGACTCTCAAACAAGGTATAGTTTTGCCACGAATCAAACAGTACAGATTGCCACCTGAGGCTGTAGCAGCCTTATCCAAAATTATTGACGAGCTTATTGCTCAAGGAGTGGTTGTAGAAACTGACTCCAATGTATGTAATTCTCCTATCATTCCGGTCCTGAAACGTACTGATCCCAATGCACCTCCAGTATATCGATTAGTGATTGACCTTCGAGAGCTTAATAAATGTATCATACCCCAGTATCCAGTAGTCCCAGATATTTCTTCTCTATTGACAGCCATTGATTCTGAAGCTACATTTTTTACTGTTATCGACCTCAAGAATGCATTTTTCAGTGTCCCCATTCATCCAGACAGCCAGTACCTTTTTGGTTTTTGTTTAAATGGAAGGAGCTATAAATTCACACGAGCTCCTCAAGGTTTCACAGAAAGTCCTAGTATTTGCAGTCAAGCACTTAAGAGACAACTAGACAATATTCACATGCCAACTGACACTGCCCTGCTCCAGTATGTCGATGATCTACTGATCACAGCCCGTTCTGAACTTGACTGCGAGCGTGCGTCACTCACAGTTCTGAATTTCTTAGCCGAGATGGGGCACAAGGTGTCCCCTTACAAATTACAATTCTGTGTCCAGCAAGTGATCTACTTAGGCCACTTACTGTCCAAGTGGGGTAGGCAGTTGACACCAGACCGTATCCAGTTAATAGCGAGTCTTCCACAGCCCAAGACACAGAAGGAGGTACGAGCTTTTATTGGCCTCACTTCTTATTGCAGACAATGGATTCCTCAGTATGCATTTCTAGCCAAGCCACTGATACAGTTAACGACACAGGAGGCAGCCGTATCGACTGTCCTCCCTTGGACCCAGGAACATACACTTGTTTTTAATGAATTAAAGAAAGCCTTATGCCAAGCACCTGTTCTACCTACACCGAACTACAGTAAGCCTTTTACACTTTTTGTCACAGAACGTGATGGTACTGCATTATCTGTTCTCACACAAGATCAAGCAGGACAGTACAAGCCCTGTGCTTATTTTTCGAGCACATTAGATCCAGTAGCCCAGGCTCTGCCTGCGTGCCTCAAGTCAGTTGCAGCCACAGCTCTAGCTATCAGACAAAGTGATTCCATAGTATTAGGACACTCCCTGACAGTACAAGTTCCACATTCCGTGGAGGTTCTTTTAAACCGAACACAGACTCAGCACTTGACAATTGCACGTTTAACAGGTTATGAACTGACACTGTTCCAGCCACACATAGAAATCAGACGCTGCAACATTCTAAATCCTGCTACACTGTTACCGTCAGTTACTTCAAATCCTGCCACACATGACTGTGTGGAAGTTGTTAACACTATGACAAAACCAAGACAAGACCTGACAGACATTGCATTACCTAATCCCGACCTGACACTTTATGTGGATGGTTCATGTATAAGAACAAGTACAGGAGAACTAGTAGCCGCGTATGCAGTGACTACTGAAACTGAAGTTATAGAAACACATCGCATTGACACCCTGTCTGCTCAAGCAGCAGAGCTAGTTGCTCTGACCCAAGCCTGCATACGTGCTAAGAACCTGAAAGTAAACATATATACAGATTCACGTTACGCATTCGGAGTCGTACACGACTTTGGAGTGCTCTGGCAGGAGAGAGGTTTCATGACTTCTCATGGAACCAAGATTCAGCATGGTCTCCTCATTCAAGCTCTGTTAGATGCAATACATTTACCGACAGCTATCGCTATCATGAAGTGCAAAGCACATACGAAAGTTACTGACATCATTTCCCAAGGTAACGATCTAGCAGATCGAACAGCCAAGCTTACAGCTCAGACTCCAGACATTCCAGTTAACACGACACTGACACTCACCTCAGATCCGACTACTTGTATGACTGTCAAGGACCCTACACAAGATGTCATAGACATACAGTTACATGCTATTCCCGAAGAAATCAAGAAATGGTCCGAACAAGGAGGGGTCCAGACAGATCAAGGATGGTTGACGAAGGGAAAAGCCACATGGTTTCTCCCCGACTCTATGGTTCAAGTCATTATTAATACCGCACATAGTCCAGCACATCTAGGAGAAAAAGCTATGTTAGACAGTATTCAGAACCTATGGTTCAACAAGCACTTACGAGCTGCAGCCAAGCAGAAAGTCCGTACCTGTATGATATGTTGTCAATTCAATCCAGGTAAAAGTGTCCCGGTGGAACAAGGTGGATTCCAACCTCCTGACCACCCTTTTGAAGTCCTCCAGATGGATTATATTCAGATGGAGCGATGTCGAGGTTTCAAGTATGTCCTCGTAGTTGTATGCGCTTTGTCCATGTGGACAGAAGCATATCCAGTTCCAGATTATACAGCCGCGACCACTGCCAGGCAGTTGGTTCGTGAATTCTTTCCCCGCTATGGACTCCCTAGGGTCGTGTATTCTGATAACGGCCAGCCATTCTCATCTGAGCTCATGAAACATGTTTCCCTTTTGTTAGGGTACCAGTGGAAGTTCCATTGTGTGCGCCATCCTGAAGCAGCCGGTCTCGTAGAGAGACATAATCAGACCCTGAAAATTCGCATTGCCAAAGTATGCAAAGAGAAAGGTGTGGACTGGCTAGTTGCCCTGCCAGTAGCCTTATTCTATATGCGGATGGTTGCACATTCCAGATCAGGTCTGTCCCCGTATGAGGTCGTATTCGGCCGCCCCCCAAACATGTGGGGTACACCTAGACCCCGCAGTATTACAGATGTTTCCAGTAATATGCTGACAGATTACCTAGCTTCCTTGATGTCTGCCCTACACTCTTGTCGTTCACAGGTTGCCGCCGCATTTCCAGACAACACCGAGGTGAAACCGCATGAAGTCATTCCAGGAAGCCTCGTGTTGGTGCGGAATTTTGATCGTTCGAGTCCGCTGGAACCCCGTTGGAAGGAGCCTCGCCTAGTTTTATTGACTACAAGGACCGCCGTGAAGTTGGAGGGCAGGAAGGGATGGGTCCACCTGTCCCACGTCAAAAAATTCCATGGACTTTGTGAAAAATCTTTTACTAAGGACTGTTCCATTACTAAAGACTGCCTAAAACCAGACTCCGAACTTGATTCCGAACTTAAAGTTCCTCTGTTAGAGAAAACTCCGCAGCAGGAGTATAAAGAGAAGCTCCGGTCTAGTAAAATAAGTCAGCCAGTTTAATTGTCTAAGTCCCTCTCGGGTGAAACGGTTAGACAGGTTTCTGACATGTATGAGATAGACCCCCATAGTGAGAGAGTTAGTCAAAACTCTATACGATGTATCATCATTCTAAGTTTTTTATTATATGTAAGTCTAATGGTTACCTGCACAAGTTATGCATTACATTTATGTTTTCCAAGTTCTCATGTCAACAAGTTTTCTAATGCTACAGTAGAGCACACATTTAGTGATCTGCCTCCTCACGAGCTATCCTATCGTCTTGCTATGAGAAATAATACATTCATTACAATGTTACACTATTCACACCAGACCAGCAATGCCACTAATTGTTGGGTGTGTGGTCGACTCCCCCCTTTCCAGACACCGAAGGGAGTTCTACCACTCTTTCCTTATCCGTTTTCACATAATGGTTCATGTGGAGCATGGTCCACTTTAACGTCATCCTCAAATGATATGTCCCTTCTGAATAGAACATGTTTTCCAGACAAGCAAGGTCTCTCCCATAGAACAGGGTTAGATCTAGAAAATGAAGTATATGATTTAGGTAATTATTCTTCGAATTTTATGGTCCTGAATGTTCAGTCTGATACTACTCCAGATTTACCTGCTATTTCAGTACTACCAGTCAAAGGCGAATTATGTGTCAGAAAGAATGGTTCCGCACATGTGGGACATAGTGATTGTACTACTATTGTCGAGTATAGTGACAGTGGGAAATCTATTTTCAAAGCTTCACGTCATTCTTATTTTGTTTGTGGTCAGACCGCATATGTTCGTCTGCCCCTCGACTGGGATGGAACATGTTACATTGCCTTCCTACTGCCACCAGTTTTTCTAGCCCCATCTGATTATCACAGAAACACACATCTAGTACACGTCAGACATAGAAGGGAGATTGAGTCCCCAATTGTCGATCAAACTGAAACTACTCTAGAACAGTATCAAGACTTCAATAAAGGTTTCTTCTTCTTTATAGGACCTGTCCAGAATAGTAAGTTAATACGTAGGTTAACCAGAACCCTTGAAGCAGTAGTGAATGAGACTACTTCTGCTCTAGGTAACTTAACCGAAGAGCAATCTGCTATGAGATTTGTCGTGCTCCAAAATCGTCTCGTTCTTGACGTCATACTGGCCGATAGAGGAGGAGCATGTAGAGTCATCGGATCTAGTTGCTGCATTTTCATTCCTAATAACGCGCCGTCTGTTTATTCAGCTATAACCAGACTTCATAAAATTGCCCATCAGTTACACCAGAATCCAGGCACCTGGACATGGTCCGGTTGGCTCTGGAGTATTATATCTGCCTGGGGATGGAAAGTATTGTCATTTCTAGGTATTGCAGTAATGATCATATTCAGTTGCTGCCTCTGTATACAATGTGGCCCTGCGATTTGCGGCATTTGTGCTACCTCTTGTATTCCTAGTCCTAAATCCCGTTCCAAGACAATTCGAGACGAGCAAATGATGCTATATGAAATGATAGATGGTATCATGAATATAGATGTTTCCTGATGGAAACGTAGGGCACAAGGAGGGAATGTGGAAAAGTAAATTTTGCCATGTTATATGTGCCTACATGTTCCCCATATTTTGTTATATGTGCATGATCGATATGCATGTATTCCTTTCTGATCGATTAAAGATGCAATTACCGTTGTGTCCATCTCTAGTATGCCAGTTTCCAGTCTTCGTGAAAGCAACGAATATTAGGCCTATGTAAACCTGCGTTGCCACATTTTACAGTGTGCACGTTAATTCATTGAATTATCCCCGTTTCTAGGCCTCAAAAGGGCCCGGACTCAGATTCAGCTCCTGTCTCCTGAACCCTCTACGAGGAGCAATACAGCCCCCACCTGCATCCCTGACCCTTCACTTACTTCCTGCCTTGCAGTGCCCGGCCCGGCCTGGCTCTGCCTCCCAGTCTGCCAAGAGTATGTTATGTTTCTAGTTATCAGTCCAACCCTCCTTCTCTGCATTCCTAAGCTACTGAATCGCATCAATAGTTTCCGTCATGGTCTAGCCTTTATGTCTCCATGTAAGAGAAATACTGTATTAATATTCATAGAATATTCCTCGCACACACAATCCATATAGAATTATGCATGCACCAGTCTTAATGTCTATTAGCCTTTGCCCTGATAACTTTTGGATTCTATCAACATGTACTCTAAACACCAGATACTAGATATGCCTGGGTACATGTCGCTCTGACACTCCAGACTTTAGTCTCCTCTTCTAGCGCAGAAGTCATAGCCCCCAGTTCTCCCTGGTAACACGTCATTGCCAGTTTGCGCGCACCACTAGGTTAGAGGTCCCAGCTGCTCAGGTAGCCCCCTCCATGTTTCCGCCCCGTTTATGACATATTCTGTTACGTTTGCATCACATGTCTATGTATACGCCCTGTACACGCCTTCTTGTTACATCATTTTGCCCTTATCTTTCGCGACTGCTATGAACCACGCCTACTGCTACGCCTACTGTATTGAATGTAATGTATTTGTTTAACTATAAATATTGTGCACTGTTATTAAAAGTTACCCTTATGCTCCCAGATCCTGCCCCCGGCAGCTGCCATCCTATTCCCGTACAGGCTGTCCTGTTCCTGTCCTTTATGCCTATTAAAGCCTGTAAACTCCAGCTACCTCGAATCTTGACTCTTATTTATTGAGCTACCTGTTTATTGATTATTCTGAAAAATAGATCCGGTAATAAATTATTTATTTACCACACATTTCCTTTGGTTTTTCTTTGTTTGCCATAAGTTGGCAGGGTATGCTCAGACGTGAGTCCCTTGCTCACTTTGCCACTGGATTCAAGCAAGCCGGGCTGAAGACGGCTGAAATGCCAGAAACCGGTCCTCGGTAGCTTGTTTCCGGTGCACGGAAGGCATGGCTTGGCAGTTCGGGCTGGACTGTTCCCATGAGGCACAGGGTCAGACTGATTTGCATATGGCCATGTCTGAACTGGGGTGGCAGAGTGGGCTAAAGAACGGTGATGGATTAAACCCAGATCAGTTGACTGGGGGTGAGTGCTTGTATTGTCAACGCTCCGTCCATCATTTCCTTTCGTTTTTCTTTGTTCGCCATAAGTTGGCAGGGTATGCTCAGACGTGAGTCCCTTGCTCACTTTGCCACTGGATTCAAGCAAGCCGGGCTGAAGACGGCTGCAATGCCATAAACCGGTCCTCGGATGCTTGTTTCCGGTCCAGGGAAGGCATGGCTTGGCAGTTCGGGCTGGACTGTTCCCATGAGGCACAGGGTCAGACTGATTTGCATATGGCCATGTCTGAACTGGGGTGGCAGAGTGGGCTAAAGAACGGTGATGGATTAAACCCAGATCAGTTGACTGGGGTGAGTGCTTATATTGTCAACGCTCCGTCCATCATTTCCTTTGGTTTTTCTTTGTTCGTCATAAGTTGGCAGGGTATGCTCAGACGTGAGTCCCTTGCTCACTTTGCCACTGGATTCGAGCAAGCCGGGCTGAAGACGGCTGAAATGCCAGAAACCGGTCCTCGGTAGCTTGTTTCCGGGGAAGGCATGGCTTGGCAGTTCGGGCTGGTCTGTTCCCATGAGGCACAGGGTCAGACTGATTTGCATATGGCCATGTCTGAACTGGGGTGGCAGAGTGGGCTAAAGAACGGTGATGGATTAAACCCAGATCAGTTGACTGGGGGTGAGTGCTTGTATTGTCAACGCTCCGTCCATCATTTCCTTTGGTTTTTCTTTGTTCGCCATAAGTTGGCAGGGTATGCTCAGACGTTAGTCCCTTGCTCACTTTGCCACTAGATTCAAGCAAGCCGGGCTGAAGATGGCTGAAATGCCAGAAACCGGTCCTCGGTAGCTTGTTTCCGGTCCAGGGAAGGCATGGCTTGGCAGTTGGGCTGGACTGTTCCCATGAGGCACAGGGTCAGACTGATTTGCATATGGCCATGTCTGAACTGGGGTGGGAAAGTGGGCCAAAGAACGGTGATGGATTAAACCCAGATCAGTTGACTGGGGGTGAGTGCTTGTATTGTCAACGCTCCGTCCATCATTTCCTTTGTTTTTTCTTTAAAGTGCGACAAGTCACACCTCTGCTGAAAAAACCCGGCCTTGACATAAAGGTTTTGAATAACTTTAGACCTGTCTCTAACCTTCCTCTTCTTTCCAAAATCCTAGAAAGATGCGTGCTCCAACAACTAACCCAACACTTGGACAACACCAACCTCCTTGACTTTCATCAGTCTGGCTTTAGAAAAGGCTGCAGCACAGAAACCGCGATCCTCAACATCATTGATGATATCCACAAATCGCTAGACTCTGACCAATGCTGCGTCCTCATTCTCCTAGACCTATTGGCAGCATTCGACACGGTTTACCACAAACTTCTCATTAGGGCTCTCCAAGAAAGAGCCAGACTTGGCGAGGTGGTCCTCCAATGGTTCTCTTCCTTCCTGCACAATCACACCCAAAGAATCGAAATAAAAAACTTTGCATCCGACCTTCATCCAGTGAACAAGGGAGTCCCTCGTGGTCCAGTGCTCTCCCCGCAACTTTTCAACATTTACATGGAACCTCTCACCAAACTACTCAAAAAAGCCACCTTCCGCTTCCATCTTTATGCAGACGATACTCAGATCTACTTGGAAACCGTTTCTATCAGGGACATTCAAAGATTTAATGACGTACTGAGAGATGTTCAACACTGGCTGTCATGTAACCACCTTAAATTAAACCCCGACAAAACCGAAAGACTCCTCATCACGAACAAAGAGGATAACTCCCAAATTGCTGAATGGCTAAAAACTGTTGATACGCTCAATGGGAACTGACCCTGGCCAACTATGTCAAATCACTAGGCATCACGCTAGACCGGAAACTGGACATGACCATACACATCAAGAACTCAGCTAAGAGCGCTTTCCTTAACCTAAAGCTACTGAACAAAATAAAAGCTTTCATTCCGCCCAGTGATCTCAAACAGGCCACCCAAGCATTGGTGTTGTCAAGACTGATGGGAATGCAGTCCTCTCAGGAATAGCAAAATCACATCTTGCTCCCCTCAAAACAACGATCAACGCGGAAGCCAGAATGGTCACCGGAATCAAGAAATTCGATCATATTTCTCCGGCAGAGAACTTAAGTGGGTCCCGGTTGAATTGCGTGTTAGTTTCAGAACAGCCAGCCTCATGCACGAAGCCCTGCACACCGGCAAATCCGAATATCTGGCGGCCAAACTCAAAGAAACAGGTCAGGCCAGGAACCTCAGAAGCTCCAACTCCCTCCTACTCATCCCTCTGAAAACTTGTACACAAAAACTGCGGCACGATCCTTCGCCGGGAGCGTGCCCAAAATCTGGAACTCTATTCCCCCTCACATCAGACCGATTCCCTCTTTCGTAAATTTCAAAAGTCAACTCAAAATCTTGTTCCTCGGCTGCTCCCTAGGGATCCGATAGGAGCAGTCGGAGCAGGGAAGCAGACACCTCTCACTGCTTCGACTCCCCAAGTCTTCGAACCCCCGCCATCGACCTGCACTGTTATTGTTTTATAAGATTCTCTGCACTGTATTATTGCTTTATAAGATTCTCTGCACAGTATCTGATGTAAAGCGCTCCAATACCCTCGGGTCAGGCCAGTGCTATATAAAACTTCTTAAATAAAAAATGCAGATTGAGCAGGCGCAGGGGGCCCGAGCAGAAAGAGGCCTCACTTATGTTCAAGTGTGGTTCACCACTGTCAACTAATCCGTGCACAGAGTCCTAGCAACATTTGCATTTTGTTTTTGTCTCCGTGCAGTTAAGAAAGCATACCTCTTTTATAGAACCCCCCCCACCTCCTTCCTTTCATAATACTGAAAACACTGAAGCAGTGTTTTGCGAAAACGCGAAATCCACTGATGTGGGACACTTTTTGTTTTTTAGGGTGCCTGGGCCTAGTTTTGATCCCAATCCATACCTGTGGATATTTAGTAGTTCTCAAATTGAGTACCTGTTTTAATAGCATCTCTCCCCAGTAACCGGTGAACCTGCTTACACCATCTCAATTGCTAGAGCATTTTGTACCCTTTTTGACTTAAAGAGACTTTGGAGCATGTGGGATCTAGTATTGCTCGAAACCTGTATTTTCAAAACAGATTCGAAAATAATGCTTTGGTTATTTCATTAGCCTTGCTATGGTGAATGGATATTTTTTCAGGGCAAGCCAGTTGTCAAGCCTAATAGCCCGACCTGGTGAGCAGACTCTACTGAGCTAAATACAGCTAGTTCACTGTGCAACTAGTGCTGTGCAGGTGTGAGACCCTGGATGGCAACAGGGTGGAACGCTATAAAAACTTTAAAAGGCTGCAGTGCAAGCTCGGACTGCTGAGTCTACGTTGCAATCAGCAGCTCAAACTTGTCCTCTTCTTCCTGGATATGGTGTGCTGTACCAGTGCACGCTTCTGGCTGGCTGATTACTATCAGCTAGGGCTGGATATTCAGCCTGAGAAGAGTGTAAACTGATTTTGCCTGTCCCTGCCTGAGTGAGCCATATTGAGATGGCGTCAAACCGGTTGGCTACCCCATAGAGCCGTATTCCAGTTGTGCCACACTGAACTGACCACACTGCTGGCAGAAGTCATCTACTGTAGCAGGTAAGATGGCGCAGCTCGCTCTCCTCCTAGGCCTCAAGACACCGGTTTCACCCGGGGTGAAGAGGTGGGCTAGCCAACAAATTAACTAAGAGAGCTGAGCCAAGTGTAGGTTCTGACTCTGAGTTCATGCACGAGCTGAGCCCTGAGAATAGTCAGCATGTAAATCTCGCAACTAAGACCTTGCTAGAACACGATATGGTCTCTTTAAAATTCAAGCAAGTAGATTTCTTTAATACTGGGAAGCATTTCACCTCAGTACTTCAGAATATTTCATCAGAATTCATTAAAAGGGACAGTTTTTAAACACGCACTGAGAATAATTCCTTCCCTGGCTGCTGACAATGCTACCAGTAGTTGCCGGCTTTAGGGCAGAGTGGCGGGCGGATGGGGTGCCAAGGAAGAAGGAAAAAAAGGAGAATTTACCTGCAGCCCGCCGCATCACCGGTCTTCTGCTCCTCTCATGGCTTCACTGCAGGCATCCTGAAGCTGCTCTCGTGCATGAAAGCAGCTTCAGGATTGGCCTGAGCGCCGATGACTTGTGCTCCCAGGGAGTCTGATAGCCTCTGCTTGCTGTCTCCAACCCAGCAACGCAGCTGAATTGGAGACAGCTCAGTGCGCATGTGGGTTTGGCCGGGCTCGGGCAGCCGGCCAAACCCAAATGGGTAATGATATCGGTGTGCCCACCACTCCCTCTCCTGACTGCCCATGCGATTGCCCCGCCTCCAGGAAGCAGCATGTAGAAGTTGGGAAAAAACAATAATAAACTTGTTTTCTTTTTTAACTTTTGAAGCTGCTGGCAGTGGGGGAAGGGGGGCAGCGTTTCTAAGCCATAGAGGTGGCGCCGCTGCTGAATGCTACTAGTGAACTAAGAGGAAAGTCAGGAGTCATGTGAAACCTATATGTGGACTACATTCTTAGCATAACTGGAGCAGCATTATAGGTTATTGAATCAAACATGAGAGGTGTTTGTACAGCGCACATCCTGAACGCGTGGATATGGTTTTTTTTTGCCTGGGAAGTTGTATTGCACACTAGGAAGACTGCTTTTCTCATCACATCAGGTCGCTACTGCTGATTTTTCTGCATGCAACTAAAAAAAGTTCTTTGTAACGGCGTGTTGCATTGTAAGCCCGCTTTAAAGCACTGGAAATCACTTAACAGTGAGGGTGGCGGAGGGAAGAAATAGAAATTGTATATTGTGTTAAAAAGGAGTTGTAGGATCGTAAAAAAGTCCACATTTGTAAAGCGCACAATCACCCGTAAGGGTCTCTAGGCGCTGGGGGGCCGTCGGGAAGATTAAGCGAGCTATTTTGTCAGTGTGCATTAGGAGACAGTAATGCCAGAGCCATGAGGGGGCAAGAAGAGGGGTGAGGAGGATTTGGGCGTGAATAAAAGGAATTTAATGATTTTAAGTTTACTTTTTATATTTTGTTACATCACAGCCTCCTTGTATTGATATTGGATGTGCAGCATGAAAGGGAACAAAGAAGTTAGCAATTCCATTAATTTTCATAAACACACACAGTGCTCTAGGCACTTTTTCCATAGCATCGTTAAAATAAAAGGTGCACGGGACAGCAACGTGATCAGCGGGTGGTTAATGCCATCAGATGATTAACACTTTAATTTGTAGCGCTTTGAAAACGCAATACTGAAGCAGTGTACACTGTAAAATGCTGCTTTATTTAATAAAAAAAGAGTAGGCTGGTAGACGAGAATGTAAATGTCCAGTTTTCCATAGAACACGGAATTCTTGTGCTAATCATATCTAAGACCTTTCATCTATTTACTAGTATGGGAAATGATTTATGGGAAGACATTTTACCAGGATCGCACAATTTGGCTTGGAGAGAAAGCTGGGAATCAGACCCAGTCTTATGATTTCTCATTTAGTAACATACTCGGTAAATTTCATTTCCTTTTTAAAATGCTTAACAATCAGTGTTTTACCGCATGTTTGACTGCCGAGCCCCGCAAAATGTGAGTCAATTAGGAGTTTTGTCTGTCCTTCATAAGGCATTGCTTCTCACATGTCCTGTCCCTGTGCATAGGAACCATGCCAGAAAGATAGAGTCTGACTTTGACCATGTCTATCTTGTTGGGGATCAGCAGTTCTCGACGATAACATCATATTTTGTGGGAGAGAGTTGGGGAAGTATGAGGGCACAGTGTTTCATACATCTACTAATAGAAGTGCCTTCTGGTTGGGAACAGGACCAGGGCTAGTTCATGCCACGTGGCCCTTGCCGCCCTTTTTAAGTCTCGCCTAAGTCATCGCGTTAGCGATGCTTTGGAGAGATATTAAGTATGGGGCTTTCAAAAGTGCTCCCAAAGTGCGGATCGGGTACAGTGCATGTGCGCCGGGCGTGCGCACCATTTGTCCGCCTGCTGATCACTTTCGCAGCCGCTTTGATGTTCTCAGTGAACCGCGTGGCACTGAGAACATCAAAGCGCCGCGAATGTGCTCACCATTTGCCAGCTGTCTCCCTCGTGTGCTTCTCTTTCCTGACCACACTCTGTTTTTGCTCTGTCACCCCTGTGCTTTTTCTCGACACCTCCGGTGCTCCATGTCACTGTCTCCTTTGTGTTCTTTCCCCACGTGCTGCTCTCCCTCCCTCATATGCTGCTTCATGTGCTTCTCTTTCCTGACCACACTGTTTTTGCTCTCTGTCACCCCTGTGCTTTTCCTCCACACCTCCGGTGCTCCATGTCACTGTCTCCTTTGTGTTCTTTCCCCGCGTGCTGCTCTCTCTCCCTTATATGCTACTTTTACCTTCCTCCCCATCCATCTTTGTTTTATGCTGCTGCCCACTCATTCTTTGCTTCTCCCCACCTGCACTTCTGTTGCCCCCGCGACAATCTAGCTGGCAAACAAGCAAAATAGCCCCTTTTACTGCTGTTGTGGTATTAAAATGCATCAATTATCGGGGTTCATTGGGCCCCGGTGTCACTGCACTTACACCACCAATGGTACCTATGCCCCTAGAAGCGCATTACTGCTGAGATGTGTGAAAGCGTCGTGTTGACACCGAGGACACACTCATTCTTGCACAGATCCGCCCTCCCCCTGTGTGTAGTGCTGGCTGTGATTGTGTCTCACTTCGCATCATTCCGTTCTGCACTGGGTGTTGCATGAGCAGAGACGCCCACACCAGAGAGACCCGCCACGTCATCTAAAATTGGAAGTGCACGTTGATTTCTACGTCCATGAGAGTCAGCTGGCAGGAGAAAGCCGTGAGTTCTGCCCAGTCTGCAGCCGAGGTGACAGAATGCCAGTCCTGACTCCTGAAGAGAGGCCATTGAGAACTATTCAAATGCAGGGCCTGCCATTGGTGCGCCACGTGCACCCCTTCTCCTCGCCTTTGGCTCCCAGGGTTATTAATGCGCCCGAGCACACCCTCCTTCAGGCTCTGTCCTCCTTGTCTCAATTGTCACGGAGCAGTGTGCAATAAACATCAGCTGGTACCTTGGGGTAGTGACGTGCGCTGTGAGCCTGCCCCCATCCTGGCCATTTGTTACCACATAGAAAGAGTCCTCTGACCCCCCCACCCCTGGGAATGATAAAATATGGGGCTTCTTTCGAGTTAAGACTTAACCTCCTGTAACTTAAGTGTGCTGAGGGAGGGACCCACTTAAACAATGGAATCTTCCGAGGATGCTAAAGAACTCTTAAACTGCACGTGTGTTTAGGCGCTCACACTTATTCACTGACTTACACAAGTTTACAACTTTCACTTTTTAGTGGTGCATAGACATATGTGCAGAATACACTGTGGCTAAACACACAGGTCTGTGACGTCCTCTGAAAACATTCCCAAAGGCGCTGGAAGTTTAATGCTTTGTGGCGGTACCTTGCTCTGGGCTGATATCTGGGTAACTGCTCTGAGTTCAAGGGCTTCAAAGCAAAGAATAAACCCATGTTTGTCTGCACCCCTCTGTGCTGGGGCATGTTTATTTATATATATTTTTTCTAGCGCACAGCCTCATGCCGTCCTAGCTTCAGGGCGCTGTAGAAGGAATGAGGGGTGAGGCGATGAGTAAAAGAAGTATGTTTAAGTCCCAGGGAGCAGTCACTGCTTGCATGGGGCGTACATGTATACATGCATGTACAGAGGGTCAGCAATTTAAAACAAGCATTGGCATAGCCAATAGGTCTTGTTGGTTTTACTCATGGTCCCATAATTATAATATGCTTTACAAGTTGGTCTGTTTATCAGAAAATCAGAGCCATTATCTAAGCTAACCTGTGTGGATGAGTAAGCTCCCCTTTTTAGGTCGAACCTAGAGCAGCACATGCGCTGCTTGCTCCACACCACACCCACATACACAACCCCACACACACACAACCCCACACACACACAACCACACACACACACACAAACACACACACACAACCACACACACAACCACACACACAACCAACCACACACACACACACAACCACACCCACAACCACACACACACAACCACACACACAACCACACACACAACCACACACACACAACCACACCCATACACACATCACACATAACCACACACACACACGCAACCACACACACACACACAACCACACACACCTAACCACATCCATACACACAACCACACACAGCCACACACACACAACCACACACCTAACCACACCCATAAACACAACCACACACACACAACCACACACACACACACACACACACACACACACACACAACCACACACAACCACACATACAACCACACACACAATCACACACACACAACCACAACCACACATACAACCACACATACAACCACACCGTTAGTGCACACTTTCACCAGGCACAGACACCATCAGTCGTCAGTGCTTGCTTTCACCAGGCACAAACACCACCAGCCGTCAGTGCTCGCTTCCACCAGCACACATCATCAGACGTCAGTGCACGCTTTCACCGGGCTCAAACACCACCAGCCGTCAGTGCACGCTTCCACCAGGCACACACCACCACCAGGCACACACCACCAGACGTCAGTGCCCGCTTTCACCAGGCACACACACACCACCAGCTGTCAGTGCACGCTTTCACCAGGCACACACTCACCACCAGCCATCAGTGCATGCTTTCCCCAGGCACACACCACCAGCCGTCAGTGCACACTTCCACCAGGCACACACACCACCAGCCGTCAGTGCACACTTCCACTAGGCACACACACCACCAGCCATCAGTGCACACATCAATTGTTAACGCATTCACAATTAACTATTGTAGCAATCGCAGTATGGCGCACTTTACTTTTAAATATATTCATCTAAAGCGCAGCATGCCACCATTGCTACAAAAATAAATACACATTTTTTTGTCCTACAATTTATAGACTTTTGTTGCAATTGGTGTTGCAATATTTAGCAATGCCAATAGCTCAAACTTAAGTTATGCGAGACCTATTGCATTGCAAATGCTTGTTCCTCTAGCACTAATGTGGTAGTTCTGCCTGCTCATGGCTATCACCGTCTCCTACCGGGGGATGAGGGAGAAGGGCTGTTTAGGAGAGATTCTCTCTTGCGGCGTGCTATATGGGCCGAAGGCCACAAATGCATACCAGCATTTCTAAAGCGCGCAGCTGTCTCCGGAGAGGTGTCCCGGCACTGGGGGCCGTCGGGAAGATTTAGGGAGCTATTGCCCAGAGTCACATGGTGCTGGGCTAACCTGCCACCGGTGCCGGGGATTGAACCGTGAACCTAGTGGTCTGGACTCAGGCACCCTGGCCGCTGCGCCACACATCTTCCACTACCCCAGTGTCTTCCTGCAATAAAAGCAACCAGCTATGATGAGCCATCCGGGAACTAACCACACCTATTTGAGGGTGCTTTTGGCATTGGGGGAGTTGACTGCCAAAGTCAGTAGTGCCACTTTATGCTCATTGACTGACACCGCTGATACACATTTCTATTGCAGGTACTTTAGTGATAAATTCATGGAAAATTTGTGTGAGAGCAGTTTGTGGATGGAGTGCATCACAGTTAGGCCCAGTTGATAATTCAAGTCAAGAGACCTGCAGGTCTGGCAAAATATATATATTTTTTTACACCTGCTTTAGTTATATATTCATTAAAAGTGAGTTGTTAAAGATGAACTGAGAAACATTCCTGCTCCTGCCCTGATAGCAATGCTATTAGTGAGCTAAGAAGCAAGTGAGGGGTCATGTGTAGCCTATATGTGGACTAGAATGTTATTAAGCATGGTACGTTTGGTCTATTTAACCCCTTCGGGGCTGATGACGAGCTCAGCTCGTCATGAGCGTAACCTGCCGTGCGCTGATGACGAGCTGAGCTCGTCATGTAACGCGGTAATTTGCAAAACGCAGCGCGCAGCGGGAAAACCGCTAGCGTGCATGCGGTTAATCAAACCAAATTCGTTTTTTTGTACAGCAGACATGCTCATGTTCAAGGATCTGGTTACGGCCCATGCCACACTCTATGAGTATGGCTCGATCTATCTGAGGAACCGTTTTACGTTTTATGTCCCGGGCAGAATCTTGTGCTCCTCGAACACGTACCTGGCTTCCACACCCAGAATTTGTCTGAAAAGAAAGGGGGGCAGTTCCCTGGCCTATTTGGCTGTGAAGTCTTGGAACTCTCTGCCCCCGGATCTGCGTAGCCTTCAGAATTCTACTCAGTTTAGGAAAAAACTAAAAACGTTCCTATTCAATGATGCTGGTTTTTCCCTTGCCACTATTTCTGTACTCTGTTCCTGCTTTCTTTTAGGCTCGCACCAGGACACTCTTCCATAACATAACATGACATGCTGAACTCACATCTTGGAAGATGATCTCATATTTGATAATGAAGAAAACGATGGCTCAGTGTAATCAAATAGTTGCCCAGGAGGATATAATGAGACCAGTTTATGGGTGAAGTACATCACCGTTAGGTTGAGTAGATTATTCAAGTAGACCTGCAAGTCTAGTAGCATTTTAATGATTTTTCAAGGCCTGCTTTTGTATTTTCTGAATTCTACTACCACAGGTCAAGCTGCAAGCAGACTGGGGCCACCATGAAATACTGCAGAGAACGGAAAAGGTCTCTGACTAGTGCTATATCAGAGGCAGAAACATGTGACAGGATAGCACATGCAAGCTGTTAACCTGTAGAAAAATATAGCTAACAAATATTTGTTTAAAAAAACATCTAAAGTCTTGGCATAGAACATTTAGACTTAACTAATCGAGCTGTCAATTCCACTCACTGCAGAAGCAAGGACCATGTTGACATGCATCGAGGCCTGAGGTACAGGTAATATCAAACATATAGAAAAAGAAAAGTTATATTCACAGTACCGCTAGCAATACTACAGGCATTGATTTGAGGTGAAGACTGGCTGAGAAGTTGACACTGTAGTGCAGTGAATTAAAATGCCCTCCACCCACACCACGACCAGTTAGCATAATTGGTTACAGTGGCTGCCACACGCCGATCAGCCCCTGAAATACTTCACCAGTTGTACTAATGAGATCAATGCCCTTGTCATGTACATAAGTCACCCAAAGACTCTTATCAGCTACAAGTGCGTGCAGCAAGAATGTGTGTTGTGCGTGGTGTGCAAACATACACTGGGGAGGCCACAGGGAAGGTGTGTAACAGTGCAGATATGTATAAACAAAAGGAATCCTACCAGAGGAGATGTGTTACCCAAAGGATATGGGAGCACTCAGTGATTTTTAAAATACCCCTCACACACCAAAAGGCCCCTTGGTGTCATGCTTCATCATCGGGGTCTTCGCACCCCTCTACCGGAATGCGGCGTGCTACGACCTACGACTACGCGGGAGCACTGATAAATGACTATGTGTGGTGTGTGTGGTGCAAGTGATAAAGCAATTAATGTGAGTGGTGGTAGATAGTGACTGGTTTAAAAAGTACCTGGCTCGTAGGTGAAAGAAAAATTTTATTCAGGACCTCGGGCTGGCACTGTTAAAAGAAGTGAAGTGCGAGGTAACTTCTGTCATGTTAATGGACAGTACCTCTTGTGTGCGTCGACATGTTTCGGAGCAAACGCTCCTTCTTCAGGACGGGAGCACAACTTCCCCACCTTACTCACGTTTTACTACTTAGTAACTCAAAAATTAATCTTGGTTAACAAAAAGTGAAAAAAAAATGTTAAGTGATAAAAAGGCTATAATGTGCCTACAGCGGTTTTTGGCTCAGGACACATGCAATTGCATGACCTGAAAAAGAAAAGGAAAATGAAATGGTCACCCAAGTAGTGGGTAGTTCTACAGGTGCAGTCATCTGGAACCAACCATATAGCACAGTTTGCCCTGTAAAAGAAAAGACTTACACAACATACAATACATGGAACACACAAGAATATGATATCAGGGAAATGTGGGTCATACTTAATAGATGTGGTTTGCTTGCTTCATGAGCTCGCAGGGGCGTCTGGGGGATAATTGCTATTTTGTGCAATCTGAGTGGGAAGATAAAAGGAGCAAATAAAAATGAATACAGGAGTTGTTGACCAATTCTCACTCACTTGTTCTGGAAGAGAAGTTGAATTGCCCTGCTAAATATACTCACAGACCGGGGACGAGTATTCAACGTCTTACCCCACACGCAGCTCCGCTCGAATGGTGGTGCGAGCTTGCTGTGTGCGTTATTTATATCATGTTGTCCCAATTAAGTTAGCCCAAATGACCACATAGGCGGATGCGATATTCAGTCCAAATATGGACTTTCCGCTTGCTCAATTACCGGTTTTCTAGTCCCTCGCACCTGAACCTAATCATTTCCTTTAGGAGTGGAGGTCCCGTTCCTAACCGGGCGTAGCCGTTTAGCATCTTGGCATCGCGCATGCTCAGTTTGTTCTAGCAACCACGCGCATGCTCAGCAAAGAGTCACTGGTTAGCCGCGCAAGCGCGGTCGTGAGGATGAGACGCCTGAGTCTCCTGTGCTCAGTATGATTGAGGACTAAGTGGAAACGAAGCCCCATGATCTCATTCTTGGTCAATGCGGGTTCAAGTTTAATAAAGAGAGTAATTATCAATGAGTTAATTTAGATAAAGAGGTTTTTTGTTTTTTTTTAAACTACAGAATTTTGGCCTGTATGCTGCTCAAATAAAGATACATTCTTATTGTTGCAGTGACAATGGTTCCCATAGGGCATTTTTATGGGGGATGGTAGTCCAAACAACTCAAGTGATAGATGGTAATAATGCCCAATGTATAAGGGTACCTAGCTCCTCCTCAGAATTGGACACATTATAGGGACCTTTTCAGTTTTTGTTTACCTTTAGTTGGATAGTTGTGACCACAGAACATCATCATTGAGTCCATGAATATGTGTACCCAGGCGAAACACCCATCTTTGTTCCTTTTGGAACAAACCGTTTTCAGACGGTAGTGATTCAATGACTGTCCACCTTAGGTCATTGACACAATGCTGTTCTTCTAAGTAATGTGTTGCCATCTTTGTGGTGCTTTTTTTACACCAGACATTACTTTTGTGCTCACTTAGTCTCGTTTTCACTGCTCTGGTGGTCATCCCCACGTATTCCAAACCGCAAGGACAGGTTATTAGGTAGACCACGTTTTTGGTGTTACAGTTAGTGAAACGTCGTTGCTCCCAGGTTGTGCCGTTTCTGAATGTGAGAGTCTTGCTTTTTTGTGTCAAGTGACAACTGCTACAATTGCCACACGGAAAATGGCCTTGGATCCCGACTGGGTTTGTCCTTGTATCCGTACTCATTTTCGGTCTAGTATGCACCAGGATGTCCTTTAGGTTCCTTC
Organism: Lissotriton helveticus; assembly: GCF_964261635.1. Classification (NCBI taxonomy): domain Eukaryota; kingdom Metazoa; phylum Chordata; class Amphibia; order Caudata; family Salamandridae; genus Lissotriton; species Lissotriton helveticus. The sequence goes on from NC_136057.1 coordinate 1,789,460,395, forward strand.
CTCGACGATGTGCGTGCATTGGTTTCTCCAGGTGTAGGGTGCCACAATTAAGAATGGACCAGTGTTTGTTTATAATTTTAGACACTTCATTGGACACCGTGCTATAGGTAGTGACACAAATTGGTCTCTTTTTATCACTAGTCTCATGTTCTCTTTCTTCTAAGAGAGCTTCCCTGTGGTTGTTTCTAACCCTCTTCATGGCTTTACTGATTGTCTTTTCTGGATACTGCCTTTGCAGCAGTTTTTTCTTTAGGTCACACGCCTGTGACCTATACTCAGTCAATTCGGTGCAGTTACGTCTCAATCTTAGAAATTGGCCATATGGCAAGTTCTCTCTTAAATGTCTAGGATGAAAGCTGTCATATCTTAAAAGACAATTCCTCGCAGTAGGTTTGAAATGGGTGGTGCTTTTCAATTTCGTCATCTGGAATGGGGATCACAGATCAGCGATGGATTTCCTAACGTGGCTGAACAATCAAAATGCCTTTCTAAAATTCACCAGCACGGTTTCAGATCAGTCCATGGTCTTTCTGGACCTAAATGTCTATACAGAAGGTGGTAAATTGAAAAGCACCACCCATTTCAAACCTACTGCGAGGAATTGTCTTTTAAGATATGACAGCTTTCATCCTAGACATTTAAGAGAGAACTTGCCATATGGCCAATTTCTAAGATTGAGACGTAACTGCACCGAATTGACTGAGTATAGGTCACAGACGTGTGACCTAAAGAAAAAGCTGCTGCAAAGGCAGTATCCAGAAAAGACAATCAGTAAAGCCATGAAGAGGGCTAGAAACAACCACAGGGAAGCTCTCTTAGAAGAAAGAGAACGTGAGACTAGTGATAAAAAAGACCAATTTGTGTCACTACCTATAGCACGGTGTCCAATGAAGTGTCTAAAATTATAAACAAACACTGGTCCATTCTTAATTGTGGCACCCTACACCTGGAGAAACCAATGCACGCACATCGTCGAGGAAGGAACCTAAAGGACATCCTGGTGCATACTAGACCGAAAATGAGTACGGATACAAGGACAAACCCAGTCGGGATCCAAGGCCATTTTCCGTGTGGCAATTGTAGCAGCTGTCACTTGACACAAAAAAGCAAGACTCTCACATTCAGAAACGGCACAACCTGGGAGCAACGACGTTTCACTAACTGTAACACCAAAAACGTGGTCTACCTAATAACCTGTCCTTGCGGTTTGGAATACGTGGGGATGACCACCAGAGCAGTGAAAACGAGACTAAGTGAGCACAAAAGTAATGTCCGGTGTAAAAAAAGCACCACAAAGATGGCAACACATTACTTAGAAGAACAGCATTGTGTCAATGACCTAAGGTGGACAGTCATTGAATCACTACCGTCTGAAAACGGTTTGTTCCAAAAGGAACAAAGATGGGTGTTTCGCCTGGGTACACATATTCATGGACTCAATGATGATGTTCCGTGGTCACAACTATCCAACTAAAGGTAAACAAAAACTGAAAAGGTCCCTATAATGTGTCCAATTCTGAGGAGGAGCTAGGTACCCTTATACATTGGGCATTATTACCATCTATCACTTGAGTTGTTTGGACTACCATCCCCCATAAAAATGCCCTATGGGAACCCTTGTCACTGCAACAATAAGAATGTATCTTTATTTGAGCAGCATACAGGCCAAAATTCTGTAGTTTAAAAAAAAAAAAACCTCTTTATCTAAATTAACTCATTGATAATTACTCTCTTTATTAAACTTGAACCCGCATTGACCAAGAATGAGATCATGGGGCTTCGTTTCCACTTAGTCCTCAATCATACTGAGCACAGGAGACTCAGGCGTCTCATCCACACGACCGCGCATGCGCGGCTAACCAGTGACTCTTTGCTGAGCATGCGCGTTGTTGCTTGAACAAACCTGAGCATGCGCGATGCCAAGATGCTAAACGGCTACGCCCGGTTAGGAACGGGACCTCCACTCCTAAAGGAAATGATTAGGTTCAGGTGCGAGGGACTAGAAAACCGGTAATTGAGCAAGCGGAAAGTCCATATTTGGACTGAATATCGCATCCGCCTATGTGGTCATTTGGGCTAACTTAATTGGGACAACATGATATAAATACCGCACACAGCAAGCTCGCACCACCATTCGAGCGGAGCTGCGTGTGGGGTAAGACGGTGAATACTCGTCCCCGGTCTGTGAGTATATTTAGCAGGGCAATTCAACTTCTCTTCCAGAACAAGTGAGTGAGAATTGGTCAACAACTCCTGTATTCATTTTTATTTGCTCCTTTTATCTTCCCACTCAGATTGCACAAAATAGCAATTATCCCCCAGACGCCCCTGTGAGCTCATGAAGCAAGCAAACCACATCTATTAAGTATGACCCACATTTCCCTGATATCATATTCTTGTGTGTTCCATGTATTGTATGTTGTGTAAGTCTTTTCTTTTACAGGGCAAACTGTGCTATATGGTTGGTTCCAGGTGACTGCACCTGTAGAACTACCCACTACTTGGGTGACCATTTCATTTTCCTTTTCTTTTTCTTTTTCAGGTCATGCAATTGCATGTGTCCTGAGCCAAAAACCGCTGTAGGCACATTATAGCCTTTTTATCACTTAAATTTTTTTCCCACTTTTTGTTAACCAAGATTATTTTTTGAGTTACTAAGTAGTAAAACGTGAGTAAGGTGGGGAAGTTGTGCTCCCGACCTGAAGAAGGAGCGTTTGCTCCGAAACATGTCGACGCACACAAGAGGTACTGTCCATTAACATGACAGAAGTTACCTCGCACTTCACTTCTTTTAACAGTGCCAGCCCGAGGTCCTGAATAAAATTTTTCTTTCACCTATGAGCCAGGTACTTTTTAAACCAGTCACTATCTACCACCACTCACATTAATTGCTTTATCACTTGCACCACACACACCACACATAGTCATTTATCAGTGCTCCCGCGTAGTCGTAGGTCGTAGCACGCCGCATCCCGGTAGAGGGGTGCGAAGACCCCGATGATGAAGCATGACACAAAGGGGCCTTTTGGTGTGTGAGGGGTATTTTAAAAAACACTGAGTGCTCCCATACCCTTTGGGTAACACATCTCCTCTGGTAGGATTCCTTTTGTTTATACATGTTAGTTTGTGGAGTAAGAATCCTACTTCGTTTACTCTACCTCCCTCTTTTGTTAATTTCGTGTAACATTGCAGATAACCTGACACCAGGAAACAGGCTGCTGAGAGCACCCCATGAAGTATGGGTCAGACTGTGCACAGCTTTCCAAACTTTTCATGTTGGTGACACACTTTTTGGAGATGCATCATTTTGGGACACAGTAAGGCAGTGTAGCGAGCGAGCGATCCCGAACCACTTAAGTGGGAGACGGGGGGGGTTCTCACCTTGAAATAACATTTTGAAATAAAAGTGGGCAAATGGTGCATTTTCAAGCACATTTAAGACCATGAGGTTGAACACAAGCCCCTGCAGCGGATGCCTTCATCCACTGAGCCACACGACCCAGCATACACACATATTTTTTTTTCTCTCTCTCTCTCTCTTTCTCTTTCTCTCTCTCTCTCTTTCTCTCTCCCTCCCTCTCTCTATCTCTCCCTCCCTCTCTCTGTCTCAGTCTCTCTCCCTCTCTCTGTCTCCCTCCCTCTCTCTCTCTCTCTCCCAATCTCTCTCTCCCTCTCCCTCTCTCTCCCTCCCTCTCCCTCTGTCTCACTCACTCTGTCTGTCTCCCTCTCTCTCTCTCTCTCTATAACTGTCTCCCTCCCTCTCCCTCCCACTGTCTCCCTCTCTCTCTCTCCCTCCCTCTCCCTCTGCCTCCCTCCCTCTCCCTCCCTCTCTCTCCCTCTGTCTCCCTCCCTCTGTCTACCCCCCTATGTCTTCCTCTATCTGTCTCACTCCATCTGTTGCCCTCCTGCCTCTGTCTGTCTCCCTCTGTCTGTCTCCCGCTCTCTGTCTCCCTCTCTCTGTCTCCCTCTGTTTCCGTCCCTCTGTCTCCCTCCCTCTGTATCCACCCCTCTGTCTCCATCCCACTATCTCCCTCCCTCTCCATCTCTCTCTCTCCCTCTGTCTCCCTCTCGCTCTCCCTCTGTCTGTCTCCCTCTGTCTCCCTCTGTCTCCTTCAGTCTCTCTCCCTCTGTCTCCCTCCCTCAGTCTCCCTCTCTGTCTCCCTCTCTCTGTCTCCCTCTCTCTGTGTCTCCCTCTCTCTCTGTCTCCCTCCCTCTGACTCCCTCTGTCTCCCTCCCCCCCTCTGTCTTTCCCTCCTTCCCTCTCCCTCCCTCTGTCTCCGTCTCTCTCCCTCCCTCTCCCTCTGCCTCCCTCCCTCTCTCTCCCTCTGCCACAAGACCTGGCATACACACATATTTTATTCCCCTCTCTCTCTCTCTCTCCCCTCCTCCCTCCTCTCTCTATCTCTCCCTCCCTCTCTCTATCTCCGTTTTTCTCTTTCTTTCTCTCTCTCTCCCTCCCTCCCAATCTCTCTCTCTCCCTCCCACCCTCCCAATCTCTCTCTCTCCCTCTGCCTCTCTCTCCCTCTCTCCCTCTCTCTGTCTCCCTCGGTCTCTCTCTCTCTCTATAACTGTCTCCCTCCCTCTCCCTCCCACTGTCTCCCTCTCTCTCTCTCCCTCCCTCTCCCTCCCTCTCACTCTCTCTCCCTCTTTCTCCCTCCCTCTCCCTCTTTCTCCCTCCCTCTGTCTCCCTCTGTCTGTCTACCTGCCTCTTTCTCCCTCTATCTGTCTCACTCCCTCTGTCGCCCTCATGCCTCTGTCTGTCTCCCACTCTCTGTCTCCCTCTCTCTGTCTCCCTCTGTTTCCGTCCCTCTGTCTCCCTCCCTCTGTCTCCGTCTCTCTATCTCCCTCCCTCCCTCTGTCTCTCTCCCTATCCCCCTCTCTCTTTCCCTCTGTCTCCCTCTTGCTCTCCCTCTGTCTCCCTCTGTCTCCTTCTGTCTCTCTCCCTCTGTCTCCCTCCCTCTGTCTCCCTCTCTGTATCCCTCTCTGTATCCCTCGCTGTCTCTCTCTCTGTCTCCCTCTCTGTCTCCCTCTCTCTTCTCTGTCTCCCTCTCTTCGTCTCCCTCTCTCTCTGTCTCCCTCTATCGCTGTCTCCCTCCCTCTGTCTCCCTCCCTCCTACCCTCTGTCTTTCTTTCTCTCCTTCCATCTGTCTCCCCCTGACTCCCTCCCTCTGTCTCCCTCTGCCTCCCTCCCTCTGTCTCCCTCTCTCTCTGTCTCACTCTCTCTCTATGTCTGCCTCTCTCTCTGTCACCCTCCGTCACCCTCTCCCTCTCTCCCTCTGTCTTCCTCGTCTCCCTCTCCCTCTCCGTCTCGCTGCCTCTCTGTCTCTGTCTGTCTCAGTCTCTGCCTCTATCTGTCTGTCCCTGTCCATGTCTCTGCCTCTATCTGTCTGTCTATCCCTGTCTCTGTCTATCCCTGTATGTCCCTGTCTCCCTCCCTCTATGTCCCTGTCTCCCTCCCTCTGTCTCTGTCTGTTGCTGCCTCTGTCTGTCTGCCCCTGCCCCTGTCTCTGCCTCTATCTGTCTGTCTGTCCCTGTCTCTGTCTGTCCCTGTATGTCCCTGTCTCCCTCCCTCTGTCTCCCTCTCTGTCTCTGTCTGTCTATGCCTCTATCTGTCTGCCCTGTCCCTGTCTCTGCCTCTATCTGTCCCTGTCTGTCTCTGTCTCTATCTCTGTCTCCCTCCCTCTCTCTATCTCTCTCTCTCTGACTCTCTCTCTCTCTCTGACTCTCTCTCTCTGTCTCCCTCCCTCTGTCTCCTTCCCTCTGTCTGTCTCCCTCGTGTCTGTCTCCCTCCCTTTGTCTCCCTCCCTCTGTTTCCCTCCCTCTGTCGTCCTTCTCCCTCTGTCGTCCTTCTCCCTCCGTCTGTCTCCCTCTGTCTGTCTCCCTCTGTCTGTCGCCCTCTGTCTCTGTCCTCTGTCCCTCTGTCTCCGTCCCTCTATCTCCGTCCCTCTGTCTCTGTCTCTCTGTCTCTCTGTCTCACTCCTTCTGTCTGTCATCCTCTGTCTCCCTCTCTGTCTCCCTCCCTCTGTCTCCCTCTCTGTCTCCCTCCCTCCCTCTCTCCCTCCATCTCCCTCTCTCTCTGTCTCCCTGTCTCTCTTTCACTCTCCCTCTGTCTGTCTCCCTCTGTCTCCTTCTGTCTCTCTCCCTCTGTCTCTCTCCCTCTGTCTCCCTCCCCCTGTCTCCCTCCCCCTGTCTCCCTCCCTCTGTCTCCCTCTCTGTATCCCTCTCTGTCTCCCTCTCTATCTCCCTCTCTTTCTCCCTCTCTCTTCTCTGTCTCCCTCCCTCTGTCTCCGTCCCTCTGTCTCCCTCCCTCCCTCTGTCTCTCTCCCTCTCTCTCTCTCCCTCTGTCTCCCTCTCGCTCTGTCTCTGTCTCCCTCTGTCTCCTTCTGTCTCTCTCCCTCTGTCTCTCTCCCTCTGTCTCCCTCCCTCTGTCTCCCTCTCTGTGTCCCTTGCTCTGTCTCCCTCCCTCCCTCTCTCCCTCCATCTCCCTCTCTCTCTGTCTCCCTGTCTCTCTCTCTCTCCCTGTGTTTCCCTCTGTCTCCCTCTCTGTCTCTGTCTCTCAGTCTCTGCCTCTATCTGTCTGTCCCTGTCTCTGCCCCTGTCTGTCTGTCTTTCCCTGTCTCTGTCTGATCCTGTGTGTCCCTGTCTCCCTCCCCCTGTCTCCCTCTCTGTCTCTCTGTCTCTGTCTGTCTCTGCCTCTATCTGTCTGTCCGTGTCCCTGTCTCTGCCTCTATCCGTCTCTGTCTGTCCCTGTCTCTGTCTGTCCCTGTCTCTGTCTGTCTCTATCTCTGTCTGTCTCTGTCTCCCTCCCTCTCCCGGTCTCTCTATCTGTCTGTCCATGTCTCTTTCTGTCTCTGTCTCTATCTCTGTCTCTCCCTCCCTCCCTCCCTCTCTCTCTCTCCCTCTATTTCTCCCTCTCTCTCTGTCCCCCTCCCTCTCTCTCTGTCTCCCTCTGTCTCCCTCCCTCTCTCTCCCTCTCTCTGTGTGTCTCCGTCTGGCTCCCTCTTGTCTGTCTCCCTGCCTCTGTCTCCCTCCATCTGTGTCCCTCCATCTGTCTCCCTCTATCTTTCTCCACCCAATTGTCTCCCTCCCTCTGTTTCCATCCCTCTGTTGCCCTCCTCCCTTTGTCTGTCTGTCTCCCTCCCTCTGTGTGTCTCCCTCCCTCTGTCTCCCTTCCTCTGTCTGTCTCCCTCTGTCTCCCTCTCTCTGTCTCCTCTGTCTGTCTCCCTCTGTCTGTCTCTGTCTGTCTCCCTCTGTCTCCCTCTGTCTACCCCGGACTCCCTTCCTCTGTCTCCCTCCCTCTCTCTCTCTCTCTGTCTCCCTCTGTCTCCCTCCCTCTCTCACCCTCTCTCTGTCTGTCTCCCTCTTGTCTGTCTCCCTCCATCTGTCTCCCTCCATCTGTCTCCCTCTATCTGTCGCCCTCTATCTTTCTCCCTCTATCTGCCTCCCTCCCTCTGTCTCCATCCCTCTGTTGCCCTCCTCCCTTTGTCTGTCTGTCTCTCTCCCTCTGTGTGTCTCCCTCTCTCTGTCTCCGTCACTCTGTCTCCATCCCTCTGTCTCCCTCCCTCTGTCTCCCTCCCTCTGTCTCCCTCCCTCTGTCTGTCTCCCTCTGTCTCCCTCTCTGTCTCCTCTGTCTGTCTCCCTCTGTCTGTCTCTGTCTGTCTCCCTCTGTCTCCCTCTGTCTACCCCGGACTCCCTACCTCTGTCTCCCTCCCTCTGTCTCTCTTACTCTGTCTCCCTCCCTCTCTCTCTCTCTGTCTCCCTCCCTCTCTCTCCCTCTCTCTGTCTGTCTCCATCTGTCTCCCTCTTGTCTGTCTCCCTCCATCTGTCTCCCTCCATCTGTCTCCCTCTATCTGTCGCCCTCTATCTTTCTCCCTCTATCTGCCTCCCTCCCTCTGTCTCCATCCCTCTGTTGCCCTCCTCCCTTTGTCTGTCTGTCTCCCTTTGTCTGTCTCCCTCTGTCTCCCGCTCTCTGTCTCCGTCCCTCTGTCTCCGTCCCTTTGTCTCCCTCCCTCTGTCTGTCTCCCTCTCTCTCTGTCTCCTCTCTCTGTCTCCCTCTCTCTCTGTCTCCCTCCCTCTGTCTGTCTCCCTCCCTCTCTCTCCCTCCCTCTCCCTCCCTCTGTCTACCCCGGACTTCCTCCCTCTGACTCCATCCCTCTGTCTCCTTCTCTCTCTGTCTCCCACGGTTTCCCTCTCCCTATGTCTCCCTCTCTCTGTCTATCTTCCTCTGTCTGTCTCCCTCCCTCTGTCTCCCTCTATCTGTCTCCCTCCCTCTGTGGCCCATCTTCCTTTGTCTGTCTCCCTCCCTCTGTCGCCCTCCTCCCTCTGTCTGTCTTCCTCTGTCTGTCTTCCTCTGTCTGTCACCCTCTGTCTCCCTCTCTGTCTCCCTCCCTCTGTCTCCCTCCCTCTGTCTCCCTCCCACTGTCAGCCTCCCTCTGTCTCCCTCCCTCTGTCTTCCTCCCTATGTCTCCCTCCCTGTCTCCTTCTCTGTCTCCCTCTGCCTCCCTCTCCCTCTCCGTCTGTCTCAGTCTCTGCCTCTGTCTGTCCCTGTCTCTGCTTCTGTCTGTTCCTGTATGACCCTGTCTCCCTCCCTCTGTCCCACTCTCCATCTCAATGTCTCTGTCTGTCTCTGCCTCTATCTGTCTGCCCCTGTCTGTCTCTGTCTCTGTCTCTGTCTGTCTCTGTCTATCTGTCTCCCTCCCTCTCTCTGTCTCTCTCTGTCTACCTCCCCTCTCTCTCTGTCGTCTCCCTCCCTCTCTTTATCGCTCTCTCTCTTCCTCCCTCTCCCTCTCTCTCTCTCTCCCGCTGTCTCCTCTCTCTGTCTCCCTCCCTCTGTCTCCCTCCCTCTGTCTCCCTCCCTCCCTCTGTCTGTCTCCCTCTCTCTGTCTGTCTCCCTCTCTCTCTGTCTCCCTCTCTCTCTGTCTCCCACGGTTTCCCTCTCCCTCCCTCTGTCTGTCTCCCTCCCTCCCTGTGTCTACACTGGACTCCCTCCCCCTGTCTCCCTCCCTCTGTCTCCCTCTATCTGTCTCCCTCCCTCCCTCTGTCTGTCCCCCTCCCTCTGTCGCCCTCCTCCCTCTGTCTGTCTCACTCTGTCTGTGGCCCTCTGTCTGTCGCCCTCTGTCTCCCTCTCTGTCTCCCTCTGTCTCCGCCCCTGCCTCTCGCCCTCTGTCTCCCTCCCTCTCTCACTCCCCCACTCCCTCTCTGTCTCCCTCCCTCTCTGTCTCCCTCTCTGTCTGTCTCCCTCTGTCTCCCTCCCTCTGTCTTCCTCCCTCTATCTCCCTCTGTCTGTCACCCTCTGTCACCTCACCCCAGCTTCCCGGGCACACACGCAGCTGCCCGAATACTTTGCAGGTCTTTAAAAGACCATTTACTGGGAGACATTATGCAATAGATGAGGTATAGTGAGAACAAAGCTTATAAAGGAATGCCTCTTAATTAGCAGCAGTTATGTGCTAAGTGCCCGTTAATACCGGTGTCATCCCACGACACACCCATTTGCAGGCGACACTGTACTGTGTCGGGACACACAGTTTGGAAAGCTCTGGTTAGAGAGACAGACCGTAACATTATGACTCATCAACTAGCTGAAGAGCAATTGGAGAGGATAGAACCACTTAATATTTCATGAAGTTTGTTTTCTAAACATTCAGGAATATTAAAAATAAATGCAGTAAGTGCAGTCTGATATACCTTTCTAGTTATCTTTGGAGTTGGTGTATTTTTTAAGTTTAGCACATATTGAACATTTTCATTAGATTTAAATTATTTGCATATTCAATTTAGAGCCATCAGTTTTGCCATTGTCTGTCTTAATCTTTACAGTATATGAATGCTTTAGTTTGAAAGAGAACAGCAGTGACTGATTATTGATATTCATTGATTTTGGAATTTAGGAGAAGTGGTTATTTGTATATTGCTGAATTTGTGGGTACCTGTACTAGCATATGATTTAGAAAGTATTTTACAAAATGTCTTCTTTCTTACTCACTGGCTTACATTTAGAAGGTACAAATGCAGCAAAATGCAATTGGTAATAACAAATGTTCTACTATTCTATGATTTCACATGTCTGCCAATAAAAATGGTACCCGCTTGTGTGAGTAGGCTTAGTGCCCGCAACAGGAAATGGTCCAAAACGTAACATGGATTCATCACATCTTTCCACTTGAAACTGACAATTTTTTTGCAAAGTGGGTAGCTGTGCATTTTGGGCCCTAGCTCAGCTGTACTTAGGCAAACCCGCACATGAAACTAAACAACCAGGGGAGTATAGAGGTGTGTGACCTTCATGGCTCTTACTAAGTAATTTTTACAGAGAAACATTGCAAACGTCAAACTTTGGTAAAAAACAAAAAAAAATCTCACATTTCTATGACTGAAACTTTTGGAATCTGCTGGAGCCACATATTTCCTACCATCCTTAGTTCCCAGACATTTCCCTCATAAAAAAGGTACCCCACTTGTGTGGGTGGGCAAAGAGGCCACAACACAAAAAGCCCTTAAACGCTACATTGAGAGATAAGCAATAGGGGTAGCTGCTGTATTTGGGGCCATGCTGTGGTGCCACCCATGCAAATGTAGGAATCACTGTAGTAGCAAGCCCCAACCAGGCCTACTAGTGCAAGGGATTCGCCCTTCTCTGCTCAGAGTCCTTAGACCAATAGTAAGAAGTTGGCACAGAAACTGGAATAGAAAAGACAAAGTTTATTAAACCTCATGAGGTGGAACTACATTCACACAACACCCTTCGGTATAGTATGAGGTAGCACACTGACTGGAAGGAGCTGGGTCCTTTTATACCCACTCAGGGGCTCAAAAGAAGGCGGTACAAGTACAAGCTGCTGTTCTTAGGCACATACAAGGTCATACAAAAAATGCACAGTCGACAAGTGGGAGGAGCTAACAGTTAGCTAGTTGGAGTAAACACATCCTGACAGTTACATGCTAGGGACGGCTGTATGCTCTTCTGAGCATGTGCAAAGTAGAGGAGACTAAACATATATTCTCTCTAGGCAGATTTCAAGAGCAGTTGACAGGAAGGTAGGACAGAGCACAAGGCATACAAAATGGCCGACAGAAAGACAAAATGGATTCCGTAAAATGGGCAATATAGGTCGAAAAACTGGATGTCTTCTGCTAATGCTTAACTTAATGATTTGCTAAACTACCACAGACGACCCTTTCAGCATTTGCTGAATACATCTGTCTGTCTGGGGTAATCTGGATCTGCATCCTGTACATTGATATTCATCATATCAGAAATCTCTTTGCTTAACATTTGCTGTTCTTTTGTAACACTTCTCTTGGCAGGTGTACAAGCAGTAATGCACATAGAGCAAATCATGTGACCACATTGTATACAAGTACAGCATGTAAATAGTATCACCAGTAGTATACATAGAAAAGTCAGTAGTTTCCAGCCCCAAGTAACAAAGAGTGTCCATATCCAGTTTGAAAATGCCCATGTACCAGACTCTGGGTGAAAGTCTGCAGCAATCTTATGCAGTTTAGAGATTGAGTCATAAACTGAAGGCGAATGGTCTGGGATGAAGGCTAAACTACCACACCACAGCCATTTTAGAAAAGTAGACAACCTGTGGATTCCACGGTGGTGTGCCTTGTGGGATTTCCACAAGGCTTTCTTATCAACAATGCCCTGCAAACCAGAACCATTGGCTAAAATCGTGCATTTGTCTTACAATTCTGTGATGGAAACTTCTGAAATCTGGAGGATTCCACAAAATTCCCACCACCCAGCATTCTCCCATTTGCCCCACTAAAAATGCTGCCCCACTTGTGTGGCTGGGCCTAGTGCTCGCGATGGGAACGTATCAAACCCAGGCCAATGGGTGTTCCACCGTGGTCCTGTCATTTACACAGATTTGTTGCTTTCCTGTCACGGTCACTAGGCGCAGCCACACAAGTGGGTTAGCCTTTTTATCGCAATAAATGGGAGAACACTGGGTGATCGGAGTTATGTGTCTTCCTCCTGATTCTGGAAGATTCCATCACAGAAATGGAAGGAAAATTGGTGATTGTAGGCAAAATGTGAGGTTTGCAGGGCATTGTGCTTATGAAAACATCATGGGATCCACACAAAGCAGGGAGATAAATATCAATATACATGTATTTGTCCGTTAATACTGTGCTTTATTTCACAGGTTATGGCCCCTGGAAAATTCTAGGAGTGCCGACACGGAGAATTCCGGTAGTTTTTAATATTTTTCACACATTATATCCATTCGGTTTGGACGTGCCTTAGCGAGCGTGGACCACCGGGGATATTCACTGTTTTTGGTCCTGAAGAAAGCTGCATTAATTCTCTTGGACAGCTGAAACATGTCGACCTTATTTTGATAGGATACAAGGGGTCAATAATATTACCTCTAAGGTATCCCATACACTGTTTTTTAACGATATTAGCTGACCACTGAATAAAATTGGTTCTGGCACAGCTGGTATTTTTTAATCTCACTATCACCTTCACATAACACATACTGAAAACACTTTTTCATAACAACCAGCTCCGCTGTAAATCAGGCGTTGAAGCACACTGGAGGGACATTCTGTTCCTCCAGTGGGAACCCCATGATGAAGCATGTCACCACTAGGGTGAGTGAGGGTTCTTCTTAAAAATAAGTTATTCTTAAAAATAAGTTATTTTTTCCCAATGTGTGTGTTGCACTTATGATTTTCTTTAACAAAGTCTCATCACTATTGGTTTGAGTCTTTTCTCTTGGGAGCTTGGGCTTTAAGTTCTGACCATAGCACCTATGAGTCACTCTTTAGTTGTTGTTGTATATCCACACAAAGCACACTGCCCTGAATTTCCCAGGGTGTCTAGTTTTCAGAAATGTGTTGGTTTGGTAGGTTTCCTTAGGTGATGGCCAAGTTAACGTATCTAGCCCCATTGCCAAATCATGTTAGTTTATTGACAGGAAATGTTGATGTTTCCACATTACATTTGGGGGCTTTTCTTGCTGTGTACACAAGGCCCACTCATACAAGAAGAGGAGTATTTTTTCAGAACAAGCAAGGGAATGTTGGACAGTAGGAATTTTGGGAACCCCTATGAATTCCTTAGGTTTAAACAACAGAAATGCAAGAAAAATGTTTGATTTTAGGCAGAATTTAAGGTATGCAGTGAGAGAGTAAGCAAACGTCATGGAATTCATGCAAGGCATACCATCCTGGACTCCCCTCGATGTCTGGGTCTGGTTCTTTTCTCCAGGCGGAGGCCCACCCAAGCCCAAAAAGTGCAGCCATTCACCATGGCAAGTGGGCCGATATTGGGTTTTAGCCCCACTCTCCTGGCTTATATGTAAAAATCACACTGAAAAGAATCAAATGTTCTCTTGCTTGCCTGTGAGATGAGATGCTATAGTCCATAGAAGATAACGGGACGGTATCGATCAAACGATGAATTACCAGGCAGGAAATGGTAGTATTGATCACGTCCTTACTGTGCTCAGCGTAGACCATTCGCACATAGGCTAATCAGTTCTGATGTAGGAATCACTGGAAATAGCATACTGGAGTTGAGATCAAAGTTCAATGCTCATGTCATAAGTGTGAACACCTGTTCAGGATGCAGCTGCTGCACACGTCAGGGTCTTCGGTAAAGTCAACAAAGTCTGCCGGGCCCGAGGCTGAATGAACACCCTCCTGACATATGTAAACAGGATCAGTGCCTGTGGGCAGAGTCTTACCAAAGGTGGCTTTGTCTGTCTGGGCTCTGCTTCACCTGTGGCTCAGTAGGATGGTTCAAGCCTGCACACCCCTTCTGTTCTTAGGCATCACAGCTCCTGCACCTAGTCCAGTGTTCCCACTGTAGCGCTCCTAATGTGTGCTTCAGCCTCTTGGCACCTCAACAGCTCCTGCCCGGATGCCGTTTCCTGCAATCTCCTCCTCCAGGCTGAACCAAGTCTGCCTGCAGACCGGTGCACTGTAACTTGTGGATCTGAGAGAAGCCTGCACTGCTGCTGTATATGCTGCATGTGAGGAACTTTGCACCACTCCATGCGCCTCACATGAGTAGCTTGCACTGCCAGTGCCCCGTGGGACCTTTTCTGTACTTGTTCTTATTCCCATTACTATGTGTGCATGAGGGACGTTTGCAGTGAAGATGCTCATTGTGGTGCCGGATAGGTGTGAGGAAAGCTTGAGAAAACGTCTTCACTGCACAAACGCCAAGATGAAGGACGTTACTACTGCCTCCCCCCTGCTCTGGACCAAAGGCGTCTTTGTGGGAAAGTTCAGGCCCACAGAAAGCTGTGGTGGCCACTGAATGAATGACTGTGCCTTTATGGAGTGGATATTTTTTATTCTGTTCAATTTAGAGCTAGAGGTGGACTGTGAATGTTTGTAAGATCCTGACTGCCAGCATAACACAACATCTACCACACTGCTTCTCAGCTATAAAACATTGTGATAGGTTCTCCATTCTACCAGACTGGGAAACCCCATCATGGTAGGCTAAGCTCGCCGCACTATCATCCACATATTTGTAGTAGAATAAAAACTTGCAAGCATGTGATTCCCCTATGTTCATCCCCTACTGTTTGAGTGTTCCTAATGGGCCACCAGTGACCCAGAGCCTCCTGTGAATCCTCTACTCCCCCCTTGTACTGTAAGATCAGACTGAGGGACAAGAGCAGGATTGGGAAAGGATTCTTTAGGTACCTTTTTAGTTCTATTCGGTAGACTTCATGGAAGGAGCTGCGAGGGATCCAGGGCCATACACGCAAAAGAAATCTTGAACCACTCTTGGATATCATATCTTATAGCTGTTTCAGCCCCAAGGTTTGTGTTCCACATTAGGCTGCGAAGATTCAGGTCAACATTACAAGTGGCCTTTTAAATTGAGATCCATTCACAGACACATATTGCTGCACATATCCCAGTTCCAAGTGGTGCAGTGTTGATTGCATCCAATAATTAAATGGTGCGATAAAAATTGTACCACTTGTTAAATTTTAGCAGGTCAAGCCTACTGACATTAACAAGGGGAAAAGGACCGGTTTTCACGAGGACCTGCAGATTTTGGTGCAGTTAATACCCAAATCCACATGGTATTCCCTCAAAACTCACAAAAATGATCAAATTTTCTATCAGATAATACCCAAACGCAGCAGTGTCAGACTCTATCCATTCGATAAGTATTGCATCAAAATACTGGGCCCCTCTGTAAAGAAGTTCAAACGTGGATTATAGATGAAATAAGTATTTATTATAGAATAGGATCCCATCCACAGGATAAAGAGTCACCAGTAGCAAGGTCCAAGTTCAACTGCCTAGATACTCTAAACATCACAACTACAGAATCTGTATAGAGCATTCTAATGCATGTGGCAGCCTGGCAACAGGCTGCATAACCTAGGTGCTCAAGATGCCACACATCTCCCTTCTTATAACAATTAAGAATAAACAGAAAACATTATCTTACAAAGTCATTAAAACGAGTAGGTGCATGTGTAATCCTTGAAGATTTCCTTGTGATGACAGGACCAACCACAGCCCGATGAGATGAGGTAGTTGTCGAAGAACCAATCCCAGGGTGATGAGAAGAGATACCTGTAGATGAAGAACTTGACACAGGAGATTTGGAATTGTCAACAAAGTCTTTCTTGATCACCACAACGCTGTTCAAGTTCCAAATGCGATGATCAGTTGTTTTGATAGCATTGCCTAAAACCTTGATGACCTGAATGGGCTTTAAAAATGAAGCAGATAACATCTTGTTCTTCTTACATGGATTTCTTATAAGAACCCAATCACCCACATGCACCACCGTGTGTTTTACAGAATGTTTCAAATCATGAATCCTTTTCCTAGCTTGTAACTTTTTCTCTTGACCTATTTTCCGATCCTCACTTCCATTAGAAACTTTGAGATGCAAATTATTTACCCAAGGCGGGGAAACCAAAGTATTTGGACACCTACCTCTGAAGAGCTCAAAGGGTGTTTTGCCTGTAGTGGCATGTGGTGATAACCTGTAAAGTTTAACTTTTTCAAAAACATCTGATCTCCAATCTGAACCAGCAGATTTAGACATTCTAATTGTCTCCTTGAGCACACGGTTAAATCTCTCCACGGTGCCGTTCGTCTCTGGGTGATAGAGAGAAGATTTTTTATGTTTAACACCATGTTTAGACAAGAATAATTCCATTTCCCTAGAGACAAGTTGACTTCCATTGTCTGTCAAAATAATGCTGGGAATGCCCTCCCTAGCGAAAAGTTTTTCTAAAAAGAGTATTACATGTTTGGACTCTATGCCACGAGTGATAGCAATCTCTGGCCACCTTGAAAAGCAGTCTATTAAAACTAAGACATACCATTCAGACCCCGCTGAATATATAGGCCCAAGGATATCTAAACCAACTTCTTCCCAAGGATTATTTGGAATGTTCTGATAATCATGGGCTGAATTTTGGGCTTCGCCACCTTCTCACTCAAAGCACATTCCATACAGTCTCTTACTTTCCTCTCAATTTCCAAATCCATGTTGGGCCACCAGTATGACATCCTCAAATTCTCTTTTGTCTTTGAAATGCCCATATGTCCACTATGAGCTAATGAAATGAGCTCACTCCTAATAGATATCAGGGGAACCAATCTAGTACCTCTGACAAGTAAACCATCATGTTCAGATAACTGGTCTTTAACGTGCCAATATTTCTCCAGTAAGTCTCCATCTTTTGGCTTGACCTTCCATCCAACTTTGATCAATTTCAAAATCTCCATAAGAGCCAAATCTTCTTGAGAGGCCTTCAACCACTTACACTTATCAATGATACTCTCACCAACTGAACAAACCATTTCATCTTCACCTTCCAAATCCTCCTCCAGATCTAAATCTTCCTGAGAGACAAGACTAGATAAGGCATCTGCTACCTTATTTTCAACACCTGGCAGATATTTAACCTCAAAATTATAATCTTGTAATCCTACAACCCATCTTGTAATCCTACTGGAAACTGCATCAATCCCTTTGGTTTTTAAGATTTCACATACCGGTTTGTGATCAGTTCTCACTTCAAAAGTACTTCCCCACAAGAAGTTTTTCAATTTCTTCACGGCCCAATATACTGCTAACGCTTCATGTTCTACCACAGAATATCTCAGCTCTGGACCCCTCAAGCTTCTTGACAAAAAAAAATAACTACCTCATTCCCTTCACTCTTCTGTGTTAAAACTGCCCCTAATCCTTTTAAACTTGCATCTGTTATTAGAATAGATTTCTTCTCTGGGTCAAAACTATTCAATTTGGGAGCATTGTTCAATTTTCCCTTCAGGACAATGAACTCTTTTTCACATTCATCACTCCATATAAACTCAGTTCCTTTTTTTAGCAATGATCTCATGCAAACACACAAAGAAGCAAAACCACAAATAAATTTGTTATAGTACTCCGCCATACCTAGAAAGCTAATCAATTCTTCTTTGTGTTTGGGAGAGGACATCTTCATCATGGTGTTAATCAGACCAGCTTTCGGTGAAATACCATCTCCTGAGATTGTGTGTCCAAGATAATCTATGGAGTTTTTCCTAAATTTACATTTTTCCAATTTAACCGTTAGACCAGATTCACACAAACGTTGTAACACACCGAACCAATCTCAAATCATGCTCCTCATCACAGCTCCCAAAAATCATAATATCATCTTGGTACACTCTCACACCATTCAAACCTTTTAAGACACTTTCTAAAGCTCTTTGAAAAACTGAGGCAGCTGACACCAGCCCAAATGGAAGCCTCACAAAGCGAAAAGTGCCGAATGGTGTTACAAAAGCGGTCAGATCTTTTGAGTCTTCATCAAGTTTTATTTGATGATAAGCGGATCTTAAGTCCACTGTGCTAAAAACTTTTGCCCCTTTTAACAACATTAACATGTCTGTAATTTTAGGTAAAGGGTAGTGATCTACCACCACGTTCTTATTCAATTCTCTAAGGTCTATGCATAGACGGAGAGAGCCATCTGATTTCTTGGCGGCTACAATCGGAGCGACCCATTGGGTTGCTTATTTATTTATTTATTTATTTATGATTCTTGTAGAGCGCACAGCTACCCCCGTCGGGGGTGTCCCGGCGCTAAAACCGTCAGCAGAAAAGAAAGAAGGGCCTGTCTAGATAGAAGAGAATAGCCAAGTTTTCAAGCGTCTACGGAACAGTGCTTCAGAAGGGGCAAATCTGAGGTCTAAGGGAAGGCTGTTCCAATGTTTTGCAGCAAGGACAGCAAAGGCTCTGCCACCCATTCGGGCGCGGCGGAAGCGTGGCACCACCATAAGACGAAGACTGTTAGAACGTAGGTCTCTTACTGAATGCGATAATGTCAATCTCTTTCTCAAGTATTCAGGTCCGGATCCGTTCAGAGCACGGAACGCAAGAGTGAGAATTTTAAACTTAATGCGGCAGGCTATAGGAAGCCAATGGAGCTGTTTGCGAAACATTGAGATCGGGTGTCGGAAAGGGATATTGCCAATCAGTCTTGCTGCCGCATTTTGGACTACTTGAAGGCGTTCAATTTGGTACAATGGGGCCCCCGCATACAGACTGTTGGCGTAATCCAAATGAGAGGTTATTAAGGCCTGGGTAACTGTTCTGCGCGCATCCATTGGCAGAAATGGAAAGATTTTTCTCATCATTTTTAATTTTCCAAAGCAGGCGGCAGTAACTTTATTAATTTGTGGGCTGCAGGAGAGCGTATCATCAAACTGGAATCCCAGATTACGAGCAGAATGCACCGGTATTGGGGGGGGGTTGAGAACCGTAGGCCACCAAAGTGAGGGGGGTATTGTCATTTTTTGATTAAAAAACAGGACTTCCGTCTTGTCAGTGTTAAGACGGAGATGGTTCAGGGCCATCCAAGAGCAGATTTCGCCCAAACAGTGGCGGAAACTAGAGAGGCTGGAGTCAGAGTGATCTCTAAAGGAGAATATCAGCTGAGTATCATCAGCATAGGAAATCACTCTGACTCCGCATGCCTCCACTACCCTGGCCAACGGTGCAAGGTAGACATTAAAGAATAAAGGACTCAAGGCCGAGCCCTGCGGGACTCCACAGGTAAGAGGTTTGCACTCCGATTTAAAAGGTCTGAGAAGAGCTTCTACCTCTTCTATGATACCCTCCTTGACTAATTTCTCCAATTCTGTTTTAACTTGATCTCTAACAGTAATGGGGACACTACGTACTTTACAACAAATCGGTACAGCATCTTTCTTTAATTTAATGTGATGATCATAGTTCTTCACACAACCCAATTTCTCAGTAAAGACAGTTGGGAAATTCTTTTTCAAGTTATTTGAGAAGGGCTCATCACAATCTTGGTTTACATTGACAGAATTAGTGTTAACAAAGGGTAAGTCCTTTAAGATGATGGGAGGAGAGGAATTTGGATCTAACATCACACCCAAATCTTTTTGAACAAACCAACTCAAAATATTGTCCCCTTTTTGTGAAATATAGATTTTTGAGTCAGTGAGTCTCTCTTTGTAATTAATGTTTCCTTGGAAGTATCCTAAAATTTCTATGGGTTTCCTACCATATGCAAGTGGTTTTATATCTGGACGAAACATGTTAACTTTACCTTGTAAATATTTGAGATAAAATTCCTTTGCCACAATGGTGATTTTTGCACCTGAATCAAACAATACTTTAACAGGATGACCATTGACAAAAATTTCATCAACAGGACAATTCTTTGGTTGAGGACCGAAAACTACTTGAACTAAAACTTGACCACACTCAACATTCCCATCATAATCACTTGTGTCATCAAAATCATAATAAATCTCATTAACTTTGCCTTTGTATTCCTTTCCCTTGCAAACATTAGTAAAGTGTCCCTTCCTTTTGCATTTGCCACAGGTAGCTTTCCATCCAGGGCATTGTCTATCATTCGTAAAGTGTCCCATTTTGCCACATCTAAAACACTTCACTTGTGTAAAGTCGAATTTCTTATCTGATTTGGTACTGAGAGGTTTGTTATTAGTTATATCTCTCATACTACCTCTCTGGTTAGCATTTTCTTTAGTAGCATTTGGGGTCTTTACAAGATTGACAGTGCTATTAGTTTTACTTTCACCATTCTTTTTTATGACATCTACACACTTAATAGAATGTTCAATCCTTTTTGCTATGGTAATTACATCATCTAAGTCAGGTTCATCTTTTTGCCACAATTCCTCTCTAACACGCTCAATGCTACAACCTAGCATGAACTGATCTCTTATTCTTTCATCAGAAGAGGCAGCAAACTTACAAGATGATGCTGATTTTCTTAGCGCAGTTATATAATTTTCTATGCTTTCTTCTTCATGTTGTAATCTGCGGCCAAAATGATACCTTTCTAAGATAGTAGAAACTTTCGGAAGATAGTGTTTATCTAACATAGCAATACAAATTTCATATTCATTAAGATTCCTATCTTGTATCTCTGGTAGATGATCAAATACCTCCTGGCCCTCTGTCCCTAAACAGTGTAATAACAGAGCTGTTTTCCTTTCCGCTCTTAAGTTGGCCCCACAAACTTTTGCATATCTTTCAAACACTTTACACCATTTTTACATTTAATGGGAGGATCCCCAGGAGTTTGTAAGAAAAATGGAGGAGCAGTGACGTTCTGCATTATGTATACTTGATCAATGTCACCCCAAATAAAAGAAAGTGAAACTTTTTCAGGATTAATAACAATAAATTGTTACAGAACTTTTTAAAACTTGGAAACAAAATTTGTGTTATGAATACAGTTAGCCTGAAGAAGCCCTGTGAGCACAGGGTGGTTGACCTGAGCACACCTGTGTGCTTTAAATGAGCAAAGGTAATTCAAAAGGTTAATGTTCAAGAAAAGTTTTATTCACTTTTTTTATTCGTAGATATGTATCATAGTTCTGTTTCAAAGTAGTAATTTCACTGAAACTTCAACTCATAAACGAATGTTCAAAATTGTAAATACAGATATATCCAAAGTATTCAAATTCCATATGGTGATGCCAGACATAACTCCTCTCCCCGATGCATTTCGAGCCTAGGGGCTCTTCGTCAGGGGGTACACTGTAGGTAAAGTAAAGGAAGGTAGTATAAGTGTGGAACAGGATCTGTGTGAGAGCTAGCAAATAGTGACATTCGGCGCTGTGAATATCTCCAACATGCGAAGTGCTTAAGTCACCTGCTGGTGCACGTGCATTAAAAAAAAGTGAAATAGAAAGTTAGATGCGACAAGCCTGAAGGGTTAAATTGAGAAATTCCATAAGTTTAAACGTGAAGGGTGATAAAGAACTGTTGTGACCAAAAGAAACGGAACGAAGAAACGGAAAAAAAACGAACAATATTGCATAAATTAAACGAGTGAACCTGCGTGGCCCACGGTGAACTATGTGGTGCGCAATTATGAAATATCGTAGTATCGCACTTACCAAGGATTAGAAAGATGGAAAGACCATGCATCACCGACAGAGCCGTATGTGCAGTGCGCTACTGGTAAACGCCGACAGACGTGCGTGGTAGTGTGCGCGAAGCCGCAATGGCGTTTGTTGAAAACAAACAGTGAAATAGAAAACGGGCTGCGAAGTCACTCGAAGCCGGTAAACACAAACAAGGGACTGAACGAGAGTGCACACGTCGGGGAAGTAAGTTGAAAGGGAAAAAGGAAAACAGTGTAGAGGAAATCAAAAAATAGTGTAGAGGAAATCAAAAAATAAAGCTCGAATAGATGCAATGAAGTACAAAGATAAGTGGGAGATGTAAATAGGAAAACGTAAGAAAAATTAAGATTCAGGATGTCCAGAAGGTCAAAAGAATCAGAAGATAAAAGAACACAACATGTAATATCAAGGTGACTGAATCATCATTTCAATAATCAAAGCATATACAAAAAAGTTGAACAACCAGCTGTCAAATACAGTTCAAAGGGTAATATATAATGTTACAGGAGAGGAGTTATGTATGGTATCACCATATGGAATTTGAATACTTTGGATATATCTGTATTTACAATTTTGAACATTCGTTTATGAGTTGAAGTTTCAGTGAAATTACTACTTTGAAACAGAACTATGATACATATCTACGAACAAAAAAAGTGAATAAAACTTTTCTTGAACATTAACCTTTTGAATTACCTTTGCTCATTTAAAGCACACAGGTGTGCTCAGGTCAACCACCCTGTGCTCACAGGGCTTCTTCAGGCTTTATACGTTTCTGCTCTTTCTGGACAGTTGGAGCATTACCCTGAGCACCCTAAGAGACTTGGTTTTTCTCGTATATACTGATTTTGAACGTTTTGGTTTACCTAAGGAGTGCAGCGGAATCCTATTGTTTAATGAATACAGTTAGAACATTTGAAAAGTAATCACAGTGTCTCTCTTTCCTTTTTTTAAATTTAAACACAGTCTCAGTGTCTCCTTTCTTTTCTTAAAAAATGTATGAATTGTCCAGTTTAATACCTGTTGTTGCACGACTTCTCTGTAAAGAAAACTACTTGAAATGTTTAAAATTGAAAATAATGTAATCGTGGTGAATCTGTTGTTCTATAAATTAAATCCGTGTTATTTGTGATGAATCGGTAGTTTTCAATAAGAAAATGGCTGCCGCGTCGTGGTAAACGTCATGACGCTTCTTTCTAATGGTAACAGCTGAAATGTCCGACGTTGTCTTGGAGCGCGAGAGAACGAGCGTTGTGCTCGAGTGGTAAGCCTTTGAGAAATGCTGCCGATGTAATGGTTGAAGCTGCGCTGGGGCGCGAGAGAACGAGCGTTGTGCTCGAGCGGTAAGCTTTTGAAAAATGCTGTCAATGCAATGAGGTGTTGCCTGAAGTTAGTCAAAGTAAATAAACAAGTTGTTGATGTGCCGCGATATACAAAGACACGGGCTGTCACAGCGATGAAGTACATAAACACACGGCTTGGAACAGCGATGCGATGTGACCTGAAATTGCCAGAAACGAAATACACAGGCAGAATAGGAGCGCTGAAGGCTGTCGCGTTAATTGAAAGTAGCAACACCAGAGAGAGCACAAAGTAAACAAGCTGTAATTGGTAGATTGTGCTGGCAATTGGCAGATTGAAAGTACTAAAAGGCTAATGAGCGTTGCGTGTGCTAGATGAAATCATCAAACAGCGCTGTGTATAATGCAGAGTGCAAGTGAGAAAGCAGAGTTTAGTTAAAATTCAAGAAATAACGCTGGGGTTTTTCCAGGAAGTAGGTTTAAAGGAAATAAGAGTTCCTCAATCCATGAAAGGTCATAGAAAGTTGAAGATTAAAATTAACAGTACCTTGATAAATTTCAAAATGAGGTAAAAGAAGATATCTTTGTATCCTTGTTGCCAATGTAAAGAAGTTCAAACGTGGATTATAGATGAAATAAGTATTTATTATAGAATAGGATCCCATCCACGGGATAAAGAGTCACCAGTAGCCAGGTCCAAGTTCAACTGCCTAGATACTCTAAACATCACAACTACAGAATCTGTATAGAGCATTCTAATGCATGTGGCAGCCTGGCAACAGGCTGCATAACCTAGATGCTCAAGATGCCACACCCTCCCATTGAGGTCCTTAATCATAGACGTCATTTAGGGGTCGCAACCCTGGCTTGCCCCTTGTGGCCCCTGGCACTGTCTTTGCAACCCCTGACCTCAGAGGTGGCAAAATCGGTGCTAGGAACACCATGGCAACCCGTCCTTATGGATGTTGGTTGGGGCTCCACTCTCTTTATTTTCTCTCAAAATCTTTTATTACACTGATTGTGAAAATGTAATAAAAATGCAGGACAATTAGCTAGAATATGACCTTCCCTGTCAGCTGAAGTGAGTGAAAAAAAACAACAGCTTTAAAATGTCTGTTGTGTGCGTGCTTGCAGGTGAGTGAGTGTGTGTTTACATGAAAGTGTGTGTGTGAAAGTGTGTATGTGTAAGCATGTCAGAGTGGAATTGAGGGTCAAAGGATGTGTGATGTCACTTCCGTTACCCCAGGCATTTTGGTGAATTGACGTTCATGGCCTTAATGTGACTTGTAAATTCCTGCAGCTCTGAAACAGAGATTCTATTATAGTGGCCTGAAATGTATAAACGCTGCATCTGTCATTATTGTTTTAATTATAGTAAATGCTACTAAGTTGAACTGAGCAGTTTGTGTGCTTGTGTAAAGAAAGCATGCTTTGTTCTGTCAAAAAAGGGTGATTTACTAAAGTCTATGCCACCGCAATGAAGGACCGTCGAGGATAGGAGACCTCCAATTCACCTGACAGCAACCAAACAGTGGCCATATTGTATTTACTCAACCTCACAGGTGGGACAGAAAGTGACTGCGAGCAGCTGCAGCATAAAGCTTCCAACAGGGGCCAGCACCCCACCCTATCTTCTGTGCAGTGACCCTCACACCCTCCAGTGATGTCACCAATTCTGAATACCCTGATGAATGTCATCAACACCATCGTACACATCCTCAGCATGGGTGTCAATTCACCAAAATGCCTGGTGTAGCGGATTGGACATCGCACGCAATGTGACCTTTACTTTGACTCACACACACATGCTTACGCATACTAACACATTCACACACACTTGCGCTCATAAACACACATTCTCCCGCAAACATGCATACAACATACATTTAACAGCATATTTTACTTACCTTAGCTTCCAAATAGGGTCAGAGATTTTTTTATTACCTACCATACCTTTTTTTTAAACTTGTTTTTCTTTCAGAATCGCACAAGTATTACATTACATGTAGTCCCACAGGGTCACGGAGTAATGGAAAAAATATCATGTTACCTTACATTTCAGGTTGTTGGTGCAGGTCATCGAAGCAGCCTAAATGTGTGTACATACTCTCGGCCCACACTTACCATACCTTCTCACATGAATTAATCCTCCAAATCTGTTGTGGTTTATATTGGTGGCAATAGTGTTTTGTAATGCCACCGGGGAAACGTAAACACACACCACTTGGGCTCTGCAAGTGCATTTGATGGGAGCATATATGTTTGCGGCATTGGCATTTTGATTTAGCACATGCTTGTTGTCACTAGGGCACATCCATGTTTCTCATTTTATGTGTCTAAGTCATGCACAAGTGCGATGATTGTGTATGATCAGGTATAGTGAGCACATTCTCTGTTGAAATGGCTTTGTGAAGTAAAAAAAAAAACACCAACAAAAATTAATGGAAGGCTCCCTGGAGTCTTTCTGGGGAATAGTTGCAAGGGTTTGTTTTAAAATGTGACTTAGGTACACAGTTTGCCAGATTCGCACCAGTAGTGCTGGAACAGTTTTCAGATTGGGGGGTGCTGACATCTAAGTTACATCACTGAGGTCATTGGGATTGTAAAAATCCTAGCTTCACACAAGGTGAGGCAAAGGTGTAGCAAAGTATTCAGCAGGAGAGTGGTATGGGTGTATGTAGTATGCCGCTGGTGGTGCATTTTGGAGCACACTGAGGCAAATATAATACTAAAGCATTGTATGGAAGCACTTTGCCGTTTGCAGAGAGCACACTTTACATTGAAATGGCCACACAATTTGCAGACATACAGTTTTACTGATAAAACTATATAGCAAACACATGATAATGTGAGGAAATTAGAATTCAGTGAATATTTATCATATGTGCTTGATCAAGTAAAAGTGTCTTGATTTGTTTTGAAATTATTAAAATCTATGTATCCATCACACTTCATAATTACAAAACAAAATGTGCTTTGCTTTCCCCCCTAACTGCTGAAATATTGTGTAATATGTGTAGAGTTAATTTACAGGTATATACATTTTGTTTTGTGTTATGAAAAAATCATATTTTACAGCCTTTCCTTTCACACTCTCTGTACCCCAGCAAGACTGTCACATACTTCACTTTAAATATTCACCTCGCTTTACAGTCAGAGAAAGTAAACACCAACCTCCATGTTAAAATAATAAGCAGTGATTTGTCAAAAGACATAGCCTGACATTGTACTTCTGTCTATGAGGAACAGAAAATGAGATTAAACTAATTAACTAATACAAAATGTAAAGGCATTTTTACCTATCCCTCTTTGCGACCCATCGTTTGGGGGGGACGCTGATGTAGACGGAATACAATTTATGTGACCTGTCCAGCCCGCAAGAAATAAAGGAGACTGGCAACTGCAAACACACAACTGCTTATACATTCATTTTGCAATGCACTACCAATAGACTTGTAAAGACAACTTATTCCAGGGACATTCACAAGTGTCGATGCTCACTTATTTATATATTGTGTATAATTTACGGGAGAATCTATAAGTTAGAGGAACCTAGGATTTAGTATTAAACAATAATTCATCACCCCTTTCTCTTATTCTGTCATATGTAAGATTGTTTTGGCGTAGTACATTCAGGTGTGGAAGGATGGATGGGGGGATGAATGGAAGATTTTCAGATATTTAACGCTACTTTTTCACATCTAGTGGAGATTCAACGCAAGCATGCACACAAAGGTCCTGATTATGTTCGGTGTAGATCTCCCAGACAAGGAAAGAGATGTGTACTTTTGTCTTTCTTTGTTTGCCTTGCTGAATGCTTATCTTCTACAATTCTATATTATAGTGGATCATATTTGAGTTTGCTTGCTTGTATAAATGAATTAATTCAAATACGTTTTGTGTTGCCTTATCCTTGGTTATGCCCCTTATTCTTCTGTATCATTCAAAGTGCATGTTTCTAGGCAATATGTAGTCAAAAGTTTGAACTAAATCATTGTGGTATTCCTTGACATTCCAGCATCAACGTAGTGCTCCCCACATGTATACAATTTCATACCAGTAGTTCTGGCAGATCTGAAGTAGTCTCGATACAGGCCTGGTCCCTAGATTTAGTGTCAGCGAGACCACAGACTCATGTTTTAGCTCTCCAGCCCCCCGGGTCCAGTGGTCACAGGATATATAACCAGTGGGCTATTATCTCTTAACTCCTGACACAAAGATGCAAATGCCCCATTCTCCAGTTCTACCTTGTTCTCTAGATTGGAAATACATTCAACTGCTCAGATCTCAGAGATCTGGTATCTTTTGATGGCATCACCCTGCATTTGCAAGAAGCCCTCTGTTGCCATCATTGCTGTCCAGAGCACTCACATACCTGTGGAGGAGAGGTGGGCCCTAATGTCTTTGTAGCCTTCTCCAGCACGGATATCATGTTTTTAATGTAATCTGAGGCTTTCTGTAGGTTGTTTAGCACCAGGATGACCAGAGTTTACCCCCATGAGAGGCCGCCCCCATTTCTCCTGAGCACTCAGGATCCTCTGTCTCGAGGAACCAGCCCTCTCAGGCTCCTGGGAAAAGAGCTCCTCTTTGATCGTATGTGGGCACTGCTTGATCTCCTTGGAGGACACATTTACCTCCCTGATGTGTACGCGCGGAGCCTCTCTGTAGGATGGCTCCAGGCCACATCTTCATATAATGAAGGGCAGGCAGACCTAGCTCACCAAAAGGCACTCCTCCAATCTTCCCTCAACGGCCTTGCCTCTTCCACGTCTCGTTACCACCTTGTTGATATCTTTGAATGTCCACCCCTTGAGTATTGTACTATCGGGGGTCTCACGGATGTGTTTAAGTCATGTTGGAGCAGCATTTAGATTCCCTTGCAATCCCAGGCCTACACAGTTGAGCCGTAAAGCAGACACTACCATCTTGCCCCCCATCGCAGGTCTGACCCTCAGAGAAGATACTGGGCTCCAGATAAAACAAGCATTTACAATGCAATGGTCTCGGCAATATTATAGGTAGAGCTATTGGTATTGCTCATTATTTTTTTATCTTTTTTGTATCCCTAAATAAATGGCATTGTCATTTCTATTGGCATTAGCTTATTTTTTTGCATATGTGATACCTATTGCATTAGCAGAGAGAGAGAGAGGTATTGAAATAGAGAGAGAGTGAGGTAGTGAGAGAGAGAGTGAGGAAGATAGAGAGTGAGGTAGTGAGATAGAGAGAGTGAGGTAGTGAAAGAGTGAGGTAGTGAGGGAGAGGGATGTTGTGAGGTAGTGAGATATAAGCAGAGTGTGATGTTGTGATGTAGTGAGATAGAGAGAGAGGTAGCGAAAGAGAGAGTGAAAATGAGTTAGTGAGATAGAAAGAGTGAGGTAGTGAGCTAGAGAGTGATTGAGGTAGTGAGTTAGAGAGAGAGTGAAGCTGTGAGGTTGTGAGCTAGAGAGTGAGGTAGTGAGAGAGTGAGGTAGTGAGGTTTGAGAGTGAGACGTTGTGAGATAGTGAGGTAGTAAGATAGATAGAGTGGAGTAGTGAGGTAGAGAGAGTTATGTAGTGAGAGAGAGGTAGATAGAGAGTGAGGTAGTGAGAGACAGAGAGAGTGAGGTAGTGAAAGAGTGAGGTAGAGAGGGATGTTCTGAGGTAGTGAGATGGAAACAGTGAGTGAGTTTGTGAGGTAGTGAGGTAGAGAGAGTGAGGTAGTGAAAGAGAGTGAAAGTGACTTAGTGAGATAGAAAGAGAGAGAGTGAGGTAGTGAGAGAGAGAGAGTGAGGTAGTGAGTTAGAGAGAGAGTGAAGTTGTGAGGTAGTGAGATAGAGAGTGAGTTAGTGAGAGAGTGATGTAGTGAATTTTTGAGGGAGTGAGTCGTGATATAGTGAGGTAGTGAGAGTGAGATAGAAATAGATAGAGTGAGGTAGTGAGATAGAGAGAGAGTAAAGTTGTGAGGTAGTGTGTTAGAGAGTGATGTAGTGAGAGAGTGATGTATGTAGAGATAGTGATGCAATGTGGTATTGAAAGAGTTATTTAGTGAGGTAGTGAGATTGTGAAGCTGTGAGATAGAGAGTGAGTTAGTGAGAGAGAGTGAAGTAGTGAGAGAGAGAGTGAAATAGTGAGAGAGATAGTGAAGTAGTGAGAGAAATAGTGAAGTAGTGAGAGAGAGTGAGTCAGTGAGAGGGAGAGGGAGTTAGTGAGAGAGAGAGTGAGTTAGTGAGAGAGTGAGTGAGTGAGTGAGAGAGAGAGTGAGGTAGTGAGAGAGTGATGTATGTAGAGATAGTGATGCAATGTGGTATTGAAAGAGTTATTTAGTGAGGTAGTGAGATTGTGAAGCTGTGAGATAGAGAGTGAGTTAGTGAGAGAGAGTGAATTAATTAATTAATTAAGTAGTGAGAGAGAGAGTGAAGTAGTGAGAGAGAGAGAGTGAAATAGTGAGAGAGATAGTGAAGTAGTGAGAGAGATAGTGAAGTAGTGAGAGAGAGTGAGTCAGTGAGAGGGAGAGTGAGTTAGTGAGAGAGAGAGTGAGTTAGTGAGAGAGTGAGTGAGTTAGTGAGAGAGAGTGAGGTAGTGAGAGAGAGAGCTAACTACACACACATACAGACCCACCCACACAGAGTCACACACACACAAAGTGTATCACCCACAGACACACATACAGAGCCACATACACACACAGAGCAG
This sequence comes from Lissotriton helveticus, assembly GCF_964261635.1. Lineage (NCBI taxonomy): Eukaryota > Metazoa > Chordata > Amphibia > Caudata > Salamandridae > Lissotriton > Lissotriton helveticus. The sequence continues at coordinate 1,789,489,791 of NC_136057.1, forward strand.
CAAGCACAGCGGGGGGGCAGGGAAACAACTCCGCTTCTCTGATCCATTTGTGACTCACCACCTTCACTTCTCCTACCACACAGCGCCTAGAGGCAGCACAGCGTTGTGCAATTGCATTCATGAATTCATGACGCTCACAGCTCGGAGGCAAGGCTGCAAAGCGGTTTGTGGCCCTATGTTTTTCATAGCTGTCAAGGGATTGTATTACATATCTTTCACCTTCAGGCACATTACATCGTAAATGGCAAATGTGATGCTAATGGCTTCAGTACGTTCAAAAACAACGCTTCGACCATTAGTACTACCTAGAGACGTAACTAGCTGTTTTAATAACATACGATTACTAGTGTAATTTAAGTCAAAACAGACTTAGCTGCAGGGAGCACGGCTGTAAATGTCCCCGGACCCAGTGCCAGGTTTTACATCGGTCAAGCCTATATTCCCATTTATTCGACACCTGCCCTTGCAGTTTGTGATAGAATACAACGAGTTCAGTTAGACAATACAACACAAGTCCTACGAACAACTGTGGCACCCAGAGCCTCTATGGACTCTAATTAAGCAATGCAGGCGGTGAGCCACGGGCTCTACATACAAAATGCCGCCTTTGCCCTGGTGGGCTTTTAAAACCAATGGCGCCTCCTCGAGCCTCTCGGGGCTCTGATAGAACTGTGGCGCCTTCTTGAGCATCGTGGGCTTTTAGACAACAAAATGCCCCCAAGATACTGGAGCCTCGCTGGGCTCTATCTTATACTCTGCCCCCGAGCCTCTAAGACTCTCTGAAGGTGTGCCCCCTGCCCGTCTACACTCACCGGGCTCTGTGGACTCCTGCGGAGGCTCGGAGGGAACAGCACGTCTCCTCTGCCTGGCGGCTCTTCTCTTCTCCCTTGACTTCTCCTCTGGTGCCGCGGGTGGTTATCGGAACCGCTCCGTGCACATCGGTGCACATCGCTGCAGGGGTACGCCACGGGCCATGTTGGACCTACAAAACAGAAAAAAAACATAACATTAGCAAAATAGAAGACATAGCTTACCTCAAACTGCAAAAACCAGCGTATCGGAACCGCTCCGTGCACAGCGGTGCACATCGCTGCAGGGGGACGCCACGGGCCATGTTGGACCTACAAAACAGAAAAAAAACATAACATTAGCAAAATAGAAGACATAGCTTACCTCAAACTGCAAAAACCAGCGTATCGGAACCGCTCCGTGCACATCGGTGCACATCGCTGCAGGGGGACGCCACGGGCCATGTTGTACCTAGAAAAAGGAAAAAAAACATAACATTAGTAAAATGGAAAACATAGCTTACCTCAAACTGCAAAAACCAGCGTATCGGAACAGCTCCGTGCACAGCGGTGCACATCGCTGCAGGGGGACGCCACGGGCCATGTTGGACCTAGGAAAAAGAAAAGAAACATAACATTAGCCTAAAAAAAGAAACATGGCTTACTTTTAGACGAAAACAACAACAACATACATACCCGTCTGAACAGCTTCGTGCACAGCGGTGCACACGGCTGCAGGGAGACGCCACGGGCCATGTTGGACCTCTAAAAGACAAAAAAAACATAAGATTATTGCAAAAGAAAAGATAGCTTACCTCAAACTGCAAAACAGCCGCGGATCGGAACCACTCCGTGCACAGCGGTGCACATCGCTGCAGGGAGACGCCACGGGCCATGTTGGACCTAGAAAAAAGAAAAGAAACATAAGATTAGCCTAAAAAAACAAACATGGCTTACATCTAAACGAAAACAACAACAACATACTTACCCGTTTCAAGAGCTTCGTAACAGCGACTTCTAGCAGAGACGATCAGGGGAAAATGGCATTTAGAATGCTACGGCCATTTTCGGACTTGGGGGCGTGGTTTTGAAGTTCTGAGTGACAGACAACGTCACTGTCTAAAGAACATCAAAAATGACGCCCCCAAATCCGAAAAGGACGGGGCTACATCGGAGTGACGGATCTCTCCTCCAATGGCTGGCCTCCATTTCGGAAGCCAGCCAATAGGGAAGAGACAGGGCAAGGAGGCGGGATCTACTGAGCTACTAAGAGACATTAAATCTCCGACCCCAGACTGCGCAAGCGCAGCCTTTAGGTCCTCGACCTAAAAACCTGGGAATGGGGGAATCCTTGAACAGGTTGCTGCTGTCTCTCATACCTCAGCTGTAGCTGAAGAGTTCTATCACGACCACTGATGACATATCAAATGCTATAGATTGGAGCTGTGCTGGAACTAACAAAGGACACTCCCTTCTTGGTACTCAGCAAGCCTACATAGAAAATGCTACATGAACGAGCATTGGAAATGCAATAGGTCTCGCATTAGAAAAGTTGGAGCTATTGGTTTTGTAAATGACAATTTTTTTTATGTGTTGGTCTTGAAAATAGAAAAATGAATAGCTTTGTCATTTACAATGGCAATACTTTTAACTTTTTCAAATGTGACACCTATAGCATTTGTAATGCAACATGTTTTGTATGTACGTGACTTACATGTATTCATATAACAAATACAAATGGCTTTTAATTTTTTTAAATAATTAATACTTAAATAAAAGTTCTTGTAATTTATAATAGCAATAGCTTAAACTATTAAGTGTATTTTATTGTGACGAAAATGTAAGAACAGAGGTGAAATATTAATTGATTTTACAAATAACAATGGCTTTTAATTTTTTTTCGAATAATTAATACTTAAATGAAAGTTATTGCAATTTATAAAGGCACTAGCTTAAAGTAAATCCTCAAAAAACAAGCATTGGGGTTTATTAGTCAAACAAAGATGCAAGCACAGTGTGAGGGTGAGGGTGCAACGCAGGGGGCAGGATTACAAATGCCACGGGAGAGGGGAGCAATTGGAGTGCGGCGGAAGCCTCAAAGAGCTGGGAATGCGTGGGGGGAAGGGGCACAATACGGTGACATGGAGCAAGCTGGCACTGCGCGCGTTCAAGCTTGCAGCCAGGGAAAACAGGGGTAGCAATTTGAAAAGCTCCTGTACAAAATGTCGAGCAAGCTCGACCTAAAAAGATGAGGCAAATTAGTATGCTGCCGCCATGACTATGAAGCAGTGGCCGCCATGCTTGTGCCGGGTGCGGCTGGCTGAGTGGTGGAGAAAGTTGATATGGGCGAGCCCCGCAGAACCAAAGAAAGGCACAAGACTGCCATTGTAAAAGTTAAAACCTGGCATGGCGCTGGGAGGTCGCGGCCACATGATGTTTTTGCTGCACGGCGACTGTTGATACATCTCGGTGTACTGTGTGTGTGTGCAGTGTTTCTGCTCCTACCTGCCGTAGACACACGCTCTAAGGTGGTGGGGGAGGGGAGGTGAGGCGAGGAGAGGCACCCAGAATGGCCATCACGTGCGTGCAACAGCTATAAAGAGCATGCAAGGGATAAATCCTAATCTTAATGGTGGAGAAAGTTGTTTTGCGCAAGCCGGCCAGAACCAGAGAAAGGCACGCAGCAGCCATTGTAAAAGTTAAAGCCTGGCATGTCGCTGGGAGCTCGCAGGTCACATGATGTTTTCACTGCATTGCAACTGGTAATGATGTCGGGAGCAAAACAACAGTGACCTCGGAAGGGTGGTGAGGGCTTGGAGCAGGATTGTAAAAGTTAAAGCCTGGCATGGCGCAGGGAGGCCACGGCTCACATGATGTTTTTGTCACATAGCAACTGTTAATTATGTTGGGACAAAACAGCAGTCACCGCGGTGGGGACGGAAACATGCTAGAAATGACGAGCAGGGAGAGAATAAAACAGATGTGGAGAAGAGAAGGGGTTTACGCAGGAAGAGGGGAAGTAGGACGCTGCAAGGCGAGGAAAGAACATCGGAAGATGAGAAAAAGAGGGGTGGGGAGAACAGAAGGAGATGAGGACGGATAAGCCATGCTGTGGGGAGGGGGTAAGGGGGGATGGGAGCATAAACGCGAGACACTGCCTGGCGGCCGTGAAAGTGAAAGTACGGCCGGCCGGCCGTGAATAATTAGGGGAGGAGAAATGCCTGAGGCAGAGCGCACGCTGGGGGAAGCTTGTGGGAGGGAGGCTGGTGGCTTTGATGCGTGCACGCGCTTTCACGGGCACTGCATGAAATCGCCCGTTTGGTTAAGCACTGGTTAAGCCCCTATATTTCTCGCCAGCAATGCGCAAGCGCATTAGCAGGCGAGACCTAAAAATGGCTGTGTCTAGTCACACAAGAAATAAGCAAGCTAAGAGTAATGGGTTCCTGATTGTTCTCTTGACACAACCACTTTCAAAACCACAATGCTCTGAAAGTGTCCAGTTTGGTCCAGTCTGCTACACTAATCTTTTGCTTTCCTCCAACATGTACTTCGTGTCGCATTTGTCATTAACGCCTGCTGCAGCTTGCTATGTTAGATACTGCATTACTGGTGCACTTACTTTGTTAGCCGGTAGATCCATACACAAAAACTCTGTTCCTGATTCTGTCTGTACAGTAGACAGTTGTCTTCTGGTTCACTGACATGCAAGGTCATATATTCTGAGAAACTAGCCAAAGAGTAAAGCAATATGAAAGCATGGTGGGCTACCAGCAACAAGTGAGCATGGGTAAAGCAGTGCAAATGCGCATCAAGTTCAAATCACCGAATGAGATGCCTTAGTTGAATTTTTTATACCTCTGGTTTTCACAGAAGCTCCAAGCTATCATCGCACTACTGGTCGCCCTTCTTGACTGCAACAATGGAATAAATCTTGGAGCACCACAACTACTACTTTGCAAACTACAGAGTATCCGAAATACAGCCGCTAAACAGCTACTCAACCTTACAATGAGGACCCAAGTCATGCCTGCTTTCATTTTCCATGATGTACAATCAACAGTGTCCAAACAGGTTTCATTCAAGTAAAAACATAATTAATCATAAAATACTTATGAAAATGTATTGTTATGGTGTTAGATTTGGAATGTTATTCCTGTAATGCACAGACTTGAAGTGTCCCCATTGCAATGCTCACATTCTATTATAGCCTTATAGCCCGCCGTAGAGGGCTATACCTGCTATTAAAGGCCCTCTCCAGCGTTAAAGGGAGAGGGACTTTAGCTACGAAGGGCCATAAGGCTATTAGAACATTCTGCCACTAGAGGGCAGAATGTTCTAACAAAAAAAGAATAAAGCCTTATGGGAGCATGAGGGGATTGGAATCCCCTCAGGCTCCCTGAGGCCTTTGTTCACAGCCAGAGCTGTGAACAAAGAAACATTGGAATGTTGGTGCTCCAGGCTTACACCAGCCATTATAAGCCCGGAGCACTCCATTGTTTTCAATGGAGCTCCCAACATTCCAATGTTCTAATCTGTGTTAAGTTAGCATTCATGGTGCCATCTTTATTGGCGCCACCTTGTTCTGTAACTGAGATCAAGCTCCTGTCTCATAATGTTTGCCTCAGCAGAAAGGCTGCCCTTGCGCCTCCAGCTTGTACTTCTCAAGGTTGAAGCTTTGCTGCACTAATGAATGTATCCATTGTTGCATACCATTGCTGTTAGATAGACTTGTTCCTACATCTTAGAATGGTACGCATGGTACGCACAGGCTGAACGGCCTTGGGGTCGAGATAGCATGTACCCAGCCCTGTGCCATGTCTCATCCTTGTTTGCCTTCTTTGTTCACCATTCCAGTCTGGGCGTGACTTTAGAGGTGTTGGAAATGTATATTTTGTGTTACCGTGTGGACGGAAGTACCCAGCCCTGTGCCATGTCTCATCCTTGTTTGCCTTCTTTGTTCACCATTCCAGTCTGGGCGTGACTTTAGAGGTGTTGGAAATGTATATTTTGTGTTACCGTGTGGACGGAAGTCAGTCCCTCGGCAGTCATCTCAGGAGACTGGTCAGACTGGGCTCTGCTGCAGTGTATTACTAATAAAGTCATTGGTTTGTATTCTCTACTGTCTGACCGACTCTTCATTTATTGGGAAGGCGGAGAGGTGGTTGTGAGTGACCCGGGTGACCCTAATAGGGTCACTTCCTTCATTTGGCACCTGAACAGGGACTCCATTGCATGTCCCATCCTCGCCCGCAATCGGGTGTGGAGGACAGGGTCGCGTCAGGCCAGACAGGCGGATCGGATATCCCCACACAACCGAGCTTAATTCTTGCAGCTGCCCCGCCTGTCTGATTGGGCTGCGCCTCGTCTAGTGGTCATCCCGGCTGGGGTCCTGAAAGGCGAAACCCTTGGAATTGGCTGTTTGGTCAGAAGAGTCGCAGGTGGAGAATAACTTTGTTCGACCTGTGTGCACCAGGTGAGTTGGTCTTGCTCCTTGGTAAATATGGCGCTGTCTTGAATAATTTTGGATATGGTCTGGAGACCATTTCTTGGCTGGTTTGTGAACTTGATAGGTCTGCTGACCGCTTTGGAGATACAGGCTGCCTGTGGACACTCTGCCAAGTGATGTAGTGAATTCTGTGATGCGGAGTCTGATTTGAAGAATTGGTGCCGTCTGCGAACCGCTTTTTGATCTTTGAGCGTTCAGTACGGTCTGAGGACGGACCTGTGGGAAGGAATTGGTATGTCACTTGTCCGGTACAAGTAGCAAATTTGTTTCTCTTTATTCTTGAAGATGCCTTGTTTTAGCAAGTTCTGTAGTTTGATGTGCCGTTGTTGCTCTGCTGATGCTCGATTGGAAGTAAGGCAGCCTGCACCTCCAAAAGGCACCACAAATGTTGATATGTGTATGAAGCATGACCGTGGCCCGATTATGTTTAGTTCATTATGGCACAAATATACGAGGGACAACGCCGAGTTACAGTGGCCTTTGACAAGTACTTTTGATAAACAGAAATTAAACTTCATGCAGGATAAATTGTTTGCAAAAAGAAGCAGGCAGTCGATGTTTGGCTCTCTTCAGGTATGGCAAAAGGAAGCTAAGCAAAGACGGATAAGAGTGGAGAAGGAGGCCCTGAGAAGGAAGACGCAGACAGTAACGCAAAAGGCTATACTGTACGAGAGAGAGAAGATAGAGAAAGGTATAGAGTGTGCTGACCGGAAGTTTAGATTGCTATGCGATAAGTCTTATGTCACACGCGAAGAGGCGATCCCTTTGTGGAGGATCTGTTAGATATGCGGCCACCACCTCCTTATGCCCTGCAAAGGTTACATACCGCAGCCCCACCTACCCACATGCTGCTGCCTCTGGTTCCCCTGCCCCTGATTGGTCGCTTCAGATGGAGCACCCCTTGTTTCCTCTTTGGCTCCATCAGCCGAGATTGCAGCGATTATAGGCCAATCTGCTGTGCCCGTTGCCCCAGGCTCTTCCTTACCCCTCTTGCTTGCACCCACCACACAGACATTAGTGTCACTAGTTTCCGTAACATCTACGAGTGTGTGTCCCCCCTCACTCCCTTTCCTCGCCCTTGTTGTATGCTGGGACACCAGTGTGGGGATTGGATGATGGGGATCGGGAGGCTCCTAAGGAAAGAATGGGGCGAGTGTTTATTATTTTTTTTGCAGAGTTTTATATAGCGCGAACTAGACCCGAACCGAATCGGGTAACAAGAGCGCTTTACATAGCACCAGTTACGTTACATGAGGACACACATTCATTTGTGGAGTGTAGTGAAAGATTATGAGCAGTTCGTGCAACAGCATTCCCTCAAGCATATGTCGGTACTGTGATTAGGCTGTGGGAGCAGTGTTTTAATGGTGTGGCCCCCCAAAACATTTGATATTCTGGACAGTGTGTATGCAGCTGGCATGGCCCCTAATGATGTTTTTAGTAATGTTACCACGTTAATTGGATAGAGAGGTAGGTTGATCCAAAAGAGCCCGACTGCAGTGTCTCTGTTCTCGATGAGGGAATTACATCCCATCTACCACCCCGAACTACCAGAGCTTCGAAATGGGCAGGATCAAGTCATCAGACAGCGAGTAGAGGGCCGTTTCCAAGAACAGTGGGTTTATACTCAAAAAGGAGTGAGGTTTTGTCTCTTAAGACTCAGTTGCCCGACCCTAGGAAAAATCCGACTGCTTATTACAAAGAGTTGACAGAGGCTGCGTCCTCGACAGTGATGACGCTGGCCGACATTGAGATGTTTTTCGGGTTGCTGGTGCCGGTTGATATTTGGCGACAGGTGCACACGTAGGACCACGTAGTGGAGTTGGGTGACACTTGGGATAAGGACATGGGACAAAGAGAGGAAGCCGGGCGAAAAGCCTAAGGCTGAGATACTAGCTTTGCTGGGTTGAATTATCATGTATATGCACTCCTTGATCCCACCTAGAAGAGTGGATTGGGATACGTTAACGGGTGTGCGCAAAAATCCTAGGCAGTCTTAATCATAGACAACAAGTTATGGTACCCACTAATGACTAGGGACAGGCGTGCAAAAAATACATAATCATACGTGAAAGACAAACATGTTTTTAATAAACATAGTAAAATTCATATATAAAAGAAACTAACATTATACAAATTATCCGACAATACAAAATTAAAAATATTATATACAATTGTTGTACATAATAACAAACAATACACTATAGCATGATTGATTAAAAAAGACACCACAATTGGTTGCTGCGAGGTGTCCAAGAACAATTGAAGAAGAAAAAACTCGACGCGCGTTTCGGCGAAGACGCCTTCTTCAGGAGTCACAAATAACCATCTGCAATTACATATAAAAAGATATTACATACATTATAATTCTAAAATGACTAACATCTGTAAATAATACTATTAGAATGACAAACATATAAACCTACAAAATTAACATAATATATTTCATGTGACTTTGCCGCCAACCTGACAGTAGAGGGTCCAACATTTCTACTTTGTGTCTAGTTAATGATATGATACGCATATTTCAGAGAGAAGATTGTATAGTACTCAACATGTAAATACAAGTCTATCTATAACCTATTGAAGACTCGTTACTTAATCAGAAAGACAACTTCTGGCATATTGATATTAACATAAATTGATGGAAACTTACAAGATGTAACAGAAACAACCTTCAATTTTGTAGTTTTACCACGTGAAGAGATGGTCAAACAAATATCTGAAAGAACATATATATAGAAGCAACACACGTATTAAAATATAGCAATCAAGTAGTTTGATACAAAAAACTACAATAAGTCAATTGAACACAACAGTGCCACACAAATGCAAAGGAAACTAAAGTATTGTCTTTTAAACTATAAGTCTCAGTCATGGTAAGACAAATTCTATATATGCAAGATGGCTACAGGTGTGACGATCACATCTAGATGTTAAAAAGGAAGTCCTAGATAGAAAGGATTCAGCAAAAATAGTTCATGGTACCTGTTCAAGGGATATATTGATGCTCTGATCACTGTCGATACAATTATCACAAATATCTGTAATGGGTCACGTTACTGGGTGTCACTAACTGAAAAACACAATAGTAGTAATCCTTATCAATTAGTTTATAAAACCCAGAAATGTGAGCCTGAACATTCTGAATCTAATGGAAATAAAGTAAAGAATAAGGAGGCATTTACCTTAAGATTCTAAAATAGCCATATATTCGATGTCCATGGATACAGGACTGATTGGAAAATTGAAATTTAGTAAAATCGAAAGGTCTAGGAAGAAAAAAATATATAGGAATGAATTTCGAGAGTTTCGAGGAACGGCTTGTTAATTGAAACGATGAATAAATCAGTTACCTGAAAAATGAACGTAGTATATATTATCGTTCATAGAGGTACACTCAATAAAAGGTCCACATAAGGTTCCAGTCGTTTTTGTCTATATTTTGCAGGGTAATGACTGTAAATTTAAAAAGAAAAGTCGCATTAAATGCGGGGACAGTTGTGATTAAATATAAGTCTCATATTAATGTTTTAAGATATATCCTGTCAGGCGATATAGCGCCTTCCAGGGGAACTTGGTTAACATATAAGGGGCCTAATATATCTAATTTTAAGTTCCTTGGCGTACAATCAGTAAACAGTCTGACAAGGCATTTTTTATACATATAGAAAAGAGATTGTTGTATGAGACGAGCAGAGACTAGTAAAGGCTAGATACAACCCCTTTCTATTGTTTTAAATAAAAAACGAGGCCCAGGAAATATAAGTAAAGTGGTCTAAAGGTGACGAAAACTAACGAATACCGTCAAACTGGAAAGGGAGTTACCTGATAAATAGACGCGCTGAAGACCAGATGGTACTGACGGCGTTCCCGTTAACAGCATGTCGCCAGAAAAAAGATGAAAGTGTATCTGACTTCTTCACTAGGTTTGAAGGGGTGTTTTGGGATTTTAGCGGACAGGATTTGTGGATTGGATGGAGGCGTCCGACAGTTACCAAGTTTGTTACGAACCTACTTCCTGAGATCGCGACGTGGTTGAAGGCTTCGAAGAGCACTTGGACTACCTCTCCCCATCGGTAATATTAAGTATGGCACAGTATTATGAGCACAGAGTAATGAAGAGAAGGAGAAGGAAGAGGACAAAGGTATTGATGCAACATGCGTCACGGGGCAAAGGTAGAGGACGGGGCATTGGTCTTGCCCAGCAGCTGCCCCGCACTGGCAGGAATACTGCACCTGTGAGGCCGAACCAGTGCGCATATTGTAAGGAGGAGGGACATAGGCATAGTGTGTGTCCGACGCTGTTGCAAAGGGTTGAGGCTCCGAGGGGACAGGGATCCAGAGGACGAGGCCGGGGAGCAGGTGCTATGGTGGAGGCCGGGGAGGAGAGAAACAGCCAGGTCAGTCTGAGCAGAACTATTTCAATGATCCGAGGGGGCAACAGTATTACCATGATGATTATGATTTGAACCAAGTGTTGGGACTTTCCCACGGCTAGGACAGCCAAGGGCACGGTGAGGGATCAGTTCAGATCCCTATGGGTCAGCAGGGACCTAATGTTACTGCCGCTCTGCAAGGCTCAGCGAAGAAATTCTTGGTGGACACAGGCGCAATGAATAGCTCTGTTTCTCATTCCCTGGTCCCTGGGGCAGCCCTGTCTGGCCAAAATAATGTTTCAGTAGGCTTCTCAGGTATACTAGTTGTAAGCCCCATCTCTGAGCCACTGGTCCTGACTATCGGTCCTTTTACAGTAGATTCGCCCTTCTTATTGACCAATAAATGTGGTGAGAATTTAATGGGTTTGGACTTGTTGAAAAAGTTACATGCGACTAGTTTGTGCTCCCGGATGGTGTCTATATGACCACAGGACCCAATGTAGTGAATTCTAAGCAATATTTGTCAAAGGATGAGCCCCTTCCCACTGATTTTAAGGAGGTGCCAACAACATATGGGCTACAGGTGATACGGATGCAGGCTGTTGCAGATATCTCCGGTCTCCATCAGAGTTAAAGACAATGCTGTTCTGCCTCGTCTTCCCCAGTACAAGATACCAAAGGAAGAAGAACGGGCGCTATTGCAGATTATACAGGATTTGATTGTGTCTGGGGTTGTTGAGGAGACGACTTCGAGTTTGTGCAATAGCCCTATTCTTCCCATCTTAAAAAGGGTACCATTGAGTTCCCCAGATGATCACCCCGATGTCTATCGCTTTGTGATTGACCTGCGTGAGGTGAATAAGATTGTAATCACTCAGTTCTCCGTTGTCCCTGACATCACTGCTCTCCTGACTATGATTCCTTCCACTGCCACATACTTTTCTGTCATTGATTTAAAGAATGCGTTCTTTAGCATCCTTATACATCCAGATAGCAGGTATCTGTTTGGGTTCTCCTTGGCCGGCAGAAGTTTTAGATTCTGTCGGACTCCTAAGGGCTATACTGAAAGCCCCAGTATTTATAGCCGAGCTTTAAAAGGTTAATTGGACTCACTCAGCCTTCCCTTAGGTAATGTCCTATTGCATTACGTGGACAACCTCTTAATAGCTTTGGATACTGAATAGGGTTGCAAGGCTGCAACGGTTAAACCATCATTACATTTGGCCCATTATGGACATAAAGTGTCCCTTTCTAAATTTCAATATTGTCGACAGGAGGTCACCTACTTAGGTCACTTGCTGTCGAGGGAGGGAAGGAGACTAACACCTGAGCGCATTGCTGCTATAACTAAGATGCCCATCCCTAAGACGCAACGGGATGTGCAAACCTTTATAGGTATTCCTACGTATTGCCGCCACTGGATCCCTAACTTCGCTTTACTAACGAAGCCCTTGCTGCGCCTAACCACTAAAGATGTACATGAACCCCTGCCTTGGATGCATGACTGTCAGCATGCTTTTGAGCAACTAAAAATAGCGCTTTACTCTGCACCTGTGTTTGGCATTCCAGACTATCAGAGCTGTTCGTGTTGTACGCACACGAAATGGCAGGCTGCGCGCTCTCTGTCTTAACACAGGTCTTTGGATGTAAGCAAAGGCTGTGTGCCTATTTCTCTGCTCTGCTTGACAACGTCGCCAGGACTGTGATCAGTATCAAGGACGAGCCCTGGCGATGGTTGGATAAAAACGGCCAGAGCCCTGCCGAGCTGTCTGAGAGTGGTCGCGGCTCTGGCCATTTTTATCCAACCATCGCCAGGGCTCGTCCTTGATACTGATCACAGTCCTGGTCCCGCATGCTGTGGACACACTCTTAACTAGAACAAAGACGCAGCACCTTACCAGTGCACGTTTGACTGGCTATGAGCTGACCCTGTTTGCACCACATGTCACCATCAAAAGATATCTCACCTTAAACACAGCCACGTTACTAAACCTCCCTTCTGACAGTGAGGAGACGGACGTGTATGATTTCATCTTCCGTACTGAAGAAGAAACGAAGGGACGGGTAGACCTGGCTGATGTTCCCCTATCTGAACCCCAAGGGGAGCTATATGTCGATGGCTCTTGTTTTAAATAACCGGGTGGCACAACAACAGCTGCCTTTGCTATCACCACCCTAAGCACTTTAGTTGAGACATCACGAGTTCCCTATCAATCAGCACAAGCTGCAGAGTTGGTGGATCTTCTTCGTACCTGTGAGTTGAGTGAGGGACTGGCTGTCAATATATATAATGACAGCCAGTACGCTTTTGACGTGGCTCATAATTGTGGGCAGCTCTGGGCTTAGAGGGGGTTCCTAACGTTACATGGAATGAAAATACAGAATGGCCCTCTAATACACAGACTTTTTTCAGCCCTGGCACTCTCTAAGAAATTAGCAATAGTGAAGTGCAGGGCTCTCAAGGCAATAACTGATGGTGCTGGGAGGGGGAACGCATTTGGAGATCAGACAGCGAAGACAGCACGGACCAAAATGAAAAAGATGTTTATGGCAGGTCCTGCTAAATGGGTGACAGAGTGAGCAATGTTTGAGGACACACTGGAAAACGTCAAGGAGATTCAGAGTGAAGTGACAATTGAGGAGTTAGCAGGAGAGCACAGATAATTTGGATGAGGATGGGTGCTGGACTGACAAATTTGGAAAGCAGAGATGGATGCTACCGGATGCATATGTCCTACCTGTGGTTACCATGGCGCATGGGCCAGCACACATTAGTGCGAAAGGGATTTGCAGGCCATTAGATCCTGTATGGTGGAATGACAATATTCCCAAAGTTGCTGTCCACCTGGTGATGTACTGCATGATCTGCCTGATGCACAATACTGGGACAGGTACCCCCACCCCTGTTGGCAGTTTTGCACCACCTTCCTTCCCTGTCGAGGTTCTCCCGATGAATTTCATCGAAATGGAATGAGTCAATAACTTGAAATATGTGCTAGTGGTTGTCTGTGCATTCAGTAAATGGATTGAGGCCTACCCCAGTAAAGAGAACACCACCATGGCGATGGCGAAGGTACTCTTGAAAGAGTTCTTCACATGTTTTGGTATGCCCCATTTGACCCTAAAAGGTGGTTAAGGGCTTATAATCTATGTCTTCTGCCATTCTGTCTGGGTGGAAATCTGTACTAATGGCACTTCAATCAGTCAAGGTACCCCATTGCGATTGCAACGGGAACAGACGTGGCTCCCAATTCCACTCCACCACTGCACTGGACAAATTATAATATATTTGCCACAATACACCAGCAGACCAGCAAAGGGGAAAGGGGAAAGGGGAAAGGGGAAAGGAGAGAGAGAGAGAGAGAGAGAGAGAGAGAGAGAGAGAGAGAGAGAGAGAGAGAGAGAGAGAGAGAGAGAGAGAGAGAGAGAGAGAGAGAGAGAGAGACAGACTCTGCCAAAGCAAATCTGGAGTGCCACCTTCTAAGCCTCTTGCTCTTATTTCTACGCTTTTCTTCTAGTCTGAATGTGTGTGGATTCCTATAAATAAGCACAAGAATAACAGTACATTAATTTCAACACTATTACTTAGCATTCTACAATCTCTTTAGTAAATACACTCTACTATTTTCATCCCTTTACCTGTGCTACACTGTGGGATAGCTACTCTCTTAATTATTGCCTAATTAACTTCTTTCAATAATGCTTGGCAAGAATGTTCATTCCAGGCAAAGAGGTAGATGAATAACATAGAAATGTAAATCAATTGTCTTTAAAAAAAATCCTCTGTTTTGTGTGCACTTAGTCTCTCTCTCTCTCTCCCTCTCTCTCTCTCTCTCTCTCTCTCTTTCTATATATATATATATATATATATATATATATATATATATATATAGTCCACCCCCACTCACAAAAGGACGGGTCTGACACTTACTCCGTAACATCAAGTGATCTTTAATGCCATTACTTCAGGCGCATGGTGTTGAAATGCTACGTTTGTCAAACGCTTCAGAAGACGCATTTGAGCCTTGCTGCTTTCCTCAGTGCCTGTTCCACATCAACAGCGATATCCCACCTGGAGGCCTGTTTAAAACTTCAGCAGTCCACTCCCATTGGAGTATGATATTAGCCCATCCTCTGCTGTATGGCCACTGCATGTGCTGCTCTCCAGGCTGATCCACACCAGGTTTTGTGTGTCTCGCTGTAAGTGCACATTAAGTAATTGGGCACCTGTACACCCAGTGGTGTCCCAAACTTGTTGCTCATGGTCCTCAAAACCACCATGGCAGCCTTTCCAAGAGAGACATTGATGGTAAGCCACTCGTATGTCACCTTCATGCAGTCAATACTGCTTCCTCTCTCACCTTGCAGCAGTGTTATCACAGTGAATAGCTTGTCTGCCTGGGGGGGCCGATGCGCTGTATTTAACTACAAAGTCCAATGTTTGCAAGCTGGCGCGTTGCTCCTGAGCGAGAAGGCGTGCCGGGAACCAGTGCCTGCGGACAGGTAACACATAAATTATATATATATATATATTGTTGTAGAATTGTTTGTTTATTCTTTTATTTATATGTATATATCAACCCTTAAGTAAAATAATGTTAATCAGGTTGATTATTTGGTCTGTTTCATGTAGATCTTTTGCCTTTAAAATAGCGTGGCACTTTCCTTAATGCCAAATTATCTCAAAATTGTGGCTGAAGAAATGTCTTTTCTTAAGTAATTCTCTCTAGGGACACGCTGGCTGGAGCCTGAATAGATTCAACTCATGCTATGTAGTAACAACAGGATGTCGGAGAAGCAATTATCTGGATCAATTAACAAGTACTCTTTCTTGTAAAATGCTGTCAAAAGTCAGAGCTGATTTATTTTAGTGAAGAACTACAAACACTAAATAAAGTGGACGAAGAGAAATACCTCAAAACTGGAAACTTCTGAACTGCATTCCGACCTACTTCACAGGAGAAACAAACTGAGGAGCTTCAACAAGACACTACACACAGGAAAGTGCACAGCATTTTCTTCCTCAAAGAAATATTTCTGATTGACTTAACAAGTCTCATCTGTACCGAACAAGACCCTGCATTCAAAACATTGAAAACACGTGTCTTGAATAATTCTTTAGAATTAAACCTGACAGAACTTCGTTTCATAAATTCCTGTCAGGCGTTGAAGAGAGACACTGCCTCTCCGCTTCAGAATTCAGTTGAAGTGCGCAGCGAGAACCTCGCGCTTTATCAGTGTCCACCATTTTGAGGGTCAGTTTTGAATCGTTTTAGCAAGTACTTTAACAAAACCTTGAATAGCAGTTTCCAGCAAGGACACACTCGCTTCTAATAAAGATTTTTAAATGTGCCTAACGTTTGTTGTTGAGATTTTGCTGATCTAGTTGTGTTTAGTATATTGCAATTCATTTAAATCCTGACAATTGTCAAAGTCTGGAACCCACATCTTGACCCCAAACAGGACCTCATAGGGAGTCCAACCACCCGTGGATCTTCTTGACATATTGTTTAACGCTCTCTGTACATCATTTAGGTGGTGAATCCAACTATGAGCTGAACCTAACACTCTAACTGTTTAAGATTGGTTTAAGCCACAGGTCCCCGCTCTCACGTTTCCCTCAGAATGGTAGGAGAAGGAATAGTGCACAGCCACACCTAAAGTGCTCATGGAATCCTGGTAAGCCCTAGAAGCAAACGCTGGGCCCTGGTCAAAATGGAATGCAGCTACTGAATATGTCCTGAGCAAGACTTGCAAGTCTTTATAGCTGTTCGAGTATCAGCCGATCGCTGTGGCTATACCCATAGGAATCGAGAGCAGGAATCCATTGCTAATAAGATGTATTTAAAACTGCCATCCTGTGTAATGGTCTGCATTGGTGCAGGTAGACGCAGGTGAGCAGTTTGTTTGAAACTAAGAGAGGTGTCTGCGGTGACCGTGTTGTGGTAGAAACTTTTAGTTGTTGAAAAATGTTGCATTTGAGGACTTTACCACTTCTTAAATACCGAATCATACTGATTCGGTATTTAGGAAGTGGTAAAATAGAGGGGGGGGGGATGTAGGTAATACAGACTCGGTAAATACCGAATCGTTAAGATTCGGTATTTACCGATTCTGTAAATACCGATTTGGTAATTCCCATTGATTCCTATGGGCATTGAAGCCCATAGGAATCAATGGGCATTACCGAATCGGTATTTACAGAATCGGTAAATACCGATTTCAGCAAGGGTGCAGGGGGTGTCACTTTGACACCCTCTAGCACCCCAAATACAGGCATGTGGGCGATGTGGCACACAGACATGCCCTAAGGGCATGTCTGTCTGTCACATGGTGAGGAAAAAGGGGTCAGGCAGATCAGGTCGATTACCCCTTTTCAAGGTTTGCCCGGCGTTAGCCGCCTCTCACCCAACTCACGGTTACCAAATAAAGAGGCAGGCGCTGGAGACTGGAAGGCAGGAAACAGGAGTTTATTCCGACGGAGCAGAACACGTCAAATCAGACAACAGAGTATCTTCTCGAGGTGCTCTAACCGCATCTCTGAGGCCTGGCCTCTTATACACAGGTTTATGGCTTTATTACATTTATGACATCCGTGGTATTGCTTTGAAGTTCAAAAAGGCATCTTTGGAATCCCCGGTTCAGGCCCGTTCTCACACATATCTACAGTAGAGGTCCCCACCCAAATCTCAGCATGATGGCTATCGCGCAGCTGGACATTCCGCTGGGAACAGGAATGTGGGCGATCTGTCAGATCCAGGGGTGTGAAGGCATTGATTAATCCCCGCTCCTTTGATGTGGGGCGAGGTCCTACTGTAGGGGGCAATAAACTGCATCTGTTGAGCTAGGTGATGGCCTGGGGTCAGGCCGGACAATCGGGCAGGGAGGAAGAGGTTATCAAAAGGGCCTGTTCTATGAATGAGATGAAAGAGTGAGGGGGGTTCAGCACAGGATGTGGCTCGGAGACAGGGTCGCGCTGGAGGTGCGTTTATGACCCAAGCAGGAGAGACCGGGGGCTGTCGCGGATGTTTGCGAGGCTGGGGAGTGAGGGGGAGAGAGAGACGCTGGCTATCGGGAGTGGGCAGAGAGGCCATGGCAATCAAAATCGTTGCTGCTTACGCGCACGTATGGATCTAAAAAGGACAAGATGGCGCCGATAATGTTTACGCCACAATCCAGATTTTAACAATGGCATAGGTGTGCATGCACACATGTGCATGCACACCTGGATTCGGTATTTTACCACCCAATTGGATTGGGTGGTAAAATACCGAATCTGAAAGGCCTTTGGGACTCAGAAGAGTCCCACGAACATCTGGAAGTTACCGAATCGGTAAAAATACCGATTCGGTATTTTACAGATTCGGTAAATTTACCGATTCGGTAAATTTACTGAATCTGTAAAATGATGCCCCTACATCTCAATCACCAAATACCGGTCGGTAACGGCCGAACTCGGCCGTTACCGACCGGTATTTGGCTACCTACATCTGGCCCATAGTCTTTGGTCTGTTTGTTAAAGTTTGCAGATTTATGTAGTGCAGATTATCACCCATGAGGCTATCCAGGCGCTGTCCATGGGCACAGGGGGATTAAGTGATTTGCCCGGAATTACAGGATGTTGCACTGATGCTGGGACTCAAACCGGGATTCGCAGCTCTCGAGTCAGCAGCTCTGGCCACTGTGCCACATCTGCAGCAATAAAACTGTAGCCGCCACATGACCGTGTGCAGAAGCTAATCCCTCATGAGAGGTTATGATTAATTCTAACCTGCGGTACAAATTCAGTATTACTCTATTCCCCACTCCGAGAAGAAGAGCAAACAGAATGTTTTGCACACTAAGTAGGTAAGAGTATTTGGCTGGTAATTATTTGAGTAAGGGGGTGCCACAGTGCAAAGCTGAGATAGCCTTTGTGATGTCTCCATCTATCCTTGTATTGGAACAAGTCACTGCAGCTACAAAGGCAGTATGTATTGCCGCCTTTGTGGCTTCATCTGCCAATTAATTCCCTGCAGCGTGTATTCCTGCATGACAGCATGAGCCTGTGGAAAACTTGATTTAAGATTTCCCAATCATCCCCAAAGCAATTTATGCTTGATAGTATAGCCTTTTAATCTTTGAATCCATTCTGGCTCCAATGGTGCAAGAACTCATTATATGACTGGAAACATTAATATGAATCGCTTGCTATAAGTTTGGGGAATTCTGGATCCGTATTCTCAAGTGCCACAATTAGAGCTTTTAGTTCATCCAGCTGTGCAGTGCAATGATCTACTGACCGAGTGAATGTTTTAGAGGCTGGAATTCTCCATCCCACATTTTATCAGTGTAAACTATGAAGTTGTACTCATCTAGAGGCATTATTCAACAGGATAGGGGGTATTCTTGCTCATAATGATGGTACACTTGTGTTTGTAGTGTAGAGTCAATATGTAGTCTACATCTGTTGCTGTTAGTGAGTTGTCCCACTGTATCCATCTAGGATGTAAGGCTTTCACGTTGGGAATGCTGGCCTTTGTGACAGCCTCTAAGGCTGGAACAGGAGTCAAATCAATTAAACGTTTCCCCTGAGCCAATTATCTTTATTTCACTACAGCGGTCTTTACCACTTCTAGAATTTGTTTCTGTTGGTGCAAAACACATTTCCACATGGGAATATAAATGCAATTTATATGCAATTGGTACAGTGTCACCTTCTTTGAATGTGACATATGTATATCCAGTGGTACCCACAACTATGTGAATTACCAAATTTGTTGTGTTAACACTTGTGCGTAAGTGTTTTGCAGCTAGCATGTCAGTTTGTACTGCACGCAAAATCTGTGTCTGTTCTGGTGTCCATTGTGTGCTTGAAAAGTCTGGACAGATCAGGTCATACAACCATTTTACATGTTGTTCATAATAAGGTATGTATGTTCTACCAACATGTAGAAAACCCAATAATGATTTGACTCATTTTAATGTGTTTGGTGGTTGTAGGAAGGCATGCTTCTCTAGGAAGTGCGCCTCTAAGTTCTTGTCATCATTTGACAACTCGTATCCCAAAAACAAAACACTCAGATAGGCAATTTTAGATTTTGTTTATTGCATCTTTAGCCAATGTGAGCAAATCCTAGAATTATTTGATCTACTCTGGCCAAATGCTTTTCTAAATCACCATCAGTGGGATATATGTCATTGACATAGGCCAATACTTCATTGTCAAAGCAATGTTCTGTTACCCAGGCAGCGAACAAGCCACAGCTATTTGTATACCCTTTTGTCAATCAACAGAGTTGTTTTTATGACCTGAGGGCGGTAAACAAAGTCAAATCCCTGCTTTCAGGCACTATGTTTTGGCAGAAAAAGCCTTTTGAAATGTCTAATGTGTTTTTGTATTTTTTCTGCACTAAATTGTGCTGCAGTGTGCACATTTTGTACTGCAAATGTGTGTACAACTGTTTAATTGCCTATAGTCTAAGCCCAAGCAATAGAAATGATCTGGTTTCACTACTGGTAACAAAGAATTGTTCCTTGGTGAGGTGCAAGTTTCAATTACACTTTGATATTCAAGTTGTGCTAGAATTTCTCTAAACCGTTTGTTTAGCCTCATGTTTGGTGGGGTATTGTGGTTGCACTTGTGGGCTGGACCTTGTGTGTAAAATATCGTAAGGGGATTCTTCATCCCAGCCCAGTTGATTGCTGGGGTTTGTGCAAGGGCCCACTGTTTGGCGTATATATGTTTTATTGCTTCTGGAACAAGGTTGGAGAAAGATGATAATATTACACTTTTCCCTCGTGAGATTTGTTGAATGAACTCAGGTAGCCAATCCTTTTCAGTCAACAGAATGTCATAAGCAAATGATAAGTTCTCCCAAAAGAGAACGTTAACAGTAAGGGGTATATCACCCTCCACTTGGAGTTGTAATTCATACAACTGACTTGGAACACTTAGTCTGGTATGTTGTTTCCACCTTGACATGGTTACTAGTTTGTACTGCCGCTAGACACTCTTAAAGAGTCTGGCAAATTATTGTGACTTCTGCTGTGCTGTCTAGCAGAGTAATAGCCCACTCCCGTTCAGAAGTAGAGTCCTCAATATGTGTGGCATGTTTAGCTTTTATCCCAGATACTTTTTTCTTTTTAAATTGAGGCTTCTGCTGTTTTTCTTCCTTATTTATTATGAACTCAGAAGACTGTTGTGAGTCCTTCTCCAGTTTCACACACTCCTCCGTTCTGTGGTCCGATTGTTCTCCTCTCACCGAGTGTTTTTCGAACTCTAGAAAGGAACAAAAAGGATGTGTATCAGTGTACTGATACTTAGCAGGTTGTTTAATTGTTTAACAGAAACACAAACGTTAGCGTTTTTCAGGGGGCTCCTGTGGAGGAGATTCACCCCAGGGTTTAACTTTTTCTTTACTTTCCTTATTATTCCAGTGTTTTATAGAAGAGGCAGGTGCCTGGTTCGAGTTAAACTTTTCAGAATCACTCTTTAGTTGTGATTTATTTGGTCTGGCTCCCAAATTATCTCAACCTATTGACACATAGGTGTCATCAATAATTTTTGGTAGTTCTCGCTTCTGATCAATGGAACGTGTGTGAGATGCTGGCATACTGCCAATGCTGCAGCTTCACCCTTAATATTACTTACAATGATTGAGGAGACTGTGGCATAATTGCCAATACGTACAATCTGTTTTAGCAGCTCTGGCAAAACAGCAATTGATGGTGTACCATGTGTTATGGTATAGACTGCAGCAAACACTGTGCCCCATGTGGCAAAGTTGTCTATCGGGGGAACCATCCCTAAGGGTAGGCACATTGTGAGAATTCTGTGTTTATCTTGCGGTCTTGTATGGGGAAATAGTGCTTCAAGCTGATTAGTCTTTTGTGCAAACCAGAACAAAATGTACCCGTCTGGTGGGAATGGTTCCCATTATTGAATTCCTGGACTAATCGCTGGCATTACTAAATTCGGTTGTGTAGCGTGAGCATTCCTCACTGTGTTTATGGTCATTGTTTGCATAATGCATTGTGTCATGCATCTGTATAATGCAGGTGTCTCCAACCAGTCGATTGCGAGCTATCATTACATCGCTGACACTTTCAGAGTTGCTCATTGAGTTAAGTTCATTTTTTTCTCAAACTTCTTTTTATTAGGCACATTAGCATTTCACAGAATGGCTGACATCACATAAGAAAAATGCTGCAACAATCCCCCATCAGACAAATTAGCTAACAAGGTTACAGTTACAATAAGAAGAGGAAAGAACGCTGCCACATTTGACTCCCAACAGCACACCCTGTTTGACTCAAATGGTGGATCTCAGAAGGCCTACAATTTTAAAGGTGGAGACAATGGAAATGTTTGCTGGGCAGAACTTTGAAGCCCCTTTGACAGTTGGCAAAGGTGAGAATGTCATAATTATGAAATAGATCTGATAGCAACAGGCAACCCCCTCCCTCCATAGGTCAAATGGACTGTTAAGTTCATTTTCTTTTAAAGCACAGGGTCACATTTTTCTTTTGAAGTTAAGGAAATGCTGTGTTTATTTAGCATTATTATCTTATAGCTAGCAGGGCCTGATAATAAGTAGTGCTGGAGTCAGACTTATGACCCAGGGCACAGAGGTGAAGAACTGAAGCACTGAGATATTTAACTCTTAAATACGTCCTTGTCAACTCAATATTGGCATGTGAGAACATTATGATTTTTCTGAATGCTTTTAAATGGTAGAAAATGTAAATAAAAGTTACCTAACCTCATCGCTGCTTGAGAGTTTCCCCTGCTGCAATAAAAGCGGGTGTGGTCATGACGAGCTCAGCTCGTCATAAGCACACGAGCACTGTGCTGCATGACGAGCTGAGCTCGTCATGAGCATGGAAGGGGCTAAATGATTAAGTTAACACTTGATTTTAATTTGCTCCCATTTCAAAGTGATGCATTTACAAACATCAGGCCTGTTGCTCCCAGGAGCCAGAAGCCACTGTGCCATAATTATAGATGAAAAATGAAGTCCTCTTTTTTAACCGCATGCGTGCGGCCGCTATTTTCGCGCTGTGCGGCTTTTTGCGAAAAGCCGCGTTACATGACGAGCTGAGCTCGTCATGAGCATGCGAGCGGCGCAACTCATGACGAGCTCAGCTCGTCATGCGCATGGAAGGGGTTAAATGGGAGAACTTCAAAGTAAAGAAAAATATTTCTATGAAACATGGGCATAATGTTTTTCTCCACTTTCAATTAAGCCAGTTACATCTTTGTGTTTGATGAAGCATGTTTCTTTACTTAAAATTCATCCCATTTAAACAAATTGTTGTATTTTTCTGTTATAAATAAGGCACCTGTCTACAGGCCACTGGGAGCTAGAAGCGTTGTGTTTCTAACTGTGGTACTTGGAAAGAGGATTACATTTAAATGATGAGTTTTATGGAATCCATATGAACATAAAGTTAACCCTTCAGTTTAATGTTCTCCCATTTCAAAGTGTCGCTTTTACACACAGTAGGCAACTTTCTCTCGGTGGCTGGTAGACTCAGTGCCATATTTATAACTGAAAAATAAAACCATTATTTTAAGTGGGAGAAATTTAGGGCCAGATGTATCAAGCAAATTCGCAAAGGCCGAAATTCGCAGAATTTCAGCCTTTGCAAATGCGAATTTGCTAAATGTAATGTATGAAGCAAAATGTGGTGCAAAATAAGGAATCGCAAAATTTGCGATTCCTTATTTTGCGATTGCATTTAAGGAATCGCAAAATTTGCGATTCCTTATTTTGCGATTGCATTTAAGGAATCGCAAAATTTGCGATTCCTTAAATGCAATGTATGATGCAAAAAAAATTGCTAATTGTCTCTAAGGAATCGCAAATTACCACCAACTTCAAGTTGGTGGTAATTTGCGAATTTCTTGAAAAATGCCAAGTTTAGCATTTTTCAAAGTGCCATGTGATGCACATACATGCCCTTAGGGCATGTATGTGCACCACATGTGCACCCATGCTTATTTCAGGGGTGGAACAGGGTGTCCTTTGGACACCCCTGCACCCTTGAAATTATTCTCAATTTGCGATTAGCAAATTGCGAATCGCAAATTGAGAATAATTTCACATTCATTCCTATGGGTCTCCTGGCCCATAGAAATGAATGGGAAATTATTCCTTAATTGCGATTTGCTAATCGCAATTAAGGAATTTTAAGAAATCGCTAAAAAATAGTGAATTTCTACATACATACCATTTTGCGATTTCTAAATAGCGATTCCTTAAAAATCGCTATTAAGAAATCATATATATCATGAACATTTTTACAAAGCATTTTATGCACTTTGAATTTCTCCCATTTAAAAAAATGATTATATGTTTGTATTCTACATGTAATGGTGCCACATAAGTATTCCAGTGCCGCACGTACATATGACATAGGCTCTCAGTCACCTCTACATTTATCCCATTCATACACATGTTCATATATCCCCAAACACCAAATTCTCATTGACACACATGGCAATCCTGTCTTACTGCCCCGTATCAAAGTATTTTATTCAAACCATAGCATCTGGCTCTATGGACATTAGGCTTAAAGTCAATGGAGCTGGATGTGAGGGTGTCTGGGAACAATGCATGAGTTGCTTAGCCTCAGTATCTCACAATGAGTTTCACGAATCTGAACTAGTTCTCACTTTTTTAAATGTTGGAGACCCCTGGTACAACTTAACTAGACTTGTGTATAGTGTGCATAGCATTGGTGCTATAAGATTTGCTATGTCTGGGTAAGGTGTGTCATCAGCTAAGACTTGCCATGTTGCTCCCTCATTGTTGAGGAGTCCCAGTCTAACTTTGTCTCTTGCATGTGGTAGGGCACCTTGGAACCAATTTTGGTGTTCCTGGAATATTAATGGCATTTCCAGTTCCTCACAAGCTGTGTAGATGTTGTAAACTGCAGCTATGGTAAAATTATGAAAACGTCTTAATTGAGCATTTTTGGTGCTCGAAATGTTACCCATTAATAGAATACCTCTGCAGCTATGGTAAAATTATGAAAATGTTTTGATTGAGCATTTTTGCTGCTCGAAATGTTACCCATTAATAGAATACCTCTGTTCTGTATGCTTTGTGTGCGTCTGCCACGGAGACATCCCTACCCATAAGGGCTAGCCCAATTTGTTGTAGCGTTTGTGTAACTACATGTCTGCAATTTACTGGTACTGCATTAGCCATTTTAATTTATGGAATTTAGAGAAGGTACCTGTAATGGGTTTGGCCTCTGAAAGTTTCTAGGTTGAACAGTCTACAGGCAAAAAATAAGGGTTCCCTATTTAGCCTAGGAGGATGTACCCCTACCACCATGGACGTCTTCGGTTAATTGATGAGTGGGGTCTTTGGGCACACTTAAGAAAACTACTTGGGAGACCCATTAAATAAGTACCCAAATTAGAATGTTGGTGGTGCCATGTCTTACAGTTCCTACTTTCTCAGTAATATTGTGCGTTTAAGCATTATAAGCTTCAAAACTGTGTGGGCCTAGTCCACTCATAATATCTGAATAGGTTGACTACAATTCTGGCTAGTTCACAGTGTGCTATGTAGACCCGTAAACTGACAGGGCACCGGAAGGTGTCTTCAACCTCAGACCATGACAACCCTAATTCCAAGGAAATCGTGGCAACCGATTCTACCTAGTCATTAGTAACTCAGGAATGCCCAAAGAAAGACACAAGATTTACATAAATTGTCATTTTTCAAACAGTTATTGCAGCAATTGTCCTCTTGCGTAAAATACATGTTCTGCAATGATTAGTAGAATGGAGCAAAACAATGTTACCAGCATTACAAGAATGGTGAACAGAATCAATTATTCAACCATTGTGTCTCTGCATTAGATTATATGAATCGATATAATTGCACTCCTACCTAGCTCTGCCTATCCTAAAAAAAACATAGGGTGTACTGGTCTGTCAGAATATCATAGAGTGGTCTAATTCTGCAGGTGTGAGTCATCTGGCAGCCAGCGTTGGTGTAGAACAGGCCGTCGTCCTTGCCTGGATGATGTCGGAATTCATCTGGGTGAGAATACAGGCATGGGGCGACCTTTGACAATCTTTCAAGATGCTTCTCTGTCTAAACAGAGGCATAGTGTTGTGTATATAATAAACTGCACCCATTTGTTCTGTGCTCGAGTCCTGGTACTGTTGTCATTGTTGACCCTACTGTTACTGAATGGACGACCAACAACTACATTTTGCGCAGTGTACTAAGTCATTGTACATAGTGCTCTAATGCCAGACAATATGCCTATGAAGAAATTTAATTGCAAGCAAACCATTTCTGAGTACATTATCTCATGAGGCTGCACACGCATTTCTGTGTTAAAAGTCATTGTCTAAAAAGATATAAACTTTAAACATGAGCATGTAAAATGGAAGTGTTTAAGCCCAGGGCCTATTTAAACTCAGAATAGGTTCACTGAACCATCTCCCCTTCACCCAGGGACACAAGGGTAACCTGAACTCTCCTCCAACACTAGCTGGGACATGCACCTCTTCAAGCACTACACTTGCCAGCCCCAGTGACTGCCCACCAATGGGGAGCTTTGCCCGCTTTGGACTTGGCATCCCCTTGTAGTGTTCTTCCTGTTGACAATTATAACACTAGGGGGGTGCCTTACCTGTAGACTATCAGGGGACCAATTTCTTTCCTTCTCAGCAGGGGGATGGGAGTATTGACCTGTAGAACTTGTTTGGGGTCCTTTAGGGAACTCCTTGCTTTTGTCCCCCGCCCCACTTCCTCTTGTGAGGACCCTGCCCACCCTTGTGGTGATCCCTCCCAGATATCTTCTTGTGGACCCTGGTGCATACCCAGTGGTCCACCTCCTTAGCAAGCTCCCTGGAGTCAATCAAGTGCTGGTGCAGATCTGTAAAACAGAGTCTCATCGAGCTCTTTTGCTATCAAGTTATACAGCCCCTGACAGTCCTTAACACAACTGCCACCCAGCGGATCCATTGCCTTGCAAAAAGAATCAACGAATTCACCCAGGTCTTTGGGGATAGTATCCAACTATACCCTGAACTTCTGTCTGCACTCTCAGTGTCAAGCCATACTTTCTGATCAGGGCTTTCTTAATGAAGGAATACCTCCTCCTGTCACTCCCATCTAAGGCCAGTAGAGTGTCTCTCCCCTCAGTAGGGATGTGCCCCCCAACACCCCTCAGGGACCTTGTGCATCTGCAAAGCAATCTCATAAGACTTAAACCATCTGCCTATGTCATCTCCCACTCTATAGCCAAGCACCAGACCCATGGGTATGTGTACGCTCTTGTCAGAGTATACCGAAGAAAGGCTGCCACCATCTTGGCTGGACTCAACCCTCCTGGCCTTCATGCCCAGCTCTTTCTGGCTCCGCTCCTGAGCCAAAATTATTTTCCTTTCCTTTATTACCAGTCATTTTTCTTCCAAAGCTTTCCCTTTTTCCAATTTGAGCTTAGCTAGCCCAAATTGTAACTTTCTCTCCTCTGGGGACAGGCCTTTGGATGATACATCAATCCCTGTCCTGGGGAGAAGCACTACTCCTGGCAGTATGGTGCTCCCTGACCCACAGGTAGTTCCAGGTTCTTCAGTGAATCTTGGTCCAGCTCATCATTCCCTATCTCCTCATCCTCCTCTGGGGGTCACAGATCATGCATAGCAAGCTTCTGCCCTGGCCCTCAGCCACTTTTGCAGCTCCACCTGGTGAAGACCATAGTAGAAAGCTCAACCCCCTTGCAAAAATCCTTGATCTGGGCCCAGTGGAACTGTCAAGTTTGGTCAGATCAAAATCCATTTTTGCAGGTGCAGCTGGTGCTTCTCCAGACAGAGACATGGTTTTGAAGGGAAAAAATGCCAATCGGGGAATTAAAAAAAAGGCTTGAGATGGTCTTTGATATGAATAGTAGTGTACGCCAATCACTGCATGGCAGTGCACAAAAACAAGTCCTATCCCACTGTGGCCACCAATGTTATCAATTGTGTTTCTGGTTGGCAGAGGTATGCACCATATCCAAGCAGGCGCCACAAACCATATCCAAGCAGGAGTCAGGGTAAGTCACTAACACACTTTGAATTAACCTGGGTTCACCTTCGGGTAGCTTGGCACAGAGAAATCAAGCTTAACTTAAGAGGCAATTTGTAAAGTATTTGTGCAACCCTTCAAACAGTAACACAGAAAAAACGCCACACAAAAAATAGCTTATATTTTTACAAGTAAAGCAAGACCAAAATGACAAAGATCCTATAAGTGGAAGTCAAGATATGAATTTTAAAAGAATAAACTATTTTGCAGTGTTTAGAAACAAATAGCGCCAACCGAGTCTATCTGGTCGCACTTGCCTGGAGCAAATCCAAAGGTTCAGGTCAACTGTAATCAAGATGATTGGATACAGGGACCAGCCTTGGCCCGCTGAACAGTACATTGGATGCGTTGACGGCGAGGGCGATGCGTCGCTGTCAATTCCACAGATGCAGGCGAGGCGTCGGTTCTGATCTGCCCAAAGTCAAAGATACATCGAGAGTCAAGATGCAATGAACATCGGAGCTATGTGTCGTCCACACCACCGGGCTGTAGACAGGGCCACTGGAATTATGCGATTGAGCATCTGCGGCGATTTTCGCATACAGATTTGCCACATAATCCATCATCTGCTGGAGAATATGTAGATTTCAACAACAAAAAATTGTTTCTAGCTCAAACAGTTCAAAAGTTACTAAAAAGCACAGCAACATGTGTTGCCGTGCAGTGGAAAGCCCTTTGCAAAGTTGGACTGGTCACCTTTCTGTCGTCTATTGCTATATTTGGGTGTTAAATTGGCACTAAAAAGGTGCAATTAATGCCCAGACAGTGTTAACAAGTTTAAAATTGACAAATTAAGCAATACTATCACAACATGTGCCACATAATTTGCCTTTTCTTGCCACATACTTTACTCAACCGCGTCGCATAATTTGACTCTCTGCTGCGGCATAATTCCAGTCGCCATGGCTTTAGGCGATGCAAGCAGTACAAAGCATTGCATTGGCTCCAAGCAGCGCAAAGTCGGAGCTGTGTCTGTAACGGGCCCATGCGTCACGCAGTCGGCAATGTGGTGTCCGCGGTCCATGCAGCAGCAGCGATGAGTTGTTTCGAGGTAAATGCGCTGGTTGCGATAGGCGCTATATCGTTGATGCATGGATTTTCTTAGTTGCAACCCTTAGTACTCACTTCCATGGGCCCAGGACTGGATTTGCACCGAGTGGCGGAGGAGGACTAACAGTAGACAGAATACAGGTGCTGGTTTCAGGATGAAGAAAGAGGTCTTTGATATACTTGAAACTTCAGAAAACAGGAAGCACGCCAACAAGCCCTTGGATATACTTTGGTTCTGGGATGTAGAGATGCAGGTACTGTCCTCACTCCCTGGCATGTGGCAGCTGGCCCGCAAAGCAGTTCAGCAAAGTGACAGGCCCTCCAGCAGCACAGCAGTCCTTCTTCCTGGCAGAGTGTCCTCAGTTCCAAAAGTGTTCCGATTTGGTGGTGTCAGAGCTCCAGTACTTATATTCAGTTGGGCCTTAGAAGTGGTAGAGACTTCAAAGTGATGCTTTGAAGTGCATAGTCTCTTTATTTCCAGACTTAGCCCCAGACTCACTACAATAGGTATGCAACCCTTAGTGTGGGGACAGGACACAGCCCTTTCAGGTGCGTCAGCTCCTCCCTCCCTTCCTTCCTAACCTGCTCAGGATGACCCATCAACATGCAGATGACCACTAAGTCACACCTATCCTTCCTTTGTATGTGGCTGTCTAGCAGGAATACAGGAAGCCGGCTGACACCCACCCAAGACGTGTATTCCAGAGACAGTCAGAAGACACCAAATGGTTACTGGAAGAAAATGACAACTTTATAAAAGTCAAAAACAAAAGCAACAAATCATGGACGGAATACTGAACAATGCAAACATTCAACCCCAGTTACCAAGATCGGAGTTCAATACATTGTTATTTTGCTCACAGCGCCACCCCAGTTTGGAAGAAGCCATATGTAAATCAGTCCTCATGGGAACAGTCCAGCCCGAACTGCCAAGCCAGATCCTACCTGGACTGGAAGCAAGCATCCTGGGACCGATTTCGGGGAATCACCCCTCATCAGCATGGCTATCTGGAATCCAGTGGTGCAGTGACCACGGGTCCCACGTCTGGGCATACCTTTTCCATTTAGGACAACAAAAGTAACAAATGATCGACGGAATGCTGAACAATGGCATATGAAAATCAGTCTTGACTGTGTTCCTCATGTGAACAGTCTATTCCGAACTGCCAAGCACGGTCCTCCCTGGACAGGAAAAATTCATCCTGGGACCCATGATCATTGACATGAAAAAAACTGTACAGGCTAATAAGCACGCTTCCTTGGAAGTAACATTATTTGCGTATGCAGAGGGAAAATACTGGTATCACCATTATGTTCTGAGTGACCACAGTTCATCACGTTCATTAAGGCCATCAGAGGCTGTACAGAGTTTTTGTATATATAGTGCTTCCATCTGTGACAGGATAGACATAACAGTCCCATCTTGAATGGCTGCAAAGAGAACAAACAATTTTATGTGGTTTTCAATATGGTTACTTTCTTTGTAGTGTTATACAAGAGGTGCTCCTTGTGTATGGAAACAAATTGTCGACGTGTGTTGCAAGACATGAGTATTGACTGGATGGGTGGTTAGTGCAACGTAATGGTTTTCACATGGACACATTAAGCAGTAGACTACATGTTTGGTGACACAATTGGGAAATCTAGTGTGGTCGATGGCAATTCCATTAAGACTCATGCTGTGATGCCTGTGGTAAATTGACAAATGCTGCATTGTCCACCTGTATATTGTCCTAGTAGTGGTGATAGACAAATTAATCAGGTCAGCCATCTTGAGCGTTCTGGCAGCCCTCACAAGATGTTGGTGAATGTTTTTACCTCTGTTAAAAGAAAAGAGGGTAGTCTGTAGATTTAAGTTGGTCAACATTTTCAATTTGTTGGGGGTAATCCTTTTAAGATTAGCTTGAAGGCTATTTGTCAGTATACATGTCAGAGGACTGGATTGAATTTTTTTCTTTAGGTTGAAGTAGGGACTCCTGTGGCATCAACCATGCCTTATTCATTGCAGTTTTCACCAATTAAGGGGCAGATTTATGAAGGCCTTTCGCCGCCGGTGCGTCACTTTTTCCCATGTTAAAAGTGACGCACCGGCGGCGCAAGGCCTTCATAAATTTGCCCCTAAGTGTCTTTGGGTACACACTGAAGAAATATGTTCCTATCTTTAGGCTTGGTATCTAGATTTACTAATAATTAATCACTGCCTTGTTTGATCCAGTGGTCTAGGAAACTGATTTTAAGTCCGAGGAAATAGTAAATCTTAGGTCCTTTGTGCAGTGACTGAGGCAATAAAGGAATTCTGAGAGGCTTATCAGGGAGCCTTGCCAAATCATAAAAACATTTACAATGTACCATGGCAAACTTTTGAAGCAGTGCTTAAATGGATTCAGTGCCCCATAGATCAATTACTCTTCTAAGTATGACAAAGAGTTCGGCTATTTACGGGGTGAAGCTGCATTCCATTGCCACACCTTTTATTTGTAGGAACCAGTCTGTTTTAAACATAAAGAAGTTATTCTTTGAGCAGATGGTGGCAGGTTCAACTAATAAAATCAGTTGGTACATCATGTGGGGCTGTTCTTTGATCAAGGAGATCCCTTACAGATGCAGTATTGCCTCGCCTTGAGGGGATTTTTAGATATAGCAACTCTATGTCGAAACTCACCAACATTTCTTGATCAGAGTTAAATGGCTGACTCTCAAATTTAATAATGAAGTGCATCTAGCCCGAGATGTAAGCTTTGGTTTTTAGAAACAAACGGCTTAAGTGAAAAGTCAATATATTGAGATAATGGTTCAAACAGAGATCTACATCAGAAATTATGGGCTTGCCAAGAGGGTTGGTGGAGTTTTTGTGTACCATAGAAAGTATCACTGCCCCCTCCAGTCCCAAAAAATGTATTGAAGGGCTGGGTGGGGAATGGTGGCGTCAGGTGTACTGGGATCTTCTTGGCCAGAATCGGAATATGTATCTAAGAAGGTAATGAACCTCTTTTTTGAGCATCACTGACATTGGGGTTTTGGATTATTTGGATTGATGATTTTAAAGACATTTTTCAAGTATGGATATGTAGTTTTGATATTAAAATGGTTAATGTCACAGGCCAATTTAGTAGTTTTCTGATTGACTGAAAGTTTTAAATTCTGCAATTTTCTGGTCCACATCCCACTTCTGCACAACGCAGTTTCAAAGGAGAGTGCCTACTTCACTGAACTGTGATACATACAGTTTTGCATTGGGGCAGATCACATGTCTATTTTTAACCTGTAGATTCCAAGGGTCACTATTGTTGTAAGATGTTCCAATAAAACCTGGGCATAGAAATAGGTTCTGATTTGTTTCTTTTTCAGTCTCCTAAGTTTTTATACATTATTAAATTTAGTGATCCTAGGTGGATTGTTGTTTCCACTAAGAAGGGATAGGTTATCAAGCAGAATACTGCTTTGTTCCTTTGTGTAACTAACAATTAGCGGCTCGGACAGACTAAGGACAATCAAAAAAATGAATTAAAAGAATATATATTGAGCGAACTAAGTAGCATTATCTCACGACTGTTTGTCCAAAACATAGGACTTGTTACTTTTTATCCAAAACAGATTACTGGTTACTAGTCTCTACGAAACCTGGGCTATATAAGGAGAATAGAATGTTTCTTCAATGGAGATAGATTATATATATATATATATATATATATATATATGTATATATATATATATATATCTACAAGCTCCACAACACCAAATACGTGAGTCACTCTCAGGGCGGGTGCCGAATAACGCGATGGTGTTCGCGTAAAATATGCAGGCTCCAGTTTCCAAAATTCCCAGCCGGGTTTCCAGGAAAAACAGCACTCACACGGGCAGCAGCAGTATATTTAGCAGATCGGTTTATTCAGAAAAGCAGACGCGTTTCGGGAATAGAATCCCTTCGTCAGTGTTATCATCAGAGCGCCAGAGGTTACACCCTTATCAATGTTCATGCCAAGTATCAACACAAACAAAGGACTAATGCATTTAGGTATATGTTGCGCGCCATCTTTAAACGCCTATGCTCTACATTTCGTCAGCATGAGATATAAGAATTCCCAATATTTAAATTGTGTTCAAAACGTCAATAAAGGCGTGAGTGCGTTAACACCTCAAACAATCTCGCCGTGTATCGGCAAAGGTTATAGTGGATAATAAAGTCCCAAAAAACAGACATATGCCTGAGAAACAAGGCATTACAAAGAATGCATGATAAAAGCGAAAAATCGCTACATTAAGAACAAACGCTATACTAAGCAAAATCTTGCCGTGGATCGGCACTTGCAACCTAATATCAGGTTGCTAGATTCTAAGGTCAGTGACAAGAAAAGATAAACACACAAAAATATATCCCATTTTGACGATAAAACTTACTTTCACTATATACATCTTCAGAATTACACCCAGACAAATAATCAAAAATATTCAAAAATATTGCAAACAGTTTCATATAGTTACTCATGTGTTGTAAAACATGTTCTTAGCCCAAGTGAGAAGCAAGTTCCTCCCCCATATTCAGTCCCTTCGGAGCCTTGGTCTCAAGATCTATAATAAATCTCGATTCTAATCTTCTCAGGACCTGTAATCGATTGCCTCCTCTGGGGTTCTCAGTCACTTGATCTAGACAGAAATATCTTAACAAAGTCCTATCACTCTTATGTTTGATGGCAAAATGCCGTGCTACTGGATAGCTGAAATCTTTATTAGCAATTGCCCGCATGTGTTCCAGTATCCGGAGTTTAACAGGGTTGATGGTACTGCCCACATACCTCAACGAACAAGGACAGACCAAACAGTAAACTGCGTGGTCAGTGTGACAAGACATACATTTTATGATTTTCTTTTCACCTTGGCAACCTGGCACCTCATATGCCAACGTTCTTTTACTTGCCGAGCAGGCTTTGCATTTCCCGCACGGGAAAAAACCTTTTGCATCTTTCAATGTTCCTAACTGTTTCTTCTCCACTGGAAGATAACTGTGAACCATTTCATCTCGCAGCGATCTTGCCCTCCTGAAAGTGATGGCAGGCACGGCTGGAATATCTAGACCTACGATTGGGTCGGATTTAAGAATGTGCCAATGTTTGGACAAGATTGATCTTAATCTGAATGAATTCGCAGCAAACGGTGTAATCATGCGGAATTGAACTTCTTCAGAATGGGTGGTCTTTTTCTTTTCAAACAATTTGCTGCGAGGTATTTTTCTGACTTTTTTCAGACTTTCTTGTAGCTGGTTGGAATTATAGCCTCTATTGCGGAACCTCTCTATGCTATCAGTGGCAGCTTGCTCAAAATCTTCATTGTGGGTGCAATTACGTTTTAATCTTAAAAGTTCCCCGTAAGGGATGTTGGAAATAAGTTTACGGGAATGGCTGCTTGAAGCGTGTAAAACGCTATTACCCGCAGTCGGTTTACGATAAAGTTTGGTGCTGATTTTACCATTCCTCACACTCACTTGTAAATCAAGGTAATTAACCTTGTCTTTACTGATATCTCTTGTAAATTTGAGGTTGCACTCATTGTTATTTAACACTGAAATATACTCATTAGCCTCTTCTATAGACCCATTCCACACTAGGAGCAGGTCATCGATATACCTGCTCCAAGCCACTATCTTGTTATTCCAAGCGGCATTTCCAGGGGCCCAGGCTACCTGCTCCTCCCACCAGCCCAGGAATAGATTCGCGTAGCTGGGGGCGAAGCAGGAGCCCATCGCCGTCCCAGAGCACTGTTGATATATAGTGTCCTGAAAAAGAAAAATGTTGTTATAGAGACAGAATCTTATGAGTTCCAACAACATCTTGTTGTGTAGTGCAAATCTCAGCTCTCTTTGATTCAGGAAAAATTCAACAGCCGTGAGTCCTTGTTCGTGGTCTATACAAGTATAGAGACTTGTTATGTCCAGCGTAATCAGTATATATGAGGGTTGCCAAGTAATAGACTCTATTTTTTCAATGAAATCTGTAGAATCTCTTATATATGATTTCAAAGATAGTACAAAGCCAAAAAGAAAGTGGTCTAGGAATTTAGAAAGGTTTTCAGTAAGACCTCCTATGGAGGAAATGATAGGTCTTCCAGGGGGATTGTAAATGCTCTTGTGAACCTTAGGCAGGTGGTAGAAACAGGGTAAGATAGGGTTCATGGTTTTCAGAAAGAGATATTCCTCAAGTTCGATCATCTGTCGGTCATGCCACTTTTTGAGCAATTGATACAATTCCTCAATGCTGGTCAGATAATCTTTGGCGGCGAAGTGCCTGATGGAGGATCCAAAGATTGTCTGCAAACCCTCCGACAAAGGAGGCAACATAGTCATCATGTCTAGAGTTCAATATGTCGCAGAAGCAAAACGACAGCTTGATGATCGAACATGCTACAGTGTCATACCGAAAAAGGATTATCTGACCAGCATTGAGGAATTGTATCAATTGCTCAAAAAGTGGCATGACCGACAGATGATCGAACTTGAGGAATATCTCTTTCTGAAAACCATGAACCCTATCTTACCCTGTTTCTACCACCTGCCTAAGGTTCACAAGAGCATTTACAATCCCCCTGGAAGACCTATCATTTCCTCCATAGGAGGTCTTACTGAAAACCTTTCTAAATTCCTAGACCACTTTCTTTTTGGCTTTGTACTATCTTTGAAATCATATATAAGAGATTCTACAGATTTCATTGAAAAAATAGAGTCTATTACTTGGCAACCCTCATATATACTGATTACGCTGGACATAACAAGTCTCTATACTTGTATAGACCACGAACAAGGACTCACGGCTGTTGAATTTTTCCTGAATCAAAGAGAACTGAGATTTGCACTACACAACAAGATGTTGTTGGAACTCATAAGATTCTGTCTCTATAACAACATTTTTCTTTTTCAGGACACTATATATCAACAGTGCTCTGGGACGGCGATGGGCTCCTGCTTCGCCCCCAGCTACGCGAATCTATTCGTGGGCTGGTGGGAGGAGCAGGTAGCCTGGGCCCCTGGAAATGCCGCTTGGAATAACAAGATAGTGGCTTGGAGCAGGTATATCGATGAACTGCTCCTAGTGTGGAATGGGTCTATAGAAGAGGCTAATGAGTATATTTCAGTGTTAAATAACAATGAGTGCAACCTCAAATTTACAGGAGATATCAGTAAAGACAAGGTTAATTACCTTGATTTACAAGTGAGTGTGAGGAATGGTAAAATCAGCACCCAACTTTATTGTAAACCGACTGCGGGTAATAGCGTTTTACACGCTTCAAGCAGCCATTCCCGTAAACTTATTTCCAACATACCTTACGGGGAACTTTTACGATTAAAACGTAATTGCACCCACAATGAAGATTTTGAGCAAGCTGCCACTGATAGCATAGAGAGGTTCCGCAATAGAGGCTATAATTCCAACCAGCTACAAGAAAGTCTGAAAAAAGTCAGAAAAATACCTCGCAGCAAATTGTTTGAAAAGAAAAAGACCACCCATTCTGAAGAAGTTCAATTCCGCATGATTACACCGTTTGCTGCGAATTCATTCAGATTAAGATCAATCTTGTCCAAACATTGGCACATTCTTAAATCCGACCCAATCGTATGTCTAGATATTCCAGCCGTGCCTGCCATCACTTTCAGGAGGGCAAGATCGCTGCGAGATGAAATGGTTCACAGTTATCTTCCAGTGGAGAAGAAACAGTTAGGAACATTGAAAGATGCAAAAGGTTTTTTCCCGTGCGGGAAATGCAAAGCCTGCTCGGCAAGTAAAAGAACGTTGGCATATGAGGTGCCAGGTTGCCAAGGTGAAAAGAAAATCATAAAATTTATGTCTTGTCACACTGACCACGCAGTTTACTGTTTGGTCTGTCCTTGTTCGTTGAGGTATGTGGGCAGTACCATCAACCCTGTTAAACTCCGGATACTGGAACACATGCGGGCAATTGCTAATAAAGATTTCAGCTATCCAGTAGCACGGCATTTTGCCATCAAACATAAGAGTGATAGGACTTTAAGATATTTCTGTCTAGATCAAGTGACTGAGAACCCCAGAGGAGGCAATCGATTACAGGTCCTGAGAAGATTAGAATCAAGATTTATTATAGATCTTGAGACCAAGGCTCCGAAGGGACTGAATATGGGGGAGGAACTTGCTTCTCATTTGGGCTAAGAACATGTTTTACAACACATGAGTAACTATATGAAACTGTTTGCAATATTTTTGAATATTTTTGATTATTTGTCTGGGTGTAATTCTGAAGATGTATATAGTGAAAGTAAGTTTTATCGTCAAAATGGGATATATTTTTGTGTGTTTATCTTTTCTTGTCACTGACCTGAGAATCTAGCAACCTGATATTAGGTTGCAAGTGCTGATCCACGGCAAGATTTTGCTTAGTATAGCGTTTGTTCTTAATGTAGCGATTTTTCGCTTTTATCATGCATTCTTTGTAATGCCTTGTTTCTCAGGCATATGTCTGTTTTTTGGGACTTTATTGTCCACTATAACCTTTGCCGATACACGGCGAGATTGTTTGAGGTGTTAACGCACTCACGTCTTTATTGACGTTTTGAACACAATTTAAATATTGGGAATTCTTATATCTCATGCTGACGAAATGTAGAGCATAGGCGTTTAAAGATGGTGCGCAACATATACCTAAATGCATTAGTCCTTTGTTTGTGTTGATACTTGGCATGAACATTGATAAGGGTGTAACCTCTGGCGCTCGGATGATAACACTGACGAAGGGATTCCATTCCCGAAACGCGTCTGCTTTTCTGAATAAACCGATCTGCTAAATATACTGCTGCTGCCCGTGTGAGTGCTGTTTTTCCTGTAAACCCGGCTGGGGATTTTTGGAAACTGGAGCCTGTATATATATATATATATATATATATATAAAACATATATATAACAAAAACAAATGGTATTTAATCTACATTATTAATATTACTTATTTGTGTGGAAATTTCTGAACTTTTGGGGATTACAATTTCCCTAAAAACCACATTAGTTGTCATTTTGTCCATTTGGGTATGTACATGTTCAATACCTTCCTGGAAGGAAATCAGAAGAGGTATCTGAGAACTTTCTGAAGCTTCTTTTTAGGCACCCCTAATACTGGAGATTGGATTATTTGGGTTGTTAACAGACACATATTGTGTGCCTATACAAATATGGTAAGGCCTGCACAGGAGCTACTAATAAAGACTTTTCACTGCTCCATTTTAGGTTATTCACTAAGCTCATAGAATTAACAATACTGAGACTTCAACCGAGGCAGCCATTCCTTCACATGGAAGTATTTTGGTAAGCCTAAACAGTCTTGGCATATCAGACTACACACATCATCTTCACCAATCATATATATAAAGTCTTCTTTATTATATAGCTGATGCCTTTTGTCAAGATTACCTGTCATGATGTGGGAGCACATACATTGAACCTATAATCGATATTTCACTCCTTTCTCACAGAAATGTGTCATGCCTTTGATGGTGGCACTGGGTCATCTCATCTTTTCACCATTTTTCCCTAGTGGTTTAGATTTGCTCCACTGACAGATACTTTAGTTACTATGTGATTATGTTTATATCTTTGGAGCCAGCACCATTATCTTGATTTTGTCCTGATGGGCCTTGAATAACTGGGCAGAAACGTGTTGCCCCCTTGACAAAGGAGTCCACACTGTTCCCCTTGAAAACAAGCAAGGAGGATCTCAAGAATTCAGAGGCTCTTTCATTACCTTCTCGCTTATTAGATTGTGCTACCTTTGGGTGTATTACAGACAACTTACCATAAGCATGCACATTCCCTATATAAAAGGCTATATAACAAGGACTGTTTTCTGGGTCAGTGACACAAAAGAAATTGGAGGCGATCATATAAGAAAAAACGCATTGATAAATGAGTTCCAATTTATTTTTTTTGTTGTATTTTTTTATTGGTAGGGGATCTTCTACAAGAGGCCTTCACTGAGGCAGACCGCTCTGGCTCCTTGGGTTCACTGTCCAACAGGGCACCGGTTTCCGTTCTCCCCAAACCAGGAAGAGATACTCGCATTTGTGGCAGTTACCGTCCCATATCCCTAATGGAGACATCGAGATACTGGCAAGCATTCTAGCAGCATGCCTTAAATGAGTTGTTCCCTCTCTTATTCACCACTCATAAGTGGGGGTTGTCCCAGGCCGAATATCACACAATCATCTTTGTGCAATTTCTTATGCGGTCTGGCTAGAACCAGACCTTCCAGATGAGGCCTTGGCATGGTCATTGGACGGTGAGAAAGCCTTTGAAAGCATAAAATGGAAATTTTCAGACATTTGGCCTTGGTGAGAACATCTCCAAAGTGAGATTGCTCTATGATTCCCTTTGGAGCATGGTCAACTGTGGAGGCTTTCTTTCAGACCCATTCCTGGTCCGCAGAGGAACATGTCAAGGTTGTCCACTCTCTCCCCCTATTATTTCTTCTTACGAAGGAACCTTTAGTGGCGTTCATGCACCAATCAGATCAAATGATAGGCATTTCTACACCTGGAGGCCCTTTGGCTTTGTATCTATATGCAGATGACATTTGCTCACTTAAATCGGCGTTACCCAACTCCATTCCTGCAGTGTTAGAGACCACTGATGTGTTTGCTGTAATATCAGGCTACATGGTGAAGTGGGTAACGAGTGAGAACTTACCACTGTCGCGGATCAGCAACTGCGTCGCCATAGCAGATTACCCATTCCAATGGAAGTACGCCCACCTCAGGTATCTGGACATTCAAATAGACAGGGGCTTGGAGTGTATGGTGGTGGATAACCTGACCCCAATAATGGAGCAAATGTGACTGGAGTTCGCGAAGTGGTCTCACCAGTCTCACCTTCTTTGGAATCAGGCCCAGGGTTAAAAAAATGGTTACTCATCCCAGAATCACATATGTATTAGGCATGCTTCCTAAAGTAATACCCCTGAAGGCCTTTATCTGGAGTTCGGTGAGACCGTGTCTGGCAATTCAGAAGCTTATAGCCACAGATCAGCAGGGGGATTGGGCCTGCCTTCTGTGGTACATCGCCCCTTAGCCCTACATTTGGCACAAATAGTGTACATGCATCTCCAGATCCAAGAACCACTATTAAGGGTCATAACTGAACGTAAACTCCAGGAGGCCCCCTTAGGATTAAAGGTCCTCTATTTTCCTGGTCCTGCCACCGCTGACATACCCAACCCCATGTTAAAAGGCCTGGATGCTGGCTCACAAGCTCTCATCAGTGAACGTGCATCTTCATGACGGAGCTCCCATTTGGAATAATACGGATTTGCATGGGGAAGTAGGGTGGCATTCTTGGTTGGGGCCCTTGGTACAGAGCTGGGATCCTCTATCTTACACACCTGATGAATTTGACTTGCTGCTTACCAAACAATGGCGACATACACATCTACATCATTGTCTGAAGAGCTGATTGGGTCCCTAACTCTGGACTATCCCCTGCTTCCTGGTGCTCTCTTACTTCAATACTTGGGGTCAGCATAAAGGTATGATGGCTATACTCTACAACCTCCTGATTCGCCATTTTTACATACAAACACAATTGGCAAGTCTCAGGACGACTTGGCATGCTTGCCTACAGGTGGAATATGATGAGGTAGAATGGAGTGAACGTTTGGAGGCCCTAGAACGAGGAGTCCATGAGGCAAAGATGAAGCTGTCTTTTTTAACATCCTTCGGGGCTGGCACCGTACCCAGGCATAGTTTCAGGGTTCCTCCCTCCCTCTGCCTGTGGCAATATGATCGTGCACCATGTGATAGTGTTTATATCTTGGACAGCAATAAGGTCTACACTTCGGGAATCTTGGGTTTGCCCACACCACTTTCACAACCCCTAATTTTCCTTCATGACTTATCGGACATCCCTGAGCTGACCCACCATGCTCATCTCTTGCTTATCACTGCCCTTACAGTTGCCGTTAAATGTGGAATGGCTCGGAGAGGTAGAACACCGGGTACTTTGAAATAGTCATTTACAACTTAATGGACAAAGCAGATATTTTTCTTCTTATACGGTTCCCCCTTTATAAAGGATACCCCTGCCCCCATAAATAGCATGGATTCTGAAGTTTTCTCCATCACTATTATTGGGCCACCTTTCCCCACCCACCTGTATTATTTTACTTGAACGTTGCCTAACCGATTTATCTTCCCTGTTTTGTAGTTCCGTCTTTTCCTACCTTAGTCTTCTCTCTCTCCCCTTCTTTCTTTCCTCTTCCCTAAACCAGTGCACTGCACCCATCACTGCGGCTAGGTGTACCACATGCATTTTACTAATGTGTCTGTGGGTTGCACTGTCACCAGTGCTGGGTGAAATAGCCTGAATCTTGAATAAGGTCAACGCGAGTTCCCTGGTTTTGCTTGGACTTCTGGAGAGACCTCACAGACCCTTTATTAGGTTGCCTGTGGGAATCCTTGTGCTCTCACTATGCCTTATCTAGGTGATGCCACAGAACCGCTACTGTATTACCTATATTACATTACTTGGAATTTGCCTCTACAGAAATGAAGGTTGTTTGTACAAGCTGGACATTAGGCTGCAGACTCTTATATTTGTGACTCACATCATTTGTTTATTTCCTCTATCTAGTTTGAAGACCTGCAGGCCCGACTGCGACTTAGGGATGCTGGACGTCTGCAACCACTGGCATGCCATTCAATCACTTTAAAGAAGAAAAAAACGGCCATAATTCTTTTTCCAAGTGTGTGCTTCAATCAATCAATCATGCCATTTGTATAGCACACTACTCACCCGGGAGGGTCTCAAGGCGCTAGGGGGAGGCGTATGCTACTGCTCGAACAGCCAGGTCTTGAGTTGTTTCCTGAAGGCGAGATGGTCCTGGGTCAGCCGAAGGTGGATGGGGAGGGAGTTCCAAGTCTTGGCAGCCAGGTAAGAGAAGGATCTTCCTCCGGCGGTGGCTCTTCGGATGCGTGGTACGGCTGCGAGGGCGAGGCTGGTGGACCGTAGCTGGCGGGTGGGCGTGTAGAAGGTCAGGCGGTCGTTGAGGTACTCGGGGCCCAGGTCGTGGAGAGACTTGTGTGCGTGGGCGAGGAGCCGGAACGTGATCCTCTTGTCGACGGGGAGCCAGTGCAGGTTCCTCAGGTGGCTGGAGATGTGGCTGCGTCGGGGGACATCCAGGATGAGTCGGGCAGAGGCGTTCTGGATGCACTGGAGTCTTTTCTGTAGCTTGGCTGTGGTTCCGGCGTAGAGGGCGTTTCCGTAGTCCAGTCGGCTGGTGACGAGTGCCTGGGTGACAGTCTTCCTGGTCTCGATCGGGAACCAGCGGAAGATCTTGCGAAGCATACGCAGGGTGTTGAAGCACGATGAGGAGACGGCTCAGGTTGCTCCAGCCAGAGGAACATGTTCAAGGTAACTTTCACGAACCACCATTAATTGAATTGGACTGAACTTTATACTTTGAAGCAACCATAGAAGTATGTGGTTGGAATAAATAACAGACCTCTTAAACTGAGTGCAAGCATCTGAATACAAAATGGGTAGACTCCACTTTTAGAGACCCAGTGTGAATGAGAACCCCTTGTGCGTTGCACTCTTCATTGTTTGATACCTGCTTGGGTGTACACATATTGGGACCACTGCCAGTGGGGTGAATCTCATGGTCTTTAGTCACCCTACCCAACTTGTTTGCAGCTCCGTCACTCTTGGATAAATTGACAACACTTGCTGTGGCTGCATGCTTGTGGATTATTCTCTCATTCTTCTTTATTCCTTCAGATGACTACATACAACGCCCTAAGAGAAGATCACAGCTCTGATCATTCAAGCATAACACCTAGCCACCTCCCACACAATGCAGCTTGACTCGCCCAAGGTGTAACATACTACCAGTCCACTAATGATTTGGTGGCTCATCAGGGCGAAATGTGCACTTACCAAACATGGCCAACTGCCACGCTTGGGTGGTGTCCACAGAATACTCGCTGTTGGCGTAACTGTGTGCTTACAGCGTTGCATTTGATGGCAGAAATTCGAAGTGACCTGGGGTTTTTGACTGAGAAAAAAATAATGCAAGATACACAATTGCTGGGGGCTACTGAACTGCCTTATATTCTTGTTCACAGTGTTTACCTTTGGATGCCTCATTTGTAATGTACATTGAGGGCATGGCTTCTGCATATCTACATTTTGACTTTGAAGGATGCTGAGCACAAGGTGCAACAACTAAGCAGATGAGTTTCCCTTCCCAAAACCTGTTAGACACGCAATGGTCAAATATACTCTTGCCTTAGCGGTCATGTACATTTACCTACTAAATAAAGTTGCACTTTTCCACCAGTTGGGCCTAATGGTATCAGCCAGGCCGAAGATAAGGGAGAAGAAGCCATCTCTGGGAGCTATGTAGTTCCATGCGCTGATTGACACAGTGCACCTTTCTTTTAGCAATTGGTGGGTTGGAGACTCATGGAGGTAAGTTTGGAGGACACAGCACACAGTGAGGAGAAAATAAGAGATACAGCTTTATTAATATTTATAACTCGTGATCATATCAGTCTCATACCACACACCATGCTCATTACACCAGTGGACCCAGCCTCTCTGGGATACAAGGGGAGCATAGGCCAACCCCTTTGGCACATGCAGGGAGCACCTCTGGTGTGAATCAGGCTGGACGTGTTTGGTTTATTTCTTGACCTTCTGTGCTCCCTGCCTGTAAAAGTTGTGGGGATGTAAGTCTGTGCCAGCTCAACCTCTTCGAAGGCTTCCATCTTTCCATGGAACAGAAACCAGGCTGGGAAGAAACAGAGAGGGGGGATTAGTGAAAAAGGCTGAAGTCGTACAACACAGCACCCAGGAAAAGAAAACGATTGTAGCGGAAATCAGACACAACAGCTGCTCTTCACAGAACTTTACCACGACACTCAGAGGAAACAATGGCCACATGCTGAGAAGATCACCAAAGCCCAGTCT
This sequence comes from Lissotriton helveticus, assembly GCF_964261635.1. Lineage (NCBI taxonomy): Eukaryota > Metazoa > Chordata > Amphibia > Caudata > Salamandridae > Lissotriton > Lissotriton helveticus. The sequence goes on from NC_136057.1 coordinate 1,789,533,567, forward strand.
GTAGGCAGATATGACAAAGGGTGCATTGGACATTTGGCACCAAAAGTGCTAGGTGGGAGAAGTTGCCATGCCCCTGGCTAAGTCCCACTTGGTCTCGCTTCTAGGGACGAGTGGGTGAGGGAGGGCATGCAACAATTAAGGCCACCTGCAGGAGTGTTTGAGTAACAAATAAGTTACACATAAATAACAAAGGAATAACCTAGTCTTTGTTCACTGCTTGGATTTTCCATTCTGATAGTATACTCTATTCCACATCATAGCATGTACAAGGGGGGCAAAAAAACAGTCTATTTAGCAGCAGTCTACTGCTGCGTCTTAGTACAACCATATTAATTTACTCACAGTGCAAATATGTATTACAGGGCCCCCTTTTCAATTGGACCTTGTATTTTAGATATCTCTGCCGCACACAGACGTAGCTGACTGAGTGTGCGGGATGGGCTGTCATCAATTTGGCCGATTGCAACATAATCATTCTAAAACACACATCTAAAGGTGATAAGAGACGAGTAGGAAAGTGAATTTAAACCTTCGGTAAATGAGCAAGCACTGGCAAAGCCAATTGGCCTCACCTTTATAGCCAGTGGCTCTGCCACTTCCTTTTGTTAATGGTGTACAGCATGGGCATTGTCGACTTTGCCAATGATGGGTTGCCATGCTGGATGGCTAAAATAATTTAAGAGGATTGATGCACTTTAAAATAAAAAAATATTTAAAAAACAATCCCTGCCTGCCTTAACTCTTAAAATTAGTGTTCGCCACACTGCAGTACTTCTGCACAGCATAGCTTTAAAACACTGCCAAAGCCAATAGCTCTTGTAGGCGAGACCTATTGACTTTGCCAATGCTCGTTTCTATCATAGGTCAAACATACCCAGTTTTAAGGTAATACGTCATGTGCTTGGAGCAAGGAATTAAAGGACTAATGTATTGCCCCCACAGGGATGGTATGACGTTTTTAAGTTACATGGCTGGGGTTGGATAAACAACATAATAGGGTAGCTTAGTGTCTGATTTTCAGGAGGTGCTCACATTGTATTTTGGGAGTAGAGGGGATGAGACAATTTCCAGTGCCAAGGAAGGTAATCAAAATGTAGTGTTGAATGCAATACGCACTCGCAGAAGGCACGTCAGAGTATGTGAGTCCAAATACTCAAGCACATTATATGACACACAACCCACTGGATACATACACAGGAAGTGAAGGGCTTTAGTTATGGGTGGTTTAATAGGGGGCTTCCGTCCCCTAAGAGCACAGGTAGAAAGGTTGGTGCCTGAAATACTCATTCTGATGCTTAGTGGTATTCTCAAAATGGACCGATATGACCAGGAAGAGGGGACAGTCATGTACAGGCGGAGGAGGGACTCTTTGGGGCACACAGGGCGGCCACAAAGCCTTGTAGTGCACTAGTGGAACAAAGAAAAAAAAAGTCAGAGCACCCCAAGAGCACTTGCTGGATTGTCCTGCACCTTGAAGTCGCAAAGAAGCAGAAGGATACTGATGCCCCCAAAATTCTGAAACTTTTCTCAGCAATCACTCCAGTTCAATACAAAAATGAAGAAGAAAGAAGAGCCAAAATGGTGGCCTGACCCACGTACTATCGGGAGAAATCACTCCTTTCTTGGGTGCTGGCACAGGTTTGTGAAAGAAGACCGCCCAATGGTCAATAAGCTACAGAATACCTTGATTCAGGATCTAAAGTGTCAGACAAGAGTGTCGCATATAGAACGCCAAAAAAGCACAAATATGTACACTATCAATGTGAAGAGGATCTGGTGGGACAAAGATAGCTTTCTTAATCCAGATAAGATGGAACGAGCACGCTCAAATGTGATTCCAAACCACCAAGGCAGTTTCTGAATAAATAAGTGCATAACCAGGAGAGTGGAATATCCAAGGCTTGCCATCAAAAGTAATATAACAGCAAGTTCCAAAGTGGACCCGGTGATGCTTTAATGTACTCTAAATAGGCGATGCACCACAAAAGAGAATTGGACAATCCTTGAAGAATACGTTAAATCAAGCCGATAGATCTGTTGGGCCCACAATCACACATCTTGAAGATTGTGGATTGGCAGGCATTTCGTGCAATACTGTTGATGCCAAAATACTGAATGTGGGCACAAATGGCTATGTGTGTGTAAAACCATACCAACCATCCAAGCTCAGCAGGGGCCATCAAACTAAAATGAACCTTGGGCTGAACAGACCGCCAGAATGGCTATGTTTCAATTCTCTGGCTTGCTCATCACAGCGCATTTCATAGAGGAGGCGCAGCTCTTGAGTTCTGAATCCTGCCAGTTTGCCTTGCTACTACTGTTCTCTCTTTTTTATAGAACCTAATTCCTTTGTCCTTGTGCTGCACTTCACTAAAACTGGACAGTATTATTTGTTTGCCGTAAATTGCTTGACCAAGCTACATAACCGCCTGCCACTACTTGGAACCGTCCAGGCAAATAACTTGAGGTTGCAGCACTGCACTGGCATCTGGCTTAACAGGCACTGCTTCGATAACTTGTATTTTGTAAACGCGAACTTTAACAGCACAGACTGCAGAGCTGAACAGATTCCTGCACCACTGTCGATACTGTTACAGACTATTTAAAATGCACATTGTTTGCAAGCTTGGTGCCGCACTGGCAGAACTGCCTTTGCGCCTTAGCACTCCAAGCCTTTGCCTTAGCTGGCTAGCCAAACAGTCTTCTCTTTTCTCCGGGGTGTTGAAGGCAGCTCTGAGGGCAGAGCTTTCTCCTCCTTGTCAGCATCTTTGGCACAGACCTATAACAAAGAGCGAGTGACCAGCCACCTTGCAATAGCGATACATGCTGAGAACCTATTCTCTCCAGCCTACTGCCAGTGGCCCCCTGACATGAAATGGACTTTGCCATTGGAGGCAATGCCAACCCTGCCCACTGACTGCTTCAGAATTTTTCCCCAGCCGTACAGAAGTTAGTGCCGGGCTGAAATTTCACTCCCTCACAGGGAATTCTTTTCAACAAAGTAGAGGGTTCTGGGACTTGCAGTCTTTGCTGGAACTGGCTCGGGCCAACTTGCCGTTATTGGTTTAGAAAGGGAAAGTACGCAGTCATGACTGCACAATCTACTTATATCAGAGAGAACAAGCTCCCGGGCTTGCTAAAACATAGTGTGTTTTTTTTTCTTCCAAGTGAATTAGGGTTCTCAAAAAATTCTTACTCGAGAAGGTTTTGGCACAATCGACCAAGCTTACAATTCATCTGGGTATGGTGTCAATGCAACATCCCGAGGGCCAGGCCCCCATCACACGCCTATGGGCTTTCATAGACACTGCGACCATACCCTCATCAAGAATTCTAGTAATTTACACCTTTCTGGCAAACTTCTATGTCATCACTTACCCACCAATCTCTAAAAAAATGCAATAAAAACGGTTAAGTATTCTAATGAGTGTAACAGGAAACACCAATTGCAGATTAATATAGCAATCAAACCAAGATGGCACCTGTTGCCCTTCAGTGTAACTCCACCCTGGATCCAAGTTGAGAGAAGGAAACTAGAGCACAGCTGTGAATGGAAACCGAAAGTGATCCAGGGCTGAATGGGTAACTGAACCTCTTACTGCCTCACTTGATACACACAGAAAAGGGGGGGGCAGCTGAAGCAGCAAAGCGGGAGGGGGTTGAGGGACGGGGAAACCTTCTCACTTTGAAGTCAGAGAAAGAAAATTGAAGAAGCCCCTTGAAAACAGCGCCTCAGTCTTTGAATGCATGCCAATGTGAGGAGATAAAAAGAAGAATTGCAGCATGGTTACAGAACTTGGCGACAGAAAACAGAGTGCTGGTGTTAATTGTTCTCGGACAAAGTAGTCCCTAAACATGCTAAAATGGGACAAGTGTAAGGGTACAAGCAATAGGGTGGTGCTTTGTGGGAGTAAACAAAACACGAAAAGGAGGGACGAATAGGAAAGATTAACCACTAGAAAGCTAACCCTTTTCAAAGGACAACCAAAGTTGCAAACGAAAAGCAATGGGCGGGCAGTAAGTCCACAAAGTATATATATGTCTTGAAGAGACAGCACAAGCGCTGTCTGGGCTCGACCTAAAAAGGGTGCAGGGAAGGTGACCAATTGGAAGAAATTCCCAAGTCCATCTGTCTCCACAAGAACAGATTTATGAGATCCAGTCACTGCTTTTGAGGGTATGATTATTATCTTAAACTTAAGGGCCCAAGATAGCTAGCATTTGAATATCATTGGAACACCTAGTGCCACATATAAATTACTGCATAGATGTGAGAGAACATGTGCTGACCGTTTCGAAGTGACCTCTTTGGAAACGGAATTTAAGCGGGGTTCTTTTTTCAACTAAACGTTATTAAAGAAAGTGAAGATTCTACTGTGTCCGTCTGTAACCGTGTAAACTCAGATAACCGTTTCTCTGCTCCTCCATCATATGTTGCCATGTAAATAGAGGCCTGTGTTGTTAGGGACGTGTTGATAACTCAAACAGGTCTGCAGCATTTGTTTACTACTGAGGAACTATGTATGTACAATTGACATCTCCATATTGAAAACTGGAAATATCTTCATTCAAGCTTCCGAATACCACCTCAACATCTTCGAGCACCATTTCAGCACCTTGTCCTACCAACTATCCAACCCAGTTTCTAACCCTTCATCATCCATACCACACAACGCCCTTTTGTTCTCCCCCTCCCCCTCAAATCCGACCCTCTCTCCCAGAGACTTCACCACTGCACATGCTGTCATCCAAACTCCATCATCCAATCATACTCTCTCTCTCCAACGACCCCCCTACCCCCGACATCTCAACTGCACACATCACCCAAACTCACATGCTCTCTTATAACCGATCCCCTTCTACCCCTCTCGCTACCTTTAACCTTGCTCCTACCTCCCGGCCACTCCACCTGGAATTCCCTACTGTACCCCCCCCCATATGCCAAAATCTCCCTCTTAGAACTGCACTCTTCCCCCTAATCCCAATGTCTCTCCACCCCCCCAGCTCACTCATCTTCTCAAACCACATTTCCTGACTATAAATGACCTGTCCTTCCCCTCGTTCAACAGCATGAACACTCCTCCTACTCCCCCCCCCCCTCCCGGCCTCTCCCCCCCCGCCCATCAGATCTCCTTCCCCGATCACCAGGGAATGCACTATATCCCCACCCTCCGTTTCGAATACGCTCCCCCTCATTCTTATCGCCCAGACACCATCTAACATAGAACGTAATCCACCATCCTTGACGACCGAATGTTCATGACAGAGGATTTTAAACGCCCTCAACTCCTGGACCCTCCTCAATCTGATTCCCCCAGTTCTTTCTTCCAAAGCATCTCCTAGCATAAGTAATGGAGAACTACACCGCTCTGCAGCCCTACACATAGGCCTCTCGACGCTGTGAGCCACCTCCCCTCTTACGACCTATGCAACTCCTACCTCCCTAATCCTTTGATTAATGATCTTCCCCTCCCTCACCCCAGCATCCCAGTGATTATGGGAACTAGCAGAATCCCCTCCTCACCCATCTCCTCAAGACCCTCACCACATCTTACCACCATCCATTCTTGCTCTCCCACCATAATCTCCAGCATCCCAGTGGTTAGAGCAACTAGCTGAATCCTCATCTTGCCCATCTCCCCAAAGCCCCCACATCATCTCACCACCATTTATTCCTGCTCTCCCACCAAAGACAACCCTAAACCACTCACCTGCATGCTTGTGAACTGCCGTTCAGCTGTCCAACATGCAACGGAAATATCAGAAACCATCCTCAGAGAAGCTATCAACATCGCCTTCCTCACGGAAACCTGGCTCAATGACCACTTGATAGCCATCCTTGACTTACTCCCATGGTTATTCCATCATTAGAAAAGCCAGACCCGTCAGAAAAGGGCGCGGCTTAGCTATAATCTTTTAAAACGAACTTCAACTCTATCCTTTAAAGAACTCTGACCACTTAACCTTTGAAAACCTGGGAGCCGACCTCACCGTGCAGGGTTCTTCCTCAATTCGACTACATAACGTCTACCACCCACCTGGTGATCCTCTTCCCTGAAGATTATCTGACCTTCTTGCACAATCCTCACTTACCAACTCAAAAAATCTCTTAGATTTTAACATCCACTGGAAAGAAGTTGAGGGACCCCCCCCAGTCAAACTCCTCTCTAATCTTCTAGAGATTAGTGACCTTAAACAACTATGCCATACTCCAACCCACTCCAAAGGGGCCACTCTTGACGCCATCATTGCCAACAGTGACTTGGCCTCCCTCTCCAACATCATCCCCATCGATTGGTCTGACCATCACCTCATTCCGTTCAAGATCGCTACCACAACCCTACCCCCCCCCCCCCCTCCCCACTAAAAGTTTCAAACCCATGAAATGGACCAGAAATCTTAATGTTATCGCCCCTGGTGAACTCCGAGTCCAAACTCCAAGCACAACAACTCACTTAGATTGACTGAAAGAACATGGAGACAACACCCCTCTCCTTCTCATATCACCTGCCACAGATCCGCAAGATCCACGTACAAGAAACACATTCCGAGCTCAACTTGATCGTGCTAAAAATAGACCCAGAAAACTGTTCAACATTGTTAGAAACCAAACATCTTCTGCCCCCCAAAGCCGACGGGTTCAACAGACAGATGCGAAGAAGTTGCCAACTTCTTTGCCGAAAAAAAAAACCGCCTAAATAGATCAATCCTTCCATTTCTCTCAGATCCCACCCAACTTGCCGTTGAAGTTACTTCTATATTACTCTCCTTATTATCTCTACCCCCTGACCCCCTCCTCCAACCTTCTCGCCGCAAACCTCTCCAACTAACAGCTAAAAAACAATGCCTCCTGGCATAATTTCCACCCCATAACTGAACTTGAAGTCTATAAACACCATTGCCAAATTAAAACTGCCCCCTCACACCAAAGACCCATTCCCTTCTAACCTTGTATAAGATCTCAAGCACATCATTGCCCCATACTGGACTACTATCATCAACTCCTCCCTTGCCACGGGTTGTGTCCCTGCCTCAGTCAAGCTCGGACAAATCACTCCCATTCTTAAAAATCTGACCGCTAACCCGAATGACCTTAATCTCCGCCATATCTTTCACCTCTCCCTCCTTTCCAAAGCCCTTGAAAAATGTGCCCTGCTCCAATTGGACAAACACATTGACAACTTCAACCTACTTGACCGCTTGCAATCCGGCTTCAGAAAAGGGTGCGGTACTGAAACCGCCATGCTTAATATAGTTGATGACATCCACTGCTCCCTTGACAATGGTGAGACCTGCCTACTTATTCTCCTTAAATGTGGGAATTGTAAGGTCTGTGATCTCTGCCAAGAAGGATCAAGCTTTACTCATAACTCAAAGACATACAAATTGACACACTTCACTAACTGTAATAGTACCCATGTGATATACACCATCAGTTGTCCATGTGGTTTAATTTACGTGGGTCAAACACCACAAAGAGTTAAAGTAAGAATTTTACAACATATGAGCAGACTTAGATGCAACACTATTGGGGCTCCTTTAGTCGAGCATTACAATACCCATAAACATAAACCAGAGGAGATGAAGTGGAGAGCTCTGGAAAAAGTGACTATAGGAGCAAGGGGTGGATCCTTGGCCAGGATGATGAACTATAAAGAATGCAGGTGGATACATTCTCTGAATAGTGTCCAACGGGGCTTGAATGAAAGAGAGGAGACAGCTAGACAAATGGGACAGCTATGAGTGAATATAAGGAATACATAGAGCATTATTCTGCTTTGTCCTTATGCCTGTATGTAATGTATCTTTGAATCCCTAACATAGGTCACGGTCAATGGTGCAGTATTGTACTAATCATCTAAGACAATAACTGTTTATCTATCTGAGACTCGTACTCATGTATAATATAACTATTCTGAACACAGCATAAGTTCGTATGTCTCTGAGAAATGTATTGACAGAAATAGATGTCAAGCTTAATGGAGAAGTGTCGTACAAATCATAAATGCCAACATCTGTTGTCTTGCCAGATACCTATGTTAATACATAATGTAACTACTCTGAACACAACATTAGCGTGGGCGATTTGTCCAGCCCTGTGGCTTCTGCACTGTTTGATTGCATTGTGATAATAATTGTTGGTACAATGTTGTCATTTGCCAATAGAGATATGCACTGTTTCCAAATCTCTTCTTGCTAATCTTCTGCCTATACACAAACCGGATGATGACAGGATATAGAATAAGATCTTTCAGTCACGTTACGGACATATAATCCAACCAATTGGCATAACATCACATACATTGAATCAGTATGCCTGGATACTGTGTAAGACTGATATTCGGCTTGCTTGGGCTCGACACCGAATTACTCGTGTACTTTTGAATAAGAGACACTGACATGCACATGCATGAGGAAGATGCGTTGCTTAAACTTAAAGATTCAAAATGAAGACGCACTCCGTTATTATTAATTTTATCGTGTTACTCTCGTGTCGCCTGGCAACACCATACGCCGTGATGTCATTCCGCATTTGCGCAGGGTTGCCTGGAGACCGCAACGTCCACGAGACGAAATGCGGAAGTGAAATACAACGCGTTTTCTAGCTCGCGTTCAGTGACTAAAGTCGCATTGCTTAGCAGACCCGCATGGGGAAACAGAAAACTCCTACATGATGGTGAGTGGAAATGATATAACCGAGGCTTGTCATTCATCGATGAGAACATTATTCATCAAAACCCACGAGGTTTTTTGAGGTTTTTTGGCACTGATTGTCCCCTGCATTCAATTTTAGATTGCATAAAATATCGAGAGTGTGCACAGATAGCCGTGTAAGAGGAAACGAGGCCTCAGTGCCCAACCCTAAAAAACGAAGACATTACCAAAGTCCCATATTAGTGGCGAGTAAAAAAGCTGACGAGGGCATCAGGAATAAATGATAGAACCTTAACAGAAACTGAATACGATATACTGATGGTATATATGTACTGTTTAATTACAGAATATTGGAACACATTGCAAGGGACCTCAATCCTTTAAAAACGATTCGCCAACAAATAGGAATGCATATGGACTAATGCCAAAGATTATATCTAAATAGGTGAGTGCTCAATAACAGAAGGGTAGAAATATAGCTCCTCTGTATTTGAAATTATAACAAAAAACAAAAAATCCAAGATTTAATAATTATGTTTGGTCATAGATATTCATTCAATTGAAAACGAGACCCCTGACCGAATAGAACATCGGGATGTCTGATTCATGAAGATCTGGTAAAAATTTGTTTATCCCCCTACCAGTTTTCTGATAAATGTAATTTAGTGCAAATTCCAAACCTGATGGTTTTTAATTTAAATTTTGATTGAACCAACAGGCGCAATTATCCTCACCTACCCCCGTCCTGAAGAAGACCCGCTAGAGACCCACAAATAAGGTGTCCCAGGGTCGAAACGTCGACAGATTCTCACAAAAGACCGGCTAACCATGTCCAACAGACCACATCTATTCAATATAGCTTGTTGGTTTTGAGTTTCAGTAAAATAAGAACCGGCCTTTCTAATTCTTTCTCTTCCCCTTAATATCCTTTCACGCACGTGTATATAGATCACTTGTCACTGTGTCACATTTATTTCACACTATGTCACTTTGTTTACTAAATTGAATTGTTGCGCCTTATTTTGTAAATTTTAATATATATCGAAATGTGTCAGTTGATGAGAACAAAGAAAACAATGAATGAAACTAATTCAATAATTAAAATATTGTACTGACCCCTTACAGCATTTGGTTTTTGCACTTATATGGATTAGAATAATAAGTAGGAATGTTATGCTCATACTTCAGTTAAAGATAATTACATGATTTAAAGCAATTGTGTTTATACCCGACGGAGCCATTGTTGTAACTATTGTTGTATTGCCCAGGTTCTGAAGGGATACTGGGTTACCCCGTGAGAATTTTTCTTACTTATTCTCCTCGACCTCTCTGCTGCATTTGATACAGTCAACCACTCTTAATTACTCAACGCGCTAAAAGTTTGCTTTGGCCTCAATGGTCTTGTCCTCAAATGGTTCGTCTCATACCTCCAACATAGAACCCACCAAATCAAAATCAATGACTGCCGCAAACCCTACACCTGCCTCCCTTGGTGTCCCCCAGGGATCCATTCTCTCAGTCTCCCTCTTCAACCTCTTTATGGAACCCCTTACCCTCCTTCTACAACAAGCGGGAATCAACTATCACCTTTATGCTGATGACACCCAACTTTACTATGAAATTAGATTGCGCTCGGATATCCTTCACCCTAACACCCTGAATAAGATCCAATCCTGGTTCCACTCCAATCATCTCAAACTCAACCCTAAAAAAACTGAAATCATTTTCCTCTCTCCAAAAAACAACCAGCTCCCCATCCAAACCTGGATCTCCGACCACAATGCCCTCAACGGTTAGCTCTCCTTATCCAATTCAGTGAAAGCTCTTGGTATCACAATTGACAAGACCCTTACTCTTAATGTCCACATAAAAAAATTCAGCTAAAGGAGCTCTTTTCACTCTCCGTCATCTCAAGAAAATCAAACCCTTCATTCCAGCTGACGACTTAAATTTGATAATCCAATCTCTTGTCAATCATTGACTATGGTAATGCGATCTTCTCCAGGACCCCCAAAGTTCACCTAGCCCCACTCAGATCTGTACTTAACCTTGCGGCCAGGCTAATCACCGACTGTAAACGTTTTGACCACATTTCCCCAGCCCTCAAAGGCCTTAAATGGCTTCCCGTTGAAGGAAGATCCTCCTATAAGACTGCATGCATTAAGCACAAAGTCCTTCATCAATATGCCCCGCTGTTCCTCACAAATAAACTCAAAATAGCGGGCTGCTCTCGACCGATGAGAAGCAACAATGCTCTCCTCCTTATCCCACCTGTTAAAAAAAAAATGTTTTAAAAAACCTCCACACAATCTCACTCCTTCGTCAGGAATGCTTCAAACATCTGGAATGTTCTCGCCAAGGACCTGCGATGTAAACCCTCCTATGTCAGCTTTAAAAAAAAAAGACCTCAAACTTCACCTCCTCAACAAATATTGGGGTCCATAACCTTGCCACTTGACCCATCACTCTGCTTCCCCCTTTCTGGTTCCTCTCTACCACTCTCCTCCTGTCTTTCACCTCCCCCCCTCTTTTTCAGATCTCTCCTGTTCTACTTTCTCCCTAGCTCCCTCTTTCCCGTCCCCGCCTTCTCCCCCATCCCCTCCCTTAACCTCCCTCCATCTATCCTACCTCCTCTTCCTCAACATGTTTTTTCTCCCTCCTATTTTTCCATCTAAACTAATCGCCACCTGCAGACCATTGAGCTTCCCTCCGTTTCTTGCTACTGTTTAACCCCTTCGATGCTGATGACGGAACCGTTCCGTCATCAGTCACGGCTGAGCTGTGCTGATGACGGAACGGTTCCGTCACGACCGCGCCCTGTTCTGGAATGTCCAGCACAGGGCGCGGCTACGGCGCCGCGGTCAAGGTGTTAAAACTCGATTACCTATATCCCTGTATATAGCTCTCTTTCTTGTCCATTTGTTAATTAATTTGTGTTTATTCTCACATACTGAAAGCTATGCCCTTGAACAATTGTTTTATTCCTGTACGGTCTTTATACTCTTGTAAAGCGCTCTGATGCCCCCTGGGTCTAGCCAGCACTATATAAAACCTTTAAAATAAATACAATAAAATAAATACAACCTTTATTAGGCACAAGTGATGGAAGTATGCATCAATGGGGATCTTTGCTAAACCAGAGGATTTCTGATGTGTTACAGCAGATAGAAGGAAGAACTGGGTAAATATCCAGAAACCAGTAACCTTCATGGGGCAGGTTGCACTGGAAGTCTGTAACACATGCCCTCTTATTCATCCTAACTCCGGCTCGTCACCTTTGGAGACCCCACTCAGATTTCCTACTCAATACATGCACCACACTATGGCTTCTTCTAATGGACAAATATACTCTGCAAGCTCTTATCCACTCAGGCATTGTGTCCCTCCAATTCAACCCACTAAGACTTCCACCCCACAAGAAGAATGCTCCACTCAAGCTCATGTACCTTTTAGTCATCGTCGTCATCATCCTCTGGAACAAATATATCGTGCTCTTCCAGTAGTGCCGCAAAATTCTTGCTGATAAGTGTGCCCACGTACAGGAAGGGAATGACAATAGAGAAGACTCGCACCAATCCGAAACGTGTCTGTCAGAATAGAAAGTGGTGAGAGTTAGAAAGGGAGGCTTCTGGGTTTGAATGCCCTGCAATGGGGTCTAGTTAGCAGTAATCAAATGACACTAGTATTTGGTGATGGACATAGGCCGAAACTAACTGTATAATCTAAAGAATGGATGGAAATATAGCATATAAGTATGACACATGCAAACAAACACTAGGCAGGACCTTAAGTGGACAGCTACAAACTCATTTGGATTGGTATACTATTCCCAACTTACATCAAATTAGCCCCAAACAATCTGTGTGCCCCTCTACACACCTGCCTGCATGTTAATGAGCCACTATTTTAGAAGGCAAGATATTATATTACAGCATTAGTGATTCCTTCAGTCATTACCATTTCTAGGTGGACCCTCAGAGTGGAACTGATAATGGACCAGACTTTACCCACCTTTGGAGTGTCTGTACCCTTGTACCAGTAACTTTAGCTGTGGTGAAATACCCTTCTACTATCCTGGTCACTCGTAATGAGAGCCTAAGAATTGTGCTAACCTCCGAGTTATCCCGTTATCAAGCTGCAGAATGTCAATAGTTAAGGGTACAGAGACAAACAGCTTTGTGTAGACGTTTCTGGACCCGTGGGTACAACTTCATCTTAAGCTACTGCTTGTACATCTTCTCAAGTATTGGAAACCTGCTTCTTAAGCTTCAAAAAACGGATTCCAGTGACTGTTCATCTCTTCAGCCTCCATTAGAGATGGTGGGGGGGTGGAATCTCAGGTTAAATATCTCTTACTTCACCCTTGTCTCCCTTTAGTAGTAACAGATGCCAGTACAAAGAGATGGAGAGAAACTCTTCAAGACTGGTCTGTGCAGGACAGAAGGCACTTCGAAGAATTTGTTTTCAAAAGGGGGGTGGGGTAGATTGGCTGCATCTTATTAAGTAATGCACTATTTTTAATACTTTCAAGAACACAAGCTTGTGCTGGTTCAGAGAATAGAGTAACTACAGTGCACAAAACCATGCAGGAAGGAACCATATCAACGTCTTTCAAACTGACTGTAGTAAATCTGGGGGCCTGGGCAGAACTTCATTTTCCATCGCTGAAGGCTGGCCATATGAGAAGTCAGGGCAACTTCCAGGCTGAGCAGAGTGTTTGACACGAATCTATCGATCAGTTCAGAGATCTTTAGGGCTTTTCCCAGCGTTTTGGAAATCCCTTCCAGGATCTTTCTGCTTTTGTAGAGAATGAACAACTTTCAGATTTCTTCTCCTCAATTTCCTACTCTAGGGTCTTGGGGAACAAATGCTCCGTTTACACCTTTGCCCCATCACTTCCTCTATGTATTTCCTGTTGCTTCTGCAACGTTTTTTCTTCTTAGAATTAATGAGAAAGTAGCTGATGATTAGTCAGTCTTTCCTTTCCGGCCTCCGAGAGAAAGGATTCCTCTCCTACAATACATATATTTGCTTCCTTTCTGAGAACCAGGATGTCTTCCCCGTTATATTGGTCCATGGTTGAAAGGATTAGGATGCAAAACAGGGATCTCCCAATTCACTGTGCTGATGTTATCAAAGATCCAGAATTCGCTATACTGAAGATTCTTTTTTTAAATATCCTGATTGGGATATTTTCAGAACAGATGCTTTCCAGGATCCTCATCCTTATCTCCCGTTCATGCTGTGGACTGTCCTGTTTTTCAGTTTCTCTATTCACAGAATTTTGGATGATATCATTTGAAACCAAAGGTTATTTCTATGCCTCACAGAGATCAGGACATCATGATGCCTGTATCTCCCTCTACTTGCCATAAATACGTTTCGTTAGAAACTACAAAAGCATGCTTGATGTATTTGGAGAGATCTAGAACTTTTCATAGAGTGCATCATCTTTTTATTAACGTTGCTAGGGTTGCAGGGCTTCTATTTCCAATATCAGATGGATTCAGTATAGGATCTGTTTAGCCTACTCGTCATATACCCTACTTTCCTGGGTTATTCAGGTACAGCTTCTTTGGCAGAGATTTGTGGCCTATCCCGGTCTGATATACGTTAGGTAGCTACCTCGGGTTTTCCTCATACATTTGTCAACCATATCCAGATTCAGAAACTAGGTGGGGGAGGAGGGGGGGTTATATGGATAAGGAGGCCTCAAGTTCTGTCCTACCTTAAATGTGTGCATATTTTGGCATTCTAGTGTGAATCACGTGTATATTGTGATGTTTGGCCTGATTTGTACTTTTGGTAGAAACCTCCTTTGAAAATTTCAAAGGCCAACACGGCTTTGGTATTCTTCTAAAGTCATTATGATAATGTAGGTATAATGGCTTCACTAGTTCATGGCATTTACCTTGGGTGCATTTTTATGTTGAACTAGAACTGAGCTGGTCTCCTAGAAACATTTATTTTAGTGAGGCGTTTATGTAGCACTTACAATACCTCGCAACTAACTCGGTTTTGGCAGGTGACATGTCTTGGCAGTGTGTGTGTGGAGGGGGGAGAGGGGGGGCGGGACAGGTGTATATCACCTGCCAGCCACCCACCATTCTTCACATGCCTATGCCAACTCGCTGCAGTGGCATACCGTCTGCCCTTGCAGTTCTGAATCTTTGACAATGAACAGAGCACTATGGCCAGACTGCCAACTAACAATTTTGCAGCTAGAGATAGGAGTGAAAACTGGAGGTCTCGTTTCAAAGCAATGCTACTTTGGAATAAAAAAAAATAATTAGCAAAACCAATAGGTCTCACTTTTGTGACCTTTTGGCTGTGCCACGGATTTTAAACCATGCTACACAATATCTGTGATTCTGCGAGGCGTCGCTAAAATGTAAAAAATATGCGTCCATAAAAGCCCCTGATGTGGCTGCCAGCTTCGGTGGTGCAAGCCTACAAGATGAGACAGCCTTTTTTTTCCTTTATAGGTACCAATCCAAGTTGGATCAGTGACAAAACAAATAAATAAATAAAAACATGCAAAAGTGTTTCTTTTTTTATATAAAGTAGATGCAGGATCAGAAGCAACATGGGGTAGGGTGCAGGAACTGTGAAGCAAAACGGGAGGGAATGCAAAACTAATAGGGGAGGGCTGAAGGGGACACAAAAACAACAGGGGAGGAGGGCAGTAACAAAAGCAACAAGATAAAGGTGAAAGCAACACAGGGCACAGGGGGTGGAAGCACATGGACGAGCACAAGGGAAGAAGGATGGGGAGAATGAGTTGGGCAACAAAAGCAAAACTGAGTGCAGGGGGAGAAACATACAATGAAGACGACACTGTTTGTTCCTGAAAGAAAAAGCGGAGGGCATAGAGGCCACTCACGCAGGAATGATGTATGAGAAGTGAGTCTGTCCCAAAGGACTGGGTGGAAAGGCACAGGCTGCTATTGTACGCCATGGTCATGCGCACCTCCTACTTCGAGCCAACACAAGAGGGCCTCCTACACTATGGCTACAAAGTTGTCATAAGTACGCTGGAAGCTGGCTGCTGCTGTTGGTGGGATGGCGACTTGGTGCCACTTCCCGTGGATTGTGTCTCCTAACTCAGGGAGAGACCAGTGGCAGCTGCTATGCACCCCACTGCTTTTAAGCAGTGCGATGTAGAAACAAAATTATAATAACTGAGTCAGTATCATTTTACATTTGTGCTGCTTTGCGGGCAGGTAGAGCTGCTCTGCTCTCTGAGCTGTGCAGGGGAGGAGTGGTTTGCCCACTCTTAAGTGCACGATTGTTTGGCTGGCCCTCTCGGGCCGCCCAAAACAGTCATGCGCACTTTCCCTGTTCTTCATGCAGGCAGCATTACAGCCTGTGTGGAGAACATTCCCAGGCCCCCACTCCCTGGCTGAGCTTCAAACCAGGACGCTCAGACCAAGCCTGGATGCTTACAAATCACAATGCTGCATGGCAGCGTTGATTGGTCAGTGGGGTCTGGCTGTGCTTCCTGTTCTTCAAGTAAGACAAGGAGGGCAGGAGCAGACATTCGGGACCCGGCGGTAAGCTAAGTACATTTTTTTTTTTTTTAAATTGCCCACGCCCACCTCGCCACCCGCAAGCTATGCCTGCCGCCACTGGGCTAGACCCCCATGGGGTGGCACTAGTGTTCACTGCATGTTATCATCCCTTAGTTGCCTGCTTTAGCAATGCGCACAATCTCGCACTGGTTTATCTAAACTGTATGCCTTACCTAAGCATTGACACAGAAGTTGCTGATGACACTGGGGATGGCTTAACCACCTGGCAAAAGGGATCAGTGTATCCATACACCCTTCACACCGACACCTACCCCCAGTCAGTTGGCCAACACTGGCATACATTGTCAGTATGTTTGTGTCTCTGCTCTTGAAATTAGGTTTTTCCTTTAGTTGTTTTTCACTGGTTTGATGTTATTGGCTGCACCTGCCTAGACCACTCACCTCTGGGTGGCCCTGGACCCACCCTCCTGACGGGAGCCGGATTACACTCAATTAACTGCTAGTACGATAACTGACATTAATATACTAATCTGGAATGTTTGGGGATGCACAGCCCCTCCCACCAGCAGATACGATTCTTACTCCTACTTGCACTGCAAGACTGCCAACATAGCGTTCCTAGAGGAACGCCACCTAACATAGGTAGAGGCTATGTGATTACAGAAATGATGGAGGGTTTACGTTTACTCTACTAACTACTTTACATATGCTTATGGGGTCCCGGTGTGGATAAAGGCAGGGGTCCCAGTCTTTGCGGACAACAGGGTCATAGACCCGGAGGCTGGTTCCATCTTTGTTGAACTGCCTGAAGGGCTACAGTGTACTGCTTGGAGCGATTTATGCCCCTAACTTTGAGCAGGCGGCATTTTAGTGGCCTGTAGGGGTTCTGGCGAGATGGAGCAGATTCCCCTGGCTATTAGGTGACTGTAATAGTGTCCTTAACGTGGAATTAGACTGATCCTTCCCATTTCTCCTCCGCACCACCGCCAGCTCAAGAGCTCCAGTTTTAACTAGTGGACTGCACCACTGGAACCTGTTTGACATCTGCACAATGCCCTCACAAGAGTATAATCATTTTATTCCTATGCCCACAACCTACATGTCCCTATTGATTGCCTTGTTAGCATGTCGGATCTAATCCCTCACATCACACAAAGACTGCCTTG